>NC_090986.1:1672307-2298461 GCF_041146395.1 Eulemur rufifrons
CTGGCAAAGGAGAAGGACTGAGGTGCATGTGTAGCTGGGGGTGAACATAGACACACAGAAAGAAACTGGACACAATTAGGAAATGAAAAGAAGCAGAATTCCCCTTTCTAAATTCAGACAGTAAATTTTGCAGCCTCTAAACAAGTGATCTCTCTGCACATGCAGAATCGATGTCATTTCTTCACCTGGCTGTTTTGAATATCTTACCTGGAGCCACAAAACCCCTTGAACAGAAATATTCACTGCTAAACATGTAACATCTATTATACACCTAGCGCTGTCTTGTTTTTTCATTCCAATAAATGTGAAAACAACCTGATGACTTATGAAGCCTCTTCAGTGTTTATCTAGATTGGCCCAAAAGTCCATCAACTCAATTATGTCAATTACAAAAAGTGAAAAAGACAGCAACTAAAGAGAAGTTGGCTGAAACAAATTTCACCATTTGAAAAGAAAAAATTAAAATTTACTAATTAATACAATCTAACTTAGTATACTCACTATGGCATTACACGTTCAAATTATTTTGGGAACACAATTAAATTTCATAGAAATTATTTGTATAATCCCTGAGTCATACAAATAATATTTCTTAACTTTTGGAACAATAATTTATTTGATGTAGCATGAACAACAGGCATTTGAACACAGAGGATTTACATGGGGAGATTCAGAACAAGGAGCCCTAAAATTTTAGAGAAATTAAATTCAAAGCAGAGAAAATATATTTACTTTCAGAATCTATGAGATTTCTAGTTTGGTAGTAAATCATCAACATTTGTTTTATTATTTTTTTTATTTATTTATTTTTTTGAGTCAGAGTCTCACTCTGTTGCCTGGGCTAGAGTGAGTGCCATGGCATCAGCCTAGCTCCCAGCAACCTCAAACTCCTGGGCTCAAGCGATCCTACTGCCTCAGCCTCCCGAGTAGCTGGGACTACAGGCATGCACCACCATGCCCGGCTATTTTTTTCTATATATATTTTTTAGTTGGCCAGATAATTTCTTTCTATTTTTAGTAGAGACGGGGTCTCCCTCTTGCTCAGGCTGATCTCGAACTCCTGACCTCGAGCCATCCACTCACCTCGGCCTCCCAGATTGCTAGGATTACAGGCGTGAGCCACCGCGCCCGGCCAACATTTGTTTTAATTACCTGTTTTATTCCAATATTTTTCTTTTCTTCTCAAAATAGGTACACACATGAACACAATTACTTCCTCCATCATTCTGCACTTAAAGTTTATCTATGGAGTCTATATGGAGTTTTCAGGCCAGGGAGGTTGCACATTCAAAGAAAAATGTACAGTTAAAATTTGTAAATAGTCATTCATTATTCAGCAATGTATGGCCTTTCATTACATTCCTATATAATCTCATTGTAACCATTTTAATGACTCTTTATAGTTGTAAAAACAAGAAAAAGAATAAAAATATAAGTTATGGAAGCAATTTTTTTCAAAGTAACTGAAGCTTAAAGCTCTGCGAAAAAGCTCATTAGTAATGTTATGTTCCACTATGTTACCCAATATTATACTGTTTACATTTGTTATCTGGACTTTCAATAAAGTGCACCAGGTAAATCTCGGTGGAAGGTTAAGACTTCATTCAATACACAACATCTAACACATTAAAAACAATTTTCTTTTATTAAAACAAATTAAGATCACACATAGTCTTAGTAACAGCATTTCAAAATCTACTTTGTTCTATTACTTAATATACAATTGGTAAAACAATTTACTTCTAAAGTTGAAAATGTCCTCAGAAGAATATTACATTAAAAACCTACCATACAGCTTACTTAAAACAGTGCTCTGGCTGGATCAAAAAGAGCCTCTCCACTTAGATTTTCTTTTTTTTTTTTTTTTTGTGCACATAAGTGTTGATTGATTAGTACCAATTTAATGCTGAATACATGTGGTGTTTGTTTTTCCATTCCTTTTTTTTTTTTTTTTGCAAGTTAAAAACAATAGTTTCATATTTTTTTCCCCACCCCCCTCCACTTAGATTTTCTTAGTGAATATTACATCTTGGTGTCCTTTATATTCCTTTCAAGAGTGCAAAAATGATGTCTACATAATTTAGAAAGTTCTTGCATAGCTCTGATGCAGCAAAAGTTGGCCACATCCTTTCACAGAAAGAATAGGAATGAAAGCATAGTAGCAAGTGTTGAACTACATCAATATTTAATTTTTAAAACATCTAAAATCATTTCAATGCAAAATAGCATAATTTGAGTGTAATTATAACCCTCCAAAAATCAATCTACTGCTCTATGTAAGCCTACATACACATAAATTATCTATTTTATCTTTGGATTATTCTTCATAATCAACTCTCTGCTTTAATGTCTGAAAGTGTTAGTGCCTTGATGCTTTCTACTCTAAATCCTCTGATGCTTATTTAGACTTAATTTATGATTAAATTTTTTCATATTTCTTGTATCTCTAATATATGTTTTCATATTAATGCTGATGTTTCCAAAGGCATATTTTTTGAACAAATAGTTTTCCACATTTATTTTATTTGTAGGGCTTCTCTCCAGTCCAAATTCTGTGAAGTTCAATACAATTTAAAAAAATTGTTGGGGGTTTATCACCAGTATGAATTCTGTGTACAATACATAAGATCTGTGATATAAGTAAATGTATTGCACCAGTCTTTATACTTCTAATTTTTTCCCTGTATCAATACCATGTTGCATTCTAAGACTTTTATTTTCTGGAAGGTGTTTCAACAGTCTTTATATTTATACCTCTTTTATACAGTATGACCCCTGTCCTGTCAAGTAATATGTGAACAGTTATTAAAGGATGTGCCACATTGTTTACATTTGTGGGATTTTTCTGAGGTATGAATTCTGTCATGTAGAGTAAGGTAAGAGCACTGGGTAAAGGCTTTGCCACATCAATCACATTTGTAGGGTTTCTCTCCAGTATGAATTCTCTTATGTGTGGTCAGGTTTGAACGCTGGATAAAAGCTTTGCCACATTCTTCACATTTGTAGGGTTTCTCTCCAGTATGAATTCTCTTATGTTTGGTCAGGGTTGAATGCTCAGTAAAAGCTTTGCCCCATTCTTCACATTTGCAGGGTTTCTCTCCAGTGTGAATTCTCTTATGTGTGGTCAGGGTTGAACTCTGGACAAAAGCTTTGCCACATTCTCCACATTTGTAGGGTTTCTTTCCAGTATGAATTCTCTTATGATAAGTAAGTTCTGAACACAATTTAAAAGCTTTGCCACATTCTTCACATTTGTAGGGTTTCTCTCCAGTATGAATTTTCCTATGGGTGGTCAGGTGTGAACGCAGGATAAAAGGTTTGCCACATTCTTCACATTTGTAGGGTTTCTCTCCAGTGTGAATTGCCTTATGGGTGGTCAGGTTTGAAAGCTGGGTAAAAGCTTTGCTACATTCTTCACATTTGTAGGGTTTCTCTCCAGTATGAATTCTCTTATGTATATTAAGGTTTGAGAACAACTTAAAAGCTTTGCAACATTCTTCACATTTGTAGGGTTTCTCTCCAGTATGAAATCTCTTATGTATATTAAGGTTTGAAAACCACTTAAAAGCTTTGCCACATTCTTCACATTTGTAGGGGTTCTCTCCAGCATGACTTGACTTATGATTTGAATGGCGTGAGCAAGATTTGAAGACTTTGCCACATTCTATATATTTGTAATGTTTCTCTCTAGTATGAATTCTTTTATATTCAGTAAAGTGTGAACATTTGTTAATGGCTCTTTCACATTCTTTACACTTGAAAGTTTTCTCTACAGTATGTCTTCTCTTATGTCTATTTTGTTTTGATAATTTTCTGAAGACTTTCAAACATTTATTACATTTGACGACTTTGCAATGGCTAGCTGTTGAAAATTGGTTAAATCCATTATGACATTCTCTCTGCTCCTTACGCTCACCCACACTTTCCCAGTCTTTCCTTAAGCTTAAATTATGAAGTCCAGAGCCTTCATAATTTCTCAGTAGCACTTTTTGGAATGAATCTTTCAGGCTTTTCCCTGGCAAATGGTCTTGGGTGTAATAAGAAGACACAGCTGAAAGAAACAAAAATAACAAATTATCCCACTTGTTTTTTTTCAGCCTTAGATGAACATCTATTACAAATCTAACATATAAAATTATAGCAAGCACATTATCAAAATAGTAAAGTACCACAGGCCCTAATACAGTGACAGCTACATAACATTAATAAAAAATATACTGACCAAACTGCTTCTGTGTGAATTTTAAAACCAATTAAATGTTTGCAGCATCCCGGGAGAGCACAATGCCAAAAGCCACATAGAAGCGGAAGAAAAGTTTGTTACATTTACATACCATTGCGCTTCCTAATATTAATATAGCATGGTTTATATGGGTTTAAAAAATCAATTCCTGGATTCTCCCCAAAAGAAGAAAGAGAATTGTGGCACACATATATATTTGGACTTCTAGGGGCCTTTCCAGAGACTGGTTAGTGTCTCCCGTAACACAGAATGCTGAACGAAATAGTTTTGTGCTTTGGAAGGTAGACTGGGTTTGCTGAAAACAAAAGTAAATGAGTGTTAGAGCAGCAGAGAGACTTCAGTACAAGTGGCATACAATAGGTGTAGCAAATGATTACAGGGCCTTAAGAAAAAAAACGGAAAAATCACTTTACCTGGAAAATAAACATACAATTCCACAGAATAAACATCCTGAGAATAGATTTGGGAGGCTCCAAGAATCTGTAGCCCAAGCAATTCATATCAGAATCTCCCAGGACAAAGCCAATTTTTAAAGATTGTGACAGATGAATTTTTATTTAATCCCTAAATATCAACGAAAGATTATAACATACACAAAGTATCAGGATATCATAGCCCAATAAAAGAAACAAAATAAATAATCAGAAATGAACTATAAAGAAATAATGATATATAAAATACCTGAGAAAATTAAAAAGCCCCATCTGAATAGTACACAATGAGTGAAATGGAAACACAGGCAACTCAGGGAATAGAGAAAAATTAAAACAGCAACAAAACATATAAAAGAAAACAAACTGTGGAGCTGAAGAAAACAACTAGAAATGACTGAGCAATTCTAAAATGTAAGAAAAACAACTAAGAAATCAAGAAGCTCATTTTTTCATATGTCTGTTAGCAATTTTTATATCTTCTTTTGAAAAATTTCTATTCATGTCCTTTGCCTACTTTTTGATAGGGTTGTTTGATTTTTTCTTACTGATTTTCCTGAGTTCTAAATAGATTCTTGTTATCAGTCCTTTATCTGATGTGCAGTATGCGAAAATTTTTTCCCATTCTGTAGGTTGTCTGTTTACTCTCGTGACTGTTTCTTTGGCTGTGCAGAAGCTTTTTAACTTGATCAGGTCCCATTTATTTATTTTTGTTGTTGCTGTGATTGCCTTAGGGGCCTTCTTCATAAATTCTTTGCATAGGCCAATTCTGTAAGAGCCTTTCCTACGTTTTCTTCTAGGATTCTAATAGTTTCCCACCTAAGTTTTAAGTCTGTTATCCACCGTGATTTGATTTTTGTGAGACGTGAAAGCTGTGTGTCCTGTTTTAGTCTTCTACATGTGGCTATCTAGTTTTCCCAGTACAATTTATTAAATCAGGGATATTTTCCCCAGAGGATGTTTTTGTCTGCTTTGTCAAAGATTAGATGGCTATATGGGGATGGTTTTATATTTGGATTTTCTGTTCTGTTCCACTGGTCAGTGTCCCTGCACTTGTGCCTATACCAAGCAGTTTTTCTAATGACAGCCTTGTAGTATAGTTTGAAGTCTGGCAAAATTTTCAACATCTCTAATCATCAGGGAAATGCAAATCAAAACCACAATGAGATATCACTTAACTCCAGTGAGAATGGCTTTTATCAAAAAGTCCCAAAACAATACATGTTGGCATGGATGCGGAGAGACAGGAACACTCATACACTGCTGGTGGCACTATAAACTAGTGCCACCCCTTGGAAAGAAATGTGGAGATACCTTAAACAGATTCAAGTAGACCTACCATTCGATCCAGGAATCCCATTATTGGGCATCTACCCAGAAGAACAAAAGTCTTTCTATAAAAAAGACTCCTGCACCCGAATGTTCATAGCAGCACAATTCACAATTCCAAAGATGTGGAAACAACCCAAATGCCCATCAATTCATGAATGGATTAGCAAAATGTGGTATTACGTATACCATGGAATAATACTCAGCTATTAGAAATAATGGCGATATGGCATCTCTTTGGTTCTCCTGGAGAGAGTTGGAACCCATTCTATTAAGTATCTATGAAGTTTCCCAAGAATGGAAAAATAAGCACCACATGTACTCACCAGCAAACTGGTTTCCCTCAGTGCACATTTGGGAATACCCCAATTGGGCATCGGACAGAGGTGGGGCTGGGGGGAAGGGATGGGTGTATACCTACTTGATCAGTGTGATGCCCACTGCCTGGGGAATGGTCACGCTTGAAGTTCTGACTGGGGGGGATGGCGGTGGGGGGAGGGGATGGGTGCATAGCTACGTGATGAGTGCGACGTGCACTGTCTAGGGAGTGGACACGCTTGAAGCTCAGACTGGGGGGGATGCAGGGACATGGGCAATGTATATAACCTGAACGTTTGGACCTCCATAATGAGCTGAAATAAAAATAAAATAAAATAAATGAAATAAATAAAACTGGCAGTAGAGAAGGGCTATTTTATGTGAGTAACGTCAAGGAACTAAGACCAGCAGAACTGAGTCCAGCTCTCAGGCCTTCTGACCCTTGATGCCCCCTGCATTAAGCCAGGTTTGCTGCCTCACCCCAAATGTAATCTATCACATAAACTTTGTAATACATTATGTATTTCTACAAATAATATATCTTTATAGTATAGCTATAATACATTTATAGAAGTCTTTATTGTACCTAAAGTTTGTTCTGCATTATATGGATATCCTCCTTGTTGTTTTCCGAGTCACACAGGACATTAAAAAAAAAAGAAAAAAAGAAATCAAGAAGCTTAACACACTTTAACAAAGATAAACAAAAAGACCCATAGCAAGACATTATAAGTAGAGCTTTGAAAGTCACAGAAAAGAGAATCTGAAAAGCTGGAACAGAAGAGTGATGTGTGATCTGTAAGCTTGCTTCTATGAGAGAACCAGTGGATTTGTTATCAGAAACATTGCTCTGCAGAAAGAAATTGGGTTATATAGTCACGGTGCCTAAAGAACAAAAACCGCACAGCAGAAAATGCTGTATCTAGCAAAAACTATCCTCCTAAAAGAAGAAAAAAAAAGATTTATCAACATGACCAGACGCTGACAGAGTCTGTCAGCACTAGATCTGCCCTACAAGAAGTGCCAAAGGAAGCCCCTTTCATTGAAAATAAAATGATGCTAGAAAACAACACAAAATTATACAAAAATAATTAATGAAGAGGGGAGAGGGCCAGAGGGCCTACTAGAGCCATCACTTGCTGGAGCACCCCAGAGGGAAGAAAGTGTTTTAGGTAAAGAAAAGGGAGGAATGGGCACAGCTCATGTGTAGTTTGGAGGAGGTGCCGGAGCCTGCTGCGTACTTCACAGGGGGAAACTGTGAAGCAGAACACGAAAACGGAAAAAGAAAAAGACGAGAAGAAACTGGTGAGAATCAAACCCAAAGAGGCTCAGAGCGCAGTAAAGGAATAAGGGAGCACTGCGTTTCTCCTTCCTACACACCTGTGGTAATCAGTGGGCTACTGAGTTGTATGTGAGCTTCCCCACGTTTATGCGCATGGGCACTCCTGCACCCACTGAATCGTGTGGAGAACAGGAGTTGGTCTGGAGCTTGGACGTTTCCTGCAGGCTGCCTTCCAAGGAGGGCGACTGGAGGAGCCAGGGTCCTGGCTCTCTTCCTGGCTCTCTTCCTCCCTGCCCCACCCACTGCAGCTGGGAGGGCAGCCACCTTTCATCACCTACAGTGTTCTCCACACCTTTACCTCTGGGGACCTGACCTCCACAGGAAAGCCACGCTGTCAGACTCGAAGTTCCCAGCCTGTGGTTCCACTGTGGCTGAGGGCAGCATGTTTCTGTGCCCATTTGCAAACAGACACTGGAGGGAGCCCCTCAGGGCAGGGGTAATGAGAGAGGGGCGGAGCTCACTCCAAGAGCCAGTTGGTGAATTACAGACAGCCCCTCCCCCATAAGCAGTGTTTTTAGTTTTGATAGATCTTTTTGACCCCTCTCCCAGTGGCTTTTCCCAGGGCCCTGGGATAGGACTTTGAGCCCTGCCAAGACTTTGCAAAGCCTCTGAGACGTGCTCAACCTAACCCCACCCAGCGTCACTGTCCTACTCTCCTCTGTTGTGCTGGAGAGGAAGCAATCCCCTGGGGACTGCAGGCCCCTCCCACTGTCTGGGACAGTCAAATGCTTCTCCTAAGAGGCTGAAGCCTATTCCAGGCACAAAAGAAAACCTGTGCTCTTGGCTCTTTCCTGCAAGCATCAACCACTGATGGGGAGAATTACCATATAGCCCATTAGAGCACCTAATGACTCAATCCAACATGGTGTAGTCAACTCTTATCAGCACCACCCAACTCAGAGCCTAAGCCAGGGGTCACAATACAATGCACACTACTGGGAAGAGGAGAAGACAGCAGAATTGAAGTAGCACTGCTTTTTATTTATTTATTTATTTTTTTGAGACAGAGTCTCACTCTGTTGCCTGGGCTAGAGTGAGTGCCATGGTGTCAGCCTAGCTCACAGCAACCTCAAACTCCTGGGCTCAAGCGATCCTACCGCCACAGCCTCCCGAGTAGCTGGGACTACAGGCATGCACCACCGTGCCCGGCTAATTTTTTCTATATATATATTTTAGTTGGCCATATAATTTCTTTCTATTTTTAGTAGAGACGGGGTCTCGCTCTTGCTCAGGCTGGTCTCGAACTCCTGACCTCGAGCGATCCACCCGCCTCGGCCTCCCAGAGTGCTAGGATTACAGGCGTGAGCCACCGCTCCTGGCCAGCACTGCTTTTTAGAAGAGGAATAAACGTTGCAGCCAGCTTGAACTGTGAGGAGTCTCCCCCATCCACTGCAGAACTCTGGGCTCATGGAGGAGCTGATAAGAATCCATGCAGAGACATTGCACATGAGAGCAGGGGATGATGGCATGGAGGCAGAGATTAAGGAATCCTTACACACTGTTGGTGGGACTGCAAATTAGGACAACCTCTATGGAAAACAGTATGGAGATTTCTCAAAGAACTGAAAGCAGACCTACCATTTGATCCAGCAATCCCACTACTAGGTATCGACAAAGAGGAAAACAAGTCTTTCTATCAAAAAGATACTTGTTCTCAAATATTTATTTCAGCACAATTCACAACAGCAAAGATGTGAAGTTAACCCAACCGCACATCAATTTTTGATTGCATTAATAAAATGTGGTATATTTACACCATGGAATTCTCCTGAGCCACAAAAAGATCAATTAATGCCTTTTGCAATAATTTACATGTAACTTGGAACAATTATCCTAAGGGATAATTGTAACTTGGAACAATTATCCTAAGGGAAGTATCTCAAGATTGGAAAAAATACCACATGTACTCATTCTTAAATTGGAACTAACTGATGAACACACACGTGCACAGAGGAAAGTAAACCTTGGTGGAAATCAAGCAGGGGGCAGGGGGAAGAAGGACAGAAACAGAAACCTGACTGATGGGTACAATGAACAATATTTGGGTGATGGGCACACCTGTAGTCATGACTCAAGCGTTACAAAAGTGATTCATGTAACCAAAAATATTTGTATCCCCTTAATATTCTGAAATAAAAGAAACTCAGTCTGGGAAAGAGATGCAACTACATCTGAATAAAGTTCTGCAGTATTAGAATCATGGTGCAGAAAATGCTTTTAATCATTCTTTAAAGTTTATAAGATAAAAGCACAAAAATGATCAGAAACATCTGTTAGGCTAGGTGCAGTGGCTCACGCCTGTAGTCCTAGCATTCTGGGAGGCTGAGGCGGGAGGATCGCTCAAGGTCAGAAGTTTGAGACCAGCCTGAGCAAGAGCCAGACCCAGTCTCTATTAAAAATAGAAAGAGGCCGGGCGCGGTGGCTCACGCCTGTAATCCTAGCACTCTGGGAGGCCTAGGCGGGTGGATTGCTCAAGGTCAGGAGTTCGAGACCAGCCTGAGCGAGACCCCGTCTCTACTAAAAATAGAAAGACATTATATGGACAACTAAAAATCTATATAGAAAAAATTAGCCGGGCATAGTGGCGCATGCCTGTAGTCCCAGCTACTCGGGAGGCTGAGGCAGTAGGATCGCTTAAGCCGAGGAGTCTGAGGTTGCTGTGAGCTAAGCTGACGCCACGGCACTCACTCTAGCCTTGGCAACAAAGTGAGACGCTGTCTCAACAAAAAAAAAAAAAAAAAGAATAAAAAGGAAAGAAATGATCTGGACAGGTAAAAATATATATAGAAAAAAATTAGCTGGGCATGGTGGCTCATGCCTGTAAGTCCTAGCTGCTTGGGAGGCTGAGGCAGTAGGATCGCTTGAGCCCAGGACTTTTAGGTTGCTGTGAGCTAGGCTGACGCCATGGCACTCACTCTAGCCCGGGCAACAGGGTGAGACACTGTCTCAAAAAATAAAGAAAAAGAAAGAAAGAAAGAAAGAAACATCTGTTAATGGATATACAGTTTAAGAAGATACAATTAGAGACATCCATAAAAATTTTAAGGCAGATGTAATGAAGAAGAATTTTTGTATTCAAGTAAAGAAGAGTTATTACTTACAAGTTTACATTGTTGGAACTATAAGTGCTTTTATGTAATCCAAATGGTAACCACAATAAAATACCTATAGCGATACATTTTTAAATAAGAAAGGATCAAAGCAAGTCACTACAAAAATCAATGAGACAGAAAGGGCAGAAAATGAGGAAAAGAAGGACAAAATACCTGCAAGAGTCAAAGAAAACAATTAATAAAATGGCAATAGTAAGCCCTTCCCATTCAAACAATTATTTAAATATTTATAGACTAAAATTCCCAATCAAAAGAAAAAAATTGAGTAAAAGGGCTTAAGGAAATTCAAAAATCAAGATCCAACTACATTCTCTTTATACCAGACTCACATTAGCTCTAATAGCAAAAATTGGACTGAAAGTGGCAGGATGGAAAAACACACTCCATGCAATGGTCAAGCAAATGAGAGCAGGAGAGTCACAATCATATTAGGCAAAATACATTTTGAGTCAAAAGCTGTCCTATTTCATAAAACATACTACTTTAAGCCAAAACTGTCAAGAGACAAAGAAGGACAACTAAATAGTAATACAAGGTTCATTCACTGAAAACCTATGATTCACATATATAAAAAATATTTTTATATTTGGGATTCTAGATCCCAAAGCTCTTATAAAGGCACTTAGATTTTGAGATTTATTTTATATATAAACCTATCATACACACACACACATTATAAAATCAGGGTTCCCAAATATATAAATGTATAGGTAAAATATGTAATTTTTTATAGACATATGGCTGATTTTTATTTTAATTAAATCAGACATTGATAAATTGTACATAGGAGGCTGCAATTTCAACCAAAATTATAATGTGTAGGCAAAACAAAACACACAATAAACTTATGTCAAAGGACATAACTTAAAAACGTAATGCCATAATATAAAATTGCAAAACAAGAAATGTTTAGATGTAAAATTTGATTTGGAACAAAATAGAAAGTGAGACTGTATAGAGAGAGTGACATTAACAACATGGTGGCATAGGAAGTCTCCTACTTTTCTGTCTCCCCACAGCAACTAAAATTTGGCAGCCATCCATGGACAAAAGTGTCTTTGTGAAAGTCAGGCACAGTAGCTCGAACATGTAATTCCAGCTACTCAGAGGCTGAGGAAATAGGATCACTTTAGTCCAGCAGTTTGAGACCACCCTGCGTGATATTATGAGACCCCTGTCTCAAAATCTAGGTGCCTTTATAAAAGCTTTGAGGAGGTTGTAAAATAAAACTAAAGCCCAAGACCACAGAGGGTCATTTTGAGAAGGCAGGCCCTCATTCAGGTGGTAAACTTGAGAACCCCTGGTCTTCGATACAGACCAAGAAATTGCTCACTCCACATGGTACCACTGAGAATTCTGAAGTGACTCTACTTCAGAGCTGAAGCAACTTCAGCTCCTCCCAGCCATGGTCTAGGGATGATCCTCCCTCTCCAGAAGCCTGCAGGGAATATCCATTTGTGTCCATGGAGGCAGGCCTACACACCTTGGCACTCACTGTGGTCTCTGAAGCAGCTGTACCTCAGTTCCAGTTCTCTCAGCCACAGTCCATGGCCAGTGCTGCACACCTAGGGACCAACACCATGTCCTGGGGAAAACCTCTCACATATTCAGTGGGAGCCACACTCATACATATACTTGACACCCTCCCCACCATATGCAGACCCAACTGCAACTTCCCGCCCAACAGATCAAAGTCCCGAGGGCAATCCAGTCTGCCCAGGAACAAGACAGAATTGACAACTGTCCAAGCCCCTAGTAAAAGACCCACTAAAAGGAAGAATCAAAGCTGACCTAGAAGCAGCCTTGTAAGCCAGCTGGAACCCCTATTCTTTGAAAGTCCAGAGGATAACCCATCAGGCTGTGGACCCAGAAAGGAAAGAGCTTTACCTGCTGAAATTGGTTTATGAAAACTGGATGACACATTTGCTCCTTCAAATGCACAGACACAAATGCAAGGCTGTATTGTACACACTTTCAGTCTTTCTATTCTATCATAACATTGGAAGTATTACGCAAAAATATTGGGAAAAAAACTTTTAAAGCCATCAAATAAAAAAGAAAAGAAAACTCACTATTTATAGATGACACGATCTTATATATTGACAACCCTAAATAGTACAAAAAAAACCTCTTTTAACTAAAAAATGCACTGAATAAATGAGCAGAATATTAAATTAGCATGCAAACGTCACTTGTGTTTTCATATAGTAACAGCAAACTTTCCAATAAAAAGAAAATAATCTCATTTATAGAAGCATCAAAATAATAAACATTTTAGCAATACATTTAATTAAAAAGGTGAAAGCAATTTACACTGAAAAATATTAGTTGGTGACGAAAGAAATTGAAGACACAAATAAATGTAAAGATTTCACAGGTTTATATACTAGCAGAATAAATACTGTTAAATGGCCATATTATGCAATGTCATCTAAAGATTCAATGGACTCCCTATCAAAATTTCAATGGCATTTTTTCACAGTAATAAAAAACACAATCCATAATTTTTATGGAACTGCAATATATTTTCAGTAGCCAACATAATACTGAGGAAGAAGAACAAAGCTGGAGGCCTCATACTTTCTGATTTCAAACTAATTTCAAAACTATAGTAATAGAAACGGACTAGAACATGCATAAAAAAATCACAAAAAATAACCCAAAAATAATGGAACAAAACAGAGAGCCCAGAAAAAAATCTATGCATGAAAAGACAACTCATCTTTGAAAGGGACACCCAGAGCACACAGTGCAGAAACTATAGTCTCACCAATACTTCAATACTTGGTGCTAGAAAACCTGGATACTCACAAGAAAAAAATATGATTACACCATTTCTTGTATACCATACCCAAAAATTAATTCAAAATATAGACTTATATAAAGCACAAATCCTTAAAAATCATAAAAGAAACATATGGAAAACCTCCTTGATAATTACCTTGGCAATGAATTTTTTGGATACAACATCACACATGTGACAACAAAAGTAAATATATAGAAGTTGGACTGCACTAAACTGAGAAAGCTTTTGTACAGCAAAGAAGACAAGGAAACAAGAAAACATAAAGGATGGGAGAAAACGGTTGCAAACCATATGTCTGATAAGAGACAAAAACAGTAATAATGATAATAACCCAATTGAAAAATAGGAGAAAGACTGAAAAGATCTTTTTCCAATAAAGTCATATATATGGCCATAAGTATATGAAAAGATGCTCAACATCACTAATCATTAGGGACTTAAAAATCAAAATCATGTTAAAATACCACTTCATACATGTTAGCATGGCTAAAATCAAAGAGTAGACAACAAATTTTGACAAGCATATGAAGAAAAAGAAATGCTTTATACTGTTGGTGAGTTACAAATTCACGGAGTCATTACAAAAACCTGTATGGAGGTGCTATTGAAAATGAAAAAATAGAATTGCCATAGAATCCAGCAATCCCACTTCTGTGTATAAAACCAAAGGAAATAAAATCAGTATCTTTTACTGGGTGAGGTTGCTCATGACTATAATAATACCGATCTTGGAGGCTAACGTGGGAGGATCGCTTGAGCTCACGAGTTCGAGACCAGCCAGAGCAAGAATAAGACCCCATCTCTACTACAAATAGAAAAAATTAGCTGGGCAACTAAAAATAGAAAAAATTAGCCAGACGTGGTTGTATGTGCCTTTAGTCCCAGCTACTCGGGAGGCTGAGGCAGGAGGATCGCTTGAGCCAGGAGTTTGAGGTTGCTGTGAGCTAAGCTGATGCCACAGCACTCTAGACCAGGCAACAGAGTGAGACTCTTACAAAAAAAAAAATTATCTTTAAGAAATATCTATATCCCTATGTTCTTTGTAGTATTATTCATAATTGACAAGATATGAAAACAAGCTGTTTGTAAAATTCTAAATGGATAAAGAAAATATGGTATATATGCACAATATATATATATTCTACTGAATATTATTTAGCCACAAAAAATATAATTCAGATGTTTCATCAACACAGATGGTCCTGAAGGACAATATGCTAACTGAAATAAGCCGGGCACAGAAAGACAAATACTGCATGATCTCACTTATATAGGGAAGCTAAAAAGTTTGAGGTAGAGAATACAAATGTGCTTTCCAGGGCCTGCGGTGGGGAAAATAGATGTTCAAAGGGTGCAAACTTTTAGTTATCTGAGGAATACATTTTGGAGACTTAATGTATAGCACCATGACTAATAATAACTTGTATCCTAAAATTTGCCAAGACAGTAGTAGACCTTAAGTGTTCTCAATAGAAAAAAATAGGTGATTGTGAGGTGATAGGTATATTCATTAACTTGATTTCACAATGTCTACAAATGTCAAATAATTATACTGTATACAATAATTATGTATAACTTTTATGTGTAAAAAAAGTTACACATCTACACACGTGTATGTGTGTGTGTGTGTGTGTGTATGAATGAGACAGTTGAGTAAACTTCAAACTAAGTAAGAGAAAAAGTAAAATGACAGTTATTAAAAAATAAAGTAACAAGTGGGAGCTTAATACATGCTCAGTAATGTTCTAAGCTTCCCAAAGACATACTAAATTTAAGAAATGTAGAAAAAAGATGCCTTAAGCTACGTTAAAGTGGAGGAATTTGGGCATATAGAGTTTAAATTATTTAGCATAGTTGATACAAAGACAGAATTGAAAAGTAAAATAATGTTCGATTACCTTTATTTAGAGAGCTCTGCTAAATTACTGAGTATGAGTTTCCTATAAAATTACATTTAAAACCTCCATAGGGTAGGAAACCATAAAGCAGAAAACATACCACATCTGTTTGTGGTGTGCCTGGGATACCTGAACCAAGTACTAATAAAACAACTTCACTCACACGTTTCAGATGTGATGCAAAAGGAAAATGAACAAATTATTTCACAGAGACTTCCTCAAAAATACACAGATATTACCATGTCCTGAAAGGCAATAGAACAGGACTCGGATCCTGCTGTCCCTTGTAAGCCACGAACAGAACTTGGGTTCTCACTGTAACCTTCAAGGAAGATCACTGACGGGGAATTAGTGCTTAGAGAATTAAAAAACAAAGACAAGACATGCCCTTATGCGAGACCAAGGGAAAGAAACCCAGGCTTCTTAGAAATCATTTTCATTGAAGCACAGCTTCCCAAACCCCATTTTGAGGTCTGGCTTCCTCCTTAAATTCTGGACCTCTCTCCCCTGTGCCATCTGCTTCATTCACTCCCACCTATCTGGGTATTTGCATACGGCAATGTATTTCTTCGCCTTCCAAGGTTCATGTCTTTGCTCCAGACAGGTGATCAGGTCTGGTTTAGAGACAGCAAGACCTATTTTATTAGAAAAAATTCACATGACTCTTCCTGGGATTCTCCAGTTACCAATCTAGTACTGTGCTCAGTAGAGAAAAGAGAACACATAGAAAACTCTAGAAAAATAATCCCCAAATACTCTTTCCTGATGGAAACTTTAGAATACTTAGAAAGCATTTAATATTTTGGGGTTCTTAGCTCCTCTACCCAGTACTACTGAATCAAAAATTGGTGGTGGAAATTGCATTTCAAGGTATGGGCAAAAATATTTTATGCCACTACATTTCTGCTATTACTACTAATGTAGAGTGAAAGATACAGATTTGCAGCTCAAAAAGATTTAAGATTAATGTCAAGATAAAACACTTTGAATATTTTCTTTTCTATATCAAAAATCCCTAAGTTTTTCTTGGAAACAAGGATCAGAAACTCATTCACGCAAAGCAGAAACTCCCAGAAAATAATTTATAAAAAATATGAAATTATTAGTGTGGAATGGGAATGGTGTGTCGAAGTTCTCCTCACCTAGGGAGACCAGGTTTGTGTAGTTCTCTAACATCACATCCCTATACAAATTCTGCTGAGCAGGGTCCAGGCATTCCCACTCTTCCAGAGAGAATTCTATGGCCACGTCCATGAAAGTCAACAGTTCCTGGGAAAAAAAAAAAAAAACAAGACATACTTACCAAGGAGCCCTGGGCAGAGATAATTTCACTACTGGTGAAATGAGAGAGTAAAGAGAACTGGTTCGGACTTATACAAGTGACTGGATTATCCCATAAGATAATTTTAACAAAAAAGTATTTCCTAATGTATTCTGTAAGTCTGTGCAAAGAGGATAGTATAACAGCCACAAAAACAGTGCAGATACTATTAGTTTAGATAATGCAGCATAAAAGTAAGGCCACACAAACAGCCATGGACATTTTTGAGTGCTTTATTTACATGATACATGACTAAGTTGTGTATATTTCTCTGATGGAAAAGTCATGGTGGGTTAGAAGGTACCTCTCAAATTTTCATGTGTACAACAATGAACGGAAGATCTGGTTAAAATGCAGATTTTGTTTCAGAAGATACGGGATGAAGCCTGAATCTCTAGCAAGCTTCATGAGTGATGCCAATGCTTCTGGCCCGGGAAGATGTTTTGGCAAACATCCACCAAGTGGTGGAGCCAGGGCTTACCCCAGTGTATCAGACCAGTAAATAAAGATGAGAGCCTTGCTTTTCCAAAGCAAGCTGTATGAAAGAGAATCTAAGAACAAAGTGCAACTTCCAGATTCAATGTGATGGTTTACACACATCTTCCCAAGGTATGTATTCATGGAGAAAAATAATTTATAGTGGAACAATCTGTTAAAGAGCACCTTAACTAAGTGTATAAAATTAACAACTATAACAGAGCAAATTGGTATCAGATGCTGATTCACATGGGCGGACACAACATCATTGCTGTGAGGATAGTGGCCAAAAGAAGTAAATCGTAATTGGAATCTAATCATGAGGAAACATCAATTTTATGCAAACCTCAAGCTACATGTATCGCCCATGTTTTATAATCTCTAATAGTGTATGTAAAGTCTTTTCTTGGCATCCTAGAAACCATGTCTCCTCTAATTATTCTTTTTTAAAACTCTCAGTGATTCTAGGCATTAATGTCAGCACTTTAAGAGTGCATTTACTTCATCCTGTTATGCACAGAGCTGATGGAGCATCCACATGGAACCTAAACAGTTTTGTGTTCCCGTTCTTCACTGATACCCAAGGACCTGACACTATCCCAAATAAGAATCCTAGGCAGCCACATGATCCCAAGTTTGACAGTCACAAAGGGAACATTTTCTATACTGCAGTTCATAAACTTTTTGAGAAGTGTTCGTGGCACATAAGAGTCCTGGAGGGAATGAATAGAAAGCTCTGATATACAGGGAAGATTTTTCAGAGCACCTTCACCATTACAAGAAAAAAGGACAAAAGAATCATAGAAACAAAAGTATCAGGCAAGAACATTCCAAGAGAATGAAAGGTTTTCATTCTAAACACAGGACATTTCAGGATGACAAGTGAACATGGTTCTGGACCTGGGACCTGTACATAAGAAACAGCCGTTTCTTCCTCTTCCTTCTCTGGAACTTTTTCTCAGGTGAGAGTATCTGGACAAATCACATCTGCATTTTGATAAAGTGCCATCAAAGGCATCAGCACAGCCCCTTCATCTGCTACGACTACACCCACAGGCAGAGGGACCTTGAAGTGCAAAAAATCCACCCTTCCCTGTCCTTCATCACACAGTCATCAACATGGAGCTTCTACATGGAGACCAATGAGTGATTTCTCTCCCTTCCTGCACACAGGTGCCCTCCTCTACTGCAGACACCAGCAATATGTGCTACAGCAGTGGGCACATGGCCTGGGCTGTGCTGCCCTGCACCCGACAAACCCATGCAGGGAAGACTCTCTGAGGTACCCGTGGAACAAAGACTGGACTCAACTTTCATAAATATATCTGGGAACCCTTGTGCTTGACCCTGGACTCACTTTAGCATCACGTGGGGCACTTCATTAAAACTACATAGATGCTCCAACCCCAACAAATGGAATCTGCAGGGAGGGCACCGGTGATGGTGTTTCTTTAAACTGGACACGTGATCCTAATTGGAAACTGGGGCTGAAAACACTTAGCTAAGCATTGCCTCTCAGGCTCTACTGTGCACATAAACCATTTGTTATTCCAGGCCACACTAAGTCATAGGATTCTGGGATTACAGGTCTGAGTCACCACCCTAGCTTTCTTCATACATTTTATAACATACAATAATAAGCAGTTTAATCAAAACACTTAAGTTTTTCTGGAATTATATTAGAAGCTAAATATTTATTCTTAACAAGGTAGAAGCAGTAAATACAAATAAAAACAACTCTTCTGTTCATAAATGGCCTTCATGTGCTGATGTCAGAACCCACAACATAAGGAAAATGGCCGAAATGAAGCAAAAGTCTGAACAACTTCCTTGACTTGACTACATGATGCTGAATTCAACCATTTAACCATTTGCTCTAGATTGGACAAGAGGAACCATGCCTGCTTTACTTGTTCCTCTAACGCTCATATGAAATGGAAAGAACTCATTGTTCTTTTGGTTTGTGTCTCAGGACCTCCTCCTTGTTTATCACTGAAGTACCAGGAAATGGCAGCAACTCCAATCTGGACACCAACAAGGGAGATTCTTTCTGTGTGAGGAGGAACAAAGCCTGGATGACTTATTCCTCTTCCTCTGAAATGGAGGGGAATTATATCCTGTCATCCTGACCCCAGCATGGAAGGACATCCCCAAATGTCCACAAGCCTCCCACATGCTGGTGAGAGGGTCCCCAGTGAGCTTGGGCTGATGTCCCCATGCTGATCCAGGCAGGAGAGAATCAGGCTGACACTGTGACGTCAGCAGAGAAAATGGAAATGCCCTGGTAGGGCAGCTGATCCTGGATCCAGGTGTGACATAATCTGTCCTTTATAGGGTGACTTTTAGGTATGAGGAAGGAGAAGAACACCCTGCTCTAGTAACTGTATAGGAAGCTGTAGTTGTGATCATGGTTGTGAATATTTTGTAGCCCTGGCCTCCCACAGCTGAGGTGCTTGTTTACACTTACAGATTTTGCCACTAGATTCTATTTACAACAGGAACCCTTCATTCAGCTGTAAGAGCTCCCTGGGCAATATCTGGAAAACTTGAAAGGCCTCATTTAGTAAAGCCTGGCTTCACAAAGTCTATATTGACTTCTCACAATGCAGAAAATGTTTCCCTCAGGTTTTCTGTACAAACTCAGTCCCAAGACTGGCCCTGCCTTGTGAATTCCAGGTAGAGGCCAGCCTTATGTGCGGATTACAGGTGGAATCAACCTGGCTCTGTACTCTTGGGTGATACAGAATGAGGGGGAAACTAGAAGTTGCTCATGGAAGCTGCTCTATCACATCCTTATGATCATGAGGACCTGGATTCAGAATTTGCAGCTGCAGATTGAGGTCTTGGAGGAATAGGGAAGAAGCTGATACCCTCTACATATTCATGACTATTTGGCAAAGAGGAGTAGAGGGAGTTAAGATTCTCACGCCTACTCAATGCACATCTGTCTACCTGGCTGGATTTGCAAGCCCAACAGGCTCTGGATAAATTTCAGGTCTGAAAATGCCAGGGTCATTGACAAACAGCTGCAAGGGATGATTGGTGTCTTGTAACATTATTTTTCTAGAGATATGGTCAAACTGCTCTACATAGCAGATTGCAAATAGGCAGAGAGACCATTCCACATGAAGATATTGGAGGCACCATGCACTGTGTTGCACAATTGTGCGTTATTACTGGAAGGCCAAGAAGGAAAGAGCTCTTTAGAGTGAAGCCTGGTGAGCACTTTATAATTTGTTACCATGCCTGGTAATTGTCAAGTGTTTCAAAAATATAATTAAAAACAAAATTGTTTCCAGGCCCAGAATAACTCTCCACAATGGTAAAACAGAAGGAAAACTTTTGTTATACAATTAAACAAGAATGTCATGTACATCTCAGGCAATCTGATAAGAGATTGCAAAGACATAAAGAAAAGTCAACATCATTAGTCCACAAATAGATTTGTCAGCACCATTTTTCAAATGTAGTTCACCCAAAATTTACCCAGTAATTGGAAAGGCCATCTGTGCTTACTAATTAGCTATATTCAAAGGAAAAGAAAAACAAACCCTTTCATATCTTCATGACAGAAGACAACTTTGCCACTTGGAGCTAGGTGCCTACTAATGAGAGGTTCCTACTCTAAAAGAAACTGGGATTCATGCAGATTTTTTTGACTATTTACATTTCAAAGCAATGGTCCCTAGATTTTAAAGAAAGAGAATCCCGAGTTAAAATACATTTACAAAAGACCTGTTAACTCATAAAATAATTTACATATATTTCAAAGTGGCAGAGAAAAACTACATACAAAATTAAAAACTTTAAGGAAGAGAAGAGAGTATGCTCTCATGTTTTTAAGCTGAAGGATCCAGTTGATATTTTTCATTTGTATCTGCTCTTACAACAGCCATGTCAAGGGCCACGGCCTTCAACCCATGAGTCTAATTCCAGAGGGTGCTGAATTCAGGCACCAGAGGAGTAGCCTTAGTCACACTATCTACACAAGAAAGAAGGTTTGTGGGGAAGAAAAAAATCAGAAGACAGACAAGTGCTATCAAGGACCCATGGGTGGGAGACAGTGCAGAGCTGGTGTAAGGACTGTCTGGTGCTGTAGAAGAAACCAAAAATCTTGGGACAATCCCTCAAGTTCCTTATGCAGAAGTAAAAGTCAGGCTTGGAGGCTGAGTCATGCAACACCTTACAAATCAATGGTTAGTACTGCATCAGCCAGATCATGGAGAGGTAAAAGGTTTCAGGGATATGCATGGACTGCCCACACAGATCATTGAAAAGGAAATTCCTCATTGGCCTTCCATAAGTAAGGACTCATAAGTTGTAACTGTTCATCTGCACTTTCAGTCTAGCTCCTAGAACTAGAGTCTGTTCAACTCCACACTAATAATGTTGATTACAAATTTATCTTCCCAAGTGCGTAAGAGAAACAAGATCAACCTTTCTTCTACCTATCCAGGGACATCTACATAATTGATTCTTCCTACACTTCCCTTTCCTCTTCAAACATTAATTTTAGCTTATGTAATATGTAAATTTTCTGGGCTCACAACAATGTAACAATTTTGCCCACATGCCCTCCTTTTACTTTCTCTATCCATGTCACCTTTAAATACTGAAGTTCCAGAATCCCCCCTTGGAAAAAGTCACAGATTTGTCTGTAGTTTGGTTTTTCCCAAGCGCATCCTTATATGTTGGCCCAATAAACCTCTATCAATTAGTATGCTTGCCTCAGTCACTTACGTTGGGCCGTCAGTGCTAAAGATACTAGCTCAGGCTGGGATATGCCCTGGCATTCCTGTGTCCATGCAGGCATGGGACTATAAACAGGCGATCCAGCTGTAAGCCTGGATTGGTGGAGGGCCAGATTTCTGCTGTAGATTTGGAGTCTGGGGGTGGAGTTAAACCAGGACTCCAGTGTGGATGTTTGGTAGGAAACTCTAAGAGCAATGGAGCTGTGGTCTCCATTCCAGAGGGAGGAGACTTGCCTGGGAGGGGCGTGGCTCCATCAGTGCCTGCTGCACCACTGCATGAATGGGTGGGAATCACGTGGGGCAGCAAGTTGCAGAGGGATCTGACCTCAGGGCTCCTCCTGTGTCCTCAGTCTCCTCTGACCCCAGGAGGAGATGCAGAGTCATGGCACAATACGTGGTGTGACAGCCTATGTGCTGGAGAAAAGAGTCTCCCTTGCCTGAGAAACCTGACACTTCTCACACCAAATGTGTGGAGTCTGATGAACACTGACCACCTTTTCAGCACCAAATGTTTCTCCAAAACTCAATTCTGACACCAGAGATTCCATACAGACCTCATGAGTTCAGGGCTCAGTCCTACCACACTGCACTCACTCCAGATGCCAGTGACAGCCCCAGGTGCCCATGCACAATTTTGAGCAACTGCCTATCAATAAGATGCTCCTGTAACACCCTCTGAAGTTTAACAATTTGATAAAACTAGTCAATGAACTCAGCAAACCACATTACTTACATTCATCAATTTGGTGTACTATAAAGTACTCCACTCAGAAAAAGCCCAATGGAAGAGATGTACGGGTGAGGCAAAGTGGCGGGGGAAGATTTGGGCAGGTAATCCTGGTAAATCGTTGTGATGAAAGACATCACCCACCCTTTGTGTTCTGTAATAGCGGCTTACTGCAAGGAAATATCCTTCCCATTATAAAAGAGATTACTCCTTCTTTTTTACCTATCACAAAGCCTGAGACAGATTCTTTAAATTTCCATTTATTGCCTCATAAAAAATTAGAACAGGCCAGGCGCGGTGGCTCACGCCTGTAATCCTAGCACTCTGGGAGGCCGAGGTGGGCGGATCCTTTGAGCTCAGGAGTTCAAGACCAGCCTGAGCAAGAGCGAGACCCCATCTCTCCTAAAAATAGAAAGAAATTATATGGACAGCTAAAAATATATATAGAAAAAATTAGCCGAGCATGGTGGTGCATGCCTGTAGTCCCAGCTACTCGGGAGGCTGAGACAGAAAGATCGCTTGAGCTCAGGAGTTTGAGGTTGCTGTGAGCTAGGCTGATGCCACGGCACTCACTCTAGCCTGGGCAACAGAGTGAGACTCTGTCTCAAAAAAAAAAAAAAAAAAAAAAAAAAAAAATTAGAACAGTTTTCTTCTCAGTGGTCAGAACAAAATATTTCTTGACCAAAATTTGCTTAAGTTTTTCTCCTTCCCCCCAGGCCCCTAAACATTGACTGATCCTCAGCCTGAGCCAACATGCAAACCCCCTTTGTGCTCCTCCTAAGAAGGGGCCGACTTCAGGGTAAAAAACCCTCTAAGCTAGGATGTTACTTTTCCACCATCCATCCTGCCCTTCCCCTCCCACCTTCTTTCTAAAGTCATTTGCTCCTCTAGATGAAAAAAAGTCCTTCTCTGTGTAACCTTCAGCATGCTTGCAGATTTATACTTGGTACTTTCCGCTATCACAATATTTCTTTAAATAATTAAGACTTTATTTTATTGAAAAACAAACTGTAATTTCAAATATGTTGTAGTGGACAATGTCTAGAAAGAGCCCTAGGAATTACACTTTCAGAAAGCGCATCTCATCCTCACCCCTACTTCCATCCCAACCTCCACTTCATCTGCCTATGGGTCAACCCTAGCTTCCTAGGGCTCTGAAGCTTCTCAGTATAAAGGGCTCCTTTCCTGGCTGATGGGAGCAAGCTGGGACATTTGCAGGGGAGGCTCCCTGGGCCCTCAATGACCACCTTTTGGAAGATCAAGATTGACATTCGCTTAGTCATTGGGCTCAAAACTCTGGTTCCCAAACAACATTATTCACTTAGTTTCGGATGAGAAAACATCCAGTGTTTGAATAATTCAAGCCAGGCATGATGGCTCATGCTTGTAATCCTAGCACTCTGAGAGGCCGAGGCAGGAGGATCACTTGAGGCCAGGAGTTTGGGTCCAGCCTTAGTAAGGGTGAGACCCCATCTCTACTAAAAGTAGAAAAGAATTAGTCAAGCATGGTAGTGTACACCTGTAATCTGAGCTATTCAGGAGGCTGAGGTAGGAGGATCACTGCATCCCAGGAGTTTGAAGTTGCAATGAGCTATGAAGACACTACTACACTCTAGCCAGGGTGACAAAACAAGACTCTGTCTCAAAAATAAATAAATAAATAATTCAGCAAAATCCCATAAACTCCGTGTTGATGTTTATAGGAGGTAAGCAAATTGTAAGGGATTCACATTTCATACTTCAACATGAAAAGCAAAATTATCTATTCTTGTCACAAAATAAACATTTCCTTTAACAGTTACTTCCATGGATACAATTCATTTAGTAAACAATCATACATGAACATTTCTCAAGAGTTTTCAAGTCCCATTACACAGGATTTACTGTTAAAGTACAACTCCCATAAGTCAGAACAGAGCTAACCACTCTCCGTATTCTCCACTCTCAATGAAAGGACAACATTTTGGTGAATCCGTGTAACTAATCAATTTACCTAGCACATTGTATTGTCAAAATGCATTCAGTTTTAGGCAGTCATAAAGTAAAAGAGACTTTGTCTCTGTCTTTTCCATGGTAGCATTCCAAAGCTAAGCCCTGGGACTCCATTTGAAATCACCCCTGAAAAACAACAGCTCTAAGAAACTTACTACACTCATTCTGGGGGGAAATCATAAAGAAGATTTTTTTTTTTTTTATGAAATGGAATATACGACTATATATTTAATTCACTTATCTGAATTTTACTTTTCTCTTGCCTTTTCAGAAATAGTTTCTCATTTTCAAGCTGTGGAGATACATTGCATTTTACAATTAATGAAAAACTGAAGCTGAAATAAAGCAACAAAGCTTTTCAAGGCAACAAATTCAAAAACTGGCACTGGTGACTGGAATACAGGAATGTCTGACTTGAGTGTCAAGTAAGGTCATCACATCCCTTGGGACATCCTCCCACCGCCATCCTGCTCACTAAAGTGCTCGATGACCACCCTCCCAAAAGAAAATGCACTCTGCCTTCTAGCACACATCAAGGCTGTACTGCTTTGCAGGGTTTTGCACCACCTTGTTGGGGTGGGTTAACCTTGTCCTTTGAAATAGTTTTTCTCCCTTCACAAAATTGAGAGAATTCAGAGGGCAGGAATGATTTGTGAAATTTCCTCTGAATACCAGCATGTGATGGGCTGACCAGTAATGTATCTCAAAGGAATGAAAACAGAGGCTGGTACAAAAAATTCTTAAACTCCCAATGGGTTAGCTGTTTAGGTGAAGCAGAGACTCCTCTCAACCTCCAGGAAATTCACCTGCTCCCCTGAGAGACTCCACCACATACCTCAGGCTGTCCTCTGGGCGGAGATGTCCCAGAGACTGATATTCATGGCGCACTCCAGAAAACATGGCAGCTTTGGGCATCTTAGGTCGTGCCCAGAGAAGTAAGGACCCTGGTACTTGGGTCATTACCCAGGACCAGGAAAAGACATAAGCGTGGCTGAGGACACATCATCCCATACAGTTTCTAGACAGGAACCTCACCTGAAGACATTCTGGTAAAGTGTGTGTGCCTAAGGAAGATTAAATGAGGGGAGACACATAGATTTTTACAGCAGAGTGCCATGAAATTATTGTGTTTTCTTCCCATGTGAAATGTTCAGAAATAGAAAACCAATATTTTAAAAACAACCACCCACTGTTATGTAAAGAAATGACAAGAAAACTAAAATACTCCATCTGTTTGCATTGGGCAATAAAGGAAAAACAGCTCATATTGTAAATTGGATGCGAAGTTGGCATTTGGAAATGTAGGAAAGGAACTGAACATTTAGGATTTTACTGTAAGGCCTACAACAGTTAGGCTGAGGAAACAGGGTGGCGAATTAATGCCCCACTTGCCATACATCTAGAAAATACAGGTAGGCCGGGCACGGAGGCTCACACCTGTAATCTTAGCACTCTGGGAGGCTGAGGTGGGATGATAGTTCGAGGTGAGAAGTTCAAGACCAGCTCAAGCAACAGAAAGATCCCATCTCTACTAAAGGTAGCAAAAAATTTGCCTGGGCATGGTGGGTCTTGCCCGTAGTCCCAGCTACTTGGCAGGCTGAGGCAGGAGGATCACTTTGGCCTGAGAGTTTGAGATTCCTGTGAGCTATGATGATGACACTGTACTGCAGCCCCAGCAATAGAGCAAGACTCTGTCCCAAAAAGAAAAAAAGAGAGAGAGAGAGAGAAAAGAAAAGAAAATGGAGGGAACACAAGTCCCCCTATGGAGTGTTAAAATAAATAGGAGGCATTTAGACTGCAATGGCTCTAGTGCCCTGTGTTCCTACTTCAGCAAACCAAAATGTAACTCAAATTTATTTCCTATAAATTACTAATATAGAAGCCAAAGGAAAACTTTTCTCCTTATTCTCAGAAGGTTCACTGAATATCAAATGATAAGAGAAAAGGGATATGCATGTATTAATGTATTTGGGGAAATCTGAGAGGGATTACCCCAACCTCCCACTGGGGTTCAGATGCTCAAGTACTATTTTGCATAGGATAGGCAGATGGAGAACACATACCATTCTTTTGAGAAGCAAAAAACGATTATTAGCAAGAATGAATGGACCAGGGAGAAAGAAATTAACAGGTAAATTGTTCTTTTTGGCATCTGAATGAACCTGAGAGGCAGGCATTATGCTGAGAGAAACACCATTCAGGAGTGGTAGTATATATATCTGCATTAGGTAATTAAGCAACAGGAAGGCGATAGAAGGCAATTGTATTGACTTTCATAAGAAGCTTTCTGTGTTAGATAAGGGAACTTCAGAGAGTCCCCCACTGCTCTTGGGGTGAAGGCACCAAGCATCAAGGCAGGGTTAGAAGGACAGTGATTTTCTGGCGAATCTCTGAGACTTTCCAATTTTCAAAAGCACTCAGCATGACTAAACTACATTTTTTTTGAAGAATCATTTCTTGTACTTCCGTATTAACTTAGAGGAAAACAGATAGGTTTGTTCCGGGTGGGAACTTGAAATGTATGTATAGGACACAATGTGGTTAATGCAACACAGGCTTACAAAACAATAGCTGCAGGAGTCTGGGGAGTCCCTGGACTTTGTAGATCTAACAGACAGCTGCAGCCAGCATTCCTCCCCCTCCCTCCCTGATAGAGAGGAAGTTCATCCCTCCCTAGCTCCCCTGATAAGAGCGACGCCAGAGCTGAAGGATGGATGTGTCTGGGGCAGGGGTCCCCGAAAATGTTTGTTAAAAAAAATTAATGCAGCAGCTGTTTTGGCCCAAGTACTCACTCCCCCCTGAGAAACCCTCTATAAACCCCAAGGTTTTCCTCAACCTCGGTGTGGACGCTTTTTTGCCTCCACATGTCTGCACCCACATGCTCAAAATAAACAGCCTTTTGCTATGCCTGAGGCTTCATGTGTGCCTCTCTCTCTCTGCTCTGGACCTAACATTTGGCACCGAAATCCTGGAGGGCACACTGGGTGGACAGGACTCTGCATCTCTAGCAGGCAAGCCTTGCAACTCGGGAAGCAGTAGGCAGCGGCAGCTCATCCTGGCCTAACTCCCGAACCCTGCCTTCCTCTGAGTCCCTGGGTCATTGGCAAGGTTTCCATGGATCTTTCCTGAGCCATGCAGGGGTCCCTCTCGAACTTGTCTCTGATCCTGGCGTGTAGTCAGAGCTCGCTAGCTCAGCCAAGGTAAGGGTACTGTGCACCCGGACCCTCCCGAACCAAGCTGAGAGGCAGACACAGGACCAGGACTCGGATCTTCCCTTTGCTGATCTTCACACTTCACATTTCATCCTCAGGGAGTAAAAGCTGGCAAACTCACCCAGGGGTTCCCCCTATCTCTCGTGCTCTCATCCCTGAGAAGTCCCACAGGTCTTCTTCCTTCACTGACCTTCAAATCCACATCCTGGAGACATCCTGCTCCTAGTGAGTAGGACCTCACAAGCTCGTTCTTGTCTACTTGTGTCGACTCAAAAGTCCTGTCCATGAGCCGGAGGACTCTCAGCACCTGGGGCCCTCGTTGGACACACGGATGCCTGTTGTGACTCTGCTCGAGTTCACGCACTCTGCTCACTCCCGTGCTATTCCCTCATTCTAGGATGCCTAGAATTGAGTAGAATCGGCCCTGTGTGACCCCTACTCTTTCCAGAAACATGGGCAACTCTCAGTCTACTCCTCTTCTCAAAACACCAGGTCTCACTACAATGTTTGTCACTGCAATAACAAATGGTCCGAGATTCCCTATGTCTACACCTTTTTACCCTCTACTCTCACTCTGCATGAACTGTAATCTGGCTCAAATCTTCCTGCTACACTCTAGGCCTTCACCTTCTCCCTCGCCCTCTTCTCTGGACAAACTTGAAACCTCAGAACATGACTCTTGCAATCTCAGCCCTCGCCCATAGAGATATCCCCAACCAGAACTTCCTTAGCCTAACCCTCAACCTGCTCCCTGCCCTCATCTCAGTCCCCATGCTACTGTCATTCTCTTCAAGTCCTGGGGTCTGCGGTGGTAGCATCAGGGAGGTACGTGTGCCTTTTATTTAACACACTCTTATGATCTGACCTGGCATGACCTCTACACTATTCTTTTCTCTACTCCATCCGACGAAGAGAAGGAGAGAGTTTGACTTAATGCCCAGGCACATGGTGATGAAATCCATAGATTTTCCCCTGTCCAGCCAGTGGAGACAGTCACCGTCCCTAATACAGGCCCATTACTGAATTATCAAGTAGGAACTCCCGAAGGAACTTTACTCCTCAATACACACTTTACCTCCCAGTCCGAGTCTGACATCAGGTTCAAGCTCCAAAAAATTAGACAAAAGCTCTCAAATCCCACACAAAAAATCTCCTAAACCTGGCCTTGAAGGACTTTAATGACCAAGATGGGGAGAGGCCATGGGAAAAGAGAGTGGGACTGACAACAACCCCAAAACACATAAAAGCTTTTCAAATCGTGGCTGCCCTGTAAAGGACCTTTTCTGGAGAGTCACTCAAAAGGCCCCAGGCAAGTAGATGACAGGGCCACACCCTTACATGGGAACTGAGCCCTGCCTCTACAAAGGCTCTGGGTCCCTAAAGAACAATGTCCCAGGAGACGGGCAACACCAGAACTGTGCTCCCTTTGACAAATGAAGGGCACTGGAAAAGCAGGTGCCCGCTTCTTAAATTGGGAAGATCATACCTGCACTCCGGACCTGGCTACCCCTCCCTGAAGGGACATCCTGCATAGCCACGGACCCTCTGAAACTGCTTCAATCTGATGGACACGTCAGGCTTCTGAACACACTCGACTGCGACACACCTTGGGTAACTCTCTGGCACAGGTAAAGACACTGGAGCCACGTTCTCTGGTCTTCCTGAATAGTCAGGGCCTCTATTTCCCTCTCCTACCCCCACCATGAGAGTAAAACATAAACTACAGCCCCCTGTGTATTCCACAGCTTCTCCGTCCACTGGGAGATAAAGTATCTGCCCACCCCTTCTGTGCTTCCCAGTTACCGCCACTGGGGAAAGATCTATGGCCTCCTCCCTCTGATTATGGAAAAGCTTAACTGAAAATTTACATGTAACTTTTGCCTGGGGTGCTCTGAGCTTTGAAACTATAAAACTTTCTGCCTTACTTCACCTAAAATTGTCTACTATTGTGAAATCTTTACCATCCACGGATGGGTTGTAGTTTTGCTCTGATTCTTATTAAACAACAGTTTATAATCCACTGCAGTCCAAGATTTGCTTCTTTGGAAAATGTCATAGAAAGGGCTAAAATTTTCATGACTTTTTATTTAAAACATTATTAATTCTCATGCTTTGCTTTCCAAAGCCACTGAAGTAGTATTAGGTAAATAACAAAGTTATCTCCAGGATTTAAACTCTTAGATTCCACCCGGCCCAACCTTATTTATGCTCTATAGGCCTAAGAGCTATTGCAAAAGAGACAGACATATAAAATTGTAAAAACCGATTTCAGGAGATGAAAAATAGGGAGTTCCTTCAGTTCCCTTACTTCCTCCACCACCTCCACCTGGTGCCTACCTGCCAGCAAGGAAACACACTAGTGACTTTTTCAAGGGACTGGAACACTTACAGCCTAAAGACTACATTTTACTCAAGGATTTCCCAGAACAAATTGGGCCTCCTGCAACTTTTAAATAATTCTCTCACTGCTTCCACCACTATAGCTAAGCTTCTGGAAATCCTGTCTGAGAGTCATCTCTCAGGACTCAAACCTACAGGCCATCCAGAACCTGCTTCCACCCAGGATGTGCTCCCGAAAAGTCTAGCCCATCGTGGATACCAGGCTCTGATAACATGCTGTGGTATACATAACTCCTTACCATGCTTTGCCTCCTCTTTATACCTCTCAAGTCACTCTGTGAATGCCGCCACAGGCCAACTCACATACCAGGCCGGTCAGTCCTTTGCCTACACTGGAAACCCTAATAATAACCATACTTTCCATCCCCCACTGTGGGGCTCTATGACATCTCTATCTGCCTACAATGCAAAAAACCTCTCTACCTTCTCAAAACTATCAGCTCTTCTCACCATGCGTGATCTTACTCTCTTAACTGAGGCCCCTAGTGGCTCTAATTTCAACTCTCATTTTCAGATCATACATTCTCCACTATCTAGGAACATTCAGGCCCTGACTTTTTCTCTCCAGTAAAACCCCGTCCTGCCTGTATTCTAACTTCAAGACCATCCATTTTCAATGCCCTCCCTTTTAATAAATGAATTCCATAAAAAGATCTCTATGTCCCTCCTCAGCTCGAAGAAGCTACAGAAGATCTCCACCCATTTTCCCAACTCCTGAGTTCAATTTACATAAAAATTTAATCTTAACAACAAAAAGGGAGGAGCTTAGGATGGCCTTGAATCTCCCAATTTTCTAATGACAGCTAAAAATCAATTCTGAGCTCTCCCTACTCTTTGCTATCTCTCTCCCAAACTAGCAGGCAACCTTTTCAGACTCTGTTTTCACAAACACCTAAAAGAGCCCAGAAAAGAAATGTAACTCTTTCTCTTTAGATTTCCCCAGCTCACAGCTTTTACAATTTGTTTTACAGCCTCAAGGTGTTCCTGAGAAAAGCTCTGGGACAGACTGCAGCGGGGTCAACCTTTGTTGTCAGGCCTTTGTTTCCTGCCCAAAACCAAATCTCAGGGGCAAAGATCACATCCCCTGCAAGGGGCCTGACTGCATTTCAAAGATGACCAAATCTCCAGGGACACAAAAAACAAAAAGTTAGAAAGAAAACAATGCGCACTTTCCAATCTCTCTAATTTTTAGTGTTTACCCTTTTCCCTTACCTTACCCTTCCTTTTCTTATATATATATAACAAAAAGTGTGGAATGTTGGGTTTGTTCCAGGTGGGAACCCCAGAAGTACATATAGGACAGAATATGGTTAATGTAAAACTTAGGCTAGTAAAACAATAGCCTCAGGAGTCTGTAGAGTTCTAGGTCTTTCTAAATATGACAGACAGTTGAAGCCAGCATTCCTTCGCCTGCCCTCCCTGATAAGAGAGGAAGTTCATCCCTCCCTAGCTCTCCTGATAGGAGCGATGCCAGAGCTGAAGGATGGATGTGCCTGGCGCAGGGGTCCCCGAAACTGATTGTTAAAAAAAAAAAAAAAAAAAAAAATTTAATGCAGCAGCTGTTCTGGCCCAAGTACTCACTCCCCCTTTGAAACTCTCGATAAAACCCAAGGCTTTCCTCTCCCTCAATGTGGACGCTTTTTTTGCCTCCACACATCTGTACCCAGATGCTCAAAATAAACAGCGTTTTGCTACACATGAGGCTTCATGTCTCTCTCTCTCTCTGCCCACATCCCCTCCTCGCAACCCCCGGACCTAACAGAAACAGAATTTAGTCTTAACCAACAACAAACTGCCAATTATCCTCTGATTACAAAACCACATGATTTTTGCCTGGATGGTCCAAATAAGTTAGGCACATGAATGTAATCCGTTATTGAACTTGGTGTGCTTCCTCACCACACCTGATAAAAGGCTTTCCTTCAAGCCCCACCCCCGTGGGCCCCCAAACCACACCCCATCCCTGGAGGCCTCATGATTCCTGAACTGCACTTAGTTCCAATGAAATAAACTCTTTACCATTTTCTTGCTGCCTCAGTTTACTTTTAACAAGAGTTAGAAGGGGCTGGGAACCGCACAGACGCCAGCTCCTCCCACGCACGACCCCGCACACCAAGGCAGCGGGACCCTCCCCTGATGATTCTCCCGTGGTCACCACACAGTCTGGGGGAGAGGAGGAGGTGCAATAGAAGAGCTGCCCAGACAGGGTTCAGGGCCAGTGTGAAGTCACCAAACAGGATGGGACAAGACACTCTGGGCCCTGGCTGCCAGCCCAGCAACACCCTGAACAGGAGGGAAAGGGGGGTTGAACTGCGTCAGGGGGCCTAGATCGGCTGACTCCGGAACTGCGGCGGGGAGGCCCGGGTCCCACCACAACCGCTCCCACCCCGCCAGGACACGCAGACCTGCGTACTCACCACTTCCCAGCTTCCGGGGTGTCCCCACATCCTCCCTATGGATCTTCAGGTACTTGGAGATCCCAGGGCAACACAGGCTACAGCAGAGACACCTGGGCCTCCGAAGCTGAGAACAAGGAGCCCCAGAGTCCAGGACTGGGAAGTGCTCGCAAAAGCCCCATAGTAAAGGGCCCGTCACCAGGGCACTGAGACCGTGGAGTCCGCCCCCTTCACGATCCTGCACACTCGATTGGACAGTTGTCACTCGCTTCAATGCCCTTATTGGATAGATCTCCAGGCCCTGCCTCCTCCGGTTGAGTGACAGGAGATGTAATTACTGCTGGGACTAAAGAAAGTCACAATTATTGGGTTTTTTGTTTTTTTCAGACCTAGCCTTACTCTGTAGCTCGGGCTAGAGTGCCACGGTGTCAGCCTAGCTCACAGCAACCTCAGACTCCTGGGCTCAAGCAATCCTTCTGCCTCAGCGTCCTGGGTAGCTGGGACTGCAGGCATGTGCCACCATACCTGGCTAATTTTTCTATATATTTTCAGTTTTCCTGCTAATTTCTTTCTGTTTTTAGTAGAGATGGGTCTCCCTCTTGCTCGTGCTGCTCTCAAAATCCTGAGCTCAAAAGATCCACCCGCCTCAGCCTCCCAGAGTACTAGGATTATAGGCATGAGCCGCCCTTCCCAGCCCCACAATTACTGGTTCTTCATGGCACCCATTTTCATGCAGGTATTTCTTCCAGAACTGGGACTTGACCTCGCCCAGGAGTCTTTTGCATTTAATCTTGTACATAAGGTTATGCTCATTTATTTCAAATATATGAAATTCAAAAACGGAAAAAATATAATAAAAATTATTTTTAAATTTCACATTTCCTAACCTTCCTGGACTCTGGGTTTTTTTTTTTTGTTTTTTTTTTTGAGGAGGCAATCTGAGTTTTGAAAAGAGTGACAAGCCTCTATAGCACCAAATTGATAGAAATAAAATGTGAGCCACACGTGTCCTTTTAGAGTTTCCGTTAGATGCATAAAATAAAAGGAAAAAAAGGTGACATTCACTGTAACAATTTACTTAAATCAATATATCTAAAATATTGCCATTTTAGTATGTGATCAATATAAAATTATTAAATAAGTATTTTTAGAGTAAGTCTTCAAAGATCGCATTGTAAGCTGCCAGCACATCTCAGTTCAGACTAGACTATTTTAGGTTTTCAGCAACCCCACATGGCCAATGTTGGCCACATTGAAGTACAGCTCTGACTTCTATGACCTCAGGGAGGTGAAGGGCCTGAAGCTCCTTTCTGTGAGAGGTGAGGAAATAGTCCCTTTCTAGCAACATCTCTCCTTAGGCTCAAGAGTCAGAGAGAAGGTAACCCTAGATAGAGCATGGGGCAGCAGGCAGGAAATGTCCACAGCTAGACCACTGCTGACCACTGCTTCCTGAGGACCCATTCCCCATCCAGAGATCAAACAGAGATGATAGGACCCCAGAAGGAAGGAACCCCAGGTCTTCAGATACATCTACAATCTTGACCTCCACAGTTAAATCTGGAGGAAATAGATTAAAAGCAAACTTGTTATTTTGTGTGTCTATTTCTTCCTGCTGTTTGGGGAACTGTGTCAGTTTAAGCACCAATTGCATGCACACATGTCTACATGCATTTCTATTAACATATAACTCAATACTATCTATTAATAACAAGAAATCAAACTTTATTTTTTTTTTTATTTTTTTTTTTTTTGAGACAGAGTCTCACTCTGTTGCCCGGGCTAGAGTGCCGTGGCATCAGGCTAGCTCACAGCAACCTCAAACTCCTGGGCTCAAGCAATCCTACTGCCTCAGCCTCCCGAGTAGTTGGGACTACAGGCATGCACCACCATGCCCGGCTAATTTTTTCTATATATATATTTTAGTTGGCCATATAATTTCTTTCTATTTTTAGTAGAGACGGGGTCTCGCCTTTGCTCAGGCTGGTCTCGAACTCCTGACCTCCTGACCTCGAGCGATCCACCCGCCTCGGCCTCCCAGAGTGCTAGGATTACAGGCGTGAGCCACCACGCCCGGCCAGAAATCAAACTTTAAATAAGAGTAAAAGAAAATCTACTGTTTTTCAGGTAACTTGTAATCAACCTGTCATGGAATTCTGGCATCCTGTCTGCACCAGGTGTATATATTTTTAGGGATTGCTGCATAAAAAGTCACCTTAAAACTCATTAGCTCTTGGTTGAGCTGGTCAGCAATTTAGGCTGGGCTCAGTTGGGTCATCCTTCTGGGCTTAGCTGGGCTCCTTTAAGCATGTGTGGTCAGCTGCTGGTTGATTTATTGGCTCCTGAGGGTAAGCTGGCTGTCACAGTATCTCAACACCCAGCAGGCATCCATAAGCTTGTTGTCATGCAGAGGGTAGGGTTCTAAAAGAAAATCTCAACCATTCAAGACCTTTTGAACCTAGACCCAAAGCTAGCACGCTGTCATATTGATAGCTTTCAATTGGCCAGAGCTAATGAAGTCAGCCCAGATCCAAAGTTTGAGAAACAGGCCGGGGGCGGAGGCTCACGCCTGTAATCCTAGCACTCTGGGAGGCCGAGGTGGGCGGATCGTTTGAGGTCAGGAGTTCGAGACCAGCCTGAGGAAGAGTGAGACCCCGTCTCTACTAAAAATAGAAAGAAATTATATGGACAACTAAAATATATATATACAAAATTTAGCCGGGCATGGTGGCACATGCCTGTAATCCCAGCTACTTGGGAGGCTGAGGCAGGAGGATTGCTGGAGCCCAGGAGTTTGAGGTTGCTGTGAGCTAAGCTGATGCCACGGCACTCATTCTAGCCCGGGCAACAGAGTGAGACTCTGTCTCAAAAAAAAAAAAAAAAAAAAAAAAAAATAATGCATATAAAGGGAGGATCAAAATTTTGCTCATTTGTCGGAGGAAGAGAAAGAAAATGTAATGTTTAACCAAAACTTTGGCTCCATTGGACATGATATTTCAGTGAGAGAGAGAGAGAGAGAAAGCCCCTTGTACAGTGAGATCCCTTCAGAGAGAACAGCCTCAAATTTTAAAATGTTAGAAGCAGCAGAACATGGTATTCTAGGAATTGATGGCCAATGTCCTCTTACCACATAACAAAGAACACTTAGGTTGGTGAGAAAGAGAAGACATTACCTAATGGAGAGAATGAAGAATACAAACTGTTAGAAAAAAGGTGACTTTTCATTTGAATCAAATCTCATAACAGAATGTGCAAATAATATTTAATAGCTAGATCTTGTCATGGGGTTAAGCCTTCAACTGGAGGTAGCCAATCATGTCACACCAAATTCCTGGAACTGTGGGACTGACACTGCGCACAGTGGTCACTTTGGACAGGCTGGCCTACGCAAGAGTATGTAACTATGTTTCACCCTCTCATGGGATGCAGAGTTGTGATCTCTTCCTGTCTCATACTGTTGGGATACTGTTTTTATTCAGTTACAACGATGAATACATTCTGCAAACTGGAGTAATGGCATTAGTAAGTGGGAAGTGAAGTAAATTTAGAGAAGAGAAACCAGCAGGAGCCCCGTCAGGAGGCTGATGCAGGCATCGCTGTGGGAGATATGGTGGCCAGACCAGGGTGGACCCACTGGAAGTAGTGAGAAGTTGCCACATGTTGTGTATATTCTGAAGCACTTGCTGTCAGGTTGGTTGTAGAATGTGCAATAAGGATAATAGCTTAGGATTAATAAAGTCATTTGGTCTGTGCCAGTAAAAGTGTGAACTTGGTCTGGGCTAGGTAAACATTTAGGCATCACTCATATGAAAAAGCTCTGATTGTCAGGTTGTATAAGAAAGAAATGTTGAGTTGGAAGTTTCAATATTTTGAAGATGTAATTAAAGTTAAATGGGGTCATAATGATGGGGCCCTAATCCAATAGGGCCAGTCCTTATAAGTAGGGGAAGAGACACAGACATGTGTGTGCACAGATAAAGGTCATGTGAAGAGGCAGCAAAGGGGCCATCTGCAGCCAAGGGCTGAGGAGACACCAAAACTGTAGACACTTCATGGTGAACTTTCAGCTTCCAGAACCTTGAGAAAATAAATTTCTGTTGTTTATGCCACCCAGCCTTTTTTTTTTTTTTGATAGAACAGTGGTTCAAAAGGAGGTACTTTTTAATGAAAGCCTTTGAAGACTAATACAAAAAGCTAAGCCTACATGTGTTCAACACTTAATATGAAACTAAAGTAAGCAAGACAGTGTGATATTGGCATTAAATTAAGCAGATTTGCCAATAGAAGCTAATAGAAAACCCAGAAATAAACTCTCAAGTATATGGGCACCTGATTTTTGACAAAAGTGCAAAGGCAAATAAATTGAGGAAGGATAGGCTTTTCAACATATGGTACTGGAACAACTGGATGACCATGTCCAAAAGAAATGAACTCGGATCCATACCTCACACCACACAGAGAAATCAACTCGAAATGAATCAGATATAAATGTGGTACTTAAAAATATAAAACATCTAGAAGGTAGTTATTTTTAATAACCTCAAACCAGACACAACTCAAAAGTCCATTAACACATAAATGGATAAAATGTATTATTTTGGTACAATGTAATACAACTCAGCAATAAAAAGAAATCAACTATTAATGCATGGAAAAACACAGATTAGTCTCAAAATACAATTGATGAGTAAAAGAAATGAGACCCAAAAGAGTACATACTATATACTACTTCCCTCTTATAAAATTCTGCTAAAAAGCAGAGTAACCAATAATGACAGAAAGCAGGGCAGTGACTGCCTGGGCAGGGCAGCAAGAGGAGGGCTGGGAGGTGGGCATCATGAGGGACATTAGAAAACTCTGGGAGGTGATGCATATTTCACTATCTTGATCATAGCGACGGTTGGATTCACAAGTGTCTAGACATCAAATTGTGTCAAACTTCTCAACTTGTACATTTTTATATGTGTACAGTTGATTTTAAATCAATTATACCAGAATAAAAAGGAAGGAAGTCTCTATGTGGATGTATCTTCTCTGCATATCATGGCCATTATTAATTTTAAAACTGTGAAATTAATTAGTATAACAGGGACAATATTCTGTATTGATTCTAACATCTAGGCAAAAAGTCATGAAACAATATGAGTTTAAAAGGCCAGCATGTCCTTCAGCAGCTTTGCCAAAGATTTGTGTCACAGACCCTGTCCATTGGCAGGGTCTTATGGGTTATAGGTGAGTTTAAAGATTCTTTGACTTGTAATTGGTTAAAGCTATGAAGCTTTGTCTAAAGACTTGGAAGATTTTAAATAAGGAACTGTTCATCAGAGATGAGCCCCAGACATAGATTTGTTGTGTAAATTGAGGACCTGTCGGTTTGTCTTACATACCCTTAGACCTGTTAATGGATTACAAAGGATGTCCCCAAGAAGGGGGAGCAGGCCTGATGAGCCATGTCTGACCTCCCTCTCTTGCATGGCAACTTAGTTTTAGGGTATCCCTTTGGCCAGGAGGGATCCATTTAGTCAGCCAGTGTGGGGGAACCTTAACATTACAATTCACAGCATCTACTCCATTACTCTGAGCAGTACACATTGTTGTAGTTGGGCCAGTTTGAGGAAGAATGCGGAGAAGAAAGTGCAAAGGGCTTTATGCCAGTGTGTTTATAGTGAGGCCAGATTAACCATTGTCTTTTGTGTCTGTGCATTTGTTTTACTCTGCTATGTGTACAGTGCACAGGATGAACAAATAACTCCTAGTGTACATCTAGTCTTTCTAGAGGTTCAAGAGGTTGTGAGTGTAGGATAAAATTAGAGTTAGCAAACTAATATATTGTGTACACATTTGTTAAAATTCATAGAAAAGACTGTTCTGAAACTTACTGATGGAAATAAAATTGTTAAAATTCTCTCTCAGTGTTCCAGATGCTCACACGTCCACTGGGCTTACAGAGGTAAGAAGGAGGAGGGCTCTAGACTAGAAAGTTCCTAGCTAGGAGACACTTGCAAATCATAGCCTTTGTTGACTTTGTGCAGTTTGTTCAGTGCTACTGTGTGAAGGAGGGACATGGACAGGAGGGCCCAGCACAGGTTGGACACACGCACATGGGGTAGGTCTCCTGGGGCTGGCTCCTGCTCCCAAGTGCAGTCACTCGGGTGCCCTACATGCACGTGCAGTGTTCCCTGCCCACCAGCGTTCCCAAGCCTGCCTTGGCCTCTGGGTGGTCCATGCTCTGGGAGGAAAATTCATCTTCAGGGTTGTCTTCAACCGGAGAGGGAAATGCGTTTGCTAAGAACCTCAGGAACTGAGATTGCAGATTGGTTTGAATGTGCCCTTCCTCAAAAATGGTACGCATGGAAAGTCAGAGAGCACTTTTGGAAGGAGGAGACAAGCCTTTGCCCCTAGTGGTGACTTGGGGTAATGAGGCTGAAGTGGGAAAAATATTCATTTCTATGCCCCTTTTTACTATTGATTTATTTTTATCATATAATGTACTCTTTTCACTTTTAAAAAGCCAAGATGGCCCCTCTTTCCTCCCTGCAAGTGGGGGAGAGGGCTGAAAGTTCCAAACTTCTAATCACAGGGTTAGTTTCCCTGGCAACCACCCTCCATCTGAGGCTGTCCAGGAGCCCCCAGCCTCAGTCATCTGATTAGCATACAAAGGATACTTATCACTTCAGACATTCCAAGGGCGTTAGGGGCTGCATGCCAGGAAACTGGGACAGATACCAATATACTTGTCTTACCATAATCACATTCTCACACTGATACAAGTCTCTAGGCCTGGCTCAGCTGTGGCTCTCCCTGGGGAGCTTCCCTCCACCCTCCACCTTCCCGTTAGAACCAGCCTCTCACCCAGCAGAGCGCTCGTGACTCCGTGCACACATCCAGCACAGCAGCAGCCTGTGCTGGTACTTAGCATTCCCTCAAGCGGTCTTGGTGTTTATGGTTTACTTCTTTGTGGATTTGCTCATATGAACCGTGTCTAGTTCACTATAGCCCAATGTCAGGCACGTGCCTGGCCCATGGAAGATTCTTAGTAATTGTTTAATAAATGAAAAATGACACTGGCAAAGGGAAGCAGGGAAGAATAAGTCATAGCAAAGTTTAGCTCAGCCATGCACTCTCTGGGTGACCTTAGGCAAGTCACTAATTTTTTTTCCTTTCAGTCACCTTGTCTGTGACATGAGAAATACCTATACCTACCTGACACGTTTGCCTTGAAACACTGTCTGGCACAGTGAGAGTGCTCCATACACGTGAGCTGTTAACAATATCATTTCACTGATGTGGGAACTTTTTTCACCGAACATTGGATCTTGAAACTTCTTTCATCTCATTGCATATGAACAAAACACATTTTTGAATTATGTTTAATATTTTGTACTAAAATTAGTTAAAATCATAATACTTGATATTTACATAGTGTTTCTATGTTTCATGATTTTTCTTCATAGTCACCGTAACTATTTTTATTATATTACAATAAGTAAGACCAGTGCAGTTGATGACAAAAATATTACAAGTTTTAGATTACATCACAGCACATGCTCCTATAAACATTTAAAAATTAATTTTAATTTAAACAGTCATCATTTTTAATGTGGCATATGATGAACATTCCTAGGTCAGCACAACCAAATGCTGGGAAACAAATGTATCACACTGCATATGTCCCAAAAAAGGGCACCATGTACAAAAATGATCCATATTTAAGAATATTTAATGCTTAAAAAATTAACATTAATAGAAAGTCATTTCAATGCATATAAGATGTTACTTAATTTGAAATATTTGAAGTGAGATGAGATGGTGTGGTAAGGTGAAAATATCACTGGACTAGAAGGAAGATGAGTTAGATTCTAGATATGTGTCTTAGAACTCTGATTTTGGTCAAATCACTTACTATCCCTTTCTTCATGTTAAAAGAAGTCATCTCAGGCTGGGCATGGTTGCTCATGCCTATAATCCTAGCACTCTGGGAGGCCAAGGCAGTGGGAGGATCCCTTGAGGTCAGGAATTTGAGACCAGCCTGAGCAACAGCAAGACCCCGTCTCTACTAAAAATACAAAATTAGCCAGGTGTAGTGCGGGGTGCCTGTAGTCCCAGCTACTCGGGAGGCTGAGGCAGGAGGATCACTTGAGCCCAGGGAATTTGAGGTTGCTGTGAGTGAGGCTGACACCCTGGCACTCTAGCCTGGGCAACAGAGTGAGACTCTGTCTCAAAAAAGATAAATAAATAAATAAAATAAAGAAGTCATGTCAAAGGCTTCATCTAACTTTATAACTATGTGATTTGATTTATTTTCAGTTTAGAGAAGGACACATCTGTTTGTCAATCTTGGCTGCCTGGGAAACTAACCCTGTGATTAGAGGTTTGGAATTTTCAGCCCTATCCCCCACTTCCAGGAAGGAAAGAGAGGCCATCTTGGCTTTTTAAAAGTGAAAAGAGTACATTATATGATAACTTTTTACCTGGGTTACCATCTTTTATACAACTTGGGCAAAGTTGTGCAAGAGGTGAAGTTTATATTTGAATATCCATCCTCCAGTTTTAGGACTCCTCTACCATATTAGTGTCATCTTGCCTGGCTGCCCTTCCACGTGCCCCATGACTTCATGCAATTTTCTTTTAATACTTCTAATTCCCCTAACCTCAGGATTTATTGCTGTAGGATAGCTTCATAAAGTTTTCCCATTAAGTCACATCAAAATGCCCTACATCTTATTTCCTCAGGACTCAAAATAATCTGACGTATATCATAATGGGATTTGACCTCATAGCTAATTTTCAGGTGATGGCTGTAGCAATTTGATCTTGATCCTTTGAACATCATCTCTTTATTGTCTGGTTCATTCATGACTAAGTAGGAAATTTCAAACCTGGTGTGAATAGACAGAACCCTATGCAGCAGAAGAATTCAATAAAGGTAGCGCTGAAAGAATTTCTTAAGCAACCTACAACGAGAACTGGCGTGGTAATAGTGAAACATTCCATCATTTTAATGACTAAAAATCTTCTTACAATGCAAAATACTTAAACATTTAATTCATAAAACTTACTTTTTTCCAGAATTTATTTATTCAACAAATATTTTTTTAGTGCCTACCAGATACCAACCACTGCACAAGGCACTGAGGATATGGTGTTCCAAAAAAAGAAATATTCCCTGTTCTTAGGTACTGCTAGAGTAGTCTGTAATATCTCAGTAAGGCCCTTAGTTTATGACCCAGAAATAACACAGTGCATATTTTAGCTTTGCAAAGAAGGGGTCTGGACTCTAAGGTTTCTTCCAATTGTAAAATAATTGTTTTTCTATGATTCCAATGTAATTGTTTAATCAAGCTTTTTATATAAATCACTTCACATCATTGTTTCAAAGGAATAAAATGTATTATATTGCTTTTTTAAAAATTTGGGATGACTGTAATTCTATTGAGATAATTACAGTATATAAGTTGTGTGTCAGATACTAATATTAAAATTCCCAAAGATATGATATTTCAGTTTTCTCTTTTAAAATATACTTTTACAAATAAAATATTGACTTCTAAAATAGTTTTTTATCGGAATACGAATAAACAGATGCTTGAAGTAATTCACAGAAAAAAACTCTGTAAAAATAAGATTTCTGAAATGCTATGATACACTACAGATTTATGGAACATTGTCTAGGTAGAGTGTTAAGACTTACACAATACCTCCTCTTGTTACTACACAGAGAAAGAAATGGCCATACTTCACACACTGTTGAAAATGACTAACAGGATAATTAGGACTTTTGAATTTCTGGAGTAACTGGGCATTTTTAAAATATAGATCTAATTCCCTTTTATTATGTGAATTTGAATAGTTTAACAAAAGATTTGTTTTTGTAGAGATTTTAAATGGGGAGAGAATGCTAGAAATAACAAATGTTATCTAATTCTTATGGCCTTAAAGATAAAAATCTTTGTTGAAGTTTTGAAAAAATGCTAAATTACGTAGTCTTAGGCATTAAAATGTTTGTGGAAGAATATAGATGTATATAGTATACAACTTGCATTAATATTCTCAATTAGGAATTCTAGGCTGCATTTTAACTGAGTCACAGTGCATGGGAACTCAGAACCGAACTTTTATAGGTTATCAAAATTTTTGACACCACTGCTCAAGTTTGTCCTAATATATATAGAAATTTTGTGAAGCATATTAAGTTACAGTTTGCACAATTTCATCTCATTTGTATACCAGTGATTTTTTTTCTTCTAAACATTTTTTTAAAGACAGTATATACCTACATTTTGGTTTATTTTGTAGGCAGTAAAAACTGTCTGAAGTCATTTCCATTTGTTAAAAAGTAATAATTTCTTGATAACCATAGAGTAATGTTCTCTTTAAACCCAGCAGTTACTTGAACTTATATTTCATAACTTGTACTAATATTGATCAGCATGAATTCTCCATTGAGAAATTGAATAGCATACAACTAGTAGTTGTAAATTCTATCAAAATAAAAATTATTCCCTTCTAAATATATATTTACATTATTTCTTGAAGAATAGTCCTAACTAGATTAAGATTTGTGTTTTAGTGCAATAGTTAGAAGTGCCTGTTTGGAATGACGGTGGGCAACTTAGGAAAAACAAAGTTGTTATGCACAGAAATGTCAATTACAGGGGGGTCCACCACCACCCTCAGCTACCTGGGTTACAATAATGCTTTATTCAAAAGTTTCCAATTTCACTGTCTTGTTTCATAACTTTTTTAGCACAGAGATGTTTAGTTTTGAGATAGTCTGCTTTATCAGTCTTTTTCAATGATATTGTTAAATTTTTGTGTGCATTCTAAAAAGAGCTTTCATTCTCCATGCAAATGAATGTACTCTCTTATTGTCGGCTAGTAATCCTAAGTAGAGTTTTTTTTTTTTACATGTTCTTTTTGATCATCTGAAATATTTGAGTCAATAATATTAATCCTATTGGATATTTTCTGAATGGATACCCTAGTCTCTGGACATTATTTATGTAATACCCCACCTTTAATTAAACATTTCAAAGGCATCTTTTTTCAGGCACTTCTATTTATTTCAAATGCATCCTTTCTCACACATCCTGTGGATGTATAGATAAGAAATACATAGAGATATTATATAAAACATAAAGGTATCTATTTAAATAAATAGATACCTGTTTAGACAATGCTGTTTTCCCAATAATAAATAATCACTTTTTTATCTCTTAAAGTAATTTATTATAAAAACAAATTTTACATCTTAATTATATTTGCATTATTTCAACAGTGTAATACATATACACATAAAATTATGGATTTAATTTAATATTATTTGGTTAGAAATTGTGTATCTATTTAACTTCAAGTTGTCTTTTGTTGACTTTGACCAGTTTCTATTTTAGGTAACAATACATGACAAAAGCACATTCGAAGCTTTCTATATTTTTGTCTTTTGCATCAGCTTCTAAAACCTATAAATGATTTCATTTTAAATGTAAGGGGAAATAGAATACACTCCACTAAGGACATCCCATTAGTATGCCACACTTTAAAGTCAGGAAAACAAAACTTTCCTCTGTGTGATCATATTACCAATGATATATAGTTATTTGCACTCATTTTAATTTGTTTTCAATTTTAGGGTTTGCCTTTTAGTTTACATTTTTAAGATGCACAACATTCAAATGTTTATATCTTCCACATAAAGCATTATCAATATTCATTTTTCTCCACATTTGTTGTACTACACCATGTGCCATGACCATCCCACAGGCACTCAGAGATCTCTCTTCTTCATTTTCACAGCTACCTCAGTGTTCTAATTAAAGTGTGCCTTAGGATTATTAAACCTCTGTCCTATTAATGGACATCAGCACAACTTTTCATATTTTGCCATAACAAATCCACTTGGGATAAACTTGAAAATAGTTGTTTTATATTTGTCATGCTCTAATTTCATAGTAGATTCCTAGAAGTGGGAGTCCAGAATCCCAGGTTAATGCCCAGGCATTTTATACATTTTCTCTACATTGATTATATGATTTTGGCCTCCCAGCAGAAATGAAAAAAAGAAGAAGAAAGAAGAAGCAGAAGGAGAAGGAGTAGGAGAATGCAAATACCTAGAACTACTACTACAAAATGATATAGTAACTTAAGAAAACAGTTTTGCAGTATCTTATAAAGTTAAACTTACCAGCTGACCAAAATATCTGAGTCCTAAGTATTGACTGAAGCAAACTGAAAACTAAAGTTTATACAAAAACCTTTTATGTGGATGTTTCTATTCACTTTATTTATAATTACAAAAAAACTGGCATTAAACCAGATGCTTTTCAACAGGGAAATAAATGAAGAAACTGTGGTGCATCCATACAATAGAGTCCTAGTTGCCAACAAAAATGAACAAACTACCAGTCCACACCACAACATGAATGAATCTTAAGTGCATCTGTCTAAGTGAAGGAAGTCAGATCCAAAAGGCCAAATACTATCTAATTCTATTGATATGGCATTGTAAAATAAATAAATAAATAAATAAAACCAGCAAAAATACAAGGATGAAAAATAATCAGAGTTGCCAAATAATGGGCCGAGAGAAGCAGCTTTTTACAAAGAACAGCAAAAAAGAATTTTTGGGGTGAGGCAACAGTTCTTTATGGTACTGCGGAGAAGAATATGTGAGTCTATACAGTTTTCAAATCCCATTAAACTGTACACTACTGAGAGTACATCATATCTTTGTAAATTAAAAAAACCCAGAATATTGGGGAATTCTGATGGAAAGCAAAAGAGAAATGAGTCTTACTGTTCTACAAATGTATGACCTAACCCCATTGAAAAGGGTGGGAATGAAAGGTCCTGACACAAGTAACTTTGGAAAACAGTGTTTTGATTGAATAATTTAAGATTCAAGAACACACATGAACACTGTTTATGTATGTATGTATGCATTTATTTATTTATTAGAGAGAGGGTCTCACTTTATTGCCCAGGCTAGAATGCAGTGGTGTGATTGTACCTCACTGCAGCCCTAAACTCCTGGACTCAAGCAATCTTCCTGTCTCAGCCTCCCAAGTGCCTTGGACTACAGGCGTGTGTAGCCATACCCAGCTATTTTTAAAATTGTTTTTAGAGACAGAATATCACTATTTTTCCCAGGCTGGTCTTGACCTCCTGGCCTCAAGGGATCCTTCTGCAGCCTCCTAATTTTCTGGAATTAAAGGCATGAGCCTCTATACCCAGATAACACTTTTTTTTCAGTTGGTAAATTTGTTTCTACAAGTCTATGTATTAGTAATTCTATAACTACTTTACATGTTAGCATATATACTGCAGATAATTACTTCTCATTTCTCAGTCTAGTGGGAAAAAGTTATAAATCAATGAAGGAGTAATGCTAGAATAAATTCTGTGGTACTAGACTGGAGTAAGGAATATCAGAATGAACCTGTATCTATTGTAATATATTCATTGAGATAGATGGTTGCAGTGAGAGAGAGAGAGAGATAGAGAGAGAGAGAAGGATAGCGAGGTAGATAGGTAGATAGATGATAGGTACATGGATAGGTAGATAGAGAGATAGGTAGAATGTAGGCATACATCAGTTTATATTTATACGTATATTTTCAAACTCTGCTGAGAAGGCTCAGAAGTTTTGACACCCCAGAACCAATGAAAACATCTCATTCTCAGGTCTTGGTTTTGAAATACCATTTTTCAGGTCTGACACAGTGGCTCACATATGTAATCCCAGCAATTTTGTAGGCCAAGGTGGGAGGATCACCTGAGGCCAGGAGTTTGAGACCAGGCTTAGCAACTAGGAAGACCCTATCTCTACATAAATAAAGAAAAAACAAATTAGACATGTGTGATGAAATATGCCTATAATGCCAACTACTTGGGAGACTGAGGCAAGATTTCTTGAGCCCAGGTGTCTGAGGTTGCAGTGAGCTGTAATGATGCCACTGCACTAGAGCCTGGGTAACAACATGAGACTGTATCTGAATAATTAATAAATAAGTAAAATAATATGATTCTTCAATAAAATGAACCAGGGCTTCTTATAAAAATAGATAATTCTAGAGCTGGAGATGAAACATATAACTTCAACCTAGAGTAGTTTGTAAAGCCAGAAAACCAAAAGGTACTTAAAAAGATAAAAGTCACAGACCTGTCACAGGAGGTAAAAGAAATTATACCGTAGCAAGGATTTTGTGTATTTTATTTACTAAAGTTTTATAGTATTAAATCTAAGTATATTGTGATATGTTAAAGATGAATATTTTATTTTTTTTTATTTATTTATTTTTTTTGAGACAGAGTCTCGCTCTGTTGCCTGGGCTAGAGTGAGTGCCGTGGCGTCAGGCTAGCTCACAGCAACCTCAAACTCCTGAGCTCAAGGGATCCTCCTGTCTCAGCCTCCCGAGTAGCTGGGACTACAGGCATGTGCCACCATGCCCGGCTAATTTTTTCTATATATATTTTTAGTTGGCCAGATAATTTCTTTCTATTTTTAGTAGAGACAGGGTCTCGCTCTTGCTCAGGCTGGTCTCGAACTCCTGAGCTCCAGCGATCCGCCTGCCTCGGCCTCCCAGAGTGCTAGGATTACAGGCGTGAGCCACCGCGCCCGGCCAAAGATGAATATTTTAATCCCTACATCAATCACTAAAAAAATTCAGAGACATCGCTTACATGCTAATAAAGAAATCACATTTAACATAAAAAAGTATTTGTAAAAGAATGTAGACATTTTAGTCATAATAGCACAAATCAGGAAACAATCCAAATGCCCGTCAATAGGAAAACGGAGGAACAAATTGTAGAGCATTCATACAACAGAGTAGTACTCAGCAATAGGAAGGAATAAACTATGGTAGCACAGACCCAGACGAATCTCATAAACCTGCCATATGAGATGAGCTGGACATAAGAAACAGATAATATGACTTCAGTTAAAATGAACCTACAGTGAAAAACTCAGCACAGAATCAGCCTCTGGGATAACAGAATATTTCCTAGGAAGGAACACAAGGGATTTTTCTAGGATGATAAAAATATTATATTCTTAAAATGGGTGAAAGATTATATGGCTGTGTTTGCCAAAAACATATACTTAAGATTTGTGCCTTTCAATGTATGTATATCTTACCTCACTAGTAAGAAAAAAAAAGTGAAGTGGGTGGAAAAAGTGTCGAAGTATAGAAGAAAGAACAAATGGCACAGGATTAGTAGTTATTGAAGCTGGGTGATGGGTCAATTATTCTGTTTTGTTTATTCTGTATATGTGTAAATGTTCTGTAATAAAACACTTCTTTGAAAACACAAAATTGACCTGAAATATTAGCTATTAAGATCTTGGTTACCTTTGGTAGGTGGGAGGGAGAAAGTGATTTTTAGGGTACTTGAATGAGACTGGTTCTATTTCTTGGTTACAGGAGTGTGTTTGTTTTATATTAATTTATCAAGCCTTAAATGGATGCTTTGTGCATTTATTTCTGTTTTGCATAAATAAAAGATGTAAATATTATATATTTGTACCAAAATCCTAACTCGTATCTCAGAATACCACCAGCATTTTGGTCTATGTTTTAAAGTGGAATATGTTCACTCAGGGCATCATCAGATAGTTTTTATTATTCCAAAGTATCTATTAATGCCCTAATGCTTGATGACTCTCTAGGTCTTTCCATTTCGGCCTCAATTTGGCAAGTAGCATAGTGTTAATGTTCTGGCCATATAGTTTCAGCACAGCCCTCCCCCCACAATGATGCTCACTGAAGCGGAGGCACATAGCACAGTGCCCTGAACCTAGTGTGCAGTCAGTACACATGGAATTAAGTTGAGTGAGAGATAAAAGCAGGAGCAGAGGTCTGTTCTGCAAAATGTAGTAAATAGGTAATGCAGGTAAGCATGAAGGGCCACAACTCATTGGCAACCATTTTTACATTCATTTGAGAAAACATTTGCAATTTGCTCATCGAAAGATGTTGGTTGAAATCAGTATATGTTTTGGCTTGACCACACACAGTGATCACCTGGAGAGGTTGAAAGAACACCACTGCCTGGGTCCCACTCAAGGAATTCTGATTCATTTGGTCTGTTTCAACTGCATTTGAGAGAGGTTAAAAGGTCTCCCCACCCAGGTGATTCTAACATGCAGCCAGAGTGACAAGTGCTGGTTTAGAGCAAAGGATGCATTAGCTGTGCTTGATTGCCTTGTGGACTGTGTGGATTTTCCCCATGGCCAGTCCTGAGTTTTGGGTCCTGACAGATTTGCCCTCTTAAAAATCAAAGGACACCTTCAAAATGTGCTCAGCTGTTTGGCTCTATTACAGCAGGAGGAAATAACTTCTCAGCAGATCTATCTTTATAGCATTTGATTTCAGAGCAACAGGTTATTTCAGGCACAGCAGTTTGGTCTAGTCTTTGATGAAAACCATGAATAGCCTACAAATACCAGAAACAGATGAAAAAATTTGCACACATATCAAGTGAATTATATGTGTTTTCACATTTCTCCTAAGATGAGAAATGAGTACTATGTTGTTGGACCTTCATTTTCTAAACTCATTGCTCAGCCATTTCCCCAAATTATTCCAGGTCCTTCCAGCACACTTCAGTAGCGTTCTATGGAGCGGATTATTCCCAGTGGTGAAGACTACTAGAAGGACAACATTCTGAAAGGAATCCTGCTTCTCTTGCAGAAGAGTCACTCTCCAGAACCTCAAAGGCCTAGAGATCTGCATGAATAATGTGGCCTATATAGGTAGATGTACATGACCTTTGCAGTCAGGCAGAGTTGATCCTGAGTCCCAGCCCAGCTGCTTAGTAGTTCCTTGAATTTTAAGAGCTATATAAATCTTGTTGGCAAGAAAATGCATAATGATACTGCAGAAATGGCAGCAATTCATCCATCCCTGAATCCATGCCGTTTGCAATGAGCTTTGACAGCTTCTCCCATTGAAAGATGGAATCTGTTTCTCAAACTTTGGATCTGGGCTGACTTCATTAGCTCTGGCCAATTGAAAGCTGTCAATATGACAGCATGCCAGCTTTGGGTCTAGGTTCAAAAGGTCTTGAATGGTTGAGATTTTCTTTTAGAACCCTACCCTCGGCATGACAACAAGCTTATGGAAGCCTGCTGGGCGCTGAGATACTGTGACAGCCAGCTTACCCTCAGGAGCCAATGAGTCAACCAGTAGCTGACCACACATGCTTAAAGGAGCCCAGCTAAGCCCAGAAGAATGACCCAACTGAGCCCAGCCTAAATTGCTGACCAGCTCAACCAAGAGCTAATGAGTTTTAAGGTGACTTTTTATGCAGCAATCCCTAACTAATATATACACCTGGTGCAGACAGGATGCCAGAATTCCATGACAGGTTGATTACAAGTTACCTGAAAAACAGTAGATTTTCTTTTACTCTTATTTAAAGTTGGATTTCTTGTTATTAATAGATAGTATTGAGTTATATGTTAACAGAAATGCATGTAGACATGTGTGCATGCAATTGATGCTTAAACTGACACAGTTTCCCACACAACAGGAAGAAATAGACACACACAGCCTGACTATTATGGTCAAGACCAAATTGCAAAATAACAGGTTTGCTTTTAATCTATTTCCTCCAGATTTAACTGTGGAGGTCAAGATTGTAGATGTATCTGAACACCTGGGGTTCCTTCCTTCTGGGGTCCTATCATCTCTGTTTGTTCTCTGGACGGGGAATGGGTCCCCAGCAAGCAGTGGTCAGCAGTGGTCTAGCTGTGGACATTTCCTGCCTGCTGCCCCATGCTCTATCTAGGGTTACCTTCTCTCCGACTCTTGAGCCTAAGGAGAGATGTTGCTAGAAAGGGACTATTTCCTCACCTCTGACAGAAAGGAGCTTCAGGCCCTTCACCTCCCCGAGGTCATAGAAGTCAGAGCTGCACTTCAGTGTGGCCAACATTGGCCATGTGGGGTTGCTGAGAACCTAAAATAGTCTGGTCTGAACTGAGATGTGCTGGAAGCTTACAATACAATCTTTGAAGGCTTACTCTAAAAATACTTATTTAATAATTTTATATTGATCATATACTAAAATGGCAATATTTAGATATGAGTTAAATAAATTGTTACAATCAATGTCACCTTTTTTTCCTTTTATTTTATGCATCTAATGGAAACTCTAAAAGGACACGTGTGGCTCATGTTTTATTTCTATCGATTTGCTGCTATAGAGGATTGTCACTCTTTCAAAGCTCAGACTGCCTCCTCAAAAAACTGAGAGGCCAGGAAGGTTAGGAAATGTGAAATTTAAAAATAATTTTTATTATATTTTTTCCGTTTTTGAATCACATATATTTGAAATAAATGAGCATAATCTTATGTATAAGATTAAATGCAAATGACTCCTGGGAGAGGTCAAGTCCCAGTTCTGGAAGAAATACCTGCATGAAAATGGCCGCCATGAAGAACCGGTAATTGTGGGGACGGGAGGGGTGGCTCACACCTATAATCCTAGCAGTCTGGGAGGCTGAGGCGGGTGGGTCTTTTGAGCTCAGGATTTTGAGACCAGCACAAGCAAGAGGGAGACCCTTCTGTACTAAGAAGAGAAGGAAATTAGCAGAAAAACTGAAATTATATAGAAAAATTAGCCAGGCATGGTGGCACATGCCTGCAGTCCCAGCTACCCAGGAGGCTGAGGCAGAATGATTGCTTGAGCCCAGGAGTTTGAGGTTGCTGTGAGGTAGGTTGACACCATGGCACTCTAGCCCGGGCAACAGAGTGAGACTCTGTCTCAAAAAAAAAAAAAAAAAGAAAAAAAGAAAAAGAATGAAAGAAGGAAACATCTGTTAATGGATATACAGTATAAGAAGATACAATTAGAGACATCCATAACATAAATTTTAAGGCAGATGTAATGAAGAAGAATTTTTGTATTCAAGTAAAAAGAATTATTACTTACAAGTTTTCACTGGTGTAACTATAAGAGCTTTTATGTAATCCGATGGTAACCACAATAAAATACCTATGGAGATACATTTTTAAAAAAGAAAAGATCAAAGCAAGTCACTACAAAAATCAATGACACACAAAGGACAGAAAATGAGGAAAAGAAGGACAAAAATGCCTGCAAGAATCAAAGAAAACAATTCATAAAATGGCAATAGTAAGCCCTTCCCATTCAAACAATTATTTAAATATTTATAGACTAAAATTCCCAATCAAAAGAAAAAAATTGAGTAAAGGGGTTTAAGGAAATTCAAAAATCAAGATCCAACTGCATTCTCTTTATACCAGACTCACTTTAGATCTAATGGCAAAAAATAGACTGAAAGTGGCAGGATGGAAAAACACACTCCATGCAATGGTCAAGCAAATGAGAGCAGGAGAGTCACAATCATATTAGGCAAAATACATTTTGAGTCAAAAGCTGTCCTGTTTCATAAAACATACTACTTTAAGCCAAAACTGTCAAGAGACAAAGAAGGACACTAAATAGTAATACAAGGTTCATTCACTGGAAACCTATGATTTATATACATAAAAAATAATTTTATATTTGGGATCCTAGATCCCATATCTCTTATAAAGGCACTTACATTTTCAGATTTATTTTATATATAAAGCTATCATACACACACACACATTATAAAATCAGGGTTCCCAAATATATAAATGTATAGGTAAAATATGTAATTTTTTATAGACATATGGCTGATTTGTATTTTAATTAAACCAAACATTGATAAAGTATATATAGGAAGCTGCAATTTGAACCAAAATTATAATGTGTAGGCAAAACAAAATACACAATAAACTTATGTCAAAGGACATAACTTAAAAAAGTAATGCCATAATATATCATTGCAAAACAAGAAATGTTTAGACGTAAAATTTGATTTGGAACAAAATAGAAAGTCAGACTGTATAGAGAGAGTGACATTAACAACATGGTGGCATAGGAAGACTCCTACTTTTCTGTCTCCCCACAGCAACTAAAATTTGGCAGCCATCCATGGACAAAAGTGTCTTTGTGAAAGCCAGGCACAGTAGCTCGAACATGTAATTCCAACTACTCAGAGGCTGAGGAAATAGGATCACTTTAGTCCAGCAGTTTGAGACCACCCTGCGTGATATTAAGAGACCCTCATCTCAAAATCTAAGTGCTTTTATAAAAGCTTTGAGATCCAGGAAGGACGTTGTAAAATAATACTAAAGCCCAAGACCACAGAGGGTCATTTTGAGAAGGCAGGCCCTCATTCAGGTGGTAAACTTGAGAACCCCTGGTCTGGGATACAGATCAAGAAATGGCTCACTCCACGTGGTACCACTGAGAATTCTGAAGTGACTCTACAAGCAACTTCAGCTCCTCCCAGCCATGGTCTAGGGATGATCCTCCCTCTCCAGAAGCCTGCAGGGAACGTCCATTTGTGTCCATAGAGGCAGGCCTACACACCTTGGCACTCACTGTGGTCTCTGAAGCAGCTGTACCTCAGTTCCAGTTCTCTCAGCCACAGTCCATGGCCAGTGCTGCACACCTAGGGACCAACACCATGTCCTGGGGAAAATTGCTCACATATTCAGTGGGAGCCACACTCATACATATACTTGACACCCTCCCCACCATATGCAGACCCAACTGCAACTTCCCGCCCAACAGATCAAAGTCCCGAGGGCAATCCAGTCTGCCCAGGAACAAGACAGAATTGACAACTGTCCAAGCCCCTAGTAACAGACCCACTAAAGGGAAGCATCAAAGCTGTCCTAGAAGCAGCCTTGTAAGCCAGCTGGAACCCCTATTCTTTGCAAGTCCAGAGGATAACCCATCAGGCTGTGGACCCAAAAAGGAAAGAGCTTTACCTGCTGAAATTGGTTTATGAAAACTGGATGACACATTTGCTCCTTCAAATGCACAGACACAAATGCAAGGCTGTATTGTACACACTTTCAGTCTTTCTATTCTATCATAACATTGGAAGTATTAAGCAAAAATATTGGGAAATAATTTTTTAAAGCCATAAAATAAAAAAGAAAAGAAAACTCACTATTTATAGATGACACGATCTTATATACTGACAACCCTGAATAGTACAAAAAAAACCTCTTTAAACTAAAAAATGCACTGAGTAAATGAGCAGAATATTAAATTAACATGCAAATGTCACTTGTGTTTTCATACAGTAACAACAAACTTTCCAATAAAAAAGAAAATAATCTCATTTATAGGAGCATCAAAATAAATATTTAGCAATACATTTAATTAAAAAGGTGAAAGCAATTTACACTGAAAAATATTAGTTGGTGACGAAAGAAATTGAAGACACAAATAAATGTAAAGATTTCACAGGTTTATATACTAGCAGAATAAATACTGTTAAATGGCCATATTATGCAATGTCATCTAAAGATTCAATGGACTCCCTATGAAAATTTCAATGGCATTTTTTCACAGTAATAAAAAACACAATCCTAAAATTTTTATGGAACTGCAATATATTTTCAGTAGCCAACATAATGCTGAGGAAGAACAAAGCTGGAGGCCTCATACTTTCTGATTTCAAACTAATTTCAAAACTATAGTAATAGAAACGGACTAGAACATGCATAAAAAAATCACAAAAAACCCTCCCAAAAAACCATGGAACAAAACAGAGAGCCCAGAAAAAAATCCATGCATGCAAAGTCAACTCATCTTTGAAAGGGACACCCAGAGCACACAGTGCAGAAACTATAGTCTCACCAATACTTCAATACTTGGTGCTAGAAAACCTGGATACTCACAAGAAAAAAATATGATTACACCATTTCTTGTATACCATACCGAAAAATTAATTCAAAATATAGACTTGTATAAAGCACAAATCTTTAAAAATCATAAAAGAAACATATGGAAAACCTCCTTGATAATTACCTTGGCAATGAATTTTTTGGATACAACATCACACATGTGACAACAAAAGTAAACATATATAAGTTGGACTGCACTAAACTAAAAAAGCTTTTGTACAGCAAAGAAGACAAGGAAACAAGAAAACATAAAGGATGGGAGAAAACGGTTGCAAACCATATGTCTGATAAGAGACAAAAACAGTAATAATGATAATAACCCAATTGAAAAATAGGAGAAAGACTGAAAAGATCTTTTCCCAACAAAGACAAATATGGCCATAAATATATCAAAAGATGCTCAACATCATTAATCATTAGGGACTTAAAAATCACAATTATGGACAGCTAAAAATATATATAGAAAAAATTAGCCCGGCATGGTGGTGCATGCCTGTAGTCCCAGCTACTCGGGAGGCTGAGACAGGAGGATCACTTGAGCTCAGGAGTTTGAGGTTGCTGTGAGCTAGGCTGATGCCATGGCACTCATCTAGCCTGGGCAACAGAGTGAGACTCTGTCTCAAAAAAAAAAAAAAAAAAAAATCACAATTATGTTAAAATACCGCTTCATACATGTTAGCATGGCTAATATCAAAGAGTAGATAACAAATTTTGACAACCATATGAAGAAAAAGAAAGACTTTATACTGTTGCTGAGTTATAAATTCACGGAGTCATTACAAAAACCTGTATGGAGGTGCTATTGAAAATGAAAAATTAGAATTGCCATACAATCCAGCAATCCCACTTCTGTGTATACAACCAAAGGAAATAAAATCAGTATCTTTGAGTGGGTGAGGTTGCTCATGTCTATAATCGTAGCGCTCTGGGAGGCTAACGCAGGAGGATCACTTGAGCTCAGGAGTTTGAGACCAGCCAGAGCAGGAGTAAGACCCCATCTCTACTACAAATAGAAAAAATTAGCTGGGCAACAAAAAATAGAAAAAATTAGCCGGACATGGTTGTATGTGCCTGTAGTCCCAGCTACTGGGGAGGCTGAGGCAGGAGGATCATTTGAGCCAGGAATTTGAGGTTGCTGTGAGCTAAGCTGATGCCACAGCACTCTAGACCAGGCAACAGAGTGAGACTCTTACAAAAAAAAAAAATCAATTATCTTTAAGAAATATCTATACCCTTATGTTCTTTGCAATATTATTCACAATTGACAAGACATGAAAACAAGCTGTTCATAAAATTCTGAACGGATAAAGAAAATATGGTATATATACAAAAAATATATATATATATTCTACTGAATACTATTTAGCCACAAAAATTATTATTCAGCCATTTCATCAACACAGATGGTCCTGAAGGACATTATGCTAACTGAAATAAGCCAGGCACACAAAGACAAATACTGCATTATCTCACTTATATAGGGAAGCTAAAAAGTTTGAGGTAGAGAATACAAATGTGGTTTCCAGGGCCTGTGGAGGGGAAAATAGATGTTCAAAGGGTGCAAACGTTTAGTTACCTGAGGAATACATTTTGGAGACTTAATGTATAGCACCATGACTAATAATAACTTGTATCCTAAAATTTGCCAAGAGAGTAGAAGACCTTAAGTGTTCTCAATAGAAAATAATAGGTGATTGTGAGGTGATAGGTATATTCATTAACTTTATTTTATCAATCATTTCACAATATATACAAATGTCAAATAATTATATTGTATACAATAATTATGTATAAGTTTTATGTGTAAAAAAAGTTACACATCTACACATGTGTATGTGTGTGTGTGTATGAATGAGACAGTTGAGTAAACTTCAAACTAAGAGAAAAACTATAAAATGACAGTTATTAAAAAATAAAGTAACAAGTGGGAGCTTAATACATGCTCAGCAATGTTCTAAGCTTCCCAAAGACATACTATATTTAAGAAATGTAGAAAAAAGATACCTTAAGCTATATTAAACTTGAGGAATTTGGGCATATAGAGTTTAAATTATTTATCATAGTTGATACAAAAACAGAATTGTGAAGTAAAATAACGTTCGATTTCCCTTATTTAGAGAGCTCTGATAAACTACTGAGTATGAATTTCCTGTAAAATTACATTTAAAACCTCCATAGGGTAGGAAACCATAAAGCAGAAAACATACCACATCTGTTTGTGTGTGCCTGGGATACCTGAACCAAGTACTAATATCACAACTTCACTCACACGTTTCAGATGTGATGCAAAAGGAAAATGAAAAAACCATTTCACAGGGACTTACTCAAAAATACAGATATTACCATGTCCTGAAAGGCAATAGAACAGGACTCGGATCCTGCTGTCCCTTGTAAGCCACAAATAGAACTTGGGTTCTCACTGTAACCTTCAAGGAAGATCACTGATGGGGAATTAGTGCTTAGAGAATTAAAAAACAAAGACAAGACATGCCCCCATGTGAGACCAAGGAAAAGAAACCCAGGCTTCTTAGAAATCATTTTCATTGAAGCACAGCTTCCCAAACCCCATTTTAAGGTCTCGCTTCCTCTTTAAATTCTGGACCTCTCTCCCCTGTGCCATCTGCTTCATTCACTCCCACCTACCTGGGTATTTGCATACGGCAATGTATTTCTTCGCCTTCCAAGGTTGATGTCTTTGCTCCAGACAGGTGATCAGGTCTGGTTTAGAAACAGCAAGACCTATTTTATTAGAAAAAATTCACATGACTCTTCCTGGGATTCTCCAGTTACCAATCTACTACTGTGCTCAGTAGAGAAAAGAGAACACATAGAAAACTCTAGAAAAATAATCCCCACATACTCTTTCCTGATGGAAACTTTAGAATACTTAGAAAGCATTTAATATTTTGGGGTTCTTACCTCCTCTACCCAGTACTACTGAATCAAAAATTGGTGGTGGAAATTGCATTTCAAGGTATGGGCAAAAATATTTTATGCCACTACATTTCTGCTATTATTACTAATGTAGAATGAAAGATACAGATTTGCAGCTCAAAAAGATTTAAGATTAATGTCAAGATAAAGCACTTTGAATATTTTCTTTTCTATATCAAAAATCCCTAAGTTTTTCTTGGAAACAAGGATCAGAAACTCATTCATGCAAAGCAGAAACTCTCAGAAAATAATTTACAAAAAATGTGAAATTATTAGTGTGGAATGGGAATGGTGTATTGAAGTTCTCCTCACCTAGGGAGACCAGGTTTGTGTAGTTCTCTAACATCACATCCCTGTACAAATTCTGCTGAGCAGGGTCCAGGCATTCCCACTCCTTCAGAGAGAATTCTATGCCACGTCCATGAATGTCAACAGTTTCTGGGAAAAAAAAAAAAAAGAAAACAACACATACTTACCAAGAAGCCATGGGCAGAGATAATTTCACTCCTTGTGAAATGAGAGAGTAAAGAAAACTGGTTCGGACTTATATGAGTCACTGGATTATCCCATAAGATAATTTTAACAAAAAAGTATTTCCTAATGTATTCTGTAAGCCTGTGCAAAGAGGATAGTATAACAGCCACAAAAACAGTGCAGGTATTATATTTTTTAGATAATGCAGCATAAAATAAGGCCACCCAAACAGCCATGGACATTTTTGAGTGCTTTATTTACATCATACATGATTAAGTTGTGTATATTTCTCTGATGGAACTGTCATGGTGGGTTAGAAGGTACCTCTCAAATTTTAATGTGTACACCAATGAACGGAAGATCTGGTTAAAATGCAGATTTTGATTCAGAAGATAAGGGATGAAGCCTGAATCTCGAGCAAGCTTCATGAGTGATGCCAATGCTTCTGGCCCGGTAAGATGTTTTGGCAAACATCCACCAAGTGGTAGAGCCTGGGCTTACCCCAGTGTATCAGACCAGTAAATAAACATGAGAGCCTTCCTTTTCCAAAGCAAGTTATATCAAAGAGAATCTAAGAACAAAGTGGAACTTCCAGATTCAATGTGATGGTTTACACACATCTTCCCAAGGTATGTATTCATGGAGAAAAATAATTTATAGGGGAACAATCTGTTAAAGAGCACCTTAACTAAGTGTACAAAATTAACAACTATAACAGAGCAAATTGGTATCAGGTGCTGATTCACATAGGTGGACACAACATCATTGCTGTGAGGATAGTGGCCAAAAGAAGTAAATCATAATTTGAATGTTAACCATGAGGAAACATCAGTTTTATGCAAACCTCAAGCTACATATATCTCCCATGTTTTATAATCTCTAATAGTGCATGTAAAGTCTTTTCTTGGCATCCTAGAAACCATGTCTCCGCTAACTATTCTTTTTTAAAACTCTCAGTGATTCTAGGCAATTAATGTCAGCACTTTAAGAGTGCATTTACTTCATCCTGTTATGCACAGAGCTGATGGAGCATCCACATGGAACCTAAACAGTTTCGTGTTCCCCTTCTTCACTGATACCCAAGGACCTGACCCTATCCCAAATAAGAATCTTAGGCAGCCACATGATCCCAAGTTTGACAGCCACAAAGGGAACATTTTCTATATTACAGCTCATAAACTTTTTGAGAAGTGTTCGTGACACATAAGAGGCCTGGATGGAGAGAATGAATAGAAAGCTCTGCTATACAGGGAAGATTTTTCAGAGAACCTTGACCATTATAAGAAAAATGGACAACAGAATCATAGAAACAAACTCATCAGGCAAGAACATTCCAAGAGAATGAAAGGTTTTCATTCTAAACACAGGACATTTGAGGATGACAAGTGAATATGGTTCTGGACCTGGGACCTGTACATAAGAAACAGCCGTTTCTTCGTCTTCCTTCTCTGGAACTTTTTCTGAGGTGAGAGTATCTGGACAAATCATATGTGCATTTTGATAAAGTGCCATCAAAGGCATCAGCACAGCCCCTTCATCTGCTACGACTACACCCACAGGCAGAGGGACCTTGAAGTGCAAAAAATCCACCCTTCCCTGTCCTTCATCACAGAGTCATCAACATGGAGCTTCTACATGGAGACCAATGAGTGATTTCTCTCCCTTCCTGCCCACAGGTGCCCTCCTCTACCACAGACACCAGCAATATGTGCTACAGCAGTGGGCACGTGGGCTGGACTGTGCTGCCCTGCACCTCACAAACCATGCAGGGAAGACTCTCTGAGGTCCCCATGGAACAAAGGCTGGACTCAACTTTCATAAATATATCTGGGAGCCCTTGTGCTTGACCCTGGACTCACTTTAGCAACACGTGGGGCCTTTCATTAAAACCACATAGATGCTCCAACCCAAACAAATGGAATCTGCAGGGAGGGCACCGGTCATGGTGTTTCTTTAAACTGGACACGAGATCCTAATTGGAAACTGGGGCTGAAAACACTTAGCTAAGCATTGCCTCTCAGGCTCTACTGTGCACAGAAACCATTTGTTATTCCAGGCCACACTAAGTCATAGGATGCTGGGATTACAGGTCTGAGTCACCACCCTAGCTTTCTTCATACATTTTATAACATACAATTATCACAGCTTAATCAAAACACTTAAGTGTTTCTGGAATTATATTAGAAGCTACATATGTACTCTTAACAAGGTAGAAGCAATAAAGACAAATAAAAGCAACTCTTCTATTGATAAATGGCCTTCATGTGCTGACATCAGAACTCACAACATAAGGATAATGGCCCAAATGAAGCAAAAATCTGAACAACTTCCTTGACTTGACTACATCATGCTGAATTCAACCATTTAACCATTTTCTCTAGACTGGACAGGAGGAACAATGCCTGCTGTACTTGTTCCTCTGATGCTCATATGAAATGCAAAGAACTCATTGATCTATCAGTTTATGTCTCAGGACCTCCTCCTTGTTTATCACTGAAGTACCAGGAAAGGGCAGCAACTCCAATCTGGACACCAACAAGGGAGATTCTTTCTGTGTGAGGAGGAACAAACCCTGGATGACTTATTCCTCTTCCTCTGAAATGGAGGGGAATTAGCCTGTCATATTGAACCCAGCATGGAAGGACACCGCCAAATGTCCACAAGCCTCCCACATGCTGGTGAGAGGGTACTCAGTGAGCTTGGGCTGATGTCTCCATGCTGATCCAGGCAGGAGAGAATCAGCCTGACTCTGTGACATCAGCTGAGAAAATGGAAATGCCTTGGTAGGGCAGCTGATCCTGGATCCAGGTGTGACATAACCTGTCCTTTATCCGGTAACTTTTAGTAAGAGGAAGGAGAAGAATACCCTGCTCCAGTAACTGTACAGGAAGCTGTAGTTGTGATCATGGCTGTGAATATTTTGTGGCCCTGGCCTCCCACAGCTGAGGTGCTTGTTTACACTTACAGATTTTGCCACTAGATTCTATTTACAACAGGAACCCTTCATACAGCTGTAAGAGCTCCCTGGGCAATATCTGGAAAACTTGAAAGGCCTCATTTAGTAAAGCCTGCCTTCACAAAGTCTATATTGACTTCTCACAATGCAGAAAATGTTTCCCTCAGGTTTTCTGTACAAACTCAGTCCCAAGACTGGCCCAGCCTTGTGAATCCCAGGTAGAGACCAGCCTTATGTGCGGATTACAGGTGGAATCAACCTGGCTCTGTATTCTTGGGTGATACAAAATGAGGGGGAAACTAGAAGCTGGTCATGGAAGCTGCTCTATCACATCCTTATGATCATGAGGACCTGGATTCAGAATTTGCAGCTGCAGATTGAGGGCTTGGAGGAATAGGGAAGCAGCTGGTACCCTCTACATATTCATGAGTATTTGGCAAAGAAGAGGAGAGGAGGTTAAGATTCTCAGTCCTACTCAATGCACATGTGTCTACCTGGCTGGGTTTGTGAGCCCAACAGGCTCTGGATAAATTTCAGGTCTGAAAATGCCAAGGTCATTGACAAACAGCTGGAAGGGATGACTGCTGTCTTGTAACATTATTTTTGTAGAAATATGATCAAACTGGTCTACACAGCAGATTGCAAATAGGCAGAGAGACCATTCCACATGAAGATATTGGAGGCACCATGCACTGTGTTGCACAATTGTGAGTTATTACTGGAAGGCCAAGAAGGAAAGCGCTCTTTAGAGTGAAGCCTGGTGAGCACTTTATAATTTGTTACCATGCCTGGTCATTCTCAAGTGTTTGGAAAATATAATTAAAAACAAAATTGTTTTGAAGCCCAGAATAACTCTCCACAATGGTAAAACAGAAGGAAAACTTTTGTTATACAATTAAACTAGAATGTCATGTACATCTCAGGCAATCTGATAAGAGATTGTAAAGATTGAAAAGTCAACATCATTAGTCCTCAAATAAATCTGTCAGCATGATTTCTCAAATGTAGTTCACCCAAAATTTACCCAGTAATTGGAAAGGCCATCTGTTCTTACTAATTGGCTATATTCAAAGGAAAAGAAAAACAAACCCTTTCATATCTTCATGACAGAAGACAACTTTGCCACTTGGAGCTAGGTGCCTACTAATGGGAAATTCCTACTCTAAAAGAAACTGGGATTCATGCAGATTTTTTTGACTATTTACATTGGAAAACAATGGTTCCTAGATTTTAAAGAAAGACAATCCCGAGTTAAAAAACATTTACAAAAGACCCGTTAGCTCATAAAATAATTTACATATATTTGAAAGTGGCAGAGAAAAAAGTACATACAAAATTAAATACTTTAAGAAAGAGAAGAGAGTATGATCTCATGTTTTTAAGCTGAAGGATCCAGTTGGTATTTTTCATTTGCATCTGCTCTTACAACAGCCATGTCAAGGGCCACGACCTTCAACTCATGACTCTAATTCCAGACGGTGCTGAATTCAGGCACCAGAGGAGTAGCCTTAGTCACACTATGTGCACAAGAAAGAAGGTTTGTGGGGAAGAAAAAAATCAGAAGACACACAGGTGCTATAAAGGACCCATGGGTGGGAGACAGTATAGAGCTGGTGTAAGGACTGTCTGGTGCTGTAGAAGAAACCAAAAATCTCAGGAGAATCCCTTAAGCTCCCTATGCAGAAGGAAAGGTCAGGCTTGGAGGTGGAGTCATGCAACACCTTACAAATGAATGGTTATTACTAGCATTATGCATCAGCCAGATCATGGAGAGGTAAAAAGTTTCAGGCATATGCATGGACTGCCCATACAGATCATTCGAAAGGAAATTCCTCATTGGCCTTCCATAAGTAAGGACTCATAAGTTGTAACTGTTCATCTGCACTTTCAGTCTAGCTCCTAAAGGTAGAGTCTGTTCAACTCCACACTAATAATGATGATTACAAATTTATCTTCCCAAGTGCATAACAGAAACAACATCAACCTTTCTTCTACCTATCCAGGACATCTACATAATTGATTCTTCCTTCACTTCCTTTTTCTCTTCAAACATTAATTTTAGCTTATGTAATATGTAAATCTTCTGGGCTCACAAGAATGTCACAATTTTGCCTGACTGCCCACACCCCCTCCTTTTACTTTCTCTATCCATGTCACCTTTAAATAGTGAAGTTCCAAAATCCCCCATTGGAAAAAATCACAGATTTGACTCTGGTTTGGTTTTTCCCAAGACCATCCTTATAAGTTGGCCCAATAAAACTCTGTCAATTAGTATGCTTGCCCCAGTCACTTATGTTAGGCTGTCAGTTCTAAAGATACTAGCTCAGGCTGGGATATGCCCTGGCATTCCTGTGTCCATGCAGGCATGGGATTATAATCAGGCAATCCAGCTGTAAACCTGGATTGGTGGAGGGCCAGATTTCTGCTGTAGATTTGGAGTCTGAGGGTGGAGCTAAACCAGGACTCCAGTGTGGATATTTGGTTGGAAACTCTAAGAGCAATGGAGCTGTGGTCTCCATTCCAGAAGGAGGAGACTTGCCTGGGAGGAGCGTGGCTCCATCAGTGCCTGCTGCACCACTGCATGAATGGGTGCGAATCACATGGGGCAGCAAGTTGCAGAGGGATCTGACCTCAGGGCTCCTCCTGTGTCCTCAGTCTCCTCTGACCCCAGGAGGAGATGCAGAGTCAGGGCACAATACGTGGTGTGACAGCCTATGTGCAGGAGAACAGACTCTCCCTTCCCTGAGAAACCTGACACTTCTCACACCAAATGTGTGGAGTCTGATGAACACCACCCACCTTTTCTGCACCAAATGTTTTTTTGGAAATGTAGGAAAGAAACTGAACATTTAGGATTTTACTGTAAGGCCTACAACAGTTAGGCTGAGGAAACAGGGTGGCGAATTTATGCCCCACTTGCCATACATCTAGAAAATACAGGTAGGCTGGGCACGGAGGCTCACAGCTGTAATCTTAGCACTCTGGGAGGCTGAGGTGGGACGATAGTTGGAGGTCAGAAGTTCAAGACCAGCTCGAGCAATAGAAAGATCCCATCTCTACTAAAGGTAGCAAAAAAATTGCATGGGCATGGTGGGTCTTGCCCGTAGTCCCAGCTACTTGGCAGGCTGAGGCAGGAGGATCACTTTGGCCTGAGAGTTTGAGATTCCTGTGAGCTATGATGATGACACTGCGCTGCAGCCCCAGCAACAGAGCGAGACCCTGTCTAAAAAAAAAAAAAGAGACAGAGAGAGAGAAAAGAAAAGAAAATGGAGGAAATACAATCCCCCTATGGAGTGTTAAAATAAATAAGAGGCATTTAGACTGCAATGGCTCTAGTGCCCTGCATCCCTACCTCAGCAAACCAAAATGTAACTCAAATTTATTTCCTGTAAATTACTAATATAGAGGCCAAAGGAAAACTTTTCTCCTTATTCTCAGAAGGTTCACTGAATATCAAATGATAAGAGAAAAGGCATATACATGTATTAATGTATTTGGGGAAATCACAGAGGGATTACCCCAACCTCCCACTGGGGTTCAGATGCTCAAGTACTATTTTGCATAGGATAGGCAGATGGAGAACACATACCATTCTTTTGAGAAACAAAAAACGATTATTAGCAAGAATCAATGGACCAGGGAGAAAGAAATTAACTGGTAAATTGTTCTTTTTGGCATCTGAATGAACCTGAGAGGCAGGCATTATGCTGAGGGAAACACCATTCAGGAGTGGTAGTATATGTATCTGCATTAGCTAATGAAGCAACAGGATGGCAATAGAAAGCAATTGTATTGACTTTCATAAGAAGCTTTCTTTGTTAGATAAGGGAACTTCAGAGAGTCCCCCACTGCTCTTGGGGTGAAGGCACCAAGCACCAAGGCAAGGTTAGAAGGACAGTGATTTTCTGGCAAATCTCTGAGGCTTTCTCATTTTCAAAAGCACACAGCATGACTAAACTACATTTCTTTTGAAGAATCATTTCTTTTACTCCAGTATTAACTTAGAGGGAAACTGTTAGGTTTGTTCCGGGTGGGAACCTGAAATGTATGTATAGGACACAATGTGGTTAATGCAACACAGGCTTACAAAACAATAGCTGCAGGAGTCTGGGGAGTCCCTGGACTTTGTAGATCTAACAGACAGCTGCAGCCAGCATTTCTCCCCTCCCTCCCTGATAGAGAGGAAGTTCATCCCTCCCTGGCTCCCCTGATAAGAGCCATACCAGAGCTGAAGGATGGATGTGCCTGGGGCAGGGGTCCCTGAAAATATTTGTTAAAAAAAATTAATGCAGCAGCTGTTTTGGCCCAAGTACTCATTCTCCCCTGAGAAACCCTCTATAAACCCCAAGGTTTTCCTCAACCTCGCTGTGGACACATTTTTGCCTCCACACGTCTGCACCCAGATGCTCAAAATAAACAGCATTTTGCTATACCTGAGGCTTCAAGTGTGTCTCTCTCTCTCTCTCTCTGCTCTGGACCTATCATTTGGCGCCGAAACCCTGGAGGGCACACTGGGTGGACAGGACTCTGCATCTCTAGCAGGCAAGCCTTGCAACTCGGGAAGCAGTAGGCAGCGGCAGCTCATCCTGGCCTAACTCCCAAATCCTGACTTCCTCTGAGTCCCTGGGTTATTGGCAGGGTTTCCATGGATCTTTTCTGAGCCATACAGGGGTCCCTCTCTAACTTGTCTCTGATCCTGGCGTGTAGGCAGAGCTCGCTAGCTGAGCCAAGGTAAGGTAACTGTGCACCCGGACCCTCCCGAACCAAGCTGAGAGGCAGACACAGGACCAGGACTCGGATCTTCCCTTTCCTGATCTGCATACTTCAGATTTCATCCTAAGGGAATAAAAGCTCGCAAACTCGCTCTAGGGTTCCTCCTATCTGTCGTGCTCTCGTTCCCGAGAAGTCCCACAGGTCTTCTTCCTTCACTGACCTTCAAATCCACATCCTGGAGACATCCTGCTCCTAGTGAGTAGGACCTCACAAGCTCCTTCTTGTCTACTTGTGTCGACTCAAAAGTCCTGTCCATGAGCCGGAGGACTCTCAGCACCTGGGGCCCTTGTTGGACACACGGATGCCTGTTGTGACTCTGCTCGAGTTCACACACTCGGCTCGCTCCCGTGCTATTCCCTGGTTCTAGGACACCTAGAATTGAGTAGAATCGGCCCTGTGTGACCCCTACTCTTTCCAGGAACATGGGCAACTCTCAGTCTACTCCTCTTCTCAAAACACCAGGTCTCACTACAATGTTTGTCACTGCAGTAACAAATGGTCTGAGATTCCCTATGTCTACACCTTTTTACCCTCTACTCTCACTCTGCATGAACTGTAATCTGGCTCAAATCTTCCTGCTACACTCTTGGCCTTCCCCTTTTCCCTTCCCCTCTTCTCTGGACAAACTTGAAACCTCAGAACATGACTCTTGCAATCTCACCCCTCGCCCATAAAGATATCCCTAACCAGAACTCCCTCATCCTAACCCTCAACCTGCTCCCTGCCCTCATCTCAGTCCCCCTGCTATTGTCATTCTGTTCAAGTCCTGGGGCCTGCGGTGGAAGGCATCAGGGAGGTACGTGTCCCTTTTATTTAACACAATCTTATGATCTGACCTCGCATGACTTCTACACTATTCTTTCCTCTACTCCATCCGCTGAAGAGAAGGAGAGAGTTTGACTTAATGCCCAGGCACATGGTGATCAAATCTGTAGATGCACCCCTGTCCAGCCAGTGGAGACAGTCACCGTCCCTAATACAGGCCCATTACTGAATTATCAAGTAGGAACTCCCCAGGGAACTTTACTCCTCAATACACACTTTACCTCCCAGTCCGAGTCTGACATCAGGTACAAGCTCCAAAAAATTAGACAAAAGCCCTCAAATCCCACACAAAAAATCTTCTAAACCTGGCCTTAAAGGTCTTTAATGACCAAGATGGGGAGAGATGAAGGAAAAAGAGAGTGGGACTGACAACAGCCCCCAAAACACAAAAAAGCTTTTCAAATCGTGGCTGCCCTGTAAAGGACCATTTCCGGAGAGTGACTCAAAAGGCCCCAGACAAGTAGAGGACAGAGCCACACCCTTACATGGAAACTGAGCCCTGCCTCTACCAAGACTCTGGGTCCCTAAAGAACAATGTCCCAGGAAAGGGACTCAGCCAGGACTGTGCTCCCTTTGACAAATGAAGGGCACTGGAAAAGCAGGTGCCCGCTTCTTAAAATGGGAAGATCACACCTGCACTCCGGACCTGGCTGCCCCTCCCTGAAGGGACATCCTGCATAGCCACGGACCCTCTGAAACTGCTTCAATCTGATGGACACTTCAGGCTTCTGAACACACTCGACTGCGACGCACCTTGGGTAACTCTCCGGCACAGGTAAAGACACTGGAGCCACGTTCTCTGGTCTTCCTGAATTGTCAGGGCCTCTATTTCCCTCTCCTACCCCCACCATGAGAGTAAAACATAAAATACAGCCCCCCTGTGTATTCCACAGCTTCTCCGTCCACTGGGAGATAAAGTATCTGCCCACCCCTTCTGTGCTTCCCAGTTACCGCCCCTGGGGAAAGATCTATGGCCTCCTCCCTCTGATTATGGAAAAGCTTAACTGAAACTTTACATGCAACTTTTGCCTGGGGTGCTCTGAGCTTTGAAACTATAAAACTTTCTGCCTTACTTCACCTAAAATTGTCTACTATTGTGAAATCTTTACCATCCACGGATGGTTGTAGTTTTGCTCTGATTCTTACTAAACAACAGTTTATAATCCACTGCAGTCCAAGATTTGCTTCTTTGGAAAATGTCAGAGAAAGAGCTAAAATTTTCATGACTTTTTATTTAAAACATTATTAATTCTCAGGCTTTGCTTTCCAAAGCCACTGAAGTAGTATTAAGTAAATAACAAAGTTATCTCCAGAATGCAAAAGAGACAGACATATAAAATTGTGAAAACCGATTTTAGGAGACAAAAAATAGTGAGTTTGTTCAGTTCCCTTATCTTCCTCCACCACCTCCACCTGGTGCCCACCTGCCAGCAAGGAAACACACTAGTGACTTCTTCAAAGGACTGGAACACTTACAGCCTAAAGACTACATTTTACTCAAGGATTTCCCAGGACAAATTGGGCCTCCTGCAACTTTTAAATAATTCTCTCACTGCTTCCACCACTATAGCTAAGCTTCTGGAAATCCTGTCTGAGAATCATCTCTCAGGACTCAAACGAACAGGCCCTCCAGAACCTGCTTCCACCCAGGGTGGGCTCCCCAAAAGTCCAGCCCATCGTGGATACCAGGCTCTGATAACATGCTGTGGTATACATAACTCCTTACCATGCTTTGCCTCCTCTTTATACCTCTCATGTCACTCTGTGAATGCCACCACAGGCCAACTTACATACCAGACCGGTCAGTCCTTTGCCTACACTGGAAACCCTAAAAATACCCATACTTTCCATCCCCCACTGTGGGGCTCTATGACATCTCTATCTGCCTACAGTGCAAAAAATCTCTCTACCTTCTCAAAACTATCAGCTCTTCTCACCATGCGTGATCTTATACTCTTAACTAAGGCCCCTAGTGGCTCTACTTTCAACTCTCATTTTCAAATCATACATTCTCCACTATCTAGGAACATTCAAGCCCTGGCTTTTTCTCTCCAGCAACACCCCATCCTGCCTCCATTCTAACTTCAAGACCATCCATTTGAAATGCCCTCCCTTTTAATAAATGAATTCCATAAAAAGATCTCTATGTCCCTCCTCAGCTCGAAGAAGCTACAGAAGATCTCCACCCATTTTCCCAACTCCTGAGTTCATTTTACATAAAAATTTAATCTTAACAACAAAAAGGGAAAAGGTTAGGATGGCCTTGAATCTCCCAATTTTCTAATGACAGCTAAAAATCAATTCTGAGCTCTCTCTAATCTTTGCTATCTCTGTCCCAAACTAGCAGGCAACCTGCTCCGACTCTGTTTTCACAAACAACTAAAAGAGCCCAGAAAAGAAATGTAACTCTTTCTCTTTAGATTTCCCCAGCTCACAGCTTTTACAATTTGTTTTACAGCCTCAAGGTGTTCCTGAGAAAAGCTCTGGGACAGACTGCAGGGGGGTCAACTCCAGGCCTTTGTTTCCTGCCCAAAACCAAATCTCAGGGGCAAAGATCACATCCCCTGCAAGGGGCCTGACTGCATTTCAAAGATGACCAAATCTCCAGGGACACAAAAAACAAAAAGTTAGAAAGAAAGCAAGGCCCACTTTCCAATCTCTCTAATTTTTAGTTTTTCTCCTTTTCCCATACCTTACTCTTCCTTTTCTTATATTTATGTAACAAAAAGTGTGGAATGTTGGGTTTGTTCCAGGTGGGAACCCCCGAACTACATATAGGACAGAATGTGGTTAATGTAAAACTTAGGCTAGTAAAACAATAGCCTCAGGAATCTGGAGACTTCTGGGTTTTTCTAAATATAACAGACAGTTGAAGCCAGCATTCCTTCCCCTACCCTCCCTGATAAGAGAGGAAGTTCATCCCTCCCTAGCTCTCCTGATAGGAGGGATGCCAGAGCACAAGGATGGATATGCCTGGGTCAGGGGTCCCCGAAACTGATTGTTAAAAAAAAAAAAAAAATTAATGCAGCAGCTGTTCTGGCCCAAGTACTCACTATCCCCTGACAAAACCTCTATAAAACCCAAGGCTTTCCTCTCCCTCAGTGTGGACGCTTTTTTTTTGCCTCCACACATCTGCACCCAGATGCTCCAAATAAACAGCGTTTTGCTACACATGAGGCTTCATGTGTCTCTCTGTCTCTCCCGCCACCCACCCCCCGCAACCCCCGGACCTAACAGAAACAGAATTTAGTCTTAACCAACAACAAACTGCCAATTATCCTCTGAATACAAAACCACGTGATTTTGCCTGGATGGTCCAAATAAGTTAGGCACATGAATGTAATCCGTTATTGAACTTGGTGTGCTTCCTCACCACACCAGACAAAAGGCTTTCCTTCAAGCCCCACCCCCGTGGGCCCCCAAACCACAACCCATCCCTGGAGGCCTCATGATTCCTGAACTGCTCTTAGTTCCAATGAAATAAACTCTTTACCATTTTCTTGCTGCCTCCGTTTACTTTTAACAAGAGTTAGAAGGGGATGGGAACCGCGCATACGCCAGCTTCTCCCACGCACGACCCCGCACACCAAGGCAGCGGGACCCTCCCCTGATGATTCTCCCGTGGTCACCACACAGTCTGGGGGAGAGGAGGAGGTGCAATAGAAGAGCTGCCCAGACAGGGTTCAGGGCCAGTGTGAAGTCACCAAACAGGATGGGACAAGACACTCTGGGCCCTGGCTGCCAGCCCAGCAACACCCTGAACAGGAGGGAAACGGGGGTTGAACTGCGTCAGGGGGCCTAGACCGCTGACTCCGGAACTGCGGCGGGGAGGCCCGGGTCCCACCACAACCGCTGTCACCCCGCCAGGACACGCAGAGCTGCGTACTCACCACTTCCCAGCTTCCGGGGTGTCCCCACATCCTCTCTATGGATCTTCAGGTACCTGGAGGTCCCAGGGCAACACAGGCTGCAGCAGAGTCACCTGGGCCTCCGAAGCTGAGAACAAGGAGCCCCAGAGTCCAGGACTGGGAAGCGCTCGCAAAAGCCCCGTAGTAAAGGGCCCGTCACCAGGGCACTGAGACCGTGCAGTCCGCCCCCTTCACGATCCTGCACACTCGATTGGACAGTTGTCACTCACTTCAGAGCCCTGATTGGATAGACCTCCAGGCCCTGCCTCCCCCGGTTGAGTGACAGGAGATGCAGTTACTGGTGGGACTAAAGAAAGTCACAAGTATTGTTTTTTTGAGACCTAGCCTTACTCTGTAACCCGGGCTAGAGTGCCACGGCGTCAGCCTAGCTCACAGCAACCTCAAACTCCTGGGCTCAAGCAATCATTCTGCCTCAGCCTCCTGGGTAGCTGGGACTGCAGGCATGTGCCACCATGCCTGGCTAATTTTTCTATATAATTTCAGTTTTTCTGCTAATTTCTTTCTCTTCTTAGTACAGAAGGGTCTCCCTCTTGCTTGTGCTGGTCTCAAAATCCTGAGCTCAAAAGACCCACCCGCCTGAGCCTCCCAGCGTGCTAGGATTATAGGTGTGAGCCGCCCCTCCCGACCCCACAATTACCGGTTCTTCATGGCGGCCATTTTCATGCAGGTATTTCTTCCAGAACTGGGACTTGACCTCTCCCAGGAGTCATTTGCATTTAATCTTATACATAAGATTATGCTCATTTATTTCAAATATATGTGATTCAAAAACGGAAAAAATATAATAAAAATTATTTTTAAATTTCACATTTCCTAACCTTCCTGGACTCTGGGTTTTTTGAGGAGGCAGTCTGAGCTTTGAAAGAGTGACAATCCTCTATAGCAGCAAATCGATAGAAATAAAACATGAGCCACACGTGTCCTTTTAGAGTTTCCATTAGATGCATAAAATAAAAGGAAAAAAAGGTGACATTGATTGTAACAATTTATTTAACTCATATCTAAATATTGCCATTTTAGTATGTGATCAATATAAAATTATTAAATAAGTATTTTTAGAGTAAGCCTTCAAAGATTGTATTGTAAGATTCCAGCACATCTCAGTTCAGACCAGACTATTTTAGGTTCTCAGCAACCCCACATCGCCAATGTTGGCCACATTAAAGTGCAGCTCTGACTTCTATGACCTCGGGGAGGTGAAGGGCCTGAAGCTCCTTTCTGTCAGAGGTGAGGAAATAGTCCCTTTCTAGCAACATCTCTCCTTAGGCTCAAGAGTCGGAGAGAAGGTAACCCTAGATAGAGCATGGGGCAGCAGGCAGGAAATGTCCACAGCTAGACCACTGCTGACCACTGCTTGCTGGGGACCCATTCCCCGTCCAGAGATCAAACAGAGATGATAGGACCCCAGAAGGAAGGAACCCCAGGTGTTCAGATACATCTACAATCTTGACCTCCACAGTTAAATCTGGAGGAAATAGATTAAAAGCAAACCTGTTATTTTGCAATTTGGTCTTGACCATAATAGTAAGGCTGTGTGTGTCTATTTCTTCCTGTTGTGTGGGGAACTGTGTCAGTTTAAGCACCAATTGCATGCACACATGTCCACATGCATTTCTATTAACATATAACTCAATACTATCTATTAATAACAAGAAATCAAACTTTAAATAAGAGTAAAAGAAAATCTACTGTTTTTCAGGTAACTTGTAATCAACCTGTCATGGAATTCTGGCATCCTGTCTGCACCAGGTGTATATATTAGTTAGGGATTGCTGCATAAAAAGTCACCTTAAAACTCATTAGCTCTTGGTTGAGCTGGTCAGCAATTTAGGCTGGGCTCAGTTGGGTCATTCTTCAGGGCTTAGCTGGGCTCCTTTAAGCACGTGTGGTCAGCTACTGGTTGACTCATTGGCTCCTGAGGGTAAGCTGGCTGTCACAGTATCTCAGCGCCCAGCAGGCTTCCATAAGCTTGTTGTCATGCCGAGGGTAGGGTTCTAAAAGAAAATCTCAACCATTCAAGACCTTTTGAACCTAGACCCAAAGCTGGCATGCTGTCATATTGACAGCTTTCAATTGGCCAGAGCTAATGAAGTCAGCCCAGATCCAAAGTTTGAGAAACAGATTCCATCTTTCAATGGGAGAAGCTGTCAAAGCTCATTGCAAACGGCATGGATTCAGGGATTGCTGCCATTTCTGCAGTATCATTATGCATTTTCTTGCCAACAAGATTTATATAGCTCTTAAAATTCAAGGAACTACTAAGCAGCTGGGCTGGGACTCAGGATCAACTCTGCCTGACTGCAAAGGTCATGTACATCTACCTATATAGGCCACATTATTCATGCAGATCCCTAGGCCTTTGAGGTTCTGGAGAGTGACTCTTCTGCAAGAGAAGCAGGATTCCTTTCAGAATGTTGTCCTTCTAGTAGTCTTCACCACTGGGAATAATCTGCTGCATAGAACGCTACTGAAGTGTGCTGGAAGGACCTGGAATAATTTGGGGAAATGGCTGAGCAATGAGTTTAGAAAATGAAGGTCCAACAACATAGTACTCATTTCTCATCTTAGGAGAAATGTGAAAACACATATAATTCACTTGATATGTGTGCAAATTTTTTCATCTGTTTCTGGTATTTGTAGGCTATTCATGGTTTTCATCAAAGACTAGACCAAACTGCTGTGCCTGAAATAACCTGTTGCTCTGAAATCAAATGCTATAAAGATAGATCTGCTGAGAAGTTATTTCCTCCTGCTGTAATAGAGCCAAACAGCTGAGCACATTTTGAAGGTGTCCTTTGATTTTTAAGAGGGCAAATCTGTCAGGACCCAAAACTCAGGACTGGCCATGGGGAAAATCCACACAGTCCACAAGGCAATCAAGCACAGCTAATGCATCCTTTGCTCTAAACCAGCACTTGTCACTCCTGGCTGCACGTTAGAATCACCTGGGTGGGGAGACCTTTTAACCTCTCTCAAATGCAAGTTAAAACAGACCAAATGAATCAGAATTCCTTGAGTGGGACCCAGGCAGTGGTGTCCTTTCAACCTCTCCAGGTGATCACTGTGTGTGGTCAAGCCAAAACATATACTGATTTGAACCAACATCTTTCGATGAGCAAATTGCAAATGTTTTCTCAAATGAATGTAAAAATGGTTGCCGATGAGTTGTGGCCTTCCATGCTTACCTGCATTACCTATTTACTACATTTTGCAGAACAGACCTCTGCTCCTGCTTTTATCTCTCACTCAACTTAATTCCATGTGTACTGACTGCACACTAGGTTCAGGGCACTGTGCTATGTGCCTCCGCTTCAGTGAGCATCATTGTGGGGGGAGGGCTGTGCTGAAACTATATGGCCAAAACATTAACACTATGCTACTTGCCAAATTGAGGCCGAAATGGAAAGACCTAGAGAGTCATCAAGCATTAGGGCATTAATAGATACTTTGGAATAATAAAAACTATCTGATGATGCCCTGAGTGAACATATTCCACTTTAAAACATAGACCAAAATGCTGGTGGTATTCTGAGATAGGAGTTAGGATTTTGGTACAAATATATAATATTTACATCTTTTATTTATTCAAAACAGAAATAAATGCACAAAGCATCCATTTAAGGCTTGATAAATTAATATAAAACAAACACACTCCTGTAACCAAGAAATAGAACCAGTCTCATTCAAGTACCCTAAAAATCACTTTCTCCCTCCCACCTACCAAAGGTAACCAAGATCTTAATAGCTAATATTTCAGGTCAATTTTGTGTTTTCAAAGAAGTGTTTTATTACAGAACATTTACACATATACAGAATAAGCAAAACTGAATAATTGACCAGTCACCCAGCTTCAATAACTACTAATCCTGTGCCATTTGTTTTTTCTTCTATACTTCCACGCTTTTTCCACCCCCTTCAATTTTTTTTTCTTACTTGTGAGGTAAGACATACATACATTCAAAGGCAAAAATATTAAGTATATGTTTTTGGCAAACACAGCCATATAATCTTTCACCCATTTTAAGAATATAATATTTTTATCATCCTAGAAAAATCCCTTGTGTTCCTTCCTAGGAAATATTCTCTTATCCCAGAGGCTGATTCTGTGCTGAGTTTTTCACTTTAGGTTCATTTTAACTGAAGTCATACTATCTGTTTCTTATGTCCAGCTCATCTCATTTGGCAGGTTTATGAGATTCCTCTGGGTCTGGACCATAGTTTATTCCTTCCTATTGCTGAGTACTACTCTGTTGTATGAATGCTCTACAATTTGTTCCTCCGTTTTCCTATTGACGGGCATTTCGATTGTTTCCTGATTTGTGCTATTATTACTAAAATGTCTATATTCTTTTACAAATACTTTTTTTATGTTAAATGTGATTTCTTTATTAGCATGTAAGTGATGCCTCTGAATTTTTTTGGTGACTGATGTAGGGATTAAAATATTCATCTTTAACATATCACAATATACTTAGATTTAATACTATAAAACTTTAGTAAATAAAATACACAATATTCTTGCTACAGTACAATTTCTTTTACATCCTGTGACAGGTCTGTGACTTTTATCTTTTTAAGCACCTTTTGGCTTTCTGGCTTTACAAACTACTCTAGGTTGAAGTTATATGTTTCATCTCCAGCTCTAGAATTATCTATTTTTATAAGAAGCCCTGGTTCATTTTATTGAAGAATCATATTATTTTACTTATTTATTAATTATTCAGATACAGTCTCATGTTGTTACCCAGGCTCTAGTGCAGTGGCATCATTACAGCTCACTGCAACCTCAGACACCTGGGCTCAAGAAATCTTGCCTCAGTCTCCCAAGTAGTTGGCATTATAGGCATATTTCATCACACATGTCTAATTTGTTTTTTCTTTATTTATGTAGAGATAGGGTCTTCCTAGTTGCTAAGCCTGGTCTCAAACTCCTGGCCTCAGGTGATCCTCCCACCTTGGCCTACAAAATTGCTGGGATTACATATGTGAGCCACTGTGTCAGACCTGAAAAATGGTATTTCAAAACCAAGACCTGAGAATGAGATGTTTTCATTGGTTCTGGGGTGTCAAAACTTCTGAGCCTTCTCAGCAGAGTTTGAAAATATACGTATAAATATAAACTGATGTATGCCTACATTCTACCTATCTCTCTATCTACCTATCCATGTACCTATCATCTATTTACCTACCTACCTCTCTCTCCCTGTCTCTCTCTCTCTCTCTCTCTCTCTCACTGTAACCATCTATCTCAATGAATATATTACAATAGATACAGGTTCATTCTGATATTCCTTACTCCAGTCTAGTACCACAGAATTTATTCTAGCATTACTCCTTCATTGATTTATAACTTTTTCCCACTAGACTGAGAAATGAGAAGTAATTATCTGCAGTATATATGCTAACATGTAAAGTAGTTATAGAACTACTAATACATAGACTTGTAGAAACAAATTTACCAACTGAAAAAAAAGTGTTATCTGGGTATAGAGGCTCATGCCTTTAATTCCAGAAAATTAGGATGCTGCAGAAGGATCCCTTGAGGCCAGGAGGTCAAGACCAGCCTAGACAAAATAGTGATAACCTGTCTCTAAAAAAAATTTTAAAAATAGCTGGGTATGGCTACACACACCTGTAGTCCAAGGCACTTGGGAGGCTGAGACAGGAAGATTGCTTGAGTCCAGGAGTTTAGGGCTGCAGTGAGGTACAATCACACCACTGCATTCTAGCCTGGGCAATAAAGTGAGACCCTCTCTCTAATAAATAAATAAATGCATACATACATACATAAACAGTGTTCATGTGTAGTTCTTGAATCTTAAATTATTCAATCAAAACACTGTTTTCCAAAGTTACTTGTGTCAGGACCTTTCATTCCCACCCTTTTCAATGGGGTTAGGTCATACATTTGTAGAACAGTAAGACTCATTTCTCTTATGCTTTCCATCAGAATTCCCCAATATTCTGGGTTTTTTTAATTTACAAAGATATGATGTACTCTCAGTAGTGTACAGTTTAATGGGATTTGAAAACTGTATAGACTCACATATTCTTCTCCGCAGTACCATAAAGAACTGTTGCCTCACCCCAAAAATTCTTTTTTGCTGTTCTTTGTAAAAAGCTGCTTCTCTCGGCCCATTATTTGGCAACTCTGATTATTTTTCATCCTTGTATTTTTGCTGGTTTTATTTATTTATTTATTTATTTTACAATGCCATATCAATAGAATTAGATAGTATTTGGCCTTTTGGATCTGACTTCCTTCACTTAGACAGATGCACTTAAGATTCATTCATGTTGTGGTGTGGACTGGTAGTTTGTTCATTTTTGTTGGCAACTAGGACTCTATTGTATGGATGCACCACAGTTTCTTCATTTATTTCCCTGTTGAAAAGCATCTGGTTTAATGCCAGTTTTTTTGTAATTATAAATAAAGTGAATAGAAACATCCACAAAAAAGGTTTTTGTATAAACTTTAGTTTTCAGTTTGCTTCAGTCAATACTTAGGACTCAGATATTTTGGTCAGCTGGTAAGTTTAACTTTATAAGATACTGCAAAACTGTTTTCTTAAGTTACTATATCATTTTGTAGTAGTAGTTCCAGGTATTTGCATTCTCCTACTCCTTCTCCTTCTGCTTCTTCTTTCTTCTTCTTTTTTTCATTTCTACTGGGAGGCCAAAATCATATAATCAATGTAGAGAAAATGTATAAAATGCCTGGGCATTAACCTGGGATTCTGGACTCCCACTTCTAGGAATCTACTATGAAATTAGAGCATGACAAATATAAAACAACTATTTTCAAGTTTATCCCAAGTGGATTTGTTATGGCAAAATATGAAAAGTTGTGCTGATGTCCATTAATAGGACAGAGGTTTAATAATCCTAAGGCACACTTTAATTAGAACACTGAGGTAGCTGTGAAAATGAAGAAGAGAGATCTCTGAGTGCCTGTGGGATGGTCATGGCACATGGTGTAGTACAACAAATGTGGAGAAAAATGAATATTGATAATGCTTTATGTGGAAGATATAAACATTTGAATGTTGTGCATCTTAAAAATGTAAACTAAAAGGCAAACCCTAAAATTGAAAACAAATTAAAATGAGTGCAAATAACTATATATCATTGGTAATATGATCACACAGAGGAAAGTTTTGTTTTCCTGACTTTAAAGTGTGGCATACTAATGGGATGTCCTTAGTGGAGTGTATTCTATTTCCCCTTACATTTAAAATGAAATCATTTATAGGTTTTAGAAGCTGATGCAAAAGACAAAAATATAGAAAGCTTCGAATGTGCTTTTGTCATGTATTGTTACCTAAAATAGAAACTGGTCAAAGTCAACAAAAGACAACTTGAAGTTAAATAGATACACAATTTCTAACCAAATAATATTAAATTAAATCCATAATTTTATGTGTATATGTATTACACTGTTGAAATAATGCAAATATAATTAAGATGTAAAATTTGTTTTTATAATAAATTACTTTAAGAGATAAAAAAGTGATTATTTATTATTGGGAAAACAGCATTGTCTAAACAGGTATCTATTTATTTAAATAGATACCTTTATGTTTTATATAATATCTCTATGTATTTCTTATCTATACATCCACAGGATGTGTGAGAAAGGATGCATTTGAAATAAATAGAAGTGCCTGAAAAAAGATGCCTTTGAAATGTTTAATTAAAGGTGGGGTATTACATAAATAATGTCCAGAGACTAGGGTATCCATTCAGAAAATATCCAATAGGATTAATATTATTGACTCAAATATTTCAGATGATCAAAAAGAACATGTAAAAAAAAAAAACTCTACTTAGGATTACTAGCCGACAATAAGAGAGTACATTCATTTGCATGGAGAATGAAAGCTCTTTTTAGAATGCACACAAAAATTTAACAATATCATTGAAAAAGACTGATAAAGCAGACTATCTCAAAACTAAACATCTCTGTGCTAAAAAAGTTATGAAACAAGACAGTGAAATTGGAAACTTTTGAATAAAGCATTATTGTAACCCAGGTAGCTGAGGGTGGTGGTGGACCCCCCTGTAATTGACATTTCTGTGCATAACAACTTTGTTTTTCCTAAGTTGCCCACCGTCATTCCAAACAGGCACTTCTAACTATTGCACTAAAACACAAATCTTAATCTAGTTAGGACTATTCTTCAAGAAATAATGTAAATATATATTTAGAAGGGAATAATTTTTATTTTGATAGAATTTACAACTACTAGTTGTATGCTATTCAATTTCTCAATGGAGAATTCATGCTGATCAATATTAGTACAAGTTATGAAATATAAGTTCAAGTAACTGCTGGGTTTAAAGAGAACATTACTCTATGGTTATCAAGAAATTATTACTTTTTAACAAATGGAAATGACTTCAGACAGTTTTTACTGCCTACAAAATAAACCAAAATGTAGGTATATACTGTCTTTAAAAAAATGTTTAGAAGAAAAAAAATCACTGGTATACAAATGAGATGAAATTGTGCAAACTGTAACTTAATATGCTTCACAAAATTTCTATATATATTAGGACAATCTTGAGCAGTGGTGTCAAAAATTTTGATAACCTATAAAAGTTCGGTTCTGAGTTCCCATGCACTGTGACTCAGTTAAAATGCAGCCTAGAATTCCTAATTGAGAATATTAATGCAAGTTGTATACTATATACATCTATATTCTTCCACAAATATTTTAATGCCTAAGACTACGTAATTTAGCATTTTTTCAAAACTTCAACAAAGATTTTTATCTTTAAGGCCATAAGAATTAGATAACATTTGTTATTTCTAGCATTCTCTCCCCATTTAAAATCTCTACAAAAACAAATCTTTTGTTAAACTATTCAAATTCACATAATAAAAGGGAATTAGATCTATATTTTAAAAATGCCCAGTTACTCCAGAAATTCAAAAGTCCTAATTATCCTGTTAGTCATTTTCAACAGTGTGTGAAGTATGGCCATTTCTTTCTCTGTGTAGTAACAAGAGGAGGTATTGTGTAAGTCTTAACACTCTACCTAGACAATGTTCCATAAATCTGTAGTGTATCATAGCATTTCAGAAATCTTATTTTTACAGAGTTTTTTTCTGTGAATTACTTCAAGCATCTGTTTATTCGTATTCCGATAAAAAACTATTTTAGAAGTCAATATTTTATTTGTAAAAGTATATTTTAAAAGAGAAAACTGAAATATCATATCTTTGGGAATTTTAATATTAGTATCTGACACACAACTTATATACTGTAATTATCTCAATAGAATTACAGTCATCCCAAATTTTTAAAAAAGCAATATAATACATTTTATTCCTTTGAAACAATGATGTGAAGTGATTTATATAAAAAGCTTGATTAAACAATTACATTGGAATCATAGAAAAACAATTATTTTACAATTGGAAGAAACCTTAGAGTCCAGACCCCTTCTTTGCAAAGCTAAAATATGCACTGTGTTATTTCTGGGTCATAAACTAAGGGCCTTACTGAGATATTACAGACTACTCTAGCAGTACCTAAGAACAGGGAATATTTCTTTTTTTGGAACACCATATCCTCAGTGCCTTGTGCAGTGGTTGGTATCTGGTAGGCACTAAAAAAATATTTGTTGAATAAATAAATTCTGGAAAAAAGTAAGTTTTATGAATTAAATGTTTAAGTATTTTGCATTGTAAGAAGATTTTTAGTCATTAAAATGATGGAATGTTTCACTATTACCACGCCAGTTCTCGTTGTAGGTTGCTTAAGAAATTCTTTCAGCGCTACCTTTATTGAATTCTTCTGCTGCATAGGGTTCTGTCTATTCACACCAGGTTTGAAATTTCCTACTTAGTCATGAATGAACCAGACAATAAAGAGATGATGTTCAAAGGATCAAGATCAAATTGCTACAGCCATCACCTGAAAATTAGCTATGAGGTCAAATCCCATTATGATATACGTCAGATTATTTTGAGTCCTGAGGAAATAAGATGTAGGGCATTTTGATGTGACTTAATGGGAAAACTTTATGAAGCTATCCTACAGCAATAAATCCTGAGGTTAGGGGAATTAGAAGTATTAAAAGAAAATTGCATGAAGTCATGGGGCACGTGGAAGGGCAGCCAGGCAAGATGACACTAATATGGTAGAGGAGTCCTAAAACTGGAGGATGGATATTCAAATATAAACTTCACCTCTTGCACAACTTTGCCCAAGTTGTATAAAAGATGGTAACCCAGGTAAAAAGTTATCATATAATGTACTCTTTTCACTTTTAAAAAGCCAAGATGGCCTCTCTTTCCTTCCTGGAAGTGGGGGATAGGGCTGAAAATTCCAAACCTCTAATCACAGGGTTAGTTTCCCAGGCAGCCAAGATTGACAAACAGATGTGTCCTTCTCTAAACTGAAAATAAATCAAATCACATAGTTATAAAGTTAGATGAAGCCTTTGACATGACTTCTTTATTTTATTTATTTATTTATCTTTTTTGAGACAGAGTCTCACTCTGTTGCCCAGGCTAGAGTGCCAGGGTGTCAGCCTCACTCACAGCAACCTCAAATTCCCTGGGCTCAAGTGATCCTCCTGCCTCAGCCTCCCGAGTAGCTGGGACTACAGGCACCCCGCACTACACCTGGCTAATTTTGTATTTTTAGTAGAGACGGGGTCTTGCTGTTGCTCAGGCTGGTCTCAAATTCCTGACCTCAAGGGATCCTCCCACTGCCTTGGCCTCCCAGAGTGCTAGGATTATAGGCATGAGCAACCATGCCCAGCCTGAGATGACTTCTTTTAACATGAAGAAAGGGATAGTAAGTGATTTGACCAAAATCAGAGTTCTAAGACACATATCTAGAATCTAACTCATCTTCCTTCTAGTCCAGTGATATTTTCACCTTACCACACCATCTCATCTCACTTCAAATATTTCAAATTAAGTAACATCTTATATGCATTGAAATGACTTTCTATTAATGTTAATTTTTTAAGCATTAAATATTCTTAAATATGGATCATTTTTGTACATGGTGCCCTTTTTTGGGACATATGCAGTGTGATACATTTGTTTCCCAGCATTTGGTTGTGCTGACCTAGGAATGTTCATCATATGCCACATTAAAAATGATGACTGTTTAAATTAAAATTAATTTTTAAATGTTTATAGGAGCATGTGCTGTGATGTAATCTAAAACTTGTAATATTTTTGTCATCAACTGCACTGGTCTTACTTATTGTAATATAATAAAAATAGTTACGGTGACTATGAAGAAAAATCATGAAACATAGAAACACTATGTAAATATCAAGTATTATGATTTTAACTAATTTTAGTACAAAATATTAAACATAATTCAAAAATGTGTTTTGTTCATATGCAATGAGATGAAAGAAGTTTCAAGATCCAATGTTCGGTGAAAAAAGTTCCCACATCAGTGAAATGATATTGTTAACAGCTCACGTGTATGGAGCACTCTCACTGTGCCAGACAGTGTTTCAAGGCAAACGTGTCAGGTAGGTATAGGTATTTCTCATGTCACAGACAAGGTGACTGAAAGGAAAAAAAATTAGTGACTTGCCTAAGGTCACCCAGAGAGTGCATGGCTGAGCTAAACTTTGCTATGACTTATTCTTCCCTGCTTCCCTTTGCCAGTGTCATTTTTCATTTATTAAACAATTACTAAGAATCTTCCATGGGCCAGGCACGTGCCTGACATTGGGCTATAGTGAACTAGACACGGTTCATATGAGCAAATCCACAAAGAAGTAAACCATAAACACCAAGACCGCTTGAGGGAATGCTAAGTACCAGCACAGGCTGCTGCTGTGCTGGATGTGTGCACGGAGTCACGAGCGCTCTGCTGGGTGAGAGGCTGGTTCTAACGGGAAGGTGGAGGGTGGAGGGAAGCTCCCCAGGGAGAGCCACAGCTGAGCCAGGCCTAGAGACTTGTATCAGTGTGAGAATGTGATTATGGTAAGACAAGTATATCGGTATCTGTCCCAGTTTCCTGGCATGCAGCCCCTAACGCCCTTGGAATGTCTGAAGTGATAAGTATCCTTTGTATGCTAATCAGATGACTGAGGCTGGGGGCTCCTGGACAGCCTCAGATGGAGGGTGGTTGCCAGGGAAACTAACCCTGTGATTAGAAGTTTGGAACTTTCAGCCCTCTCCCCCACTTGCAGGGAGGAAAGAGGGGCCATCTTGGCTTTTTAAAAGTGAAAAGAGTACATTATATGATAAAAATAAATCAATAGTAAAAAGGGGCATAGAAATGAATATTTTTCCCACTTCAGCCTCATTACCCCAAGTCACCACTAGGGGCAAAGGCTTGTCTCCTCCTTCCAAAAGTGCTCTCTGACTTTCCATGCGTACCATTTTTGAGGAAGGGCACATTCAAACCAATCTGCAATCTCAGTTCCTGAGGTTCTTAGCAAACGCATTTCCCTCTCCGGTTGAAGACAACCCTGAAGATGAATTTTCCTCCCAGAGCATGGACCACCCAGAGGCCAAGGCAGGCTTGGGAACGCTGGTGGGCAGGGAACACTGCACGTGCATGTAGGGCACCCGAGTGACTGCACTTGGGAGCAGGAGCCAGCCCCAGGAGACCTACCCCATGTGCGTGTGTCCAACCTGTGCTGGGCCCTCCTGTCCATGTCCCTCCTTCACACAGTAGCACTGAACAAACTGCACAAAGTCAACAAAGGCTATGATTTGCAAGTGTCTCCTAGCTAGGAACTTTCTAGTCTAGAGCCCTCCTCCTTCTTACCTCTGTAAGCCCAGTGGACGTGTGAGCATCTGGAACACTGAGAGAGAATTTTAACAATTTTATTTCCATCAGTAAGTTTCAGAACAGTCTTTTCTATGAATTTTAACAAATGTGTACACAATATATTAGTTTGCTAACTCTAATTTTATCCTACACTCACAACCTCTTGAACCTCTAGAAAGACTAGATGTACACTAGGAGTTATTTGTTCATCCTGTGCACTGTACACATAGCAGAGTAAAACAAATGCACAGACACAAAAGACAATGGTTAATCTGGCCTCACTATAAACACACTGGCATAAAGCCCTTTGCACTTTCTTCTCCGCATTCTTCCTCAAACTGGCCCAACTACAACAATGTGTACTGCTCAGAGTAATGGAGTAGATGCTGTGAATTGTAATGTTAAGGTTCCCCCACACTGGCTGACTAAATGGATCCCTCCTGGCCAAAGGGATACCCTAAAACTAAGTTGCCATGCAAGAGAGGGAGGTCAGACATGGCTCATCAGGCCTGCTCCCCCTTCTTGGGGACATCCTTTGTAATCCATTAACAGGTCTAAGGGTATGTAAGACAAACCGACAGGTCCTCAATTTACACAACAAATCTATGTCTGGGGCTCATCTCTGATGAACAGTTCCTTATTTAAAATCTTCCAAGTCTTTAGACAAAGCTTCATAGCTTTAACCAATTACAAGTCAAAGAATCTTTAAACTCACCTATAACCCATAAGACCCTGCCAATGGACAGGGTCTGTGACACAAATCTTTGGCAAAGCTGCTGAAGGACATGCTGGCCTTTTAAACTCATATTGTTTCATGACTTTTTGCCTAGATGTTAGAATCAATACAGAATATTGTCCCTGTTATACTAATTAATTTCACAGTTTTAAAATTAATAATGGCCATGATATGCAGAGAAGATACATCCACATAGAGACTTCCTTCCTTTTTATTCTGGTATAATTGATTTAAAATCAACTGTACACATATAAAAATGTACAAGTTGAGAAGTTTGACACAATTTGATGTCTAGACACTTGTGAATCCAACCGTCGCTATGATCAAGATAGTGAAATATGCATCACCTCCCAGAGTTTTCTAATGTCCCTCATGATGCCCACCTCCCAGCCCTCCTCTTGCTGCCCTGCCCAGGCAGTCACTGCCCTGCTTTCTGTCATTATTGGTTACTCTGCTTTTTAGCAGAATTTTATAAGAGGGAAGTAGTATATAGTATGTACTCTTTTGGGTCTCATTTCTTTTACTCATCAATTGTATTTTGAGACTAATCTGTGTTTTTCCATGCATTAATAGTTGATTTCTTTTTATTGCTGAGTTGTATTACATTGTACCAAAATAATACATTTTATCCATTTATGTGTTAATGGACTTTTGAGTTGTGTCTGGTTTGAGGTTATTAAAAATAACTACCTTCTAGATGTTTTATATTTTTAAGTACCACATTTATATCTGATTCATTTCGAGTTGATTTCTCTGTGTGGTGTGAGCTATGGATCCGAGTTCATTTCTTTTGGACATGGTCATCCAGTTGTTCCAGTACCATATGTTGAAAAGCCTATCCTTCCTCAATTTATTTGCCTTTGCACTTTTGTCAAAAATCAGGTGCCCATATACTTGAGAGTTTATTTCTGGGTTTTCTATTAGCTTCTATTGGCAAATCTGCTTAATTTAATGCCAATATCACACTGTCTTGCTTACTTTAGTTTCATATTAAGTGTTGAACACATGTAGGCTTAGCTTTTTGTATTAGTCTTCAAAGGCTTTCATTAAAAAGTACCTCCTTTTGAACCACTGTTCTATCAAAAAAAAAAAAAGGCTGGGTGGCATAAACAACAGAAATTTATTTTCTCAAGGTTCTGGAAGCTGAAAGTTCACCATGAAGTGTCTACAGTTTTGGTGTCTCCTCAGCCCTTGGCTGCAGATGGCCCCTTTGCTGCCTCTTCACATGACCTTTATCTGTGCACACACATGTCTGTGTCTCTTCCCCTACTTATAAGGACTGGCCCTATTGGATTAGGGCCCCATCATTATGACCCCATTTAACTTTAATTACATCTTCAAAATATTGAAACTTCCAACTCAACATTTCTTTCTTATACAACCTGACAATCAGAGCTTTTTCATATGAGTGATGCCTAAATGTTTACCTAGCCCAGACCAAGTTCACACTTTTACTGGCACAGACCAAATGACTTTATTAATCCTAAGCTATTATCCTTATTGCACATTCTACAACCAACCTGACAGCAAGTGCTTCAGAATATACACAACATGTGGCAACTTCTCACTACTTCCAGTGGGTCCACCCTGGTCTGGCCACCATATCTCCCACAGCGATGCCTGCATCAGCCTCCTGACGGGGCTCCTGCTGGTTTCTCTTCTCTAAATTTACTTCACTTCCCACTTACTAATGCCATTACTCCAGTTTGCAGAATGTATTCATCGTTGTAACTGAATAAAAACAGTATCCCAACAGTATGAGACAGGAAGAGATCACAACTCTGCATCCCATGAGAGGGTGAAACATAGTTACATACTCTTGCGTAGGCCAGCCTGTCCAAAGTGACCACTGTGCGCAGTGTCAGTCCCACAGTTCCAGGAATTTGGTGTGACATGATTGGCTACCTCCAGTTGAAGGCTTAACCCCATGACAAGGTCTAGCTATTAAATATTATTTGCACATTCTGTTATGAGATTTGATTCAAATGAAAAGTCACCTTTTTTCTAACAGTTTGTATTCTTCATTCTCTCCATTAGGTAATGTCTTCTCTTTCTCACCAACCTAAGTGTTCTTTGTTATGTGGTAAGAGGACATTGGCCATCAATTCCTAGAATACCATGTTCTGCTGCTTCTAACATTTTAAAATTTGAGGCTGTTCTCTCTGAAGGGATCTCACTGTACAAGGGGCTTTCTCTCTCTCTCTCTCTCACTGAAATATCATGTCCAATGGAGCCAAAGTTTTGGTTAAACATTACATTTTCTTTCTCTTCCTCCGACAAATGAGCAAAATTTTGATCCTCCCTTTATATGCATTATTTTTTTTTTTTTATTTATTTTTTTTTTTGAGACAGAGTCTCACTCTGTTGCCCGGGCTAGAATGAGTGCCGTGGCATCAGCTTAGCTCACAGCAACCTCAAACTCCTGGGCTCCAGCAATCCTCCTGCCTCAGCCTCCCAAGTAGCTGGGATTACAGGCATGTGCCACCATGCCCGGCTAAATTTTGTATATATATATTTTAGTTGTCCATATAATTTCTTTCTATTTTTAGTAGAGACGGGGTCTCACTCTTCCTCAGGCTGGTCTCGAACTCCTGACCTCAAACGATCCGCCCACCTCGGCCTCCCAGAGTGCTAGGATTACAGGCGTGAGCCTCCGCCCCCGGCCTGTTTCTCAAACTTTGGATCTGGGCTGACTTCATTAGCTCTGGCCAATTGAAAGCTATCAATATGACAGCGTGCTAGCTTTGGGTCTAGGTTCAAAAGGTCTTGAATGGTTGAGATTTTCTTTTAGAACCCTACCCTCTGCATGACAACAAGCTTATGGATGCCTGCTGGGTGTTGAGATACTGTGACAGCCAGCTTACCCTCAGGAGCCAATAAATCAACCAGCAGCTGACCACACATGCTTAAAGGAGCCCAGCTAAGCCCAGAAGGATGACCCAACTGAGCCCAGCCTAAATTGCTGACCAGCTCAACCAAGAGCTAATGAGTTTTAAGGTGACTTTTTATGCAGCAATCCCTAAAAATATATACACCTGGTGCAGACAGGATGCCAGAATTCCATGACAGGTTGATTACAAGTTACCTGAAAAACAGTAGATTTTCTTTTACTCTTATTTAAAGTTTGATTTCTTGTTATTAATAGATAGTATTGAGTTATATGTTAATAGAAATGCATGTAGACATGTGTGCATGCAATTGGTGCTTAAACTGACACAGTTCCCCAAACAGCAGGAAGAAATAGACACACAAAATAACAAGTTTGCTTTTAATCTATTTCCTCCAGATTTAACTGTGGAGGTCAAGATTGTAGATGTATCTGAAGACCTGGGGTTCCTTCCTTCTGGGGTCCTATCATCTCTGTTTGATCTCTGGATGGGGAATGGGTCCTCAGGAAGCAGTGGTCAGCAGTGGTCTAGCTGTGGACATTTCCTGCCTGCTGCCCCATGCTCTATCTAGGGTTACCTTCTCTCTGACTCTTGAGCCTAAGGAGAGATGTTGCTAGAAAGGGACTATTTCCTCACCTCTCACAGAAAGGAGCTTCAGGCCCTTCACCTCCCTGAGGTCATAGAAGTCAGAGCTGTACTTCAATGTGGCCAACATTGGCCATGTGGGGTTGCTGAGAACCTAAAATAGTCTAGTCTGAACTGAGATGTGCTGGCAGCTTACAATGCGATCTTTGAAGACTTACTCTAAAAATACTTATTTAATAATTTTATATTGATCACATACTAAAATGGCAATATTTTAGATATATTGATTTAAGTAAATTGTTACAGTGAATGTCACCTTTTTTTCCTTTTATTTTATGCATCTAACGGAAACTCTAAAAGGACACGTGTGGCTCACATTTTATTTCTATCAATTTGGTGCTATAGAGGCTTGTCACTCTTTTCAAAACTCAGATTGCCTCCTCAAAAAAAAAAACAAAAAAAAAAAACCCAGAGTCCAGGAAGGTTAGGAAATGTGAAATTTAAAAATAATTTTTATTATATTTTTTCCGTTTTTGAATTTCATATATTTGAAATAAATGAGCATAACCTTATGTACAAGATTAAATGCAAAAGACTCCTGGGCGAGGTCAAGTCCCAGTTCTGGAAGAAATACCTGCATGAAAATGGGTGCCATGAAGAACCAGTAATTGTGGGGCTGGGAAGGGCGGCTCATGCCTATAATCCTAGTACTCTGGGAGGCTGAGGCGGGTGGATCTTTTGAGCTCAGGATTTTGAGAGCAGCACGAGCAAGAGGGAGACCCATCTCTACTAAAAACAGAAAGAAATTAGCAGGAAAACTGAAAATATATAGAAAAATTAGCCAGGTATGGTGGCACATGCCTGCAGTCCCAGCTACCCAGGACGCTGAGGCAGAAGGATTGCTTGAGCCCAGGAGTCTGAGGTTGCTGTGAGCTAGGCTGACACCGTGGCACTCTAGCCCGAGCTACAGAGTAAGGCTAGGTCTGAAAAAAACAAAAAACCCAATAATTGTGACTTTCTTTAGTCCCAGCAGTAATTACATCTCCTGTCACTCAACCGGAGGAGGCAGGGCCTGGAGATCTATCCAATAAGGGGCATTGAAGCGAGTGACAACTGTCCAATCGAGTGTGCAGGATTGTGAAGGGGGCGGACTCCACGGTCTCAGTGCCCTGGTGATGGGCCCTTTACTATGGGGCTTTTGCGAGCACTTCCCAGTCCTGGACTCTGGGGCTCCTTGTTCTCAGCTTCGGAGGCCCAGGTGTCTCTGCTGCAGCCTGTGTTGCCCTGGGACCTCCAGGTACCTGAAGATCCATAGGGAGGATGTGGGGACACCCCGGAAGCTGGGAAGTGGTGAGTACGCAGGTCTGCGTGTCCTGGCGGGGTGGGAGCGGTTGTGGTGGGACCCGGGCCTCCCCGCCGCAGTTCCGGAGTCAGCGGTCTAGGCCCCCTGACGCAGTTCAACCCCCGTTTCCCTCCTGTTCAGGGTGTTGCTGGGCTGGCAGCCAGGGCCCAGAGTGTCTTGTCCCATCCTGTGTGGTGACTTCACACTGGCCCTGAACCCTGTCTGGGCAGCTCTTCTATTGCACCTCCTCCTCTCCCCCAGACTGTGTGGTGACCACGGGAGAATCATCAGGGGAGGGTCCCGCTGCCTTGGTGTGCGGGGTCGTGCGTGGGAGGAGCTGGCGTCTGTGGGGTTCCCAGCCCCTTCTAACTCTTGTTAAAAGTAAACTGAGGCAGCAAGAAAATGGTAAAGAGTTTATTTCATTGGAACTAAGTGCAGTTCAGGAATCATGAGGCCTCCAGGGATGGGGTGTGGTTTGGGGGCCCACGGGGGTGGGGCTTGAAGGAAAGCCTTTTATCAGGTGTGGTGAGGAAGCACACCAAGTTCAATAACGGATTACATTCATGTGCCTAACTTATTTGGACCATCCAGGCAAAAATCATGTGGTTTTGTAATCAGAGGATAATTGGCAGTTTGTTGTTGGTTAAGACTAAATTCTGTTTCTGTTAGGTCCGGGGGTTGCGAGGAGGGGATGTGGGCAGAGAGAGAGAGAGACATGAAGCCTCATGTGTAGCAAAACGCTGTTTATTTTGAGCATCTGGGTACAGATGTGTGGAGGCAAAAAAAGCGTCCACATTGAGGGAGAGGAAAGCCTTGGGTTTTATCGAGAGTTTCAAAGGGGGAGTGAGTACTTGGGCCAGAACAGCTGCTGCATTAAATTTTTTTTTTTTTTTTTTTTTTAACAATCAGTTTCGGGGACCCCTGCGCCAGGCACATCCATCCTTCAGCTCTGGCATCGCTCCTATCAGGAGAGCTAGGGAGGGATGAACTTCCTCTCTTATCAGGGAGGGCAGGCGAAGGAATGCTGGCTTCAACTGTCTGTCATATTTAGAAAGACCTAGAACTCTACAGACTCCTGAGGCTATTGTTTTACTAGCCTAAGTTTTACATTAACCATATTCTGTCCTATATGTACTTCTGGGGTTCCCACCTGGAACAAACCCAACATTCCACACTTTTTGTTATATATATATAAGAAAAGGAAGGGTAAGGTAAGGGAAAAGGGTAAACACTAAAAATTAGAGAGATTGGAAAGTGCGCATTGTTTTCTTTCTAACTTTTTGTTTTTTGTGTCTCTGGAGATTTGGTCATCTTTGAAATGCAGTCAGGCCCCTTGCAGGGGATGTGATCTTTGCCCCTGAGATTTGGTTTTGGGCAGGAAACAAAGGCCTGACAACAAAGGTTGACCCCGCTGCAGTCTGTCCCAGAGCTTTTCTCAGGAACACCTTGAGGCTGTAAAACAAATTGTAAAAGCTGTGAGCTGGGGAAATCTAAAGAGAAAGAGTTACATTTCTTTTCTGGGCTCTTTTAGGTGTTTGTGAAAACAGAGTCTGAAGAGGTTGCCTGCTAGTTTGGGAGAGAGATAGCAAAGAGTAGGGAGAGCTCAGAATTGATTTTTAGCTGTCATTAGAAAATTGGGAGATTCAAGGCCATCCTAAGCTCCTCCCTTTTTGTTGTTAAGATTAAATTTTTATGTAAATTGAACTCAGGAGTTGGGAAAATGGGTGGAGATCTTCTGTAGCTTCTTCGAGCTGAGGAGGGACATAGAGATCTTTTTATGGAATTCATTTATTAAAAGGGAGGGCATTGAAAATGGATGGTCTTGAAGTTAGAATAGAGGCAGGACGGGGTTTTACTGGAGAGAAAAAGTCAGGGCCTGAATGTTCCTAGATAGTGGAGAATGTATGATCTGAAAATGAGAGTTGAAAGTAGAGCCACTAGGGGCCTCAGTTAAGAGAGTAAGATCACGCATGGTGAGAAGAGCTGATAGTTTTGAGAAGGTAGAGAGGTTTTTTGCATTGTAGGCAGATAGAGATGTCATAGAGCCCCACAGTGGGGGATGGAAAGTATGGTTATTATTAGGGTTTCCAGTGTAGGCAAAGGACTGACCGGCCTGGTATGTGAGTTGGCCTGTGGCGGCATTCACAGAGTGACATGAGAGGTATAAAGAGGAGGCAAAGCATGGTAAGGAGTTATGTATACCACAGCATGTTATCAGAGCCTGGTATCCACGATGGGCTGGACTTTTCGGGAGCACATCCTGGGTGGAAGCAGGTTCTGGATGGCCTGTAGGTTTGAGTCCTGAGAGATGACTCTCAGACAGGATTTCCAGAAGCTTAGCTATAGTGGTGGAAGCAGTGAGAGAATTATTTAAAAGTTGCAGGAGGCCCAATTTGTTCTGGGAAATCCTTGAGTAAAATGTAGTCTTTAGGCTGTAAGTGTTCCAGTCCCTTGAAAAAGTCACTAGTGTGTTTCCTTGCTGGCAGGTAGGCACCAGGTGGAGGTGGTGGAGGAAGTAAGGGAACTGAAGGAACTCCCTATTTTTCATCTCCTGAAATCGGTTTTTACAATTTTATATGTCTGTCTCTTTTGCAATAGCTCTTAGGCCTATAGAGCATAAATAAGGTTGGGCCGGGTGGAATCTAAGAGTTTAAATCCTGGAGATAACTTTGTTATTTACCTAATACTACTTCAGTGGCTTTGGAAAGCAAAGCATGAGAATTAATAATGTTTTAAATAAAAAGTCATGAAAATTTTAGCCCTTTCTATGACATTTTCCAAAGAAGCAAATCTTGGACTGCAGTGGATTATAAACTGTTGTTTAATAAGAATCAGAGCAAAACTACAACCCATCCGTGGATGGTAAAGATTTCACAATAGTAGACAATTTTAGGTGAAGTAAGGCAGAAAGTTTTATAGTTTCAAAGCTCAGAGCACCCCAGGCAAAAGTTACATGTAAATTTTCAGTTAAGCTTTTCCATAATCAGAGGGAGGAGGCCATAGATCTTTCCCCAGTGGCGGTAACTGGGAAGCACAGAAGGGGTGGGCAGATACTTTATCTCCCAGTGGAGGAGAAGCTGTGGAATACACAGGGGGGCTGTATTTTATGTTTTACTCTCATGGTGGGGGTAGGAGAGGGAAATAGAGGCCCTGACCATTCAGGAAGACCAGAGAACGTGGCTCCAGTGTCTTTACTTGTGCCAGAGAGTTACCCAAGGTGTGTCGCAGTCGAGTGTGTTCAGAAGCCTGACGTGTCCATCAGATTGAAGCAGTTTCAGAGGGTCCGTGGCTATGCAGGATGTCCCTTCAGGGAGGGGCAGCCAGGTCCGGAGTGCAGGTGTGATCTTCCCATTTTAAGAAGCGGGCACTTGCTTTTCCAGTGCCCTTCATTTGTCAAAGGGAGCACAGTCCTGGTGTTGCCCGTCTCCTGGGACATTGTTCTTTAGGGACCCAGAGCCTTTGTAGAGGCAGGGCTAAGTTCCCATGTAAGGGTGTGGCCCTGTCATCTACTTGCCTGGGGCCTTTTGAGTGACTCTCCAGAAAAGGTCCTTTACAGGGCAGCCACGATTTGAAAAGCTTTTATGTGTTTTGGGGTTGTTGTCAGTCCCACTCTCTTTTCCCATGGCCTCTCCCCATCTTGGTCATTAAAGTCCTTCAAGGCCAGGTTTAGGAGATTTTTTGTGTGGGATTTGAGAGCTTTTGTCTAATTTTTTGGAGCTTGAACCTGATGTCAGACTCGGACTGGGAGGTAAAGTGTGTATTGAGGAGTAAAGTTCCTTCGGGAGTTCCTACTTGATAATTCAGTAATGGGCCTGTATTAGGGACGGTGACTGTCTCCACTGGCTGGACAGGGGAAAATCTATGGATTTCATCACCACGTGCCTGGGCATTAAGTCAAACTCTCTCCTTCTCTTCGTCGGATGGAGTAGAGAAAAGAATAGTGTAGAGGTCATGCCAGGTCAGATCATAAGAGTGTGTTAAATAAAAGGCACACGTACCTCCCTGATGCTACCACCGCAGACCCCAGGACTTGAAGAGAATGACAGTAGCATGGGGACTGAGATGAGGGCAGGGAGCAGGTTGAGGGTTAGGCTAAGGAAGTTCTGGTTGGGGATATCTCTATGGGCGAGGGCTGAGATTGCAAGAGTCATGTTCTGAGGTTTCAAGTTTGTCCAGAGAAGAGGGCGAGGGAGAAGGTGAAGGCCTAGAGTGTAGCAGGAAGATTTGAGCCAGATTACAGTTCATGCAGAGTGAGAGTAGAGGGTAAAAAGGTGTAGACATAGGGAATCTCGGACCATTTGTTATTGCAGTGACAAACATTGTAGTGAGACCTGGTGTTTTGAGAAGAGGAGTAGACTGAGAGTTGCCCATGTTCCTGGAAAGAGTAGGGGTCACACAGGGCCGATTCTACTCAATTCTAGGCATCCTAGAATGAGGGAATAGCACGGGAGTGAGCAGAGTGCGTGAACTCGAGCAGAGTCACAACAGGCATCCGTGTGTCCAACGAGGGCCCCAGGTGCTGACAGTCCTCCGGCTCATGGACAGGACTTTTGAGTCGACACAAGTAGACAAGAACGAGCTTGTGAGGTCCTACTCACTAGGAGCAGGATGTCTCCAGGATGTGGATTTGAAGGTCAGTGAAGGAAGAAGACCTGTGGGACTTCTCAGGGATGAGAGCACGAGAGATAGGGGGAACCCCTGGGTGAGTTTGCCAGCTTTTACTCCCTGAGGATGAAATGTGAAGTGTGAAGATCAGCAAAGGGAAGATCCGAGTCCTGGTCCTGTGTCTGCCTCTCAGCTTGGTTCGGGAGGGTCCGGGTGCACAGTACCCTTACCTTGGCTGAGCTAGCGAGCTCTGACTACACGCCAGGATCAGAGACAAGTTCGAGAGGGACCCCTGCATGGCTCAGGAAAGATCCATGGAAACCTTGCCAATGACCCAGGGACTCAGAGGAAGGCAGGATTCGGGAGTTAGGCCAGGATGAGCTGCCGCTGCCTACTGCTTCCCGAGTTGCAAGGCTTGCCTGCTAGAGATGCAGAGTCCTGTCCACCCAGTGTGCCCTCCAGGATTTTGGAGCCAAATGTTAGGTCCAGAGCAGAGAGAGAGAGGCACACATGAAGCCTCAGGCATAGCAAAAGGCTGTTTATTTTGAGCATGTGGGTGCAGACATGTGGAGGCAAAAAAGCGTCCACACCGAGGTTGAGGAAAACCTTGGGGTTTATAGAGGGTTTCTCAGGGGGGAGTGAATACTTGGGCCAAAACAGCTGCTGCATTAATTTTTTTTAACAAACATTTTCGGGGACCCCTGCCCCAGACACATCCATCCTTCAGCTCTGGCGTCGCTCTTATCAGGGGAGCTAGGGAGGGATGAACTTCCTCTCTATCAGGGAGGGAGGGGGAGGAATGCTGGCTGCAGCTGTCTGTTAGATCTACAAAGTCCAGGGACTCCCCAGACTCCTGCAGCTATTGTTTTGTAAGCCTGTGTTGCATTAACCACATTGTGTCCTATACATACATTTCAAGTGTCCACCCGGAACAAACCTATCTGTTTTCCTCTAAGTTAATACGGAAGTACAAGAAATGATTCTTCAAAAAAAATGTAGTTTAGTCATGCGGAGTGCTTTTGAAAATTGGAAAGTCTCAGAGATTCGCCAGAAAATCACTGTCCTTCTAACCCTGCCTTGATGCTTGGTGCCTTCACCCCAAGAGCAGTGGGGGACTCTCTGAAGTTCCCTTATCTAACACAGAAAGCTTCTTATGAAAGTCAATACAATTGCCTTCTATCGCCTTCCTGTTGCTTAATTAGCTAATGCAGATATATATACTACCACTCCTGAATGGTGTTTCTCTCAGCATAATGCCTGCCTCTCAGGTTCATTCAGATGCCAAAAAGAACAATTTACCTGTTAATTTCTTTCTCCCTGGTCCATTCATTCTTGCTAATAATCGTTTTTTGCTTCTCAAAAGAATGGTATGTGTTCTCCATCTGCCTATCCTATGCAAAATAGTACTTGAGCATCTGAACCCCAGTGGGAGGTTGGGGTAATCCCTCTCAGATTTCCCCAAATGCACATTAATACATGCATATCCCTTTTCTCTTATCATTTGATATTCAGTGAACCTTCTGAGAATAAGGAGAAAAGTTTTCCTTTGGCCTCTATATTAGTAATTTATAGGAAATAAATTTGAGTTACATTTTGGTTTGCTGAGGTAGGGACGCAGGGCACTAGAGCCATTGCAGTGTAATTGCCTCCTATTTATTTTAACACTCCATAGGGGGACTTGTGTTCCCTCCATTTTCTTTTCTTTTCTCTCTCTCTCTCTCTTTTTTTCTTTTTGGGACAGAGTCTTGCTCTATTGCTGGGGCTGCAGCACAGTGTCATCATCATAGCTCACAGCCATCTCAAACTCTCAGGCCAAAGTGATCCTCCTGCCTCAGCCTGCCAAGTAGCTGGGACTACGGGCAAGACCCACCATGCCCAGGCAAATTTTTTGCTACCTTTAGTAGAGATGGGATCTTTCTGTTGCTTGAGCTGGTCTTGAACTTCTCACCTCGAACTATCATCCCACCTCAGCCTCCCAGAGTGCTAAGATTACAGGTGTGAGCCTCCGTGCCCGGCCTACCTGTATTTTCTAGATGTATGGCAAGTGGGGCATTAATTCGCCACCCTGTTTCCTCAGCCTAACTGTTGTAGGCCTTACAGTAAAATCCTAAATGTTCAGTTCCTTTCCTACATTTCCAAATGCCAACTTCGCATCCAATTTACAATATGAGCTGTTTTTCCTTTATTGCCCAATGCAAACAGATGGAGTATTTTAGTTTTCTTGTCATTTCTTTACATAACAGTGGGTGGTTGTTTTTAAAATATTGGTTTTCTATTTCTGAACATTTCACATGGGAAGAAAACACAATAATTTCATGGCACTCTGGTGTAAAAATCTATGTGTCTCCCCTCATTTAATCTTCCTTAGGCACACACACTTTACCAGAATGTCTTCAGGTGAGGTTCCTGTCTAGAAACTGTATGGGATGATGTGTCCTCAGCCATGCTTATGTCTTTTCCTGGTCCTGGGTAATGACCCAAGTACCAGGGTCCTTACTTCTCTGGGCACGACCTAAGATGCCCAAAGCAGCCATGTTTTCTGGAGTGCGCCATGAATATCAGTCTCTGGGACATCTCCGCCCAGAGGACAGCCTGAGGTATGTGGTGGAGTCTCTCAGGGGAGCAGGTGAATTTCCTGGAGGTTGAGAGGAGTCTCTGCTTCACCTAAACAGCTAACCCATTGGGAGTTTAAGAATTTTTTGTACCAGCCTCTGTTTTCATTCCTTTGAGACACATTACTGGTCAGCCCATCACATGCTGGTATTCAGAGGAAATTTCACAAATCATTCCTGCCCTCTGAATTCTCTCAATTTTGTGAAGGGAGAAAAACTATTTCAAAGGACAAGGTTAACCCACCCCAACAAGGTGGTGCAAAACCCTGCAAAGCAGTACAGCCTTGATGTGTGCTAGAAGGCAGAGTGCATTTTCTTTTGGGAGGGTGGTCATCGAGCACTTTAGTGAGCAGGATGGCGGTGGGAGGATGTCCCAAGGGATGTGATGACCTTACTTGACACTCAAGTCAGACATTCCTGTATTCCAGTCACCAGTGCCAGTTTTTGAATTTGTTGCCTTGAAAAGCTTTGTTGCTTTATTTCAGCTTCAGTTTTTCATTAATTGTAAAATGCAATGTATCTCCACAGCTTGAAAATGAGAAACTATTTCTGAAAAGGCAAGAGAAAAGTAAAATTCAGATAAGTGAATTAAATATATAGTCGTATATTCCATTTCATAAAAAAAAAAAAAATCTTCTTTATGATTTCCCCCCAGAATGAGTGTAGTAAGTTTCTTAGAGCTGTTGTTTTTCAGGGGTGATTTCAAATGGAGTCCCAGGGCTTAGCTTTGGAATGCTACCATGGAAAAGACAGAGACAAAGTCTCTTTTACTTTATGACTGCCTAAAACTGAATGCATTTTGACAATACAATGTGCTAGGTAAATTGATTAGTTACACGGATTCACCAAAATGTTGTCCTTTCATTGAGAGTGGAGAATACGGAGAGTGGTTAGCTCTGTTCTGACTTATGGGAGTTGTACTTTAACAGTAAATCCTGTGTAATGGGACTTGAAAACTCTTGAGAAATGTTCATGTATGATTGTTTACTAAATGAATTGTATCCATGGAAGTAACTGTTAAAGGAAATGTTTATTTTGTGACAAGAATAGATAATTTTGCTTTTCATGTTGAAGTATGAAATGTGAATCCCTTACAATTTGCTTACCTCCTATAAACATCAACACGGAGTTTATGGGATTTTGCTGAATTATTTATTTATTTATTTTTGAGACAGAGTCTTGTTTTGTCACCCTGGCTAGAGTGTAGTAGTGTCTTCATAGCTCATTGCAACTTCAAACTCCTGGGATGCAGTGATCCTCCTACCTCAGCCTCCTGAATAGCTCAGATTACAGGTGTACACTACCATGCTTGACTAATTCTTTTCTACTTTTAGTAGAGATGGGGTCTCACCCTTACTAAGGCTGGACCCAAACTCCTGGCCTCAAGTGATCCTCCTGCCTCGGCCTCTCAGAGTGCTAGGATTACAAGCATGAGCCATCATGCCTGGCTTGAATTATTCAAACACTGGATGTTTTCTCATCTGAAACTAAGTGAATAATGTTGTCTGGGAACCAGAGTTTTGAGCCCAATGACTAAGCTAATGTCAATCTTGATCTTCCAAAAGGTGGTCATTGAGGGCCCAGGGAGCCTCCCCTGCAAATGTCCCAGCTTGCTCCCATCAGCCAGGAAAGGAGCCCTTTATACTGAGAAGCTTCAGAGCCCTAGGAAGCTAGGGTTGACCCATAGGCAGATGAAGTGGAGGTTGGGATGGAAGTAGGGGTGAAGGATGAGATGCGCTTTCTGAAAGTGTAATTGCTATTGTCCTAGGGCTCTTTCTAGACATTGTCCACTACAACATATTTGAAATTACAGGTTTTTTTTCAACAAAATAAAGTCTTAATTATTTAAAGAAATATTGTGATAGCGGAAAGCACCAAGTATAAATCTGCAAGCATGATGAAGGTTACACAGAGAAGGACTTTTTTTCATCGAGAGGAGCAAATGACTTTAGAAAGAAGGTGGGAGGGGAAGGGCAGGATGGATGGTGGAAAAGTAACATCCTAGCTTAGGGGCTTTATTACCCTGAAGTCGGCCCCTTCTTAGGAGGAGCACAAAGGGGGTTTGCATGTTGGCTCAGGCTGAGGATCAGTCAATGTTTAGGGGCCTGGGGGGAAGGAGAAAAACTTAAGCAAACCTTGGTCAAGAAATATTTTGTTCTGAGCACTGAAAAGAAAACTGTTCTAATTTTTTATGAGGCAATAAATGGAAATTTAAAGAATCTGTTTCAGGCTTTGTGATAGGTAAAAAAGGAGGAATAACCTCTTTTGTAATGGGAAGGATGTTTCCTTGCAGTAAGCGACTATTACAGAACACAAAGGGTGGGTGATGTCTTTCATCACAAGGATTTACCAGCATTACCTGCCCAAATCTTCCCCCGCCACTTTCCCTCGCCCTGTACATCTCTTCCACTGGGCTTTTACTGAGTGTAGTACTTTATAGTACACCAAATTGATGAATGTAAGTAATGTGGTTTGCTGAGTTCATTGACTAGTTTTATCAAATTATTAAACTTCAGAGGGGGTTACAGGGCATCTTATTGATAGGCAGTTGCTCAAAATTATGCATGGGCCCCTGGGGCTGCCACTGGCATCTGGAGTGAGTGCAGTGTGGTAGGACTGAGCCCTGAACTCATGCGGTCTGTATGGAATCTCTGGTGTCAGAATTTACTTTTGGAGAAATATTTGGTGCTGAAAAGGTGGTCGGTGTTCATCAGACTCCACACATTTGGTGTGAGAAGTGTCAGGTTTCTCAGGCAAGGGAGAGTCTGTTCTCCTGGACATAGGCTGTCACATCACGTATTGTGCCCTGACTCTGCATCTCCTCCTGGGGTCAGAGGAGACTGAGGACACAGGAGGAGCCCTGAGGTCAGCTCCCTCTGCAACTTGCTGCCTCCTGTGATTCGCACCCATTCATGCAGTGGTGTAGCAGGCACTGATGGAGCCACGCCCCTCCCAGGCAAGTCTCCTCCCTCTGGAATGGAGACCACAGCTCCATTGCTCTTAGAGTTTCCCACCAAATATCCACACTGGAGTCCTGGTTTAGCTCCACCCCCAGACTCCAAACCTGCAGCAGAAATCTGGCCCTCCACCAATCCAGGCTTACAGCTCGATCGCCTGATTATAATCCCATGCCTGCATGGACACAGGAATGCCAGGGCATATCCCAGCCTGAGCTAGTATCTTTAGCACTGACAGCCCAACATAAGTGACTGAGGCAAGCATACTAATTGATAGAGGTTTATTGGGCTAACATATAAGGATGTGCTTGGGAAAAACCAAACCAGAGTAAAATCTGTGAATTTTTCCAATGGGGGATTTGGGAACTTCAGTATTTAAAGGTGACATGGATAGAGAAAGTAAAAGGAGGGTGTGTTGGCAGCCAGGCAAAATTTTTGCATTCATGTGAGCCCAGAAAATTTACATATTACATAAGCTAAATTAATGTTTGAAGAGAAAAAGGAAGTGAAGGAAGAATCAATTATGTAGATGTCCCTGGATAGGTAGAAGAAAGGTTGATGTTGTTTCTGTTATGCACTTGGGAAGATAAATTTGTAATCAACATTATTAGTGTGGAGTTGAACAGACTCTAGTTCTACGAGCTAGACTGAAAGTGCAGATGAAAAGTTACAACTTATGAGTTCTTACTTATGGAAGACCAATGAGGAATTTCCTTTTGAATGATCTGTGTGGGCAGTCCGTGCATATCCCTGAAACCTTTTACCTCTCCATGATCTGGCTGATGCAGTACTAACCACTGATTTGTAAGGTGTTGCATGACTCAGCCTCCAAGCCTGACCTTTGCTTCTGCATAAGGAACTTGAGGGATTGTCCCAAGATTTTTGGTTTCTTCTACAGCACCAGCCAGTCCTTACACCAGCTCTGCACTGTCTCCCACCCATGGGTCCTTGATAGTACCGGTGTGTCTTCTGATTTTTTTCTTCCCCACAAACCTTCTTTCTTCTGCACATAGTGTGACTAAGGCTACTCCTCTGGTGCCTGAATTCAGCACCGTCTGGAATTAGACTCATGGGTTGAAGGCTGTGGCCCTTGACATGGCTGTTGTAAGAGCAAATACAAATGAAAAATACCAACTGGACCCTTCAACTTAAAAACATGAGATTATACTCTCTTCTCTTCCTTAAAGTTTTTAATTTTGTATGTAGTTTTTCTCTGCCACTTTGAAATATATGTACATTATTTTATGAGTTAACAGGTCTTTTGTAAATGTATTTTAACTCGGGATTCTCTTTCTTTAAAATCTAGGAACCATTGATTTGAAATGTAAATAGTCAAAAAAATCTGCATGAATCCCAGTTTCTTTTAGAGTAGGAACCTCCCATTAGTAGGCACCTAGCTCCAAGTGGCAAAGTTGTCTTCTGTCACGAAGATATTAAAGGTTTTTTTTTTTTTCCTTTGAATATAGTCAATTAGTAATCACAGATGGCCTTTCTAATTCGTGGGTAAATTTTGGGTGAACTACATTTGAAAAATGGTGTGACAAATCTATTTGAGGACTAATAATGTTGACTTTTCTTTATGTCTTTGCAATCTCTTATCACATTGCCTGAGATGTTCATGACATTCTGTTTTAATTGTATAATAAAATTTTCCTTCTGTTTTACCATTGTGGAGAGTTAGTCTGGGCTTGGAAACAATTTTGTTTTTAATTATGTTTTCCAAACACTTGAGAATGACCAGCCATGGTAAGAAATTGTAAAGTGCTCACCAGGATTCACTCTAAAGAGCTCTTTCCTTCTTGGCCTTCCAGTAATAACTCACAATTGTGCAACACAGTGCATGGTGCCTCCAATATCTACATGTGGAATGGTCTCTCTGCCTATTTGTAATCTGCTGTGTAGAGCAGTTTGACCATATTTCTACAGAAATAATGTTACAAGACAGCAATCATCTCTAACCTGGAATTTTCAGACCTGAAATTTATCCAGAGCCTGTTGGGCTTACAAACCCAGCCAGGTAGACACATGTGCATTGAGTACGCCTGAGAATCATAACTCCCTCTCCTTCTCTTTCCCAAATACTTATCAATATGTAGAGGGCACCAGCTGCTTCCCTATTCCTCCAAGCCCTCAATCTGCAGCTGCAAATTCTGAATCCAGGTCCTCATGATCATGAGGATGTGATAGAGCAGCTTCCATGAGCAGCTTCTAGTTTCCCCCTCATTCTGTATCACTCAAGAATACAGAGCCAGGTTGATTCCACCTGTAATCCGCACATACGGCTGGCCTCTACCTGGGATTCACAAGGCAGGGCCAGTCTTGGGACTGAGTTTGTACAGAAAACCTGAAGGAAATATTTTCTGCATTGTGAGAAGTCAATATAGACTTTGTGAAGCCAGGCTTTACTAAATGAGGCCTTTCAAGTTTTCCAGATATTGCCCAGGGAGCTCTTACAGCTGTATGAAGGGTTCCTGTTGTAAATAGAATCTAGTGGCAAAATCTGTAAGTGTAAACAAGCACCTCAGCTGTGGGAGGCCAGGGCTACAAAATATTCACAACCACGATCACAACTACAGCTTCCTGTACAGTTACTAGAGCAGGGTGTTCTTCTCATTCCTCATACCTAAAAGTCACCCTATAAAGGACAGATTATGTCACACCTGGATCCAGGATCAGCTGCCCTACAAGGGCATTTCCATTTTCTCTGCTGATGTCACAGAGTCAGGCTGATTCTCTCCTGCCTGGATCAGCATGGGGACATCAGCCCAAGCTCACTGGGGACCCTCTCACCAGCATGTGGAACGCTTCTGGACATTTGGCGGTGTCCTTCCATGCTGGGTTCAGGATGACAGGCTAATTCCCCTCCATTTCAGAGGAAGAGGAATAAGTCATCCAGGGTTTGTTCCTCCTCATGCACAAAGAATCTCCCTTGTTGGTGTCCAGATTGGAGTTGCTGCCATTTCCTGGTACTTCAGTGATAAACAAGGAGGAGGTCCTGAGACACAAACCAATAGATCAATGAGTTCTTTCCCTTTCATATGAGCATCAGAGGAACAAGTAAAGCAGGCATGGTTCCTCCTGTCCAGTCTAGAGCAAATGGTTAAATGGTTGAATTCAGCATCATGTAGTCAAGTCAAGGAAGTTGTTCAGACTTTTGCTTCATTTGGGCCATTTTCCTTATGTTGTGAGTTCTGATGTCAGCACACGAAGGCCATTTATGAATAGAAGAGTTGTTTTTTTTTTTTTTTTTTTTGACAGAGTCTCACTCTGTTGCCCAGGCTAGAGTGAGTGCCGTGGCGTCAGCCTAGCTCACAGCAACCTCAAACTCCTGAGCTCAAGCGATCCTCCTGTCTCAGCCTCCCGGGTAGCTGGGACTACAGGCATGCGCCACCATGCCCGGCTAATTTTTTCTATATATATTTTTAGCTGTCCATATAATTTCTTTCTATTTTTAGTAGAGATGGGGTCTCGCTCTTGCTCAGGCTGGTCTCGAACTCCTGAGCTCAAACGATCCGCCCACCTTGGCCTCCCAGAGTGCTAGGATTACAGGCATGAGCCATCGCGCCCGGCCTAGAAGAGTTGTTTTTATTTGTCTTTATGGCTTCTACCTTGTTAAGAATAAATATTTAGCTTCTAATATAATTCCAGAAAATTTTAAGCGATTTGATTAAACTGCTTATTATTGTATGTTATAAAATGTATGAAGAAAGCTAGGGTGGTGACTCAGATCTGTAATCCCAGAATCCTATGACTTAGTGTGGCCTGGAATAACAAATGGTTTATATGCACAGTAAAGCCTGAGAGGCAATGCTTAGCTAAGTGTTTTCAGCCCCAGTTTCCAATTAGGATCACGTGTCCAGTTTAAAGAAACACTGTCACCGGTGCCCTCCCTGCAGATTCTATTTGTTGGGGTTGGAGCATCTATGTGGTTTTACTGAAATGCCCCATGTGATGGTAAAGTGAGTCCAGGGTCAAGCACAAGGGCTCCCAGATATATTTATGAAAGTTGAGTCCAGCCTTTGTTCCACGGGGACCTCAGAGAGTCTTCCCTGCATGGGTTTGTGGGGTGCAGGGCAGCACAGCCCAGCCCACGTGCCCACTGCTATAGCACATATTGCTGGTGTCTGTGGTAGAGGAGGGCACCTGTGGGCAGGAAGGGAGAGAAATCACTCATTGGTCTCCATGTAGAAGCTCCATGTTGATGACTCTGTGATGAAGGACAGGGAAGGGTGGATTTTTTGCACTTCAAGGTCCCTCTGCCTGTGGGTGTAGTCGTAGCAGATGAAGGGGCTGTGCTGATGCCTTTGATGGCACTTTATCAAAATGCAGATGTGATTTGTCCAGAAAAAGTTCAAGAGAAGGAAGAGGAAGAAAAAGCTGGTTCTTATGTACAGGTCCCAGGTCCAGAATCAAGTTCACTTGTCATCCCGAAATGTCCTGTGTTTAGAATGAAAACCTTTCTTTCTCTTGGAATGTTCTTGCCTAATGAGTTTGTTTCTATGATTCTGTTGTCCTTTTTTCTTATAATGGTCAAGGTGCTCTGAAAAGTCTTCCCTGTATAGCAGAGCTTTCTATTCATTCTCTCCCTCCAGGCCTCTTATGTGTCACGAACACTTCTCAAAAATTTTATGAGCTGCAGTATAGAAAATGTTCCCTTTGTGGCTGTCAAACTTGGGATCGTGTGGCTGCCTAAGATTCTTATTTGGGATAGGGTCAGATCCTTGGGTATCAGTGAAGAAGGGGAACACGAAACTGTTTAGGTTCCATGTGGATGCTCCATCAGCTCTGTGCATAACAGGATGAAGTAAATGCACTCTTAAAGTGCTGACATAATTGCCTAGGATAACTCAGTGTTTTAAAAAAGAATAATTAGAGGAGACATGCTTTCTAGGATGCCAAGAAAAGACTTTACATGCACTATTAGAGATTATAAAACATGGGAGATTCATGTAGCTTGAGGTTTCCATAAAATTGATGTTTCCTCATGATTAGATTCAAATTATGATTTACTTCTTTTGGCCACTATCCTCACAGCAATGATGTTGTGTCCGCCTATATGAATCAGCACCTGATACCAATTTGCTCTGTTATAGTTGTTAATTTTATACACTTAGTTAAGGTGCTCTTTAACAGATTGTTCCACTATAAATTATTTTTCTCCATGAATACATACCTTGGGAAGATGTGTGTAAACCATCACATTGAATCTGGAAGTTCCACTTTGTTCTTAGATTCTCTTTCCTACAGCTTGCTTTGGAAAAGGAAGGCTCTCATCTTTATTTACTGGTCTGATACACTGGGGTAAGCCCAGGCTCTACCACTTGGTGGATGTTTGCCAAAACATCTTCCCAGGCCAGAAGCATTGGCATCACTCACGAAGCTTGCTAGAGATTCAGGCTTCATCCCGTATCTTCTGAAACAAAATCTGCATTTTAACCAGATCTTCCGTTCATTGTTGTACACATGAAAATTTGAGAGGTACCTTCTAACCCACCATGACTTTTCCATCAGAGAAATATACACAACTTAGTCATGTATCATGTAAATAAAGCACTCAAAAATGTCCATGGCTGTTTGTGTGGCCTTACTTTTATGCTGCATTATCTAAAAAATATAATACCTGCACTGTTTTTGTGGCTGTTATACTATCCTCTTTGCACAGACTTACAGAATACATTAGGAAATACTTTTTTGTTAAAATTATCTTATGGGATAATCCAGTCACTTGTATAAGTCCGAACCAGTTCTCTTTACTCTCTCATTTCACCAGTAGTGAAATTATCTCTGCCCAGGGCTCCTTGGTAAGTATGTCTTGTTTTTTTTTTTTTTTCCCAGGAACTGTTGACTTTCATGGACGTGGCCATAGAATTCTCTCTGGAAGAGTGGGAATGCCTGGACCCTGCTCAGCAGAATTTGTATAGGGATGTGATGTTAGAGAACTACACAAACCTGGTCTCCCTAGGTGAGGAGAACTTCGACACACCATTCCCATTCCACACTAATAATTTCATATTTTTTATAAATTATTTTCTGGGAGTTTCTGCTTTGCGTGAATGAGTTTCTGATCCTTGTTTCCAAGAAAAACTTAGGGATTTTTGATATAGAAAAGAAAATATTCAAAGTGTTTTATCTTGACATTAATCTTAAATCTTTTTGAGCTGCAAATCTGTATCTTTCACTCTACATTAGTAGTAATAGCAGAAATGTAGTGGCATAAAATATTTTTGCCCATACCTTGAAATGCAATTTCCACCACCAATTTTTGATTCAGTAGTACTGGGTAGAGGAGCTAAGAACCCCAAAATATTAAATGCTTTCTAAGTATTCTAAAGTTTCCATCAGGAAAGAGTATTTGGGGATTATTTTTCTAGAGTTTTCTATGTGTTCTCTTTTCTCTACTGAGCACAGTAGTAGATTGGTAACTGGAGAATCCCAGGAAGAGTCATGTGAATTTTTTCTAATAAAATAGGTCTTGCTGTCTCTAAACCAGACCTGATCACCTGTCTGGAGCAAAGACATGAACCTTGGAAGGCGAAGAAATACATTGCCGTATGCAAATACCCAGGTAGGTGGGAGTGAATGAAGCAGATGGCACAGGGGAGAGAGGTCCAGAATTTAAGGAGGAAGCCAGACCTCAAAATGGGGTTTGGGAAGCTGTGCTTCAATGAAAATGATTTCTAAGAAGCCTGGGTTTCTTTCCCTTGGTCTCACATAAGGGCATGTCCTGTCTTTGTTTTTTAATTCTCTAAGCACTAATTCCCCATCAGTGATCTTCCTTGAAGGTTACAGTGAGAACTCAAGTTCTGTTGGTGGCTTAAAAGGGACAGCAGGATCCGAGTCCTGTTCTATTGCCTTTCAGGACATGGTAATATCTGTGTATTTTTGAGGAAGTCTCTGTGAAATTATTTGTTCATTTTCCTTTTGCATCACATCTGAAACGTGTGAGTGAAGTTGTGATATTAGTACTTGGTTCAGGTATCCCAGGCACACCACAAACAGATGTGGTATGTTTTCTGCTTTATGGTTTCTTACTCTATGGAGGTTTTAAATGTAATTTTACAGGAAATTCATACTCAGTAATTTATCAGAGCTCTCTAAATAAAGGAAATCGAACGTTATTTTACTTCACAATTCTGGTTTTGTATCAACTATGATAAATAATTGAAACTCTATATACCCAAATTCCTCAACTAAAGTGATTCTATTTCCTCAGCCTCTGAGTAGTTGGAATTACATGTTTGAGCTACTCTGCCTGGCTTTCACAAAGACACTTTTGTCCATGGATGGCTGCCAAATTTTAGTTACTGTGGGGAGACAGAAAAGTAGGAGACTTCCTATGCCACCATGTTGTTAATGTCACTCTCTCTATACAGTCTGACTTTCTATTTTGTTCCAAATCAAATTTTACGTCTAAACATTTCTTGTTTTGCAATGATATATTATGGCATTACTTTTTTAAGTTATGTCCTTTGACATAAGTTTATTGTGTATTTTGTTTTGCCTACACATTATAATTTTGGTTGAAATTGCAGCTTCCTATGGACCCTTTATCAATGTCTGGTTTAATTAAAATACAAATTGGCCATATCTGTATAAAAATTACATTTTTTACCTATACATTTATATATTTGGGAACCCTGATTTTATAATGTGTGTGTGTGTATGATAGCTTTATATATAAAATAAATCTCAAAATCTAAGTGCCTTTATAAGAGCTTTGGGATCTAGGATCCCACATATAAAATTATTTTTTATATATCTAAATCATAGGTTTCCAGTGAATGAACCCTTGTATTACTATTTAGTTGTCTTTCTTTGTCTCTTGATAGTTTTGGCTTAAAGTAGTATGTTTTATGAAATAGGACAGCTTTTGACTCAAAATGTGTTTTGCCTAATATGATTGTGACTCTCCTGCTCTCATTTGCTTGACCATTGCATGGAGTGTGTTTTTCCATCCTGCCACTTTCAGTCCATTTTTTGCCATTAGATCTAATGTGAGTCTGTTATAAAGAGAATGCAGTTGGGTCTTGATTTTTGAATTTCCTTAAACCCTTTTACTCAATTTTTTTTCTTTTGATTGATAATTTTAGTCTATAAATATTAAAATAATTGTTTGAATGGGAAGGGCTTACTATTGCCATTTTGTTAATTGTCTTCTTTGATTCTTGCAGGTATTTTGTCCTTCTTTTCCTCATTTTCTGTCCTTTCTGTCTCATTGATTTTTGTAGTGACTTGCTTTGATCCTTTCTTATTTAAAAATGTATCGCTATAGGTATTTTATTGTGGTTACCATTCGGATTACATAAAAGCTCTTATAGTTACAACAATGTAAACTTGTAAGTAATAACTCTTCTTTACTTGAATACAAAAATTCTTCTTCATTACATCTGCCTTAAAATTTATGTTATGGATGTCTGTAATTATATCTTCTTATACTGTATATCCATTAACAGATGTTTCTTTCTTTCTTTCTTTTTCTTTATTTTTTGAGACAGAGTCTCACTCTGTTGCTCGGGCTAGAGTGCCATGGTGTCAGCCTACCTCACAGCAACCTCAAACTCCTGGGCTCAAGCAATCCTTCTTCCTCAGCCTCCCAAGCACCTAGGACTACAGGCATGAGCCACCATGTCCAGCTAATTTTTTTCTATATATATTTTTACCTGTCCAGATCATTTCTTTCTATTTTTAATAGAGACTGGGTCTGGCTCTTGCTCAGGTTGGTCTCGAACTTCTGATCTTGAGCGATCATCCCGCCTCAGCCTCACAGAGTCCTAGGATTACAGGCGTGAGCCACTGCACCCAGCCTAACAGATGTTTCTGATCATTTTTGTGCTTTTATCTTATAAACTTTAAAGCATGATTAAAAGCGTTTTCTGCACCATGATTCTAATACAGCAGAACTTTATTTAGATGTACTTGCATCTGTTTCCCAGACAGAGTTTCTTTTATTTCAGAATAGTAAGGGGATACAAATATTTTTGGTTACATGAATCACTTTTGTAACACTTGAGTCATGACTACAGGTGTGCCCATCACCCAAATATTGTTCATTGTACCCATCAGGCAGGTTTCTGTTTCTCTCCTTCTTCCCCCTGCCTCCTGCTTGATTTCCACCAAGTTTTACTTTCCTCTGTGCACGTGTGCGTTCATCAGTTAGTTCCAATTTAAGAATGAGTACATGTGGTATTTTTCCAATCCTGAGATACTTCCCTTAGGATAATTGTTCCAAGTTACATGTAAATTATTGCAAAAGGCATTAATTGATCTTTTTGTGATTTAGTAGTACTCCATGGTGTAAATATACCACATTTTATTAATGCAATCAAAAATTGATGGGCAGTTGGGTTAATTCCACATTTTGCTGTTATGAATTGTGCTGAAATAAATATTTGAGAGCAGGTATCTTTTTGATAGAAAGACTTGTTTTCCTCTGGGTCGATACCTAGTAGTGGGATTGCTGGATCAAACGGTAGGTCTGCTTTTAGTTCTTTGAGAATCTCCATATTGTTTTCCATAGAGGTTGTCCTAATTTGCAGTCCCACCAACAGTGTGTAAGGATTCCTTAATCTCTGCCTCCGTGCCATCACCCCCTGCTCTCGTGTGCAATGTCTCTGCATGGATTCTGAGCAGCTCCCCCATGAGCCCAGAGGTCTGCAGTGGATGGGGGAGACTCCTCACAGTTCAAGCTGCCTGCAACGTTTATTCCTGTCCTAAAAAGCGGTGCTACTTCAATTCTGCTGTCTTCTCCTCTTCCCAGTAGTGTGCATTGTATTGGGACCCCTGGGTTAGGCTCTGAGTTGGTGGTGCTTATAAGAGTTGGCTACACCTTGTTGGATTGAGTCATTAGGTGCTCTAGTGGGCTATATGGTCATTCTCCCTGTCAGTGGTTGATGCTTGCAGGAAAGAGCCAAGTGCACAGGGGTTCTTTTGTGCCTGGAATAGGCTTGAGCCCCTTAGGAGAAGCATTTGACTGTCCCAGACAGTGGGAGGGGCCTGCAGTCCCCAGGGGATTGCTTTCTCTCCAGCACAACAGAGGAGAGTGGGACAGTGTGGCTGGGTGGGGTTAGGTTGAGCACGCCTGGGAGGCTTTGCAAAGTCTTGGCAGGGCTCAAAGTCCTATCCCAGGACCCTGGGAAAAGCCACTAGGAGAGGGGCCAAAAAGATCTATCAAAACTAAAAAGACTGCTTATGGGGGAGGAGCTGTGTGTAGTTCACCAACTGGCTCTTGGAGTGAGCTTCGCCCCTCTCTCATTACCCCTGCCCTGAGGGGCTCCCTCCAGTGTCTGTTTGCAAATGGGCACAGAAACATGCTGCCCTCAGCCACAGTGGGACCACAGGCTGGGAACTTCGAGTCTGGCAGTGTGACATTCCTGTGGGGGTACGGGCATTTCACCAGATTTCTGTGGCTCAAACCTCCACTGTACTCTGGCATCATTTCCTCACATGTGAGCTCCCTTGCCTACCATGTTAATCTCTCAAATCTCTCCATTGTGCCTCCTGGGAATTCGCTCAAGTTGTGGGGGCACAGGATCCAGCCCGTGCGTGTTCTTCACTGGCTTGTGTCTGCACAGAGTACCACAGGCAGGGGACTCCCAGACTGGGCACCCCTGGGGCCACCACAGGTCCCCAGAGGTAAAGATTTGGAGAACACTCTAGGTGAGGAAAGGTGGATGCCTTCCCAGCTGCAGTGGGTGGGGCAGGGAGGAAGAGAGCCAGGAATAGAGCCAGGACCCTGGCTCCTCCAGTCGCCCTCCTTGGAAGGCAGCCTGCAGGAAACGTCCAAGCTCCAGAGCCACTCCTGTTCTCCACACGATTCAGTGGGTGCAGCAGTGCCCATGCGCATAAACGTGGGGAAGCTCACATACTACTCAGTAGCCCACTGATTACCAAAGGTGTGTAGGGAGGAGAAACGCAATGCTCCCTTATTCCTTCACCACACTCTGAGCATCTTTGGGTTTGATTCTCACCAGTTTCTTCTCGTCTTTTTCTTTTTCCGTTTTCGTGTTCTGCTTCACAGTTTCCCCCTGTGAAGTAGGCAGCAGGCTCCGGCACCTCCTCCAAACTACACATGAGCTGTGCCCATTCCTCCCTTTCCCTTACCTAAAACACTTTCTTCCCTCTGGGGTGCTCCAGCAAGTGATGGCTCTAGTAGGCCCTCTGGCCCTCTCCCCTCTTCATTAATTATTTTTATATAATTTTGTGTTGTTTTGTAGCGTCATTTTATTTTCAATGAAAGGGGCTTCCTTTGGCACTTCTTGTAGGGCAGATCTAGTGCTGACAGACTCTGTCAGCGTCTGGTTATGTTGATAAATCTTTTTTTTTTTTATTCTTTTAGGAATATAGTTTTGCTAGATACAGTATTTTCTGCTGTGCGGTTTTTGTTCTTTAGGCACCGTGACTATATAACCCAATTTCTTTCTGCAGGGCAATGTTTCTGATGACAAATCCACTGGTTCTCTCATAGAAGCAAGCTTACAGATCACACATCACTCTTCTGTTCCAGCTTTTCAGATTCTCTTTTCTGTGACTTTCAAAGCTCTACTTATAATGTCTTGGTATGGGTCTTTTTGTTTATCCTTGTTAAAGTGTGTTGAGCTTCTTGATTTCTTTTTTTCTTTTTTTTTAATGTCCTGTGTGACTCGGAGAACATCAAGGAGGATATCCATATAATGCAGAACAAACTTTAGGTATAATAAAGACTTCTATAAATGTATTATAGATTTACTATAAAGATATATTATTTGTAGAAATACATAGTGTATTACAAAGTTTATGTGATAGATTACATCTGGGGTGAGGCAGCAAAGGTGTCTTAATGCAGGGGGCATCAAGGGTCAGAAGGCCTGAGAGCTGGACTCAGTTCTGCTGGTCTCAGTTCCTTGACGTTACTCACATAAAATAGCCCTTCTCTACTGCCAGTTTTATTTATTTTATTTTATTTTACTTTTATTTCAGCTCATTATGGCGGTACAAACGCTCAGGCTATATATATTGCCCATGCCCTCACATCCCCCCGAGTCTGAGCTTCAAGCGTGTCCACTCCCTAGACAGTGCACATCGCACTAATCACGTAGGTATGCACCCATCCCCCCTCCCCTCCGCCATCACCCCCCCCTCGTCAGAACTTCAAGCATGACCATTCCCCAGGCAGTGCGCATCACACTGATCAAGTAGGTATACACCCATCCCTTCCCCCCAGCCCCACCTCTGTCCAATACACAATTGGTGTTATTCCCAAAAGTGCACTCAGGGAAACCAGTTTGCTGGTGAGTACATGTGGTACTTATTTTTTCATTCTTGGGAAACTTCACTTAATAGAATGGGTTCCAGCTCTCTGCAGGAGAACCAAAGAGATGCCATATTGCCATTATTTCTAATAGCTGAGTAATATTCCATGGTATACATATACCAGATTTTGCTAATCCATTCATGAATGATGGGCATTTGGGTTGTTTCCACATCTTTGCAATTGTGAATTGTGCTGCTATAAACATTCGTGTGCAGGAGTCTTTTTTATAGAATGACTTTTGTTCTTCTGGGTAGATGCCCAATAATGCGATTGCTGGATCAAATTGTAGGTCTACTTGAATCTGTTTAAGGTATCTCCACATTGCTTTCCACAGGGGTTGCACTAGTTTACAGTCCCACCAGCAGTGTATGAGTGTTCCTGTCTCTCCGCATCCATGCCACATGTATTGTTTTGGGACTTTTTGATAAAGGCCATTCTCACTGGAGTTAAATGATATCTCATTGTGGTTTTGATTTGCATTTCCCTGATGATTAGAGATGTTGAACATTTTGCCAGATTTCAAACTATACTACAAGGCTGTCATTAGAAAAACTGCTTGGTATTGGCACAAGTGCAGGGACACTGACCAGTGGAACAGAACAGAAAATCCAAATATAAAACCATCCTCATATAGCCATCTAATCTTTGACAAAGCAGACAAAAACATCCTCTGGGGAAAATATTCCTTATTTAATAAATTGTGCTGGGAAAACTAGATAGCCACATGTAGAAGACTAAAACAGGACACACAACTTTCACATCTCACAAAAATCAAATCACGGTGGATAAGAGACTTAAAACTTAGGTTGTAAACTATTAGAATTGTAGAAGAAAACATAGGAAAGACTCTTACAGACATTGGCCTGGGCAAAGAATTTATGAAGAAGGCCCCTAAGGCAATCACAGCAACAACAAAAATAAATAAATGGGACCTGATCAAATTAAAAAGCTTCTGCACAGCCAAAGAAACAGTCACAAGAGTAAACAGACAACCTACAGAATGGGAAAACATTTTCGCATACTACACATCAGAAAAAAGACTGATAACAAGAAACTATTTAGAACTCAGGAAAATCGGTAAGAAAAAAATCAAACAACCCTATCAAAAAGTACTCAAAGGACATGAATAGAAATATTTCAAAAGAAGATATAAAAATGGCTAACAAACATATGAAAAACTGAGCTTCTTGAATTCTTAGTTCTTTCTCTTACATTTTAGAATTGCTCAGTCATTTATATTTGTTTTCTTTAGCTCCACAGTTTGTTTTCTCTTATGCATTTTGTTGCTGTTCTAATTTTTCTCTATTCCCTGAGTTCCCTGTGTTTCCATTTCACTCATTGTGCACTATTCAGATAGGGCTTTTTAATTTTCTCAGGTATTTTATATATCATTATTTCTTTGTAGTTCATTTCTGATTATTTATTTTGTTTCTTTTATTGGGCTAGGATATCCTGATTCTTGGTGTAGGTTATAATCTTTGGTTTATATTTGGGGATTAAATAAAAATTCATCTGTCACAATCTTTAAAGATTGGCTTTGTCCTGGGAGATTCTGATATGAATTGCTTGGGCTACAGATTCTGGGAGCCTCCCAAATCTATTCTCAGGATGTTTATTCTGTGGAATTGTATGTTTATTTTCCAGGTAAAGTGATTTTTCCATGTTTTTTCTTAAGGCCCTCTAATCATTTGCTACCCCTATTGTATGCCACTTGTACTGAAGTCTCTCTGCTGCTGTAACACTCATTTACCTTTGTTTGCAGCAAACCCAGTCTACCTTCAAAAGCACAACACAATTGTGTTCAGCATTCTGTGCTATGGGAGGCACTCACCAGTCTCTGGAAAGGCCTCTAGAAGTCGAAATATATATGTGTGCCACAATTCTCTTTCTCCTTTTAGGGAGAATCCAGGAGTTGATTTTTTAAACCCATATAAACCATGCTATATTAATATTAGGAAGGGCAATGTTAGGTAAATGTAACAAACTTTTCTTCTGCTTCTATGTGGCTTTTGGCATTGTGCTCTCCCGGGATGCTGCAAACATTTAATTGGTTTTAAAATGCACACAGAAGCAATTTGGTCAGTATATTTTTTATTAATGTTATGTAGCTGTCACTGTATTACGGCCTGTGGTACTTTACTATGCTATCTTGATAATGTGCTTCCTATAATTTTATATGTTAGATCTGTAATAGATGTTCATCTAAGGCTGGAAAATCAACAAGTAGGATAATTTGTTATTTTTATTTCTTTCAGCTGTGTCTTCTTATTACACCCAAGACCATTTGCCAGGGAAAAGCCTGAAAGATTCATTCCAAAAAGTGCTACTGAGAAATTATGAAGGCTCTGGACTTCATAATCTAAGCTTAAGGAAAGACTGGGAAAGTGTGGGTGAGTATAATGAGCAGAAAGAATGTCATAATGGATTTAACCAATTTTCAACAGCAAGCCATTGCAAAGTCGTCAAATGTAATAAATGTTTGAACGTCTTCAGAAAATTATCAAAACAAAATAGACATAAGATAAGACATACTGTAGAGGAAACTTTCAAATGTAAAGAATGTGAAAGAACCACTAACAAATGTTCACACTTTATTGAATATAAAAGAATTCATAGTAGAGAGAAACATTATAAATATATCCAATGTGGCAAAGTCTTCAAATCTTGCTCATGCCGTTCTAATCATAAGTCAAGTCATGCTGGAGAGAACCCCTACAAATGTGAAGAATGTGGCAAAGCCTTCATCCGCCATTCAAAACTGACAACACATGAGACAATTCATACTGGAGAGAAACCCTACAAATGTGAAGAATGTGGCAAAGCTTTTATTCAGCATTCACACCTGACCACACATAAGAGAATTCACACTGGAGAGAAAACTTACAAATGTGAAGAATGTGGCAAAGCTTTTAAGTCATGTTCAGAACTTACTGATCATAAGAGAATTCATACTGGAGAGAAACCCTACAAATGTGAAAAATGTGGCAAAGCTTTTATCCGGAGTTCACACCTGACCACCCATAGGAAAATTCATACTGGAGAGAAACCCTACAAATGTGAAAAATGTGGCAAAGCTTTTATCCGGAGTTCACACCTGACCACCCATAGGAAAATTCATACTGGAGAGAAACCCTACAAATGTGAAAAATGTGGCAAAGCTTTTATCCGGAGTTCACACCTGACCACCCATAGGAAAATTCATACTGGAGAGAAACCCTACAAATGTGAAGAATGTGGCAAAGCTTTTATCCGGAGTTCACACCTGACCACCCATAGGAAAATTCATACTGGAGAGAAACCCTACAAATGTGAAGAATGTGGCAAAGCTTTTATCTCGAGTTCACACCTGACCACCCATAGGAAAATTCATACTGGAGAGAAACCCTACAAATGTGAAGACTGTGGCAAAGCTTTTATCGAGCGTTCAACCCTGACCACACATAAGAGAATTCATACTGGAGAGAAACCCTACAAATGTGAAGACTGTGGCAAAGCTTTTATCAACCGTTCAACTCTGACCACACATAAGAGAATTCATACTGGAGAGAAACCCTACAAATGTGAAGAATGTGGAAAAGCTTTTATCGAGCGTTCAACCCTGACCACACATATGAGAATTCATACGGGAGAGAAACCCTACAAATGTGAAGAATGTGGCAAAGCTTTTAAATCATGTTCAGAACTTACTGATCATAAGAGAATTCATACTGGAGAGAAACCCTACAAATGTGAACAATGTGGCAAAGCCTTCATCCGCCATTCAAAACTGACAACACATGAGACAATTCATACTGGAGAGAAACCCTACAAATGTGAAGACTGTGGCAAAGCTTTTATCGAGCGTTCAACCCTGACCACACATAGGAGAATTCATACTGGAGAGAAACCCTACAAATGTGAAGAATGTGGCAAAGCTTTTATCCAGAGTTCACACCTGACCACCCATAGGAAAATTCATACTGGAGAGAAACCCTACAAATGTGAAGAATGTGGCAAAGCTTTTAAATCGTGTTCAGGTCTTACTGATCATATAGAATTCATACTGGAGAGAAACCCTACAAATGTGAGGAATGTGGCAAAGCTTTTATCCAGCGTTCAAACCTGACCACACATAAGACAATTCATACTGGAGAGAAACCCTACAAATGTGAATGATGTGGCAAAGCCTTTACCCAGTGCTCTTACCTTACTCTACATGACAGAATTCATACCTCAGAAAAATCCCACAAATGTAAACAATGTGGCACATCCTTTAATAACTGTTCACATATTACTTGACAGGACAGGGGTCATACTGGATAAAAGAGGTATAAATGTAAAGACTGTTGAAACACCTTCCACAAAATAAAAGTCTTAGAGTGCACCATGGTATTGATACAGGGAAGAAATTAGAAGTATAAAGACTGGTGCAATACATTTACTTATATCGCAGATCTTATTTATTGTACACAGAATTCATACTGGAGGGTAAACCCCTAACAATTTTTTTAAACTGTATTGAACTTCACAGAATTTGGACTGGAGAGAAGCCCTACAAATAAAATAAATGTGGAAAACTATTTGTTCAAAAAATATGCCTTTGGAAACATCAGAATTAATATGAAAAGTTATTTTAAAGATACAAGAAATATGAAAAAATTTAATCATATATTAAGTCTAAATAAGCATCAGAGGATTTAGAGTAGAAAGCACCAAGGTACTAACACTTTCAGGCATTAGAGCAGAGAGTTGATTATGAAGAATAATGCAAAGTTAAAATAGATAATTTATTTTTATGTAGGCTTACATAGAGCAGAAGATTGATTTTTGGAGGGTTATTATGACACTCAAACTATGCTATTTTGCATTCAAATGATTTTAGATGTTTTAAAAATTAAATATTGATGTAGTTCAACACTCAAATCACTTGCTACTATGCTTTCATTCCTATTCTTTCTGTGAAAGGATGTGGCCAACTTTTACTGCATCAGAGCTATGAAAGAACTTTCTAAATTATGTAGACATCATTTTTGTACTCTTGAAAGGAAAATAAAGGACACCAAGAGGTAATATTCAGTAAGAAAATCTAAGTGGAGAGGCTCTTTGTGATCCAGACATAACACTGTTTTAAGTAATCTGTATGGTTGGTTTTTCATGTAATATTCTGCTGAGGACATTTTCAACTTTAGAAGTAAATTATTTTACCAATTGTATACTAAGTAATAGAACAAAGTAGATTTTGAAATGCTGTTACTAAGACTATGTGTGATCTTAATTTGTTTTCATAAAAGAAAATTGTTTTTAATGTGTTACATGTGTATTGAATGAAGTCTTAACCTTCCACCGAGAATTACCTAGTGCACTGTATTCAAAGTCCAGATAACAAATGTAAATAGTATAATATTGGGTAACATAGTGGAACACAACATTACTAATGAGCTTTTTCACAGAGTTTAAGCTTCAGTTACTTTGAAAAATATTGCTTCCATAACTTATATTTTTATTCTTTTTCTTGTTTTTGCAACTACAAAGGGCCATTAAAATGGTTATAATGAGATTATACAGGAGTGTAATGAAAGGCCATACATTGCTGAATAATGAATAACTATTTACAAATTTTAATTGTACATTTTTCTTTGAATGTGCAACCTCCCTGGCCTGAAAACTCCATATAGACTCTATAGATAAACTTTAAGTGCAGAATGATGGAGGAAGTAATTGTGTTCGTGTGTGTACCTATTTTGAGAAGAAAAGAAAAATATTGGAATAAAACAGGTAATTAAAACAAATGTTGGCCAGGCGTGGTGGCTCACACCTGTAATCCTAGCACTCTGGGAGGCCGAGGTGAGTGGATTGGTTGAGGTGGGTGTTGATTATTTTATTATTGTGGTTTGATTTTCATTTCCCTAATGAATAATATTTTGAGCATTATTACAAGCAAATTTTTTTTATCTTAGGAAAAATGTATGTTCAAATATTTTGTCATTTTTTAATTGGTAAACTTTTTTATTACTAACTTGTAAGAGTTCTATATATATTCTCTCTACTACACCTTAAACAGATATAAGATTGAAAATATTTTCTCTCAATAAGGAATTTTTCTTTTAATATTTTTTATTGTGTTCAAATAATTTTTTAATTTGATAAGTTATAATTGATTATTTCTTTTCTTGATTGTGCTTTTTTTGTAATATCTAAAAAAAATCTTTCCCTAAGTCAAGATCACAAAAAGGTGCTCTAATATTTTTCCCCAAAATTTTGCAGTTTCTTCTCTTACATTTAGGTATATAATCCATTTTGAGTATTTCTGTATGTGTGTGATTTGGATTAGGTGGTAAAACTTCAATTATTTGCATGTCGATATTTACTTTTTCCATTATCATTTGTTGAGGAGAATTTTTTCCCATTACAATTATGTAGCATCTTTGACAAAATCAATTTTACCACAAATTAATGTGTTTATTAATGGACCTTCAATTCTATTCTTTTGATCTACATAAATCTATCCTTATGCTAGTACTATACATTTCGTTACCATAACATTGTTGTATTAATTCATGTCAGAAGTTTTTCAAAATTCTTGTGTGTATATGATTTTATTTTCATATGAAGTTTAGGGGGACCTTCTAAATTTCAATTAAAGAAAACTAATTTGAAAATTTGCATTGAATCCATAGATCAATTATTTGGGTATTTTGATATTAGTATTAAGTTACTAAGTATTAAGTTACCCTTGGACATTGAATATATCTCAATATATCTCAATATATTCAATTCTTTGATTTCTTTCAGCATTGTTAATAATTTTTGCCTATAAAGTACTTGCACTTATTTTTAAAAATTTATTTCTAAATGCTTCTTTTTGATGCTACTATTAATAAAATGATTTTCTTAGTTTAATTTACATTTGTTCATTGCTTTTATAAAAAAGTACATTAAATTTTGTTTGCTGAGCTTCCATCTTTCGACAATGAACTTGTTTATTAGCTTAATGAATTTTTTAATTAAATTCCTTACACATTTATATACTATGTTTTGAAATGTGTGATAAAATTCTGTTCTGTTTTTTCTTTTCTAATTGAAGAATTTTTTTGTTTCAAGTATAATTTTCTGGCTGATACTTCCAGTACAATGTTGAAAAGAGTAATAAAAGAAGAAATTCTTGTCTTATTCCCAAAGTTATGGGTAAAACACCCAGTCTGTAATTATGAAGAATGATATTAGCTGTAGGTTTTCATAGATGTACTTTAGAGTCTCAGAAATTCTCCTCTAGTAACTTACTGGGAATTTTATCATAAATAGGTGTTGGACTTGTCAAAATTTTTCTCTGCCTATTTAAATTATTACTTTATTACTCAAATAATATTTTGCAATATATTGGTTGATTTTTGAATAATCTAACATTGCAATTGTGAAAACATCCTAGTCATACTATATAATCATTATATGTTGCTGAGTTCAATTTACTAGTGTTTAAGACGATTTCTGTGTCTTTATTTATATGGAATATTGGCCCATATTCTTCTTTACTTGTGATCCTTTTGTCTGGTCTTAGCATCATGGTAATGCTGGCTAAACAAGGAATTGGGAACTGTTACATCTCCTACTGCTGAACGCTTTTATAAAGAATTAATATTAATTCTTCATTAAATATTCATGCATTTTACAATTTACACAATTTGATCTGGAACTTTTTTATATGGAACTACTTTTAATTATTTTCTTTTTATTATATGACTGTATATTCTATTTCATTATACATGTCTATTGATATCAATTTCTTTACTTTCATAATTTATGGCTACCAATACATTTATTTCTCTTTTGTTATGTTTCATAAAAATTAATATTCTAGGCACTTGACATGTAATTGTCTGGAATCAAAATAAAGCGTGAGTGTTCAGGCCAACCAATAAATGGCTCAAAATTCTCTCCATTGTTAGAATAATGACTATGAATATGATTTTATTACTTAAAACTCATATTTATGAGGTGGAGAATAAGAACACACCTGGAAGTTCCAGGGCCCCATCAACCACCTGGGGCATTAGAATGCTTCTCCTGAGAATTTAGAGCTGCCTACAGGACACAAAAACAAAACTGAAGCTTATTCCTCCCACCAAGGACCAGCTCCTGACAGGGAGGTCAATTTGCATGGCCTTTTACTACATTTACTGACTCATTATACAGAGTGCGGTCAATTCTTTCCCACAAGCACCACCTACTAGCTCAGATATTAAACTGGGCATGTCATTATCTATACAAAAGAAAATACAAAGGTAAGAAGGATCAGCTGCTGAAGATGAGAAGGAATCAGCATAAGAACTCTGGAAGTATGAAGAATCAAATGGGAACATCAATTCCCTAGCAATGAATACCGACCAAAATCAGAACATTGAAATGGCAGATGAAGAACTTTGGACATGGATTGTAAGTAAGCTCAATAAAATGCAAGATAAAGTGGGAACCCAACACAAAGAAACTTCAAAAAAAAAATCAGGAAATGAATTAAAAATTGACTAATGAAATTGAAATATTAAAAATCAAACAGAACTTCTGGAAATGAAAAACTCATTTAAGGAATTACAAAACACAGTGGAAAGTCTTAAGAATAAGTTAGATCAAGCATAAGAAAGAATCTCAGAGCTTGAAGACAATATCTTTCAATTCACCAAGTCACTGACAGAGATAAAAGGGAGAAATAAGAGAAAAGAGCAAAGCCTACAAGAAATATATGATTATATAAAGAGGCTTAACATAAGAATCATATCTATCCATAAGGGTGAAGAAGAAAATACACATGGCTTGGATAATCTATTCGAGGGAATAATTGAAGGAAATTGCCTTGTCCTTGCCAAAAATCTAGATATCCAGGTACAAAAACCTCAAGGGAGTCCTGGGAGATGCATCACAAAGAGGAAAACATCACAAGACATATTCCTGAGACTGGACAAAATAAACATGAAAGAAGCCCTCCTATGAGCCAGAAGGTGAGAGCAGCAAGTGACTTACAAAGAAAAACCCATCAGTGTAACTGCAGATTTCTCAGCTGAGACCTTACAAGCTAGAAGGGAGTGGGGCCCCATTCTCACTCTTCTCAAACATAATAATGCCCACCCTCGGATTTTGTATGCTGCAAAACTAAGTTTCATATATGAGGGGGAAATAAATACTTTCTCATACAAGCAAACACATGAGGGAATTTGTGAAAACAATACTAGCTCTGCAGGAACTATTCAGAACTGTGTTACACCCGGAGCAGAACAATAGACACCAGTGTAAAATCATCCAAAAGCTAAAGGTCAAAGGTCAGACACCACAGTGACTCCAACCATAAAAGAATGTAACAAAGTTCTATTCAACAGGATGAACAGAAATCCACCCCACTTATCAATTCTTTCAATAAAAGCGAATAGCTTCAACTGTCCACTGAAGAAATATAGACTGGATGAATGGATAAACATATAGAAGCCAAATATCTGCTATCCTCAGGAAACACATGTACCCACAAGGACTCATTCAGACTTGAGGTGTTGGAATGCAAAAGAATATTGCATGCAAATGGATACAAAAAGAAACCTGGTATACCAGTTTCCATATCAGATAATGTAGTCTTCAAATCAACAAAAGAAAGGAAAGACAAAATGGTCATTATATAATGGTAAAGGGAACAATTCAACATGAAGACATAACAATTATGAATATTTATGTATCCAAGAAAGGTGTGCCCAAATTCATAAAGCAAAACCTACTTGATCAAAACAAAATAATAAACAACAGCACTGTAATATCTGGAAACTTTCATACCCCACTGATGGAATAGGAGAGATCTTACAAACAGAAAATAAAGAAACATTGTACTTAAGCAGAACTCTAGAACACATGCGACTAAAAACATTTACCAAAACTGTCTACCCAAAAACCACTGAGTATACATTCTTCTCATCATCTCATGAGACACTCTTTAAGAGTGACCATCCTAGACCACAAAACATGTCTCAAAAATTTAAAAAAATATTAATTATACTGTTCATCTTCTAATACAACAGTGGAATAAAATTAGAAACACCTCCAACAGAAATGTTCATCTCTACACAAAGTCATGGAACCTAACTAACCTACTGCTGAAAGATTATTCGGTCAAGGAGGAGATTAAGATGGAAATCAAAAGATTCTTTCACCTAAATGATGAGGAGGAAACAAATTATCAAAATCTCTGGGACACAGCTAAAGCAGTCCTGAGAGGACTATTCATAGCTTTAAATACCTACATCCAAAAGATTGAAAGGTCACAAACCAACAAGCTAATGAATTGACTCAAATAACTGGATAAAGAAGTGTGAACCAATCCGAAACCCACCAGAAGAAAAGCAATAACCAAGACCAGAACAGAACTAAATGAAGTCCATAAAAAAAGAACTATATGAAAGATTAATGAAAGAAAAAGTTGCTTCTTAGAAAAGATAAACAAAATTGACAAACCTCCCACTAGTTTAACCAGAAGCAGAATAGAAAGGCCTCTAACAAACTCAATTAGGAATAAAAAAGAAGAAAATACAACAGATATCATGGTAATAGAAAATATCATTTCTGAATTTTATAAAAATCTCTGTGCACATAAACTTGAAAATGTGGAGCAAATTGACAAATTCTTAGAAACACACAAGCTCCTTAGGCTTAATCAGCAAGAAATAGAATTCCTGAACACACCAATATCAAGTACTGAAATTAAAGCAACAATAGAAAACCTTCCTAAGAAAACATGTCCTGGACCAGATGGTTTCACACCTGAATTCTACCAGACCTACTAACAAGAACTCGTGCCCGTACTACAGAAATTATTCCACAATATTGAGAAGGAAGGAATCTTCCCCAACACATTTCATGAAGCCAACGTCACCGTGATAGCAAAGCCATGAAAGGACTCAACAAAACAAGAAAACTGCACGCCAATATCCCTTAGGAATATAGATGTGAGAATTTTTGATAAAATCCTATCAAATCAAATTCAGCTCCTTATCAAAAAAATCCATCATGCTCAAGTTGGCTTCGTTCCAGAGATGCAGGGATGGTTTAATATACATAAATCTATAAATATAACTCACATATAAACAGAAGTAAAAAACATCATACGATCATCTCAATAGATACTGAAAAAGCATTTAATAAAATTCAGCAACTTTTTATGATAAGAATACTTAACAAAATAGGCATAGACGGGACTTACATCAAAATGGTAAAAGTCATATACGACAAACCCAAAGCAAACCTCATAATAAATGGGAAAAAATTGAAAGCACTCCTGCTTAGAACTGGAACCACACAAGGTTGCCCTTTATCACCATTTCTCTTCAACATAGTGCTGGAATTCCTCACCAGAGCATTCAGACAATAGAAGGAAATCAAGGGCATCCAAACAGGGGCAGAAGAGGTCAAATTATTGCTCTTCACAGATGATGTGAGCTAATGTCTAGAAAACCCCAAAGATTCTGCCAGGAGACTACTGGAATTGATAACTAAGTTCAGCAAAATCTCAGGTTACAAAATCAACATCCGCACATCACTAGCATTCATATACACCAACAGACAAACCAAATCAAAGACTCAGTACCTTTCACAATAGCCACAAAGAAGATAAAATACCTAGGAATATATTTAACTAAGTAGGTGAAAGACCTCCACAGGAAGAAGTATAAAATGCTAAGGAAGGAAATAGGAAAGGACGTAAACAGGAGGAAAACCATGCAACATGCTTATGGGTTGGCAGAATCAACATTGTTTAAATGTCTATACTGTTCAAAGTAATCTACAGATTCAATGTGATCCCTAATAAAATACTAACATCATTTTTTGCAGATCTAGAAAAAATAATTCTACAGTTTGTATGACCCCAGAGAAGACCCCATATAGCTGAAGCAACATTAAGCAAAAAGAACAAATTGGGAAGCATCAATTTATCAGACTTCAACCTATACTACGAGGCTATAGTAATGAAAACAGCATGATACTGGCTCAAGAACAGAGACAGAGACCAATGGAACAGGACTGAGAACCCAGATATAAAACCATCCTCATGTAGCCTTCTGATCTTTGACAAAGCAGAGAAAAACACACACTGGGGAAAAGAATCCTCATTCACTACATGGTGCTGGCCACATGTAGAAGACTGAAACAGGATCCACATCTCACACCTCTCAGAAAAATCAATTCATGATGGATAACGCACTTAATCCTAAGGAATTAAACCACAGGAATTCTAGAAGAAAACATTGAAAAAACTCTTATAGACATTGGTCTAGGCAAAGAAATTATGACGAAGACCCCAAAAGCAATGATAGCATCAACAAAAATAAATAAATGGGATTGATCAAATTTAAAAGCTTCTGCAAAGCGAAAGAAACTATCACTAAAGCAAATAGAAAACCTACAGAATGGGAGAAAATATTTGCATGCTATACATCTAATAAAAGGCTGATAACTAGTATCTATATACAACTCAGGAAAATCAGCTAGAAAAAAATCAAACAACCCCATTAAGAAGTGGGCAAAAAACATGAACAGAAACTTTTCAAAAGAACATAGACGAATGGCCAAGAATCATATGAAAAAATGCTCAGCATGTCCAATCATCAAGGAAATGCAAATCAAAACCACAGTGAGCTATCACGTAACTTCACTGAGAATGGCTTTTATCAAAAAGTCCAAAACGATAAATATTGGCATGGATGCAGAGAGATAGAAACACTCATACACTTCTGGTGGGACTGCAAACTAGTACAACCTCTATGCAAAGTAATATGGACATACCTCGTAGAACTACCATTTGATTCAGCAATCCCACTACTGGGCATATACCAAAAGGAACAAAGACATTGTGTAACAAAGATATCTGAACCTGAATGTTGATAATAGCACAATTCACAATGGCAAAGATGTGGAAACAATCCAAGTGCCCATCAATACATGAGTGCATTAATAAAATATGGGGTATGTATACCACGGTGTATTACTCAGCCACAAAAAGATGGTGGTGAACTAGCACCTCTTGTATTTTCCTGGATGGAGCTGGAGCCCACTCTCCTAAGTGAAGTATCACAAGCATGGAAAAACAAGCACCATAGGTACTCACTCACCATAAAATCTGTACTTAGTGATCAAGACTTATGTGCACATAAGAAACATTCATTGGGTGTTCCCAACAGGGAGGAGGGAATGGGTATATTCATGCCTGATGGGTGAGTTGCACACGGTCTGGGGGAGGGGCATGCTTGTAGCTCTGGCTCAGGAAGTGCAAAGGCAATATATATAACCTAATCATTTATACCCTAGTAATATTTTGAAATAAAAAACCCACGCACAAAAACATTCACATTTATTAAGTGAGATAGATAAAAAATTAGTGAAATTGCCATTGGACTTTGAAATCTATAAATCAGCGAATGCAAGGCTGCCCCTCATTTTTTGTTAGCAATATTTGGATGAGAAAAAACTTTTAATAAGGAAAAATACAAAATAATACTGTATTTGAAGAATTATATGTACAAGAGATAATTTGACAATAAGTGTGGTTAGCATTCAGGAGACACAATATGTTAGGCACTATTCTAAGCCATTAAATATATATAGGCTTAAGATACAAGAATATAAAATGAATAGCTCAAAGATTCATTGGAAAAAATCATGAACTTTGAAAAAATTTTATTTTTAATTAAAAAATAGTGCTTTATGATGGGTGCAATGGGATCTTTTGGCGTAAGTTTACATTGGGAAAATATTAAGCTAAATAATAAAGTCATCAGTTCACATATTTGTAATTTTCTGTGGTATAAACATTTATAAATCTACTCTTTTAACACTGACTGCAGACATCCCGAATGAAAAATCTCTCCTATATAAGAACCAAATTATAGTTTATGTTGGAAATGAAGAAATAAATTATCAGGATGAGAGTCACAAGAAATTCAATATCACATAAATTTCATATATAGCAATAATGATTAAAATGTGTAAGTCAATCCAATAGGAAAAAATATAAAATGTGGAAAAAAACATATAATGTGGAAAAAATAAGAAATTATAAGTTAGACAAGCCAAGTTTTTAAAAGAGCCAAATAGAAAGTAAACAATTGGAAATATAATCAAGTAACTTAATATACAACATATGGCTGAAATACTAAATTATACTGAGCTAATGAGGTTAGTAAACTGGAATATTGAACACAACATAGTCAAATACTGTAAAAAAAAACCTTCTCAAAGTTACCTGCAATTCTTGGCTCCTGTCTGCCTACTACCTGCAAATCCAGCAGTGGTTGTGCTTATGTTATATCCCTGTGACACTGAGTCTCTTGCCTCCTGATTACACATTTACAGATTCTTCTCATTACATTGAGCCCATCTGGGTAACCCAGGGTAATGTTCCTATCTTAATGTCAGCTGATTGGCAATCTGAATTGCATTCTGTTATTGAACATCACAATAATTTAAATCATAGACTTTGATGTCATTTACAAAATAATTTAGAAAACTTTGCTAATCCCTACCCCTCCAGTGCAATGCATTAGGACTATTTTGTAGTAATTTTCCATTATCCTTTCAGATGTTTTCCTACTTAGCATGTACTATAAATGAGGACTGTGTCTTAGTCCATTTTGTGATGCTATAACAGAAAACTGGAGACTGGGTAATTTATAAAGACAAGAAATTTATTTGTCTCGTGCTTCTGGAGGGCAAGAAGTCCAAGACTGAGGAACCACATCTGATGAGGGCCTGCATGCTGCATAATCCCATGGTGGATGGGGATGGCAAGGAGGGGAGGAAGTGGGAGACAGAAGGACTCCTTCTTTTATCAGGAACCCCATCCTGTGATAACTGAACTGCTCCTCTGGCAACAGTATTAGTGAATTCAGGAGGGCAGAGCCCTCATGACCTGATCACCTCTTTAAGTTCCCACATTTCAACACTACTGCATTGGGTATTAAATTTCCAACACAATTTTGGATCACATATTTAAACCAGAGCAAATTATACCATGAACACTGTAGCATTTTTAAAAACTAGAAAGTTTTAAAAACTTAGAGAAAAATCAAAGTTAATTTCTAAATTTTTCAATTTATTGATTATTTTGAATTTTACTTTGGCTTCGTTGGATAGCGAAGAAATTCTTAAAAGTCTCTTAATGTACATTGAAAGGAAATGTATGTCTTAAGAAGAAAACATTTCTCATTATTTAAATAGAGTTAGGTATTTTTAATTTTCATTTTGATTTTAGTTCATTTTTAGAATAAAGGCCATGGGCCCTATCAGTGTATAAGAGGCTTTGGTTAAGAATGGAGAGCCCTAGAGCAGTGTCAGTATATTTGCCCCACTTACACCATAGAAGCCTATATATAGAAATTCAGAGAGGACTTGTAAAGAGCAATGAAATCCTGCATTATGATGTAAGATGTTGTAAATGCTACATAAAATCTTAGTTCTGTTACCTAAATTACAAATAAAATACTGTGCGTTGTTTCCATGCAGGAAAAGAAGTGGTTGACTTTCATTTTCCATGTCTATATTTGAAATTACCTTCCCATTGCAGGTGCATAATTCTATGTATCCACTTTGCTTGTTTTCTGTGTTCTTTTAAAAAAATGTTTTTGAGCTATAAAGAGTCTTTTCTCCGATATCATCACAGCTGTTATTAGACACGGCAAAACTGCATGAAAATATCTAATACTGAGGGTGATTTCACCAGCAATATGGTAGGTAATATGTAGGATAACAACCAGACACTATTTCTAATTTGGCCAAAAGAGTTAGTTTACATGAATGCATCTGAGATCCAGTCACTTCCACTTACATATTTCATATCAAAGGATTCTGGAACATTCTTTTTGACATTGAGTCTTCAACTTGGAAAACATGCCTATTATACTTATACTTGAATTCATCATCATAAATATTTAAATTTTGAGGAGAGCATAAAAATTAGATTAGCCTCCACTGTGAGGCCTGATTACTGATTCCATCTTGTCTGCCGCAAACCCCAGACCCAAACTGTCCCTGTTGTGCCAAGTACCCGTGTGGTAATTCCTCCCAATAATACAGCAACGACTGATTAATGAGGTCAGGACTCTGCTCATCCTGCTAAAATGCCAACATGATTAGCATTTCCAGTCTTGGATAGAGGACATATCAGATATTAAACTGATAAGAACAGATATGACAGTTGATCTTAGCCAAAGGGCCGAGAAGTGATGCATCCCCAGTCTTGGAAGAAAGGCCCTGATGTTTGCTCCTACTGCTCTGTCAGCAAGCTTGTGGGCTGTGCTCCCACTTATGGTCCCAATCAGAAACTCTGGAATGGTGCCCCCACATTCCTCATGCAGAGGCTGCCACTGGACCCCGACAGACCCCTGTGGACACAACTACTCATGCCCTGTCTGGACTGGGCTGACGCAGGGTCCCATTTTTATTAAACAGACTTCTTTTATTCTGGTATCTACAAGGGGGACTCCTAGATTTGACCATTTTTACTCTGATTTTTGACACTGCATTGCCTCAATGGCTTTACTGACAGAATTCCAACAATTAAAGCAGATAAGGACACCTATTGCAACATTGACTTCGTGACACCTTTCCCCTGGCACCCATGTCTTTCCTTGTGATAAACAGAAACTGAGACTTTACTGCTACTTTTTTCCCACCCCCATGAACTCTGTCATCTGACAATGCAGCTGGCTAATACCATTACGTCCTTGACCACAGGTAGCTTTTCTCTGCCACAGAGCTTCTTCCCTGCCTATAGGGAGTCTGCTTTCTTCCACCACATGGCAAAGCTTCCAGGCTCGATCAGCTTCCACGGACACCTCCTCACCTTTATTCTTAGCTTTCTGGAGACTCCTCTACTGCTAGGACAACATTACAGGCTTTTTGCAACACTCAGCCAGTCCCTGACGCAGCTTACGTCTTTCCAATCTGTACGGAGCTGTCTCATGCACAACAGCATGTGTGACTTCTGGCCCTGGTGACTGCTTCATGCCCTTCCAGACTACACACCAATTTTTCCACCTGCTGAAAGACGCTCTCATGTTACAATTTCTGTCTTTCATTCGCATGGTCACATAGACTGTCCCCCCAACCCTGACTACATCTTGACCTAGCATGACCTTTACAGGTGCATTTTCTCACCAGTCTTAAACTTTAGAAATATTAAATTTAACAAAGTTTAATTGTGCAATGAATAATTTACAAGTCAGACATCCTTTGGGACCAGAAGAGGTCAAAGATTTGCTCCACAATGTGGGCAGAGAGTATTTAGAGACAGCAAACACAAATGAGATACAGAGACAGCTTCGCTGGTTACAGCTCGGCCTTGGCCTTTTCGCGGCAGGTCTGAACAATTGGCAGCCTGTGGGTGGCTGAAGGTTGGTTGCTGTTAGTGCCCAAGACTCAGCTATTTTCTACACAAAACATACTCCTCAGTTGGGTTTCCGGTTTCTTTATATATTAAGTTAGGTTGCAGTTTCATTCTTAAAGACTTAAGGCAGGAAGGCAGCCTCAGGCCACAATTACTTTATCTGTCTCTTAGGCCACCTCCATCGCTGTTTCTACAACCTGTGCCACTTGGAAACACTTGACACCTCAGTTGTGCTTGCCAGTCATTTGGGCCAGATAGAACTCAAACTTAGGTTTGAAAGGGCCATCTCCAATATCAAGATTTGCATCTAGGACATCACCGCCTGCACACTCAGTGTCTTCAGACCTTACTACTTGTTTCTGAGTCCTTTAGATCCTGTCCCATTCCGGCCTGCCATTGCTCATAATCATGCAACTCCAAGCCTACTACTGCTAAGTCCAAGTCTGTTCAACTCATTTTACATCCTCATGTGACTATTTATTTCTCAGCCTCAGTACATCTGGTGGCTCTTGCTGCCCTAGGTGGCTTCATGTTCCATGTTCAATTGTGGCTTCTCCAGACCTACTTACCGACTACTTTGCACCAAAGTCAATGAAAATTTTCATCACAGGGTCATTTCAGCCACCCACTGAGCAGCCAACCTTTCAGCTTGCGGGTAATGCCTTTGCCAACATTCTGCCACTAGTCCACGTTTACAGTCAAGTCCCGGTTACTTCCTGTTAATGTCTCTTTCCTCACGTTGGTCAGTTTCCTCCAGAGCCACAGCTGATCCTCACTCTCTTTATCTCCCCTCATTTTCAGCCAACACTGGGACAGCTGTGCCCTCTCTGCTGATGACAGAGTTCGGTTCTCACTGGACTGTGCCAGGGATGCTGCCAATTCCTGACTTGGCATCACACGTGCCCTCTTACTGGGTAACTTCATACTGATTGGGGCACCTGCACTGGCTGCTTGGGCACCTGTCACCCGACTGCCCTCCAGGGGGGATGGTGATCCTTTTCTGGCGATCCTCCTTTCCCCACCTATGGCTGCACCCACCCCCTTCTTGCATTCCTTCACCTGCACCAAAGGGGCTATATGACCCCTGGGGGAGTTAATCAACCAGGACAATCCAAAGCCATCAAATATGATACACTTTAAGAAAAATGAAGCATTAATACACAAATAAATGCATATATATAGGGTGTGTATTTTTTTCTCTGGCTTCAGGAACTGCAGATGCTGGCCCATCCCAACTTTTCCTGGGACTGTCTTAATGTTATGAGTCTGCGTTTCTCCTTTCTCTGTATTGGAATTTCCCCCCAGGAACAAAACTAGCATTTGCCTGTCAGATAACGGGAAATAAATCTGACTAAAATTTAGTGGCCTTCTACCTCAGGAAATTGTTAGTGGCCCAGTGGCTAGGGCATGTTGAGATATCTCTTCTAAGGTAAATGGTAAGTTTTTGCATCTGGCTCCTTCTACAACCAGGAAAAAGACACAGTGCGTAGAGGCTTCTTTAGATTGTGGAGGCAGCATATTCCCTACCTGGGTGTATCACTGCATCCCACTTGCCAAATGACCTGAAAGGCTGCTAGTTTCCAGGGGGTCCAGGAGACAACTCTGCAGCAGGCCCGGGATGCTGTGCAAGCTGCTCTGTCACTCAGACCAGGTCATCAAGTTCCAGTGGTTCCTGAGGTATCAATGGCAGGTATGAATTTTTTGGAGCCTTTATTGGGCCCCAATAAGAGGATCATATGTCAGCCTTTAGAATTTTGGAACAAGGCCATGCCATCACCTACAGACAAATACTTTCCTTTTGAGAGAGAGCCCTTAGCCTACTACTTGGACTTCATAGAAACTGCATGATGGACCTTGGCCACAAGTTACTGTGTGACCCAAGCTGCCTATGATAAGCTGAGTATTATCTGACCGACCAAGCCATAAGGTTGAGTGTGCGTAGCAACACTCTGTTGTCAAATGGAAGTGCCATATAGGTGATTGGGCCCAAGCAGATCCTGAAACACAACTAAGTTATAGGAAGAAGTCACCCAAATGCCAGTGGTTTGTTCTCCTGCACTGCCTTCTGTCTCCAAGCCAACACCTGATGGGGAGTACCCTACTATCAGTTAGCAGGGGAAGAAAAGACTGGGGTCTGGGTGACAGATCGTTCTGCCCAACATGTAGGCACCACCAAAACCTGGACAGCTACAGCACTACAGCCCCTCTCTAAGACATTCCTGAGGGACAGAGGTGAAGGAAAATCTTCCCAGTGGGTGGAATTTTGGGTAGTACACATCATTGTGAACTTCTGTAGGAAGGAGAAATGGCCAGACATGCTACTGTATACCAGTTCATTGGCTGTGGCCCACGGTTTGGCTGAAGTCTCAACAACTTGAAAAGAAAATGATTGGGAAATTGATCAAAGGGAATTTGGGGAACAGGCATGTACAGAGACATACTTCCAGAAAAGCCAAAAACATGAAGATATCTGTGTCCTATGTCAAGGCCAACCCAAGTGTGATCTCAGCAGAGAAGAGTTTAAATAACCAGGTAGACAGGATGACCTGTTTTTTGGATACCAGTCAGCCTCTTTCCACAGTCACACTTGTCATCACCCATTTGGCCCATGATCAAAGTGGCCATCCTGGCAGGGAATGGAGGTTATGCATGGACTCAGTAATGTGGACTTTCATTCACCAGGGCTGACCTAGCTATTGCCTCCACTGAGTTCTCAATATTCCAACAGCACATACCAACACTCAGCCCCAGTATGGTACCATTCCCAGGATGATCAGCCAGCTGGTTCTTGCCAGGTTGATTATACTGAACAACATCCATAATGGAAGGAGCAAGCTTTTGTCCTTACTGGAAAGACACTTACTGTGGATATGGATTTGCTTTCCTTGCATGCAATGTTTTTGCCAAAACTATTGTTTATTGACTTACAGAATACCCATCCACTATCTTGTTATTCCACACAGCACTCCATTTGACTAAGGAACTCACTTCACAAAAACGTGTAGCGATGGACCCATACTTACAAAATTCATGCTCCTATCATGTTTTTCATCGTTCTCAAAGAGCAGGTTTCACAGAACTTTGAAATGGCCCCTTTGAAGAGGCATTTACACACCAATTAGGTGCTGTGTCTTGAAGGTATGAGATAAGTTTGCACAGAAGGCTGTATATACTCTGAATTAGCATCCAACATATGGTGCTGTTTCACTTATACTCAGGATTTACAAATTAAAAAATCAAGTGGTGGAAATGAGAATGGCACAGCTCACCATTATCCCTGGTGACCAAATAACAAAAGTTTGGCTTCTTGTTCCCATGACTTCATCCTCTGCTGTTCTAGTCTTCTTAGTCCCAGAAGGAGGAATCTTCCACCAGGAGGCACAGCAATGATTCCATTGCCCTGGAAGTTAAGACTGCCACTGGCCACTGTGGGATCCTCATGTTTCTGAGTCACTAGGCCAAGAAGGGAGGAGTTACAATGTTGGCTGAGGTAATTGATCCAGACTACCAAGAGCAATTTGGTCTACTGTTTCACAATGGAGATAAGAAACAGTATGCTTGGATTACAGGATCCCTTAGGGCTGTGGTCCCCGACCCCCAGGCTGCTGACTGGTACCAGTCTGTGGTCTGTTACAAATCAGCCACACTGCAGGAGGTGAACAATAGGCAGGTGAGTGTGTTCATCTGTATTTATCGCTGCTCCCCATCCTTTGCACCATGGCCTGAGGTCCATGTCCTGTGAGATCAGTGGTGGCATTAGATTCTCACAGGAGTGTGAACCTTACTGTCAACTGAACATGCGAGGCATCTAGCTTGCTTACTCCTTATGAGAATCTAACACCTAATGATCTGAGGTGGAGCTGAGCTAGCATCGGGGAATGGCTGCAAATACAGATGATCATTAGCAGAGAGGTTGCATTTTGGTGAGTAGTATGATTATTTTATTATCTATTACAATGCAGTAACAATAGAAATAAAGCGCACAATAAATTAATATGCTTGAATCATCCTGAAACCATCCCCCCTGCTCCCAGCCTGTGGAAAAATTGTCTTCCATGAAACTGAACCCTGGTGCCAAAGAGGTTGTGGACTGTGGCCTCAGGGCATCTGTTAGTATCACTATGCCCTGTGATGAAGGTCAGTGAAAACTATAACAGCACAATGCAAGCAGTACTGTAACTGACCCAGTCCATTCAAGAACGAAGGTTTGGGTCAACTTTGCAGGTAAAACTGAGGACAAGTTCAGGACTTTCTGCAGTTACAGCAAACACAGAATGGGTAGGGAAGGAAGATAGTTTATGAATATGAGCTAGGACCATGAGACCAGCTGTGGCAAGGAGGACTGTAATTTTCATGAGTATTTCCATGTTTTGTTATAAGTACTTTTTTTGATTATATATATGTATTAAGCAAATATCTCTGTGTGTTCCTGTTATTCCCTTATGTTTCATAAGTTGTATTTAGACTTTATATCAGTATTTTAGTGTGATTAATCTTACATCATATTATTTCATTTACTGGATGTCTAGAGATGAGAAAACATCACTCAAGGACTTTACCTCTTGTTCTGGGCAAAGGCTATGTGTGTTTTAAGTTGTCTGCAACTTTCAGTTGTACACAAGTTGTATCATGTTAAGTAGAATTATGACTCTGTCATTTTTATTTCCAAATTAAGTGTGGCTTAATAAGATGCTTATGGGTTCCAAGTTTTAAAAGGGGAAAACTTCTGGTGGTTGACTGTCTGTCAATTTTATTGATATTGGGCTAAGGGATGCCTCGGTAGCTGGCAAAACATCATTTCTGGGTGTGTCTTATAGGGAGTTTCATAAAGAGATTGTATTTGAATCAGGAGACTGAGGAAAGGGACTCTGCTCTCACCAATGAAAGCAGTCTCCATTAAATCTGTTGAAAGCCCAGATAAAACAGAAAGGTATGGGTTATCAGAAGTTATTACCATTAATGTCACTAAAGTTGGTATACAACAACCCCCCGCCCCACTGCTAAATTTGACTGGCAAAAAAAAAAAAAAAAAAGTAAAGAAAAAAGTAGAGGAAAGGCAAACTATCACCCACACTTCTGGAGTTGGCATATCAATCTTCTGTCTTTGAACATCACAGCTCCTGGTTCTCTGGCCATTGAACCTTCCCCGGTGCCCCACCCTCCTGGTTTTAGGTTCTTAGGCCTTCAGACAGAGACCACTGGCTTACTTGTTCTTAAGTTTTCATTTGGCATATGGAACCTTTTGGCCTATATAACTGCATAGGCTTATCCTCATAATAAATCTCTTCCTGTATATCTCTATAAATTCTATTGGTTTCCTTTCCCCTCTGGAAAATGCTGACTAGCACATTGTGTCAGGGAGAAAGTATCCCTGGTATGGAAACTTGTGGGCAGAAATGAGTTTGGCCAGAGGAGGTTAGACAGGTGGCGACTATGGCTGCAGCAAGCCTTAGAGGAGATAATGGGAGGGTGGGAGGAAGACAGGGTCAGATGCTGGGTCCTGGTGCCCTGTGTCATTACTGCTCTCTGAAAACATCAGCTCCAAATTTAGTTTCTTAAAACTCCAAACATGTATTATGTCACAGTTTCTGTGGCCCGAGAATCCTGGCATGGCTTAGCTGGGTGCCTCTGCCTCAGGGTCTCTCAGAAGGTTGGGCTGTTTCCCCCACTGAAGTTTGGGCAGTGGAGGATCAGCTTCTAAACTCAATCTGGTTAGTTGCTGGCATCATGCAGTTTGGAATGAGGGCCTGAGTTCCTTTCTGTCTATTGGCCTGGGCCCTCCCTCCATTCTTTGTCACACAGGCCAATAAATAGAGAATCTCAAAACATTCAAGCATGCTTCCCTAAAGGAAGGCACAGGAGAGAGAGGGGGCGGGGAGAGAAGACACCTGAGAGAGAAAGTAAGTGGCAAGTCACAGTCTTTTAGTAATTCAATCTGTGAGGTGACAGTCCATATCTTTAGTTTGCATGCTATTGACTAAAAGTGAGTCACTAACCCTTATTGGTTACACAAGGATGGGGATACTTGGAGGTGGGGATCATTGTGCACCATCATGGGGCTCCCACCACAGACACAAAGGTAAGGCACATGAGCTTGTTTCTAAATATAAGCGGAAGGCATTGGAAGGTTTATTATCACAAGATAACAAAATCTGAATTTTATTTAATTCCAACTCCCCCATGGTGGGCCTTGGTAAATGAGACCAAGAGAGGGAGTGATTTCCCCAAGATTCAACTGACAGAACCCATGTCAGTTTGAGTTGCATTCTAGGTTATATCCCACTGATCACAATTCTTCCATCTCTAAGCTTATGCCTTAGCAACATATAATACACACCTACAAGAATTATAAGTATTATCTCATATGCACCAGATGAGTTCCCTTGGAGCTAGATGGTAAGCATTATTCCCACTGTGCAGGTTGAAAGACTGAGGAGGCCATTGGAGGCACAATGACATATCTGGGCTCGCAGAACTGGTAACAACAAGAAAGCTCTGACCCAACTCTGTCTCCTCAAACCTGTGGCTCTGACTGTATGCAAGTCTTTCTGGGGTGCTGAGGGAGGCTGTGTTTGCATAACCGGGTATAAGACAGCAGCTGACATGCGGGAGGAGGGTGAGCAGTCAGCAGTCCAGAGGGCCCTTTGAAAAGGGCCCACATGATGGAACCTTGAAGAAGTGACCTCACCTGCTTGGTGATTAACCCCAAGAGAACTTAGAGCTCTGATAACCAGGCACCCACATTCTAGAGACAGCCGTCTATACAACTCACTTGACAGGAGACTCTTAAGAGAGTAAGATGTCCTCCTCCCGTATCCCAACTGTCTGAGGCGCTTGTCTCCGAGGCCTGGAGTGAGAGCCTTTCTGAATGATGCAGACATTGGCTCAGTGCCCAAGCTTCTCACCCCCACGCTTCAGACCAGTTGACAAGAGATGCCCCAAGGTAACACACGGTACCCCAGCGCAGGTCCATCCAAGTCAGGCCTCACTTGTGAGTCCACCTGGGCAGCCTCACACCCCTCCCTATTGATATATGTGTGTGGGAGGAACGGGGGATGAGAGGGATTCCTGTGCAGAATCAGGCTGAGGGGTGTTGGAACACTGGGGGGTGTGTCATGTTCATACCCCAGGTCACAATGGCAGAATGGAAAGTTGAGTGTTGGGGATCAAGCTTGTCTACTCAGATGTTAAGTCTGAGACCTTGATTCACCATTTGGTTTCCTCCCTGGCTGGAGGTCTCTGGAGATTCTTCTCTCTCCCTGATCTAGGGTACAGAATTTCTAAAAAGACCACTGACACCTTTTGACCTCGCTGCCAGGCACCTTTTTCTCAGGGCTCAATGCAGGAGATCAACGAGGAGGTGTGTGTGTCCAACTACTCCATCCCCTTGGGTAACGGGTAAGGGTACCATGCCACCAACCATGGCCAGTACTGCACTGGGGTGAGAGTGGGCACAGAAGTGTTTCTACCGCCTGGAGCTCAACATGACCAGGGTGGGCCTAGGACTCGGAGCCAAATATGGGAACTCCGTGGGTTCTGTCCTAGGACTTTTTTACTTGAGTGACTCACAGTCCCCTCCCAAAAAATCCTGGCCTCCATTAGTCCCCAGTGGCAACTTGGTTAGGTACAAAATTCATGTGCATATGCTTGTAGGAAGATCAGAGAAAATGTTTGCATTTTTTTCACTTTATACTAGACCATGAGTGTCTTTGCATTTGACTATTGTTTTATAGTTTTAGCTACTTGCCACAGGTATCCTATGTGGCTGTCAGCTCCACTGCCCTTCCAGGCCTCTAGTTGTATAAAACAAACAAATACCACTCTTACTAGGATGGTTTATATTTTAAAATATTTGAGGGGTTTAAGCTATTCTAACATCTGTCTGCAACTTGCTGTCTCACAGAACACATCCTCTTAGTGCTGCCATGGTGAAAGCTGTGGTCTCACTTGTGTTCATAATAGTCCACCAGGGAGGCCATTTCTCACAGCATTTTAGCCTTTCAATGCTGGTGGACCCTGACATGATTCAATTCTCTTGCCATCTCAGCTATGTTGCAGGGGACACTCTGCGTGTGTCCTAATAGATCACATCAGTTTGATAGGGCTGCCATAACAAATTACTACAGGGCTGGGTGTTTTTAGCAGCATTTACTCAATTCTTGAGGCAAGAAATCTGATACCAAGGTGGCAGCTGGAGTAGTTTCCCATTTATTTACTTATATTTTCATGATGTTTGAAGACAAAAATTTTTTAATCTGATGGACAATTCATCAAATTTTCTCTTCATTATTCTTTTGGTGTAAAATCTACGCAATCTTTGCCTAATTCATGATCACAATAAAATACTCTACTATTTCTCCTAGGAATATTTTAATTCTGGCATTTAGTTATACAATCGTTTTGAATATTTTTGTCACATGTTTTAAATTTGGGGTCCACATTTCCCCTTTTGCATCTCCATATCCAATTTTACCAGTATCATTTGTTCAAAACACTTTTCTTTCCTGTCAAATTTGTTGACTACTTTCTGAAAATGCCTGTGTTTGTTAGCGAACCTTTAAATCTCCTCATTGGTCTACCTGCATCTATCCTCGTTCTACTTCTACGTGCTTTGATTACTGTTACTCCTTTTAAAGATTATTTTGTGGTTTCTGGTTTACTTTACACACAAATATAGATTTAGAGTAAGCTTTTTGATTTCCATAAAAAATGCACTTGAAAATTTGAGGGGCGGCCCCACCCCCAGGGGACGTCCTTGGGGCTGCCGCCCTGCCTTGTCAACATCGCCTCAGTGACCTCACAGAGCGGGACCCCACGGGCCACTGGCGCCGGGATGGGGGTGGCCGGGGCAAGCCACGGGGCCATGCTGCCAGGAACCAAGGGAACCAGCGGAACCAGCAGAACCAGCGCAGAGGCTGCAGCGTGGCCTGGGGGCAGGGGAGTCCCCAGCTCAAGACAGCACAGTAAAGCGCAGCCACAAGGGGCTCCTCCACCTGGCCCAGGGCTCAGCACGGCCTGCGGGGGACGATATGCTCCACTGGCAGGCGACCCTAATGGGGCCCAACGACAGCCTCTACCAACGAGGGGGGTCTTCTTCCTGAGGATCCAGTTGCCATCCGATTATGTTTTCAAACCACCCAAGGTCGCATTCACCACCCGACTTCACCCTCCAACATTAACAGAAATGGAAGTGTTTGTCCGCACTTCCTTAGATCTGAGTGGTCGCCGGCACTGACCATTTCCCAAGTGTTTCCGTGTTGTGCGCCCCCAACCCCGATGATCCTTTGCTTCCTGAGATTTCGAAGATCTGCAGAAAGGATAGGAGAAATTACGATGGAAAAGCTCAAGAATGGACTCAGAAATAGGCCATGTGACTTCAAAATAAATAATACCATCACCTTAATGGTAAAGATAAAGTGGCAATTCAATTAAAAAAAAAACTTGAATGGACTGCATTGACTCTGTAGATGAATTTATGGGGTTTTCTGTTCTTAACAATATTAAGTATTGTTATTTAACATTAGATGTCTTTCCATTTATTCATTTATTTTAAAATTTCTTTTAGCATTTAAAAAACCAGTGTAAAATTCTTACACTTCTTTTGTTAAATTTATTCCTGAATATTTATTTGTGATGCCATTGTGAATAGAGTATTTTCTTAATTAAATTTTCAGATTGATAACTGCTAGTATAATATATATTGATCTTGTGTCTTGTGACATGGGTGGATTCATTTCATTAGTTCTCATGGGTTTTTAGTAAATTCCTTCCAAATTTTTATGTGGAAGATTAAGTTGTCTGCAATAAAAGGTAGTTCTTTTTTTCAATCTGGAGGATGTTATTTCACTTTCTAATGTAATTTCCCTGGCTATTATCTCCGGTACAATGCTGCATAGCGTAGGGAAAGTGGAGATCTTATCTTGTTCCTAGACTTACAGACAAAGTACTCGGTCTTTCAGTATTACGTATAATGTTAACTGTAGGTTTTCATAGATTACTTCTGGCAAGACTCAGAATTTTCCAAATATGAGTAGTGTGCTGGGGATTTTATCACAGTGGGTGTCGGATTTGTCAAATGTTTTCCTGTGTCTATTGGAAAGGTATCTTTTGTCACTTGAATAAAGTAATATTGTGTATTATCTCGATTAACTTTTGGATATTAAGCCAACATTGCATTTTTAAAAATAAAATCTCACTAGGTCATATAGCCATATTTATATGCTCCTTGTGAAGTTTGCTAGTATTTTCTAAGGATTTCTGTGTCTGTATTCTTAAAGGATTTTTGTCTATAGCCTTCTTTACTTTTGATTTCTTTCCTACTTTTGGTATCATGGTAATGGTGGTCTCATAGGATGAATTAGAATATGTTACTTTTATTTTTAGAAGTTACTGTGAAGAATTGGTATAACCTTTATCATGTGTTGATAAAATTTATCATTTAAGCCCTATACGTCGTTCAACAATGGAGATTTGTTCTGGGAAATGCACTGTTAGGCCATTTTGTCATTGTGTGAACATCACAGAATGTACTTGCACAAATCTAGAAGGTATAGCCTGCTATACACCTAGGCTATATGGTATCACCTCTTGCTCCTAGGCTACAAACCTGTGCAACATGTTACGGTACTTAATATCATAGGGAATCCTAACACAATGGTATTTGTGTATCTAAATGTGTATTTATGGTTAGAGAACTAACCATACAAAAGTTACAGTAAAATACACTACAAAAGATTAAAAAATGGTATACCTTGTATAGGTCACTTGCCATGAATGAACATATAGGACTAAAAGTTGTACAGCAAATATATAAACCAATAACATAGTCACTTATTACCATATTATCAAGTATTATGTACTGCATATAATTGTCTACCATAGTTTTATCTCACTGGCAACCCAGGTTTGTTTACACCAGCATCACCATAGATACATGGATAATGCATTGTGCTTCAATTTAACATGCACTAGAAAGTTTTCAGCTTCATTATAATCTCAAGGAAGCACTCTAGTATATGCAGTCCATCATTGACCAAAACTTTGTTATGCAAGGCAGGACCATATATATATATATATATATATATATGACTATCTGTATAAGCTATTTCTTTAGTTTTCTTTCAAAATTTGTACCTCTAAAGATATTTATTTCTAATATATAGTATTCCTCGGTAACAGATTTTCTGGAAATATGACCTGAGAAAATCTAGAATAATAATATGCAATGAGGCTTTACCCTAATCAATGACAGACCCAAAATTTCCTGTTTTGTAGAATGGACATTGTGACTACAATTACTGTATCATATTTACTGTGTGGGACAAATAAGTTATTGAACATAAAATATATTAATAAAACTGTAATATGACATTGGGTTTTATGAAGAGGGCTCTGACCGAGATAACCTCCTCTTTTCGTCAGTATTTAGATAAGACAGAAACATAATTTTTATGACAAATACAGAATATTATAATTGAATGGTATTTATAAAAGATCATTTGATGCCTCAAGGTGGTTAGTATTTACTTAGCACATACAGTGTATTAGGTACTATACAAAGCCATGACACATTTATAGGTATAATACCTAGAGTTCAAAAATAAATAATTCAGAGATTCATTGGAAATGACAAATTGACATATTTTCAGTCATATGAGGTGATATTAAAAGCATCATAAAAATTAACTGTTTTGGTATACGGTAAATAAATTAACCTAAAGTGTTAGGCAATTTTACTAGAATGTTTGACTAATTAGTCATAGAAATAAATGGGCAGCATTTTGACCAGTAAACAGAGAATAGGCATTCTTTTCAAATAACAGAAAAAAGTATTTTAAATGGATTTTTTTTTCTTTGAGACAGTCTGACTCTGTTGCCTAGGCTAGAGTGCCATGGCATCAGCCTAGGTCACAGCAATCTCAGACTCCTGGGCTCAAGCAATCCTACTTCCTCACCCTCCCAAGTAGCTCAGACTACAGGCACGCACCACCATGCCCGGCTAATTTTTTCTATATATTTTAGGTTGTCCAGCTAATTTCTTTCTATTTTTAGTAGAGATGGGGTCTTGCTCTTGCTCAGGCTTGTCTTGAACTCCTGAGCTCAAGCAATCCTCTGGCCTCGGCCTCCCAGAGTGCTAGGATTACTGGCGTGAGCCACCACACCTGGCTAAATGGATAATTATTAAGCCTAAAATTTTATTAAATTAATAACAAATATCCAACTGCTTATATATTTTGAACACTGTAAAATGACAACAGAAACTATCAAAGTATAACCAACCAGTAACACCAAGTCACATACAGATTTCTTTTAGGATGTTTTAAACTGATTTCAGCATGAAATGGAAAATCCAAACTGAGATCATTTTTACTGGGTCAGGGAAGGGCTAATTTAGGCAACATGGTGATTGGAACCAAAATATGTGAATTTAAGTAAATAATTCTACCAATATTAGCTTCATTTTACAAGGCAACAGAAATTCTGACCATATATAAGTACTATTCTCTGTAGTCTAGTATTGTCATTTCAGGTATTTGGGCAAAACATAAAATTAAATGTCTACTACATTTTTAAGTAATCACATTTTACAACTTATAATTCCCATGTGGCATATTGAGGGAGAGTGTTCCCGAGGAAGAAACTTGGGATTTATTATGAGATGCTGTTGATGCTACCAAAAAACATTGTGTGAAATATTTTCTTCATGTGGACACTGTTCATATTTGTGTTTTGGGGAAAATATTATACATTCCAAACACTTTTAATGCACATGGCTAAAATCCTCAGAAAAATACAAGAATCCATAAAATGCTGAGAAGAGGTGAAAGGAAAATGTGAGAATCCCAGGAGTAGAAGTAAATCAAGGGCATTATCTAGGGCAGCAATCAACTAAGAAGCACATGCTCTCTTCAGACACAGCTGATCACAAAGACATCAAATCCATACGGATTGTCCAACGGGCTACAGGATAACGGAATACATTTTTTAAAAAGTGGCTGTAGATGTCCCGAGTATGCTGTCTCTTTTATGTGACAGCCAAATTATAAGTTATGTTGTACACAAGGAATAAGATACTACGATGAGAGTTAGAAGAAATTTCACATCGCCTAACTTTCAGATATAAGAATTATGTTTAAAATGTTTAAGTCAATACAATGGGGAAAATGGGAAACCAAAATGATGTGGCTAGCACAAGAAACTATAAGCTTGAGAAGCTGTGTTTGGAAAGAGCAAATCAAATGAAAACTATTGAAAATGTAATAGGCCGGGCGCCGGTGGCTCACGCCTGTAATCCTAGCACTCTAGGAGGCCGAGGCGGGTGGATCGCTCAAGGTCAGGAGTTCGAGACCAGCCTGAGCGAGACCCCGTCTCTACTAAAAATAGAAAGACATTATATGGACAACTAAAAAAATCTATATAGAAAAAATTAGCCGGGCATGGTGGCGCATGCCTGTAGTCCCAGCTACTCGGGAGGCTGAGGCAGTAGGATCGCTTAAGCCGAGGAGTCTGAGGTTGCTGTGAGCTAAGCTGACGCCACGGCACTCACTCTAGCCTGTGCAACAAAGTGAGACTCTGTCTCAACAAAAAAAAAAAAAAAAAAAAAAAAGAAAAGAAAATGTAATAAATCCACTTAATACATAACATCTGGGTAAAACATTAAATTAGACTGATGTGAGGAGAAGGCTAGGAAGCTGTAATTTTGGGCACCATGTCCAAGGGAGACAAAGTAATAGAAAATACAAATTTAGTAATACCTATATGAAGACTACAGTGAGAAGAAAACAAGCACATGTACTTCGTTCACTAAAATATGTAAAAAGAACAAAGGGTTCTGAATCATTAAATTCAGAAATGCAATACATAAAAAAGAGAAAAGCAAAGAAAAAATATTAAAAGCGATAGTCAAGCTGCACCTAACACCAAACAGAAGGTAAACACATAAAAAAAAAGTAAGAGAGTAAAAAAAACCTAATGTCCAAAGATGAGAAGGAAGTTTCCACAGCTTGTATAGAGCCAGAAAACAGAGAAATGTTTAGAAATGGTGCTGAGAAAAATTCAAACTAGAATTAGATTCTTTTTTTTTTTTTTTCTTTTCTTTTTATTGAGACAGAGTCTCACTCTGTTGCCCAGGCTAGAGTGAGTGTCGTGGCATCAGCCTAGCTCACAGCAACCTCGAACTCCTGGGCTCAAGTGATCCTACTGCCTCAGCCTTCCGAGTAGCTGGGACAACAGGCATGCGGGACCATGCCCAGCTAATTTTTTTTCTATATATATTTTTTTAGTTGGCCAGAAAATTTCTTTCTATTTTTAGTAGAGACGGGGTCTTGCTCTTGCTCAGGCTGGTCTCGAACTCCTGAGCTCAAGTAATCGTCTGGCCTCAGCCTCCCAGAGTGCTAGGATTACAGGCATGAGCCACCACGCCCGGCCCTAGGATTAGATTCTTAGCTAAGAAGAAACAGAAGAAAAATCCTGAAAGATCTGATTACCAACAGGGGCTTCCTAAGGTATACTTTAAGGAGAAAGAAATATTTTCCCTTATGAAGGTCAGATAAAGATGAAAGAGTTAAGAGGTTTGATATGGGAATATTAAATCATAATGGATGTTAAACTAGTGGAGCTATATTGTCCTTGGGAGCATCAAATTCAAAAGTATTTTGATAATAAAAGTGTGACTCAATATATTTTATTTAAATTAGATAACAATTTATATGCTGCTTGGATAATTAACTAATGACAGAAAAATCTATGTTTCAGACAACTTTTTATCCCTAGCATGTTAAACATTGTTGAAACTTCTGTTGCATATTTTGCAGGTTATTAATTATTCTTTTATCAGAACTCATTTGTATCAAAGAGCAAACAGTGGCACAGACATTGACCACAAGCTTCTGAACACCCACAACAGGGTTGAAAGGATGTAATGATAAGGTTTGTCCAGAACATGACCACAAAGAAACTCACCACAAGCAGGATGATCTGGGTGGCTTTTTCTCAGGACAGGCTCTCGGGGAGAATCCGGTGCTGTGAAGGTGCTGGGATCCCGCCTGATGCCTAAACAAGTGAATGACCGTGTACGCACTTGGGAACAGCATCAGTCCTACAAAGGAACATCCCTGGATGTTGTCAGAGTGAAAAACAGACCTCTGATGTTGGAGTTCATGGGTGAAAGTATTTATCGAGAATCAGTACATTGGTCTGGGCCATGTTGAAAGAAGCCACAGTGTAAAATACCAGGTTACTACTAAAAGGAAAAATCAGGGGCTATAAAGAGAAGAAAATATGGATAACATAATTCGTGAACTTGTGTTTGAACTTTGCCATCCGGGCAGTGCTGGGGCTGGTGGTGATGGCCTGGAGCATGATCGGGAGGCAGGTGGTGCAGATGGCGAGGCCGTCACCACCCTGCTCATGTAGAAAAGCACCTTACACTTGAAGTCGTTCCAAAAATCCAGAGACTCCAAGAGGTCTGTTGACAAAAATCCCCTGCAGTGAGGAGCATCACTGCGTGTATGACGACCAAGTGAGAGATGATCAGGTTAGTGGGCTAGGCCTTTGCTCCAGAAGAAATGTGAAGATATAGAAGAGAAGGAGGAAGGTGTTGGCTGAGACTCCAATGCCAGCTTGGGAATAAAAGGCATTTTTAATAACATGAGTAGAAAGAATATTCATCTTAATGGCACAGAGGAAACATCTTTTGTATAGCTGGAAAAAACAATAAACCTTACATCATCAATGTTCTTTCTTAAATAGTCAAATTGTCACCATAATTATTGTTTCTTATTTTATCCACTTAGTCTTGATTAACATGGACTATCTCATATAAATTCTGAAAATCTAGCCTCTGCATCATTTCCCACACCAAACATGTATATGGAAAACACCAACATATGCACAATTATGCCCTTGTGGAATGCACACTATCTATACTTTTATTGTACCTGGGCCTCCCCTTTTAGAGATCATATCTTTGTTGTTCTTTATTCCCTCATTTTACATTTAACTTCGAAAACATTGATAGGCATATAAAATTGATTAAACCAATGAAAATATAATATCCACTGGGGTCTTTCTCACATCTCACCAATCTGACACTTTCTATTTATCGCTTTTCCACATTTTGGGACCCTTGTGATTACACTGGACCCATTCTGATAATTCAGAATAATCTTTCCAGTTTTAGTCAGCTGTTTAGCAACCTTGATCTCACCTTCAACCTTATATTCCTTTTGCCATGAAGTCTAGTACATTCCCAATATGTGGGAATTAGGACATGGCAATTTGGGGGGGTCATTATGTGCTTATCTAAATCCTGTATCACCTAAAACTGGTCATGGTTCTCTGTGAGTTTAGTCCCAGTTTAGTTTATGTCCCAGAAATCCCTACGTGAACTCTTCATCTGAAACAGACTAGCTAATATACAACTTCTCAATTATCAAAAGGGTAAACACTACTTTTAATGACCTTATGACAACCGAGAAGTTGCATCAACATAGTCACATGATTCTTTTCCTGAGATTTCACTTGCAACAAGGATATTCTCCTATGCCTTGAAAATCACTGATGTCTCCAATAACAAAGATAATCCCACTGATGTTTTCAGGATATCTCCTACACCAGAACACCTTGTAAAATTTCACTTAATTATTGTGGAGTTACTATCTCATGTCATTTGTCTCGGATTCAGGCATCACTAGTTTAATTCAGTGCTCAGAAAAATTCAGCTTTATGACAGAAAAAATTAAAAACAGCACATTCACTTAGATTTTTTCTGAGATGAATGTCCAATTATATTCTAAAGTCTCTCCTGTCTATGTCATCACATGCATGTAAATATATAAGGCAATGCAGATATGTTGATAATTAGTATTTCTGGCTCATACTCAGAAATTAATGGCTGATGTAGAGAAATGCTCTAAACCAGCTGGTTTGTAAGTGTTTGTAAAGGACACATCTTATAGTTGATCATCTTTCTCTGAAATCTTAACCTAATAAAGGGACATGATTATCTTAACTACCGGAAGCAAACAACTGATAGTTGCCACCAATGTACATCTGCATCCTCGATCCATTTCTTTGTTCTGCTGTCAAGTTGGACCCATGAGAAGCATCCAAGTAATACTCTCTTAAAGGTACAGTGGTCTCCATATTTTACGAATCATACTCTGGTATGTTAAGGAATTATCAGTTAAAAAATATTTGGGCATAGTCTACTAATATATGTACTAATATAATAACTGTATAATGAATATACAGTTATTCTTTAACTATATATATTATTTCAATGGAATAATGGTGACAACTAAAGTATTTTTATATCTTTTGGAAATATGTCTCAATGCACAGAATGAAACAATTGATAGGTGTCAAAAACAGCTATTTCTGTGCAAAAAAGTCATTTGTTGTTGATCTGCATTTTAAACTTTGTGTCGTATGTATGAATTTAACGAACCTGGGAAACCCAACGGGAAAAGTCATGCAATTTGCAATAATATGGTACCCACTAGGGAGAAACAAAACTTTAAAAAAATTTACGGAGGTGGCCTACAGGTTGGCCAGGATGCTAATAATTGAGTACTATCTGATACATTGAAAAGTGAAAATACTAACGCACATCTCGGCACTCATAAGAAGTGACAACCGTGGCCTCCTGCAGCTGAAGGTGAATCCTCTGAGCACCCTCAGTGAACATATGACACAGAACAAGTTCATTCTCATACCGGCATTCACCCTAGGCCCCTTTCAATGCTGTAAGTCCCAAAGCATATGTACAATCATGAGCAATGAAATATAACACCATCACATGAACCAGCAAAATAGACTGATCATAATGTACCTGGGCATAGATCAGGGGTAAGGGAAAAATAGGAGTGAATTCAAAATGCCATTTACAGAAACCCAGGAGCTGTTTTGCATTAGAGAATATGTTCTTTAGAAGAAAAAAGAAGTTTGGAATAATCTATTTACTCTTCTGTATCACAATATCTAATTTTTAGAATAGCACTATTTTATGAATGATATCATTTGAATAGTGATCTTTACACTCTGCCCTGTGCTGACTAAATATTATCTATATGGTTCTTAAATTTTTTTACTATACTAATAAATATGGAGTCATTTTCATCACTAATTTCGCCACAGGTACTGAGCAGCATTGTAAGACCTATGAGGGCTCATTGAGAGCATAAAGTGATTAGGATCATTGCAGGTGACAAGATGAGAGAGGGTTACTTGGGTCGGTCAGTGGCAATAGCTGGCAAACTGGAAAACAGCTGGCAACTTCAGAGAAGGAAAACTTATTTCTCACCAAGAGTAGTTCCATGGAAAGATCGTTACGAAACGCACAAAGGGCATAAGGATAAATATGCTACACCCTAGATACCACTGAATGACTGCAATGCATCGACTATTCTCTAGAAAGTTAATGGAGTACAAGCTGCAAGTGGAGGCACAATGTTTCTGACAGGAAGATTTATCATTCTTAGCTTCCCTGGGGGAAACCACAGGAAGGACAACTGTCACTGTAAAAATGTGGGACGAGAAACCATGGAGAGACTTGATGACTTGATCTCAATTCCTGTGCTACCAATTTTGGGAACTGCTATAATAAAAATGCTTTTGGCTGTCTGCGTGTGTGTGTCCAGAACAAAGAAGCAAAGTATATACTCTTTTTTTCCTAAAGACTTGTAAGTCCTTTTACCATCATGCCCCTGTGAATCACTGTGAAGACAAAGTGAAAGTCATATATAATAAAATGTAAAAATATTGAATTTGGTTGGACATTTCCAAGCTGTAAATTGGAATATCTTCTGTTCTCCATGGGCACGTGACTACAATCAGTTGATGTCCCTCCTTTCTGACATTATTCACCCTAAGTACATACAGTTCACACTTTTAACATGAATGCTTTAATTTTGTTTCTAAGTTCAGAGAAAGAGGTGTTTTACTGTTAAGTATCCTTGAGGGTCTGATGCCCCCCCGAGCCACAAAGGAACAATTGTCATCACCATTATTGTTCCCTTTTATTTTCAGCCCAAACTGATTTCATTCTTTTTGTGTTCATTTAACGAAAAATAGGCACAATGAGGCACTATCCCTACTGAATTTGGGCACCATTTACTTCTAAATTTCAACAATAGAAAAGTGAACTTGTCATATTTGGGAACACATGTCTTAAGAAGAAAATTAAAATTTGAAACTTTCAATAAAACATTATGAAAACAACATCTAGAAGACATACAAGTATATTTACAGTAAGGAAATGCTATGTTCTAAATATTTTGAAAAGTATTAGTTTCTCATCATTAATAATGTCATCCAAAGAAATATACAGATACTTCATACTTTTTAGTTTGTTAAACATAAAAGACAGTAAAACAGAATTTGTTTTAGGGAAGTATTCAAAATCATGAAGAATATTTCAAGCTCCCATTCCTGTGATGTAATCATTAACACTACAGAAAATTCATGAGTGGCAGAAAGATATATGTCCAGAAAGGATTTTTTGCAAGAAAAACAACAAAAATTCTGCATTAGTAATAAGTATAAGAGAATAAAAATTTCTAAAGGCATCTTCTGAGAGCTAATTAATTCAAAATATTGAAAAAATGATTTATAACAACTTTAAATGGTTTTAAAATATTATAAACATACTAAAGTATCTCCAAATTTCAAGAACAAAGTATTATGACTAAATCCTTCTGAATTTTTTCAGATTTCTCCTGTTTTAAGAGATAACATTTCACTGAAGTACACACTGCATTAAAACTAAAGAAAAAAATAATAATATTAATAGTAAAATAAGGAAGTCAAATGCAATGGCTACTCATTGCGAGCAGCGCCCAATGGCTGCCTTGTAGGGCCTTGACTGGAGCAGCGGTGCCCCCCTCGGTCTGGCCAAGCACCTGTTGTCGCTGTCGCTGCATGGCCGGCACCCACCTCTCTTATCTGACGTTAGGCGCTCTGGTTCCAGGCGCAGCAGCAGCACCATGCGACCGCCCCGTTGGCGTCCCTCGGCCGGCAATCCTGCTCACGCAATGCTGCTGCCCGCCAGCAGCCTGGTCAGCCCAGGGACCCTCCGATTAGCAGCGCTCAGGCAAGAGCTGACCACGCGGCTTCTGGCGCAGAGCGCCCGACGGGCTGGCGCCCTCGCCTGGCTCGGAGGCTCCGCTGCGCACCAGCTCCATCAGCACCGGCGCCCACAGCGGCGCCCGCGCACCTTCGCCCCTTTCCTGGCGGGGCTGCCCTGAGGGCCGCTCGGGCAGTCTGCCCACCCCCAGCAGTGTGGGAAGTAGACGTGCGACGGTCCAGCTTCCTCCCATCCTTCCCTCCTGCCTTCTCGGCACTGCCCTCCTCACTTCCAAATAGGTCAGTGACCACTGGTGGGAAATATTGGGTATTCAGTATAATTTTTTCTCTCATGTTGTGCCAAAAATAAACAGCCAAATAATGACCCGATTTGTCATTTTTCTCCATTTTTGTTTACACTTTTCTGTTAGCAAAAATTATTTGAGCATCCATCGTGTAGGAGACATTATAATTATTCATATTTCACATACATTGTTACACTAATCAATTACATACACTCCAAATATACCCCCAAAATACTTTAATAGAATGAGAGAAACAAAATGGAAATAGAAATTCCAGCAAGATATGGGATCGTCCCGGCGGGGTCGCCAAAAAATAAAACAAAAAAACAAAAAACAAAAAAATAAAAACAAACAAAGAAAAAAAGATATGGGATGGTTTGAGATAACACAAAACAGACAACAAAACAGTTCCTCACCTGTAGGTTGGTGTAGAAACTCCTTTCTCCATTGTGTGCCTTGGGCAGTTTCTGGACCAAGTGCTAGCCGGCTTGTCTACAGTCTGAGTCTTAGAGTCAACATCACCTCCTGGAGTTAACTACAGTCTCCAAGAAGGAGACTGATGGAGATAGCGGAGAAATAGCAAGGTGAGCCACACAGGTCATATGTGAAGGACACAGAGGGTTTAGGCATGTTAGAAGGTAGCAGTAAAAGAGAACTTCCTTTAAAACCTATAGCAACATCATACCTCATGGCAAAATATTGAACACTTTCCTCTTGAATCGGAGAACAATACAAAGATGTATATTATACTATTTTTATTCAACATTGTACTGAAAGTACTATTCAAGGCAATAGTGCATGAAACAGAAAAAAAGGTATAAAGATTGAAAAGATTTGTAGATGATGACTGTGCATGTAGGAAACCTAAATGAATCCGCAAGCTATCAGAATCAGCATATGCATTTAGGAAGGTCGCCCAATACTAAGTCAGTACACCAAAATAAATTGTATTTCTATAAATAATAAAGAATTAGAAAATGAAACTCAAAGATATCATCTACGACAACATTAAGAAACAACAAAATCTAGGATGAAATCTAACAGAAGTCTTATATACCTATACAGTGAAATGTACCAAACATTGCTGAGAAGAATTAAAGGAGAACTAACTGTTTATGGGTTAGAGGATTCGATATTGTTAAGATTGACAATAACGATGAAAAAATTGGTCTATAGATTGAACATAAGCACAATTAAAATCCCAGCAGGATTTGTACATGTTTGTAAATTAACAATTTGATTCTAAAATTTATATGACAGAGCAAAAGTCCAAGAATTTAGTATTTCAGCCATATGTTGTGTATTAAGTTACTTGATTATATTTCCAATTGTTTACTTTCTATTTGGCTCTTTTAAAAATTTGGCTTGTCCAGCTTATAATTTCTTATTTTTTCCACATTATATGTTTTTTCCACATTTTATATTTTTTCCTATTGGATTGACTTACACATTTTAATCATTATTGCTATATCTGAAATTTATGTGATATTGAATTTCTTGTGACTCTCATCCTGATAATTTATTTCTTCATTTCCAACATAAACTATAATTTGGTTCTTATATAGGAGAGATTTTTCATTCGGGATGTCTGCAGTCAGTGTTAAAAGAGTAGATTTATAAATGTTTATACCACAGAAAATTACAAATATGTGAACTGATGACTTTGTTATTTAGCTTAATATTTTCCCAATGTAAACTTACGCCAAAAGATCCCATTGCACCCATCATAAAGCACTATTTTTTAATTAAAAATAAAATTTTTTCAAAGTTGATGATTTTTTCCAATGAATCTTTGAGCTATTCATTTTATATTCTTGTATCTTAAGCCTACATATATTTAATGGCTTAGAATAGCGCCTAACATATTGTGTCTCCTGAATGCTAACCACACTTATTGTCAAATTATCTCTTGTACATATAATTCTTCAAATACAGTATTATTTTGTATTTTTCCTTATTAAAAGTTTTTTCTCATCCAAATATTGCTAACAAAAAATGAGGGGCAGCCTTGCATTCGCTGATTTATAGATTTCAAAGTCCAATGGCAATTTCACTAATTTTTTATCTATCTCACTTAATAAATGTGAATGTTTTTGTGCGTGGGTTTTTTATTTCAAAATATTACTAGGGTATAAATGATTAGGTTATATATATTGCCTTTGCACTTCCTGAGCCAGAGCTACAAGCATGCCCCTCCCCCAGACCGTGTGCAACTCACCCATCAGGCATGAATATACCCATTCCCTCCTCCCTGTTGGGAACACCCAATGAATGTTTCTTATGTGCACATAAGTCTTGATCACTAAGTACAGATTTTATGGTGAGTGAGTACCTATGGTGCTTGTTTTTCCATGCTTGTGATACTTCACTTAGGAGAGTGGGCTCCAGCTCCATCCAGGAAAATACAAGAGGTGCTAGTTCACCACCATCTTTTTGTGGCTGAGTAATACACCGTGGTATACATACCCCATATTTTATTAATGCACTCATGTATTGATGGGCACTTGGATTGTTTCCACATCTTTGCCATTGTGAATTGTGCTATTATCAACATTCAGGTTCAGATATCTTTGTTACACAATGTCTTTGTTCCTTTTGGTATATGCCCAGTAGTGGGATTGCTGAATCAAATGGTAGTTCTACGAGGTATGTCCATATTACTTTGCATAGAGGTTGTACTAGTTTGCAGTCCCACCAGAAGTGTATGAGTGTTTCTATCTCTCTGCATCCATGCCAATATTTATCGTTTTGGACTTTTTGATAAAAGCCATTCTCAGTGAAGTTACGTGATAGCTCACTGTGGTTTTGATTTGCATTTCCTTGATGATTGGACATGCTGAGCATTTTTTCATATGATTCTTGGCCATTCGTCTATGTTCTTTTGAAAAGTTTCTGTTCATGTTTTTTGCCCACTTCTTAATGGGGTTGTTTGATTTTTTTCTAGCTGATTTTCCTGAGTTGTATATAGATACTAGTTATCAGCCTTTTATTAGATGTATAGCATGCAAATATTTTCTCCCATTCTGTAGGTTTTCTATTTGCTTTAGTGATAGTTTCTTTCGCTTTGCAGAAGCTTTTAAATTTGATCAATCCCATTTATTTATTTTTGTTGATGCTATCATTGCTTTTGGGGTCTTCGTCATAATTTCTTTGCCTAGACCAATGTCTATAAGAGTTTTTTCAATGTTTTCTTCTAGAATTCCTGTGGTTTAATTCCTTAGGATTAAGTGCGTTATCCATCATGAATTGATTTTTCTGAGAGGTGTGAGATGTGGATCCTGTTTCAGTCTTCTACATGTGGCCAGCACCATGTAGTGAATGAGGATTCTTTTCCCCAGTGTGTGTTTTTCTCTGCTTTGTCAAAGATCAGAAGGCTACATGAGGATGGTTTTATATCTGGGTTCTCAGTCCTGTTCCATTGGTCTCTGTCTCTGTTCTTGAGCCAGTATCATGCTGTTTTCATTACTATAGCCTCGTAGTATAGGTTGAAGTCTGATAAATTGATGCTTCCCAATTTGTTCTTTTTGCTTAATGTTGCTTCAGCTATATGGGGTCTTCTCTGGGGTCATACAAACTGTAGAATTATTTTTTCTAGATCTGCAAAAAATGATGTTAGTATTTTATTAGGGATCACATTGAATCTGTAGATTACTTTGAACAGTATAGACATTTAAACAATGTTGATTCTGCCAACCCATAAGCATGTTGCATGGTTTTCCTCCTGTATACGTCCTTTCCTATTTCCTTCCTTAGCATTTTATACTTCTTCCTGTGGAGGTCTTTCACCTACTTAGTTAAATATATTCCTAGGTATTTTATCTTCTTTGTGGCTATTGTGAAAGGTACTGAGTCTTTGATTTGGTTTGTCTGTTGGTGTATATGAATGCTAGTGATGTGCGGATGTTGATTTTGTAACCTGAGATTTTGCTGAACTTAGTTATCAATTCCAGTAGTCTCCTGGCAGAATCTTTGGGGTTTTCTAGACATTAGCTCACATCATCTGTGAAGAGCAATAATTTGACCTCTTCTGCCCCTGTTTGGATGCCCTTGATTTCCTTCTATTGTCTGAATGCTCTGGTGAGGAATTCCAGCACTATGTTGAAGAGAAATGGTGATAAAGGGCAACCTTGTGTGGTTCCAGTTCTAAGCAGGAGTGCTTTCAATTTTTTCCCATTTATTATGAGGTTCGCTTTGGGTTTGTCGTATATGGCTTTTACCATTTTGATGTAAGTCCCGTCTATGCCTATTTTATTAAGTGTTCTTATCATAAAAAGTTGCTGAATTTTATTAAATGCTTTTTTAGTATCTACTGAGATGATTGTATGGTGTTTTTTACTTCTGTTTATATGTGAATTATATTTATAGATTTACGTATATTAAACCATCCCTGCATCTCTGGAATGAAGCCAACTTGAGCATGATGGATTTTTTTGATATGGAGCTGAATTTGATTTGATAGGATTTTATCAAAAATTCTCACATCTATATTCCTAAGGGATATTGGCGTGCAGTTTTCTTGTTTTGTTGAGTCCTTTCATGGCTTTGCTATCAAGGTGACGCTGGCTTCATGAAATGTGTTGGGGAAGATTCCTTCCTTCTCAATATTGTGGAATAATTTCTGTAGTACAGGCACGAGTTCTTGTTAGTAGGTCTGGTAGAATTCAGGTGTGAGACCATCTGGTCCAGGACATGTTTTCTTAGGAAGGTTTTCTATTGCTGCTTTAATTTCAGTACTTGATATTGGTGTGTTCAGGAATTCTATTTCTTCCTGATTAAGCCTAGGGAGCTTGTGTGTTTCTAAGAATTTGTCAATTTGCTCCACATTTTCAAGTTTATGTGCACAGAGATTTTTATAAAATTCAGAAATGATATTTTCTATTGCCATGATATCTGTTGTATTTTCTTCCTTTTTATTCCTGATTGAGTTTGTTAGAGGCCTTTCTTTTCTGCTTCTGGTTAATCTAGTGGGAGGTGTGTCAATTTTGTTTATCTTTTCTAAGAAGCAACTTTTTCTTTCATTAATCTTTCATATAGTTCTTTTTTTATGGACTTCATTTAGTTCTGTTCTGGTCTTGGTTATTGCTTTTCTTCTGGTGGGTTTCGGATTGGTTCACACTTCTTTATCCAGTTATTTGAGTCAATTCATTAGCTTGTTGGTTTGTGACCTTTCAATCTTTTGGATGTAGGTATTTAAAGCTATGAATAGTCCTCTCAGGACTGCTTTAGCTGTGTCCCAGAGATTTTGATAATTTGTTTCCTCATCATTTAGTTGAAAGAATCTTTTGATTTCCATCTTAATCTCCTCCTTGACCAAATAATCTTTCAGCAGTAAGTTGTTTAGTTTCCATGACTTTGTGTAGAGATGAACATTTCTGTTGGAGGTGTTTCTAATTTTATTCCACTGTTGTCTTAGAAGATGAATAGTATAATTAATCTTTTTTTAAATTTTTGAGACATGTTTTGTGGTCTAGGATGGTCACTCTTAGAGAGTGTCCCATGAGGTGATGAGAAGAATGTATACTCAGTGGTTTTTGGGTAGACAGTTTTGGTAAATGTTTTTAGTTGCATTTGTTCTAGAGTTCTGCTTAAGTACAATGTTTCTTTGTTTATTTTCTATTTGTAAGATCTCTCCTATTCCATCAGTGGGGTATGAAAGTTTCTAGATATTGCAGTGCTGTTGTTTATTATTTTGTTTTGATCAAGTAGGTTTTGTTTATGAATCTGGGCACACCTTTCTTGGATACATAAATATTTATAATTGTTATGTCTTCATGTTGAATTGTTCCCTTTACCATTATATAATGACCATTTTGTCTTTCCTTTCTTTTGTTGATTTGAAGACTACATCATGTGATATGGAAACCGGTATACCAGGTTTCTTTTTGTATCAATTTGCATGCAATATTCTTTTGCATTCCATCACCTCGAGTCTGAATGTGTCCTTGTGGGTAGATGTGTTTCCTGAGGATAGCAGATATTTGGCTTCTACAGATTTATCCATTCAGCCAGTCTATATTTCTTCAGTGGGCAGTTGAACCTATTCACTTTTATTGAAAGAATTGATAAGGGGGCTGGATGTCTGTTCATCTTGTTGAATAGAACTTTGTTACTTTCTTTTATGAGTGGAGTCACTGTGGTATCTGACCTTTGACCTTTAGCTTTTGGATGATTTTGCACTGGTGTCTATTGTTCTGCTCCAGGTGTAACACAGTTCTGAATAGTTCTTGCAGAGCTAGAGTTGTTTTGACAAATTCTCTCATGTGTTGGCTTGTATGAGAAAGTATTTATTTCCCCCTCATATATGAAACTTAGTTTTACAGCATACAAAATCCGAGGGTGGGCATTAATCTGTTTGAGCAGACTGAGAATGGGGCCCCATTCCCTTCTAGCTTGAAAGGTCTCAGTTGAGAAATCTGCAGTTACACTGATGGGTTTTGCTTTGTAAGTCACTCGCTGCTCTCACCTTCTGGCTCATAGGAGGGCTTCTTTCATGTTTATTTTGTCCAGTCTAAGGAATATGTCTTGTGATGTTTTCCTCTTTGTGACGAATATCCCAGGAGTCCCTTGAGGTTTTTGTACCTGGATATCTAGATTTTTGGCAAGAACAAGGCAATTTCCTTCAATTATTCCCTCGAATAGATTATCCAACCCATGTGTATTTTCTTCTTCACCCTCATGGAAAGATATCATTCTTATGTTAGGCCTCTTTATATAATCATATACTTCTTGTAGGCTTTGCTCTTTTGTCTTATTTCTCTCTTGTACCTCTGTGAGTGACTTCTTGAATTGAAAGATATTGTCTTCAAGCTCTGAGATTCTTTCTTATGCTTGATCTAACTTATTCTTAAGTCTTTCCACTGTGTTTTGGAATTCCTTAAATGAGTTTTTCATTTCCAGAAGTTCTGTTTTATTTTTAATATTTCAATTTCATTAGTCAATTTTTAATTCATTTCCTGATTTTTTTTTTGTAGTTTCTTTGTGTTGGGTTCCCACTTTATCTTGCATTTTATTGAGCTTACTTACAATCCATGTCCAAAGTTCTTCATCTGTCATTTCAATGTTCTGATTTTGGTTGGTATTCATTGCTAGGGAATTGATGTTCTCATTTCATTCTTCATACTTCCAGAGTTCTTTTGCTGATTCCTTCTCATCTTGAGCAGTTGTTCTTTCTTACCTTTGTATTTTCTTTTGTATAGATAATGACATGCCCAGTTTAATATCTGAGCTAGTAGGTGGTGCTTGTGGGAAAGAATTGACCGCACTCTGTATAATGAGTCAGTAAATGTAGTAAAAGGCCATGCAAATTGACCTCCCTGTCAGGAGCTGGTCCTTGGTGGGAGGAATAAGCTTCAGTTTTGTTTTTGTGTCCTGTAGGCAGCTCTAAATTCTCAGGAGAAGCATTCTAATGCCCCAGGTGGTTGATGGGGCCCTGGAACTTCCAGGTGTGTTCTTATTCTCCACCTCATAAATATGAGTTTTAAGTAATAAAATCATATTCATAGTCATTATTCTAACAATGGAGAGAATTTTGAGCCATTTATTGGTTGGCCTGAACACTCACGCTTTATTTTGATTCCAGACAATTACATGTCAAGTGCCTAGAATATTAATTTTTATGAAACATAACAAAAGAGAAATAAATGTATTGGTAGCCATAAATTATGAAAGTAAAGAAATTGATATCAATAGACATGTATAATGAAATAGAATATACAGTCATATAATAAAAAGAAAATAATTAAAAATAGTTCCATATCAAATTGCATAAATTGTAAAATCCATGAATATTTAATGAAGAATTAATATTAATTCTTTTTTTTTTTTTTTTTTTTTTTTTTTTTTTTTTGTTGAGACAGAGTCTCACTTTGTTGCCCAGGCTAGAGTGAGTGCCGTGGCGTCAGCTTAGCTCACAGCAACCTCAGACTCCTCGGCTTAAGCGATCCTACTGCCTCAGCCTCCCGAGTAGCTGGGACTACAGGCATGCGCCACTATGCCCGGCTAATTTTTTCTATATAGATTTTTTTTAGTTGTCCATATAATGTCTTTCTATTTTTAGTAGAGACGGGGTCTCGCTCAGGCTGGTCTCGAACTCCTGACCTTGAGCAATCCACCCGCCTCGGCCTCCCAGAGTGCTAGGATTACAGGCGTGAGCCACCGCGCCCGGCCTAATATTAATTCTTTATAAAAGCGTTCAGCAGTAGGAGATGTAATAGTTCCCAATTCCTTGTTTAGCCAGCATTACCATGATGCTAAGAACAGACAAAAGGATCACAAGTAAAGAAGAATATGGGCCAATATTCCATATAAATAAAGACACAGAAATCCTCCTAAACACTAGTAAATTGAACTCAGCAACATATAATGATTATATAGTATGACTAGGATGTTTTCACAAATGCAATGTTAGATTATTCAAAAATCAACCAATATATTGCAAAATATTATTTGAGTAATAAAGTAATAATTTAAATAGGCAGAGAAAAATTTTGACAAGTCCAACACTTATTTATGATAAAATTCCCAGTAAATTACTAGAGGAGAATTTCTGAGACTCTAAAGTACATCTATGAAAACCTACAGCTAATATCATTCTTCATAATTAGAGACTGGGTGCTTTACTCATAACTTTGGGAATAAGACAAGAATTTCTTCTTTTATTACTCTTTTCAACATTGTACTGGAAGTATCAGCCAGAAAATTATACTTGAAACGAAAAAATTCTTAAATTAGAAAAGAAAAAACAGAACAGAATTTTATCACACATTTCAAAACATAGTATAAAAATGTGAAAGAATTTAATTAAAAAACCTCATTAAGCTAATAAACAAGTTCATTGTCACAAGATATAAGATCAGCAAACAAAATTTAATGTACTTTTTTATAAAAGCAATGAACAAATGTAAATCAAACTAAGAAAATCATTTTATTAATAGCAGCATCAAACAGAAGCATTTAGAAATAAATTTTTAAAAATAAGTGCAAGTACTTTATAGGCAAAAATTATTAACAATGCTGAAAGAAATTGAAGAACTGAATATATTGAGATATATTCAATGTCCAAGGGTAACAATACTTAATAGTAATATCAAAATACCCAAATGATTAATCTATGGATTCAATGCAAATTTTCAAATAAGTTTTCTTTAATTGAATTTTAGAAGCTCCCCCTAAACTTTATATGAAAATAAAATCATATACACTCTAGAATTTAGAAAAACTTCTGACATGAATTAATACAACAATGTTACAGTAACGAAATGTATAGTACTAGCATGAGGATAGATTTATGTAGATCAAAAGAATAGAATTGAAGGTCCATTAATAAACACATTAATTTGTGGTAAAATTGATTTTGTCAAACATGCTACGTAATTGTAATGGGAAAAAATTCTGCTCCACAAATGATAATGGAAAAATTAAATATCCACATGCAAAAAAGTGAAGTTTTACCCATAAACCAAATCATACACATACAGAAATACTCAAAATGGATTATATACCTAAATGTAAGAGATGAAACTGCAAAATTTTGGGGAAAAATATTAGAGCACCTTTTTGTGATCTTGACTTAGGGAAAGATTTTTTTTTTTTTTTACATATTACAACAAAAGCACAATCAAGAAAAGAAATAATCAATTATAACTTATCAAATTAAAAAAATTATTTGAACACAATAAAAAATATTAAAAGAAAAATTCCTTATTGAGAGAAAATATTTTCAATCTTATATCTGTTAAAGGTCTAGTAGAGAGAATATATATAGAACTCTTACAAGTTAGTAATAAAAAAGTTTACCAATTAAAAAAGGACAAAATATTTAAACAAATATTTTTCCTAAGATGTAAAAATTTGATTGTAAAATATGCTCAAAATATTATGCATTAGGGAAATGAAAGTCAAACCACAATAATAAAATAATCAACACCCACTAGAATGGTTATACAGAATACAGGAGTTCAGAGTATCTTACTAGAATGTGTTTCCTGAGGGGTGGGTGTGCCTTACTAAATTTTATTCAACTTCTATTGCCCTTGGCACACTGTGATGTACATGATTTAACATGATAAATGCTCCCTGGGTAAATGCATGAATATCTGGAATGTCCAAGTTTGACTCTCTCAGAGTTAGGCTCCTTTTTCACCAGCCTAGCCAGAATTCTGCCCGGCCAGAGTTAAAATGCTTGTGGTTGTCACCTAAGCTGGCAGAGGGTTTCTAATATATGAGATAAGTGTCTTCTTCTTAGAGAATTTCTCCTTGACAAAGATCCCTGTTCAGAATGTTAATAAATGCTTCTGTGCCAACTTGAACCTCCTGATATTATCAATGATCTCCAATATGAGGTGGTCAGAAGAAGAAAAGGGGCTTTGAGATTCCCTCATTTATTCACCTAATAACTCTGCCTCAAGAATTCACCCTGCACCAGGTGCACTTGTGGGCCCAACTTTTGGTACTGTAAAGGACCAAGTGGTCCCTTATCCCCTTCCAGGAGCCCAGAGTCTGAGGACACCTGGATGAAAGCAAGGACATGTGAAAGAAAAAAGCAAATGCTGTGTTGAAAATCATGTAGGACTTTGGGAAGGAGGGCTGGGGAGTAACTGCATGCAGGGACCCAAATGCCTCACTAAGGAGACACTTATGCTGTAACCAGAATGACAACAGGAAGCCAGCCCTGCACAAGTTTGGGAACAGTGTGTCAAGGAGAAGCCACCCCTGGTACGGAGACTTACAGGTAGAAGGAACTTTGGGAGAGGAGATTAGAAAGGGGCCAGTGGGGCTGGAAGGGGCCTGGGGAAGAGAGAAACAGAGGGACGGAGAATCCTGGGGCCTGTGACAGGAGGGGAGTGACCTGCTTCTCTCTGACAACAGTGCCCCAAGACATAGTACTTTTAAACAACTATGTAATATCTCATAATTCATGTGGACAAGAATCTGGGCACAGTATAGGTGGGAGCCTCTGCCTCAAGGTCTCTCATGAGGCTGGGCTGTGGTCTCAGCTGAAGCTGGATTGGGGAGGATCAGTTTCCAAGCTCACTCATGGGGGTATTGGCAGGATTCAGAGCATTCAAAAATCCTGGGCTCCCTTGTCTGCTGGCCTGGACACTTCCTCAGTTCTCTGCCATGTGGGGCTTACCACAGGGCAGCTCCTAGCATCAGAGCTTGCCTCCTCAGTTTGAGGAATACAATAGAGAAAGAAAAACACGGGCAGACAGAGAGAGAGATTGAGAAAGGGAACAAAGGACACAGTGAGTAGGAGGTGAAAGAAAACTTTTCGGTAATAAAATCTTAGAAGGTACAATAGACTACTTGTCTCCCATAACGTGTATGTTGACATTTTAACCTCCAACATAATGTATCCAGCCTCTCTTGGGTGTTAATATCTTTTTGATTTTTTACTAATCTGTTGTCTGTGTGGCAAACGAAATCATTGATCCTTTCATTTCCAGGTTTTCAAATGATACTTGTGAGTCACCTCTGGGTTGTTTAGTACCTACTTGTGTTTTCTCTTCCTTGAGTCATCTGTGCGGATCCTTGGCCCTGTGATGGGCTTTTTATCATGCTAGAGTCTCCTGCCATTTTCCCCATTGCCAGTTTAGGATTATTTAGTTGTTTATTAAGGCTCCCTTTACTGCAAAACAAAGGGAGGCAATTATATGTTTTAAGTCAAAATGTTTCTTCTAGGGTGTCTTTTGCTGTGCATTGTACCTAAAAGGTGAAGAAAATGAGGCTTCCCCAGGCCCTTCCCCTCCATGTCAAAAGCAGATAGAGCCTCGGGTAGCATAGAAGGAATTTCATGCAGCCCTCACTGCACAAGATTCTCTCTTCTGATCTGGGTGCTGGTGAGCAGCTGGCTTCAGACAGGGAGTCAGACACTCAGGTTAGACACCATAAGGAGGTCATGTCCACAGAATGTGACATATGATTCACTCCTAAAGCGTATTTCCCATCTCTGTAGTAAGGATTTTTTGAGGACTCAGTGGAATAATGGTTTTCATACATACAGGCTATTAATACAGGTGGGTGCTATGGCTCTACAGCTCAAAGAATATCATGGAAATTCCATGAAGGTATTTTACTGGTATAGGTCCTTGGGCTCACTATGCAAGAGAAATTAGCCAGAGCCTGGAAGAAGTCACAAGCAAGGCTTTATTGGGGCTAATGTTCTGTTGAGCCTAAGAATACTGAGTTATAGGAATGCCCCCTGTATTTATGGAGACAAGATTTGATTTCAGAAGTCAAATAAGGCTTTGTCTTAAAGAAAAAATAAATGTGATAGTTCAAAAGCTGTCTTGTTTCAGGAGGGCGTCTCGTTGGTCAGTAACAGCTGCACTTCAAAGAGACAGTTGTAAACTGGGCCTATGGTTCTCAACTGTTTTGAAAGACAAGACAGGCCTCGTCTAGAGCCAGGGGTTGCCAGAGTTGACCGACAAAGACCCCCGGAGATGAGAGCTGATCAAATAGATATGCTAATGCCCAAGCGGAACCATGTGGTTAAAGGAATTAACACAAAGCACAGCTCATGTTGACCTCTGAGATGATCTTTGTCTCCAAGAACACAATCACCGGAGCCAAGATGTCTCTGTTATTTTGCTAAAGTAATAGCCTTATCAGAAAACTTAGAAGTTTGCCCCAAGAAGATTTAGTAACTCATAGTTCCCCTAGATAGAGTTAAGGATATGTAGTGCCTTTTAGAAAACTTTGACCCTAAAGCAAACATCCTGTTAGTATGTAAATCCCGTTGGCCTTGGCAACGGGAACCTGTATCTACCCTATAAAATACCTGTGTGGAGTTTCAGCCTTTGATATATTTTTGTGGGAAGCAATATATCCATCCGGTCACCCTCCTTTTGTCTCTTTTCATAACCCTTTACTTTCTAAACTATATCTTTCGCTCTGTGTATTATTATTATTCTTTTATTTCTGTTTCCTACTATTTTTTCATCCTTTGTGATGACCCCTGCCTGAGAGGGGTCATCAGAAGAGAAAAAAACCTCTTTGTGGAAAGTGTATCTAACTCCCCACAATGTTCAACATAAGTGAGGCAGCACAAAGGAAAAATTCTCTTGCTGAGTCCCCAAGGGACGTTCAGGAAGAATTTTAAAGAGGCTTAGGTGGGAAAAAGATGGTGTGTAAGGAGGTAAAAGTGAACATTTCCTTGTGCCCCTGTAGCTCTATTACATGCTTCTTGTTCCATTGTATGTCCCATTAACATGCTAAATCTCCAAGCCTGGGTGTGATTTTTAGCATTCACATGGGAATAAAATCAGTAACAGTCAAGGCAAGTTCAGTGTGGGGGTCCTATTTGGCTTGAGGTGCTTAGATCTGGATATATCTGGTTTCTTTGCAGAGAGGTTCTTCATCTAATGTCAGCATCTTGTTTCAGTGGTCTTGAAAAAAAACATTACCCAAGAGACAGATTATTCGGCCTCCCTCCTTATATGGGTATGGGCTGAGTTCTAGTGGCTAAAAGGTCATTTGTATTTTTTTTTCTTGTTTGTTTTCTGTCTTCTGCAGCTAATTAGGCTGGGCCATGCTGCCATTTTTTGCCTCCCTTGGTCAGAAGTGAGGCCAAGGCCTTCCCTATGCTGTCTCAGTATTAATAGGTTAATTATTTTCCGCTCTCAGATGAAATTTTACTTTGAAAGCCTAGAGCAATTTTCACCATGAAAACCCATGTTCTTAACATGCACAAGTCCCTAAAGCGGTGTTCCTGGTTTGCGCTCCAGACTCCAAACCTCTGGGAGTTTGTGGTGCTGTCACTGACTATATACATCTTCTTATCCTCCCTAGTATGAAAATGAGTCTTCCCTGAACCTAGAGGAGGCCAGAATGTGGAATTTCCAGCGAGACACAAAGCAGACACTGGTGGACTCCCTAGCCTCCCAGGGTTGAACTATCTCCTTTTTCACCACCTTCTGGGGCTTCCCCTGGGCCTTTGCCACCATCCTACATTACCTGGAGCAGCTGTTTAGCAGGTGAGCATCTGTCCCCTCCAAGGTACAGTGGTGACTCTGCCACCTACTAGCTGTGTCATTAGGATACCACTGCAGCTCTCTGAACCTCAGTTTCTCCTTTCAAAAGTGGGGTGATCAAAACATGAACTTAACAGGGATTTTGTAGTGACTAAATGGACTCAGACATCACAAGCAGGTCCCTAGAGCCTGGCTCTGCAGAAAGGCTTCAGGGCATGATGTGGTTGTTCATTTGCATTATTTTTTTTCCCCCTAACTGAAGCTCTCTACCTCATGTCTCAATGGTCTATGTTTCTCTGTTTACAAAAGCACAAGCAGAGCAAATCTCTTTTTTTGTTTTTGCATTTGTAAAGTACTTTATTTGTGTAGTCACTTTTCTAGATCCTTTGAATAATTTAGTAAACAAAGGAAATGAAAATCCCTGAGCCTCAATATTATCTGGGGAGTAAGACACTCACAGTAGACATCCTAAGGGAGCCGTATCAACAGAATGTGAGATGTGATACCTTCAATGACTGCTCTAGGTATGCATGCATCCCCGAGATTATGACAAAGATGACAGTTCCCAGGATCAACCATAACATTTCAATAGATGCAGAAAAGGATTTGACTAAATTCAACATCCCTTCATGATATTATCTCTCAACAAATTAGAAATAGAAAAAATTCACCCCAATTCAATGAAGGCCTTGTATGACAAACACAGAGCTAACATACCAACAAAAGGGCAATAGTTCTAAGGTTTTCCTCTAAGAGGTTGAACAAGTCAAGGATTTTCTCTCTTGCCATTTCTAGTCAACACAGTAATGGATGTCCCAGACAGAGCAATTAAAGAAAAAATAAAAAAAAAATCCAGATTGGAAAGGAAGGAGATAAATTGTCCCTGTTTGCAGATCACATCATCTTATATGTAGAAAACTGTAAATATTTCACCAAAAAATTGTTAGAGCTAATAAACAAATTTGGTAAATTTTCAGGACACAAAATCTACATGTAAAACTCACTAACACTCATATACACTAAAAGTAAACTATCAGTAAAGGAAATCAAGGAAAGAATCACATCTACAATAGCTATGAAAAAATAACTTAGAAATAATTTTCACAACAAAGATGAAATATCTCTACCCCGAGGACTAAAGAAAATTAAGTAAGAAATAGAAGAAAACACAAACAAATGGAAACATATCCTTGGTCATGGATTAGCAGAAATAGCATTGTCAAAATGTTTATATTATACAAAATGTTCTACAGAGTCAATGCAATCCCAATCAAAATACCAATGACATACTTCAAAGAAATAAAAATGCTAAAAATGTATATGATTCCAACAAAGATCCTGAATAGTATAAGCAATGGAGTGGCAAGTCGGGGGGAAAGCTAGAGACATCACAGTACTTGGTTTTGAAATATGCTACAAAGTGATAGTAACCCGAAGAGTATGGTACTGGCATAAAATCAGACTCATAGGATAATGGAGCAGAATAGGGAACTCAGAGATAAATTTATGCATTTACAATTAACTGATTTTAGACAAAGGTGACAAGAAAACACAATGGGGAAGGAACAGTCTCTACAGTAAATTTTGTTGGGCAGCCTTGATATCCAGACACAGAAAAATGGAATGAGTCTCTCACATCATACAACATACAAAAACTAACTCAAAATTCATTAAAGACTTAATTGTAAGACCTGAAACTCTGAAACTACTACAAGAAAATTTAGCATGACAGCTTTATGACATTGATCTAGATAATGATTATTTGGATTTCACCTCAAAATTCCAGGTACCAAGTAAAACAGGCAAAGGGGATTACTAAAACATTTCTATACAACACCAAGTAGAAACAACAGAATGATTACACAACTTATCAATGGGAAAAACCTGTAAATTATATACCTGACAAGGGGTTAATATCAAAAATATATGAGAAACTCAACTATACAACAAAAATTGAGTAATTATTTCAACATAGGCAACAGACCTAAGTAGACATTAGTCAAAATAAGACATACAAATGGCCAACAGATGTAAGAAAAATTGTTCACCATCAGTAATAACCAGGGAAAGGAAAATCAAAACCACCATATCAACCCATTCTTGTTAGAATGACTATCATTAAAATAGAAAAGATAAGTGTTGGTAAAAATCTGGAGAAAAGGGAACACTTGCAAGCTGTTGGTGTGATTGTAAATCAATGCAACCTTATGGAAAAAAGTTAGGAGAATTCTCAAAAGTTAAACAAAAAACTAAACTACCATGTGATATAGCAATAGCATAATTAAGTGTACATGCAGAAATAGAAAAATGGTATAGCTGAAAGAACAGCTGTACTCTCACATTTATTGTAGTCTGATTTATAATGGCCAAGATATGGAATCGACCCAAGTGTCCCTAATCAAATGAATGGATAAAGAAAGTGTGTATGTGTGTAATATGTATACATATATAATGGAATATTAGACATAAAAATCCTGTCATTTTCCATCAAATGGATGAACCTGGAGAACATGTTAATTGAAGTGAGCCAGGCAGAGAAATAGAAGTATCTCACGATCTCATTCACATGTGTAATCTAAACAAGTTGATCTCATTAACGTAGAGAGTAGAATGACACTACCAGAGGCTGGAGTTTGTAGGAAGGATGGGAGCTTGGGGAGATAACTTTCAAAAGATACATAATTACAGTTAGGTGGATTAAGTTCAAGAGAGCTACTGTACAGCATGGTGACTATAGTTAATTATGACATAATGTGTATGTATATTTAAAAAATGCTAAAACACTAGATGTTAAGTGTTCTCACCACAAAAATAACCTGTGAGGCACAATACTAGTTAATTGGCTAGAATTAAGTATTTAATAATGTATATATACTTGAAAACATCATGCGTTACATAAGAAATACATAAATAGTATCTGCGAACTTAAAAATAAATGTTGAAAAATTGTGGAATACTGGCAATATTCTAAATATTGCGTCTGTGCCTTTGTCATAAGCTTAGCTAAACTCCATCAAAAACAATGTAGTTTTTGTGATCTTTTTCTTATTCCATTTCTTGGTCATAAGTATAGGGACTCTGATATTTACCAGTATGTTCAGAAACTAGTACCAAAAATGGCAGTGGCCAATGCACTTTAAACGTGTGGTTCATGGTGTTCCTTGTGCTGACGGTGATGGTATGGAAGCCATGTAAGACTCAGGTGGTGCTAATTGTTCCGTCTCTGGTCACACTGTGAACGTGAAAAACAAGTTTGCATCCAAAATCACTGAGAAGATGTTTTAATCCAAAACCTGCCGTGATCTCTGAGATTTTTCTAGAGACAATCATGAAATAGTTGACTATGGTTCAGTGATTAAGAATTAAAACAGTGCAGTGTACACTGTACCTATTAAAATAAAGAAAGATATAATGATATAAGAGTGAAAGATTTCTCAAGATTGCAATATCAATATGAAATAAAGATTATTCCAAATTTTAAGTCCATACAGGTCGTTTTAGTACTGTCCAGTGCTTATCATACACACTGAAAAATAAAAGATTCTCCCTATAAACATAAGTTTTGCTAAATTATTTCATTAAAAAAATTAATTTCAAAATTCAACAGTTACCATTATCTTTCATTCAGAATTTATTTCTAAGAAATGCTTTCTCTTAAGATATTTAGGAACTGTTATTTTTCCTTACATAGCATTCACAATATATGGCTCACTCTTATTAATGCTTTACCTAATACAAGTAATTTTATATTTACCACATTTTGTGTTAGGATTTAGTAACACCTTCCTTTTACAAACAAAGACAAACAATGCTAACTGATTCACTTAACTGCCTTGTCCATGGCCGCTGAATCCTCCTTACCTCACTTAAGTGATCAGAATGTTACATTTATAACCTATAAATTGTCTCAAACTCTCCACATAAAAAAAAAAAATCCTAAGGTCTCATAAGAACTTATACAGTACTGTGTGAAATGACCTGGGGTGGGGAGAACGGTGAGAAAGCTGTAGCCATAGAACTGGCAAAGGAGAAGGACTGAGGTGCATGTGTAGCTGGGGGTGAACATAGACACACAGAAAGAAACTGGAAAAAATTAGGAAATGAAAAGAAGCCGAATTCCCCTTTCTAAATTCAGACAGTAAATTTTGCAGCCCCTAAACAAGTGATCTCTCTGCACATGCAGAATCGATGTCATTTCTTCACTGGCTGTTTTGAATATCTTACCTGGAGCCACAAAATCCCTTCAACAGAAATACTCACTGCTAAATATGTAACATCTATTATTCACCTAGCGCTGTCTTGTTTTTTCATTCCAATAAATGTGAAAACAACCTGATGACTTATGAAGCCTCTTCAGTGTTTATCTAGATTGGCCCAAAATCTATCAACTCAATTATGTCAATTACAAAAAGTGAAAAAGACAGCAACTAAAGAGGAGTTGGCTTAAACAAATTTCACCATTTGAAAAGAAAAATTAAAATTTACTAATTAATACAATTTAACTTAGTATACTCACTATGGCATTACACATTCAAATTATTTTGGGAACACATTTAAATTTCATAGAAATTATTTGCATAATCCCTGAGTCATACAAATAATATTTCTTAACTTTTGAAACAATAATTTATTTGATGTAGCATGAACAACAGGCATTTGAAAACAGAGGATTTACATGGGGAGATTCAGAACAAGGAGCCATAATATTTTAGAGAAATTAAATTCATAGGAGAGAAAATATATTTACTTTCAGAATCTATGAGATTTCTAGTTTGGTAGTAAATCATCAACATTTGTTTTATTTATTTATTTTATTTTTTTTTTTTTTGAGACAGAGTCTCACTCTGTTGCCCGGGCTAGAGTGAGTGCCATGGCATCAGCCTAGCTCACAGCAACCTCAAACTCCTGGGCTCAAGCGATCCTACTGCCTGAGCCTCCCGAGTAGCTGGGACTACAGGCATGCACCACCATGCCCGGCTAATTTTTTCTATATATATTTTTTAGTTGGCCAGATAATTTTTTTCTATTTTTAGTAGAGATGGGGTCTCGCTCTTGCTCAGGCTGATCTTGAACTCCTGACCTCGAGTGATCCACTCGCCTCGGCCTCCCAGAGTGCTAAGATTACAGGCATGAGCCACCGCGCCCGGTGAACATTTGTTTTAATTACCTGTTTTATTCCAATATTTTTCTTTTCTTCTCAAAATAGGTACACACACAAACACAATTACTTCCTCCATCATTCTGCACTTAAAGTTTACCTATAGAGTCTATATGGAGTTTTCAGGCCAGGGAGGTTGCACATTCAAAGAAAAATGTACAATTAAAATTTGTAAATAGTCATTCATTATTCAGCAATGTATGGCCTTTCATTACACTCCTTTATAATCTCATTATAACCATTTTAATGGCCCTTTGTAGTTGCAAAAACAAGAAAAAGAATAAAAATATAAGTTATGGAAGCAATATTTTTCAAAGTAACTGAAGCTTAAACTCTGTGAAAAAGCTCATTAGTAATGTTGTGTTCCACTATGTTACCCAATATTATACTATTTACATTTGTTATCTGGACTTTGAATAAAGTGCACTAGGTAATTCTCGGTGGAAGGTTAAGACTTCATTCAATACACATGTAACACATTAAAAACAATTTTCTTTTATGAAAACAAATTAAGATCACACATAGTCTTAGTAACAGCATTTCAAAATCTACTTTGTTCTATTACTTAATATACAATTGGTAAAACAATTTACTTCTAAAGTTGAAAATGTCCTCAGAAGAATATTACATGAAAAACCTACCATACAGCTTACTTAAAACAGTGTTCTGGCTGGATCACAAAGAGCCTCTCCACTTAGATTTTCTTAGTGAATATTACATCTTGGTGTCCTTTATGTTCCTTTCAAGAGTACAAAAATGATATCTACAAAAATTAGAAAGTTCTTGTATATCTCTGATGCAGCAAAAGTTGGCCACATCCTTTCACAGAAAGAATAGGAATGAAAGCATAGTAGCAAGTGTTGAACTACATCAATGTTTAATTTTGAAAATATCTAAAATCATGTCAATGCAAAATAGCATAATTTGAGTGTAATTATAACCCTCCGAAAATCAATCTTCTGCTCTATGTAAGCCTACATATAAATAAATTATCTATTTTAACTTTGGATTATTCTTCATAATCAACTCTCTGCTTTAATGTCTGAAAGTGTTAGTGCCTTGGTGCCTTCTACTCTAAATCCTCTGATGCTTATTTAGACTTAATTTATGATTAAATTTTTCATATTTCTTGTATCTCTAATATATCTTTTCATATTAATGCTGATGGTTCCAAAGGCATATTTTTTGAACAAATAGTTTTCCACATTTATTTTATTTATAGGGCTTCTTTCCAGTCCAAATTCTGTGAAGTTCAATACAATTTAAAAAAATTGTTGGGGGTTTACCCTCCAGTATGAATTCTGTGTACAATAAATAAGATCTGCGATATAAGTAAATGTATTGCACCAGTCTTTATACTTCTAATTTTTTCCCTGTATCAATGCCATGGTGCACTCTAAGACTTTTATTTTGTGGAAGGTGTTTCAACAGTCTTTACATTTATACCTCTTTTATCCAGTATGACCCCTGTCCTGTCAAGTAATATGTGAACAGTTATTAAAGGATGTACCACATTGTTTACATTTGTGGGATTTTTCTGAGGTATGAATTCTGTCATGTAGAGTAAGGTAAGAGCACTGGGTAAAGGCTTTGCCACATCATTCACATTTGTAGGGTTTCTCTCCAGTATGAATTTTCGTATGTGTGGTCAGGTTTGAATGCTGGATAAAAGCTTTGCCACATTTTTCACATTTGTAGGGTTTCTCTCCACTATGAATTCTCTTATGTTTGGTCAGGGTTGAACGCTCAGTAAAAGCTTTGCCACATTCTTCACATTTGTAGGGTTTCTCTCCAGTATGAATTTTCTTATGTTTAGTCACGGTTGAACGCTGGATAAAAGCTTTGCCACATTCTTCACATTTGTACGGTTTCTCTCCAGTGTGAATTCTCTTATGTGTGGTCAGGTTTGAACGCTGGACAAAAGCTTTGCCACATTCTTCACATTTGTAGGGTTTCTCTCGTGTATGAATTGTCTTATGTGTGGTCAGGTGTGAACGCTGGATAAAAGCTTTGCCACATTCTTCACATTTGTAGGGTTTCTCTCCAGTATGAATTTTCTTATGTTTAGTCATGGTTCAACGCTCGATAAAAGCTTTGCCACATTCTTCACATCTGTAGGGTTTCTCTCCAGTATGAATTTTCCTATGGGTGGTCAGGTGTGAACGCAGGATAAAAGGTTTGCCACATTCTTCACATTTGTAGGGTTTCTCTCCAGTATGAATTGCCTTATGTGTGGTCAGGTTTGAACTTTGGGTAAAAGCTTTGCTACATTCTTCACATTTGTAGGGTTTCTCTCCAGTATGAATTCTCTTATGTATATTAAGGTTTGAAAACCACTTAAAAGCTTTGCCACATTCTTCACATTTGTAGGGTTTCTCTCCAGTATGAATTCTCTTATGTATATTAAGGTTTGAAAACCACTTAAAAGCTTTGCCACATTCTTCACATTTGTAGGGGTTCTCGCCAGCATGACTTGACTTTTGATTAAAATGGCGTGAGCAAGATTTGAAGACTTTGCCACATTCTATATATTTGTAATGTTTCTCTCTAGTATCAATTCTTTTATATTCAGTAAAGTGTGAACATTTGTTAATGGCTCTTTCACATTCTTTACATTTGAAAGTTTTCTCTACAGGATGTCTTATCTTATGTCTATTTCGTTTTGATAATTTTCTGAAGACTTTCAAACATTTATTACATTTGATGACTTTGCAATGGCTAGCTGTTGAAAATTGGTGAAATCCATTATGACATTCTCTCTGCTCCTTACGCTCACCCACACTTTCCCAGTCTTTCCTTAAGCTTAAATTATGAAGTCCAGAGCCTTCATAATTTCTCAGTAGCACTTTTTGGAATGAATCTTTCAGGCTTTTCCCTGGCAAATGGTCTTGGGTGTAATAAGAAGACACAGCTGAAAGAAATAAAAATAACAAATTATCCCACTTGTTTTTTTTCAGCCTTAGATGAACATCTATTACAATTCTAACATATGAAATTATAGCAAGCACATTATGAAAATAGTAAAGTACCACAGGCCCTAATACAGTGACAGCTACATAACATTAATAAAAAATATACTGACCAAATTGCTTCTGTGTGAATTTTAAAACCAATTAAATGTTTGCAGCATCCCGGGAGAGCACAATGCCAAAAGCCACATAGAAGCGGAAGAAAAGTTTGTTACATTTACGTACCATTGTACTTCCTAATATTAATATAGCATGGTTTATATGGGTTTTAAAAAAATCAACTCCTGGATTCTCCCCAGAAGGAGAAAGAGAATTGCGGCACACATATATATTTGGACTTCTAGGGGCCTTTCCAGAGACTGGTTAGTGTCTCCCATAACACAGAATGCTGAACGTAATAGTTTTGTGCTTTGGAAGGTAGACTGGGTTTGCTGCAAACAAAAGTAAATGAGTGTTACAGCAGCAGAGAGACTTCAGTACAAGTGGCATACAATAGGGGTAGCAAATGATTACAGGGCCTTAAGAAAAAACACGGAAAAATCACTTTACCTGGAATATAAACATAGAATTCCAAGGAATAAACAGCCTGAGAATAGATTTGGGAGGCTCCAAGAATCTGTAGCCCAAGCAATTCATATCAGAATCTCCCAGGACAAAGCCAATTTGTAAAGTTTCTGACAGATGAATTTTTATTTAATCCCTAAATATCAACGAAAGTTTATAACATACACAAAGTATCAGGATATCCTAACCCAATAAAAGAAACAAAATAAATAATCAGAAATGAACTATAAAGAAATAATGATATATAAAATACCTGAGAAAATTAAAAAGCCCCATCTGAATAGTGCACAATGAGTGAAATGGAAACACAGGCAACTCAAGGAATAGAGAAAAATTAAAACAGCAACAAAAAGTATAAAAGAAAACAAACTGTGGAGCTGAAGCAAACAAATACAAATGACTGAGCAATTCTAAAATGTAAGAAAAAGAACTAACAAATCAAGAAGCTCATTTTTAATATGTGTGTTAGCCATTTTTATATCTTCTTTTGAAAAAATTCTATTCATGTCCTTTGCCTACTTTTTGATAGGGTTGTTTGATTTTTTCTTACTGGTTTTCCTGAGTTCTAAAAAGATTCTTGTTATCAGTCCTTTATCTGATGTGTAGTATGCGAAAATTTTTTCCCATGCTGTAGGTTGTCTGTTTACTCTCGTGACTGTTTCTTTGGCTGTGTAGAAGCTTTTTAATTTGATGAGGTCCCATTTATTTATTTTTGTTGTTGCTGTGATTGCCTTAGGGGCCTTCTTCATAAATTCTTTGCCTAGGCCAATGTCTGTAAGAGTCTTTTCTACGTTTTCTTCTAGGATTCTAATAGTTTCCCACCTAAGTTTTAAGTCTGTTATCCACCGTGATTTGATTTTTGTGAGACGTGAAAGCTGTGTGTCCTGTTTTAGTCTTCTACATGTGGCTATCTAGTTTTCCCAGCACAATTTATTAAATAAGGGATATTTTCCCCAGAGGATGTTTTTGTCTCCTTTGTCAAAGATTAGATGGCTATATGGGGATGGTTTTATATTTGGATTTTCTGTTCTGTTCCACTGGTCAGTGTCCCTGCACTTGTGCCTATACCAAACAGTTTTTATAATCACAGCCTTGTAGTATAGTTTGGCAAAATGTTCAACATCTCTAATCATCAGGGAAATGCAAATCAAAACCACAATGAGATATCACTTAACTCCAGTGAGAATGGCCTTTATCAAAAAGTCCCAAAACAATACATGCTGGCATGGATGCGGAGAGACAGAAACACTCATACACTGCTGGTGGCACTATAAACTAGGGGAAAGCAATGTGGAGATACCTTAAACAGATTCAAGTAGACCTATCATTCGATCCAGCAATCCCATTATTGGGCATCTACCCAGAAGAACAAAAGTCTTTCTATAAAAAAGACTCCTGCACCCGAATGTTTATAGCAGCACAATACACAATTGCAAAGATGTGGAAACAACCCAAATGCCCTTAAATTCATGAATGGATTAGCAAAATGTGGTATTACGTATACCATGGAATAATACTCAGCTATTAGAAATAATGGCGATATGGCATCTCTTTGGTTCTCCTGGAGAGAGTTGGAACCCATTCTATTAAGTGAAGTTTCCCAAGAATGGAAAAATAAGCACCACATGTATTCACCAGCAAACTGGTTTCCCTGAGTGCACATTTGGGAATAACACCAATTGGGTATTGGACATAGGTCGGGGCTGGGGGGAAGGGATGGGTGTATACCTACTTGATGAGTGTGATGCACACTGCCTGGGGAATGGACACGCTTGAAGTTTTGACTGGGGGGGATGGTGGTGGGGGGAGGGGATGGGTGCATACCTACGTGATGAGTGTGATGTGCACTGTCTAGGGAGTGGACACGCTTGAAGCTCAGACTCGGGGGGGGGGGGATGCGGGCGCATGGGCAATATATATAACCTGAATGTTTGTACCTCCATAATGAGCTGAAATAAAAATAAAGTAAAATAAAATGAAATAAATAAAACTGGCAGTAGAGAAGGGATATTTAATGTGAGTAAAGTCAAGGAACTAAGACCAGCAGAACTGAGTCCAGCTCTCAGGCCTTCTGACCCTTGATGCCCCCTGCATTAAGACAGGTTTACTGCCTCACCCCAAATGTAATCTATCACATAAACTTTGTAATACAGTATGTATTTCTACAAATAATATATCTTTATAGTATAGCTATAATACATTTATAGAAGTCTTTATTATACCTAAAGTTTGTTCTGCATTATATGGATATCCTCCTTGATGTTCTCCGAGTCACACAGGACATTAAAAAAAAAGAAAAAAAGAAATCAAGAAGCTCAACACACTTTAACAAGGATAAACAAAAAGACCCATAGCAACACATTATAAGCAGAGCTTTGAAAGTCACAGAAAAGAGAATCTGAAATGCTGGAACAGAAGAGTGATGTGTGATCTGTAAGCTTGCTTCTATGAGAGAACCAGTGGATTTGTCATCAGAAACATTGCCCTGCAGAAAGAAATTGGGTTATATAGTCACGGTGCCTAAAGAACAAAAACCGCACAGCAGAAAATACTGTATGTAGCAAAACTATCCTCCTAAAAGAAGAAAAAAAAAAGATTTATCAACATAACCAGATGCTGACAGAGTCTGTCAGCACTAGATCTGCCCTACAAGAAGTGCAAAAGGAAGCCCCTTTCATTGAAAATAAAATGATGCTAGAAAACAACACAAAATTATATAAAAATAATTAATGAAGAGGGGAGAGGGCCAGAGGGCCTACTAGAGCCATCACTTGCTGGAGCACCCCAGAGGGAAGAAAGTGTTTTAGGTAAAGAAAAGGGAGGAATGGGCACAGCTCATGTGTAGTTTGGAGGAGGTGCCGGAGCCTGCTGCGTACTTCACAGGGGGAAACTGTGAAGCAGAACACAAAAACGGAAAAAGAAAAAGACGAGAAGAAACTGGTGAGAATCAAACCCAAAGAGGCTCAGAGCGCGGTGAAGGAATAAGGGAGCACTGCGTTTCTCCTTCCTACACACCTTTGGTAATCAGTGGGCTACTGAGTTGTATGTGAGCTTCCCCACGTTTATGCGCATGGGCACTGCTGCACCCACTGAATCGTGTGGAGAACAGGAGTTGGTCTGGAGCTTGGACGTTTCCTGCAGGCTGCCTTCCAAGGAGGGCGACTGGAGGAGCCAGGGTCCTGGCTCTATTCCTGGCTCTCTTCCTCCCTGCCCCACCCACTGCAGCTGGGAGGGCAGCCACCTTTCATCACCTACAGTGTTCTCCACACCTTTACCTCTGGGGACCTGACCTCCACAGGAAAGCCACGCTGTCAGACTCGAAGTTCCCAGCCAGTGGTCCCACTGTGGCTGAGGGCAGCATGTTTCTGTGCCCATTTGCAAACAGACACTGGAGGGAGCCCCTCAGGGCAGGGGTAATGAGAGAGGGGCGGAGCTCACTCCAAGAGCCAGGTGGTGAATTACAGACAGCCCCTCCCCCATAAGCAGTCTTTTTAGTTTTGATAGATCTTTTTGGCCCCTCTCCCAGTGGCTTTTCCCAGGGCCCTGGGATAGGACTTTGAGCCCTGCCAAGACTTTGCAAAGCCTCCCAGGCGTGCTCAACCTAACCCCACCCAGCCTCACTGTTCCACTCTCCTCTGTTGTGCTGGAGAGAAAGCAATCCCCTGGGGACTCCAGACCCTTCCTACTGTCTGGGACACTCAAATGCTTCTCCTAAGAGGCTGAAGCCTATTCCAGGCACAAAAGAACCCCTGTGCACTTGGCTCTTTCCTGCAAACATCAACCACTGACGGGAAGAATGACCATATAGCCCATTAGACCACCTAATGGCTCAATCCTACAAGGTGTAGCCGACTCTTATCAGCACCACCCAACTCAGAGCTTAAGCCAGGGGTCCCAATACAATGCACACTACTGGGAAGAGGAGAAGACAGCAAAATTGAAGTAGCACTGCTTTTTAGAAGAGGAATAAACGTTGCAGGCAGCTTGAACTGTGAGGAGTCTCCCCCACCCACTGCAGACCTCTGGGCTCATGGAAGAGCTGCTCAAAATCCATGCAGAGACATTGCACATGAGAGCAGGGGATGATGGCATGGAGGCAGAGATTAAGGAATCCTTACACACTGTTGGTGGGATGGCAAATTAGGACAACCTCTATGGAAAACAGTATGGAGATTCTCAAAGAACTGAAAGCAGACCTACCATTTGATCCAGCAATCCCACTACTAGGTATCGACCCAGAGGAAAATAAGTCTTTCTATCAAAAAGATACCTGCTCTCAAATATTTATTTCAGCACAATTCACAACAGCAAAGATGTGGAATTAACCCAACTGCCCATCAATTTTTGATTGCATTAATAAAATGTGGTATATTTACACCTTGGAGTACTACGAAGCCACAAAAAGATCAATTAATGCCTTTTGCAATAATTTACATGTAACTTGGAACAATTATCCTAAGGGAAGTATCTCAAGATTGGAAAAACACCATATGTACTCATTCTTAAATGGGGACTAACTGATGAACACACACGTGCACAGAGGAAAGTAAAACTTGGTGGAAATCAAGCAGGGGGCAGGGGGAAGAAGGACAGAACCAAAAACCTGCCTGATGGGTACAATGAACAATATTTGGGTGATGAGCACACCTGTAGTCATGACTCAAGTGATGACAAAAGTGATTCATGTAACCAAAAATATTTGTATCCCCTTAATATTCTGAAATAAAAGAAACTCAGTCTGGGAAAGAGATGCAACTACATCTCAATAAAGTTCTGCAGTATTAGAATCATGGTGCAGAAAACGCTTTTAATCATGCTTTAAAGTTTATAAGATAAAAGCACAAAAATGATCAGAAACATCTGTTAGGCTGGGTGCAGTGGCTCACGCCTGTAGTCCTAGCACTCTGGGAGGCTGAGGCGGGAGGATCGCTGAAGGTCAGAAGTTTGAGACCAGCCTGAGCAAGATCCATACCTGGTCTCTACTAAAAATAGAAAGAAATGATCTGGACAGGTAAAAATATATATAGAAAAAAATTAGCTGGACATGGTGGCTAATGCCTGTAGTCCTAGCTGCTTGGGAGGCTGAGGCAGAAGGATTACTTGAGCAGAGGACTTTTAGGTTGCTGTGAGGTAGGCTGACAACATGGCACTCTAGCCCGGGCAACAGAGTGAGACTCTGTCTCAAAAAATAAAGAAAAAGAAAGAAAGAAAGAAACATCTGTTAATGGATATACAGTATAAGAAGATACAATTAGAGAAATCCATAAAAATTTTAAGGCAGATGTAATGAAGAAGAATTTTTGTATTCAAGTAAAAAGAGTTATTACTTACAAGTTTACATTGTTGTAACTATAAGCGCTTTTATGTAATCTGAATGGTAACCACAATAAAATACCTATAGAGATACATTTTTAAAAAAGAAAGGATCAAAGCAAGTCACTACAAAAATCAATGAGACAGAAAGGACAGAAAATGAGGAAAAGAAGGACAAAATACCTGCAAGAATCAAAGAAAACATTAATAAAATGGCAATAGTAAGCCCTTCCCATTCAAACAATTATTTAAATATTTATAGACTAAAATTCCCAATCAAAAGAAAAAAATTGAGTAAAAGGGTTTAAGGAAATTCAAAAATCAAGATCCAACTACATTCTCTTTATACCAGACTCACATTATATCTAATGGCAAAAAATGGACTGAAAGTGGCAGGATGGAAAAACACACTCCATGCAATGGTCAAGCAAATGAGAGCAGGAGAGTCACAATCATATTAGGCAAAATACATTTTGAGTCAAAAGCTGTCCTATTTCATAAAACATACTACTTTAAGCCAAAACTGTCAAGAGACAAAGAGGACACTAAATAGTAATACTAGGGTTCATTCACTGGAAACCTATGATTTATATATAGAAAAAATATTTTTATATTTGGGATCCTAGATCCCAAAGCTCTTATAAAGGCACTTAGATTTTGAGATTTATTTTATATATAAATCTATCATACACACACACACATTATAAAATCAGGGTTTCCAAATATATAAATGTATAGGTAAAAAATGTAACTTTTTATAGAGATATGGCTGATTTTTATTTTAATTAAACCAGACATCGATAAATTGTACATAGGAGGCTGCAATTTCAACCAAAATCATAATGTGTTGGCACAACAAAAGACACAATAAACTTATGTCGAAGGACATAACTTAAAAACGTAATGCCATAATATATCATTGAAAAACAAGAAATGTTTAGACGTAAAATTTGATTTGGAACAAAATAGAAAGTCAGATTGTATAGAGAGAGTGACATTAACAACATGGTGACATAGGAAGTCTCCTACTTTTCTATCTCCCCACAGCAACTAAAATTTGGCAGCCATCCATGGACAAAAGTGTCTTTGTGAAAGCCAGGCACAGTAGCTCGAACATGTAATTCCAGCTACTCAGAGGCTGAGGAAATAGGATCACTTTAGTCCAGCAGATTCAGACCAGCCTGGGTGATATTATGAGACCCCTGTCTCAAAATCTAACTGCCTTTATAAAACCTTTGAGGAGGTTGTAAAATCATACTAAAGCCCAAGACCAAAGAGGGTCATTTTGAGAAGGCAGGCCCTCATTCAGGTGGTAAACTTGAGAACCCGTGGTCTTGGATACAGACCAAGAAATTGCTCACTCCACATGGTACCACTGAGAATTCTGAAGTGACTCTACTTCAGAGCTGAAGCAACTTCAGCTCCTCCCAGCCATGGTCCAGGGATGATCCTCCCTCTCCAGAAGCCTGCAGAGAATGTCCATTTGTGTCCATGGAGGCAGGCCTACAGACCTTGGCACTCACTGTGGTCTCTGAAGCAGCTGTACCTCAGTTCCAGTTCTCTCAGCCACAGTCCATGGCCAGTGCTGCACACCTAGGGACCAACACCGTGCCCTGGGGAAAACCTCTCACATATTCAGTGGGAGCCACACTCATACATATACTTGACACCCTCCCCACCATATGCAGACCCAACTGCAACTTCCCGCCCAACAGATCAAAGTCCCGAGGGCAATCCAGTCTGCCCAGGAACAAGACAGAATTGACAACGGTCCAAGCCCCTAGTAAAAGACCCACTAAAGGGAAGAATCAAAGCTGACCTAGAAGCAGCCTTGTAAGCCAGCTAGAACCCCTATTCTTTGCAAGTCCAGAGGATAACCCATCAGGCTGTGGACCCAAAAAGGAAAGAGCTTTACCTGCTGAAATTGGTTTATGAAAACTGGATGACACATTTGCTCCTTCAAATGCACAGACACAAATGCAAGGCTGTATTGTACACACTTTCACTCTTTCTATTCTATCATAACATTGGAAGTATTACGCAAAAATATTGGGAAAAAACTTTTAAAGCCATCAAATAAAAAAGAAAAAAAAAACTCACTATTTATAGATGACACGATCTTATCTATTGACAACCCTAAATAGTCCAAAAAAAAAACCTCTTTAAACTAAAAAATGCACTGAGTAAATGAGCAGAATATTAAATTTACATGCAAATGTCACTTGTGTTTTCATACAGTAACAGCAAACTTTCCAATAAAAAAGAAAATAATCTCATTTATAGTAGCATCAAAATAATAAACATTTTAGCAATACATTTAATTAAAAAGGTGAAAGCAATTTACACTGAAAAATATTAATTGGTGACGAAAGAAATTGAAGACACAAATAAATGTAAAGATTTCACAGGTTTATATACTAGCAGAATAAATACTGTTAAATGGCCATATTATGCAATGTCATCTAAAGATTCAATGGACTCCCTATGAAAATTTCAATGGCATTTTTTCACAGTAATAAAAAACACAATCCTAAAATTTTTATGGAACTGCAATATATTTTCAGTAGCCAACATAATACTGAGGAAGAAGAACAAAGCTGGAGGCCTCATACTTTCTGATTTCAAACTAATTTCAAAACTATAGTAATAGAAACAGACTAGAACATGCATAAAAAAATCACAAAAAAAAAAACCCCAAAAAATAATGGAACAAAACAGAGAGCCCAGAAAAAAAATCCATGCATGCAAAGTCCACTCATCTTTGAAAGGGACACCCAGAGCACACAGTGCAGAAACTATAGTCTCACCAATACTTCAATACTGGGTGCTAGAAAACCTGGATACTCACAAGACAAAAATATGATTACACCATTTCTTGTATACCATACCCAAAAATTAATTCAAAATATAGACTTATATAAAGCACAAATCCTTAAAGATCATAAAAGAAACATATGGAAAACCTCCTTGATAATTACCTTGGCAATGAATTTTTTGGATACAACATCACACATGTGACAACAAAAGTAAACATATAGAAGTTGGACTGCACTAAACTAAGAAAGCTTTTGTACAGCAAAGAAGACAAGGAAACAAGAAAACATAAAGGATGGGAGAAAATGGTTGCAAACCATATGTCTGATAAGAGACAAAAACAGTAATAATGATAACAACCCAATTGAAAAATAGGAGAAAGACTGAAAAGATCTTTTTCCAATAAAGACATAAATATTGCCATAAGTATATGAAAAGATGCTCCACATCACTAATCGTTAGGGACTTAAAAATCAAAATCATGTTAAAATACCACTTCATACATGTTAGCATGGCTAAAATCAAAGAGTAGACAACAAATTTTGACAAGCATATGAAGAAAAAGAAATGCTTTATACTGTTGGTGAGTTACAAATTCACGGAGTCATTACAAAAACCTGTATGGAGGTGCTATTGAAAATGAAAAATTAGAGTTGCCATAGAATCCAGCAATCCCACTTCTGTGTATACAACCAAAGGAAATAAAATCAGTATCTTTGACTGGGTGAGGTTGCTCATGTCTATAATCGTAGCGATCTTGGAGGCTAACGTGGGAGGATCGCTTGAGCTCATGACTTCGAGACCAGCCAGAGCAAGAGTTAAGACCCCATCTCTACTACAAATATAAAAAATTAGCTGGGCAACGAAAAATAGAAAAAATTAGCCGGACGTGGTTGTATGTGCCTGTAGTCCCAGCTACTCAGGAGGCTGAGGCAGGAGGATCGCTTGACCCAGGAGTTTGAGGTTACTGTGAGCTAAGCTGATGCCACAGCACTCTAGACCAGGCAACAGAGTGAGACTCTTACAAAAAAAAAAATTATCTTTAAGAAATATCTATACCCCTATGTTCTTTGTAGTATTATTGACAATTGACGAGATATGAAAACAAGCTGTTTGTAAAATTCTGAATGGATAAAGAAAATATGGTATATATACACAATATATATATATTCTACTGAATATTATTTAGCCACAAAAAATATAATTCAGACGTTTCATCAACACAGATGGTCCTGAAGGACAATGTGCTAAATGAAATAAGCCAGGCACACAAAGACAAATACTGCATTATCTCACTTATATAGGGAAGCTAAAAAGTTTGAGGTAGAGAATACAAATGTGGTTTCCAGGGCCTGTGGTGGGGAAAATAGATGTTCAAAGGGTGCAAACTTTTAGTTACCTTAGGAATACATTTTGGAGACTTAATGTATAACACCATGACTAATAATAACTTGTATCCTAAAATTTGCCAAGACAGTAGTAGACCTTAAGTGTTTTCAATAGAAAAAAATAGGTGATTGTGAGGTGATAGGTATATTCATTAACTTGATTTCACAATGTCTACAAATGTCAAATAATTATACAGTATACAATAATTATGTATAACTTTTATGTGTAAAAAATGTTACACATCCACACACGTGTGAGTATGTGTGTGTGTGTATGAATGAGACAGGTCCAGTAAACTTCAAACTCTGACAAAACTATAAAATGACAGTTATTAAAAAATAAAGTAACAAGTGGGAGCTTAATACATGCTCAGCAATGTTCTAAGCTTCCCAAAGACATACTAAATTTAAGAAATGTAGAAAAAAGATGCCTTAAGCTACATTAAAGTGGAGGAATTTGGGCATATAGAGTTTAAATTATTTATCATAGTTGATACAAAAATAGAATTGTGAAGTAAAATAACGTTCGATTACCTTTATTTAGAAAGCTCTGCTAAATTACTGAGTATGAGTTTCCTGTAAAATTACATTTAAAACCTCCATAGGGTAGGAAACCATAAAGCAGAAAACATACCACATCTGTTTGTGTGTGCCTGGGATACCTGAACCAAGTACTAATATCACAACTTCACTCACACGTTTCAGATGTTATGCAAAAGGAAAATGAAAAAACCATTTCAAAGGGACTTCCTCCAAAATACACAGATATTACCATGTCCTGAAAGGCAATAGAACAGGACTCGGATCCTGCTGTCCCTTGTAAGCCACAAATGGAACTTTGGTTCTCACTGTAACCTTCAAGGAAGATCACTGATCGGGAATTAGTGCTTAGAGAATTAAAAAACAAAGACAAGACATGCCCTTATGTGAGACCAAGGGAAAGAAACCCAGGCTTCTTAGATATCATTTTCATTGAAGCACAGCTTCCCAAACCCCATTTTGAGGTCTGGCTTCCTCCTTAAATTCTGGACCTCTGTCCCCTGTGCCATCTGCCATTCACTCCCACCTACCTGGGTATTTGCGTACTGCAATGTACTTCTTCGCCTTCCAAGGTTCATGTCTTTGCTCCAGACAGGTGATCAGGTCTGGTTTAGAGACAGCAAGACCTATTTTATTAGAAAAAATTCACATGACTCTTCCTGGGATTCTCCAATTACCAATCTACTACTGTGCTCAGTAGAGAAGAGAGAACACATAGAAAACTCTAGAAAAATAATCCCCAGATACTCTTTCCTGATGGAAACTTTAGAATACTTAGAAAGCATTTAATATTTTGGGGTTCTTAGCTCCTCTACCCAGTACTACTGAATCAAAAATTGGTGGTGGAAATTGCATTTCAAGGTATGGGCAAAAATATTTTATGCCACTACATTTCTGCTATTACTACTAATGTAGAGTGAAAGATACAGATTTGCAGCTCAAAAAGATTTAAGATTAATGTCAAGATAAAACACTTTGAATATTTTCTTTTCTATATCAAAAATCCCCAAGTTTTCCTTGGGAACAAGGATCAGAAACTCATTCACGCAAAGCAGAAACTCCCAGAAAATAATTTACAAAAAATGTGAAATTATTAGTGTGGAATTGGAATGGTGTGTCGAAGTTCTCCTCACCTAGGGAGACCAGGTTTGTGTAGTTCTCTAACATCACATCCCTGTACAAATTCTGCTGAGCAGGGTCCAGGCATTCCCACTCCTCCAGAGAGAATTCTATGGCCATGTCCATGAATGTCAACAGTTTCTGGAAAAAAAAAAAAAACAACACATACATACCAAGGAGCCCTGGGCAGAGATAATTTCACTCCTGGTGAAATGAGAGAGTAAAGAAAACTGGTTCGGACTTATACAAGTGACTGGATTATCCATAAGATAATTTTAACAAAAAAGTATTTCCTAATGTATTCTGTAAGTCTGTGCAAAGAGGATAGTGTAACAGCCACAAAAACAATGCAGATACTATTTTTTTAGATAATGCACCATAAAAGTAAGGCCACACAATCAGCCATGGACATTTTTGAGTGCTTTATTTACATCATACATGATTAAGTTGTGTATATTTCTCTGATGAAAAAGTCATGGTGGGTTAGAAGGTACCTCCCAAATTTTAATGTGTACAGCAATGAACGGAAGATCTGGTTAAAATGCAGATTTTGATTCAGAAGATACGGGATGAAGCCTGAATCTCTAGCAAGCTTCATGAGTGATGCCAATGCTTCTGGCCCGGGAAGATGTTTTGGCAAACATCCACCAAGTGGTGGAGCCAGGACTTACCCCAGTGTATTAGACCAGTAAATAAAGATGAGAGCCTTCCTTTTCCAAAGCAAGCTGTATGAAAGAGAATCTAAGAACAAAGTGCAACTTCCAGATTCAATGTGATGGCTTACACACATATTCCCAAGGTATGTATTCATGGAGAAAAATAATTTATAGTGGAACAATCTGTTAAAGAGCACCTTAACTAAGGGTATAAAATTAACAACTCTAACAGAGCAAATTGGTATAAGGTGCTGATTCATACGAGCGGACACAACATCATTGCTGTGAGGATAGTGGCCAAAAGAAGCAAATCATAATTTGAATCTAATCATGAGGAAACATCAGTTTTATGCAAACCTCAAGCCACGTGTATCTCCCATGTTTTATAATCTCTAATAGTGCATGTAAAGTCTTTTCTTGCCATCCTAGAAAGCATGTCTCCTCTAATTATTCTTTTTTAAAACTCTGAGTTATTCTAGGCAATTAATGTCAGCACTTTAAGAGTGCATTTACTTCATCCTGTTATGCACAGAGCTGATGGAGCATCCACATGGAACCTAAACAGTTTCGTGTTCCCCTTCTTCACTGATACCCAAGGACCTGACGCTATCCCAAATAAGAATCCTAGGCAGCCACATGATCCCAAGTTTGACAGCCACAAAGGGAACATTTTCTATACTGCAGCTCATAAACTTTTTGAGAAGTGTTCGTGGCACATAAGAGGCCTGGATGGAGAGAATGAATAGAAAGCTCTGCTATACAGGGAAGATTTTTCAGAGCACCTTGACCATTATAAGAAAAAAGGACAAAAGAATCATAGAAACAAAATTATCAGGCAAGAACATTCCAAGAGAAAGAAAGGTTTTCATTCTAAACACAGGACATTTCGGGATGACAAGTGAACATGATTCTGGACTTGGGACCTGTACATAAGAAACAGCTTTTTCTTCCTCTTCCTTCTCTGGAACTTTTTCTGGACAAATCACATCTGCATTTTGATAAAGTGCCATCAAAGGCATCAGTACAGCCCCTTCATCTGCTATGACTACACCCACAGGCAGAGGGACCTTGAAGTGCAAAAAATCCACCCTTCCCTGTCCTTCATCACAGAGTCATCAACATGGAGCTTCTACATGGAGACCAATGAGTGATTTCTCTCCCTTCCTGCCCACAGGTGCCCTCCTCTACCACAGACATCAGCAATATGTGCTACAGCAGTGGGCACCTGGCCTGGGCTGTGCTGCCCTGCACCGCACAAACCCATGCAGGGAAGACTCTCTGAGGTCCCCGTGGAACAAAGGCTGGACTCAACTTTCATAAATATATCTGGGAGCCCTTGTGCTTGACCCTGGACTCACTTTAGCAACACGGGGGGCATTTCATTAAAACCACATAGATGCTCCAACCCCAACAAATAGAAACTGCAGGGAGGGCACCGGTGATGGTGTTTCTTTAAACTGGACACGTGATCCTAATTGGAAACTGGGGCTGAAAACACTTAGCTAAGCACTGCCTCTCAGGCTCTACTGTGCACATAAACCATTTGTTATTCCAGGCCACATTAAGTCACAGGGTTCTGGGATTACAGGTCTGAGTCACCACCCTAGCTTTCTTCATACATTTTATAACATACATTAATAAGCAGTTTAATCAAATCGCTTAAGTTTTTCTGGAATTATATTAGAAGCTAAATATTTATTCTTAACAAGGTAGAAGCAGTAAATACAAATAAAAACAACTCTTCTATTCATAAATGGCCTTCATGTGCTGACATCAGAACTCACAACATAAGGAAAATGGCCCAAATGAAGCAAAAGTCTGAACAACTTCCTTGACTTGACTACATGATGCTGAATTCAACCATTTAACCATTTGCTCTAGACTGGACAGGAGGAACCATGCCTGCTGTACTTGTTCCTCTGATGCTCATATGAAATGGAAAGAACTCACTGATCTATTGGTTTGTGTCTCAGGACCTCCTCCTTGTTTATCACGGAAGTACCAGGAAATGGCAGCAACTCCAATCTGGACACCAACAAGGGAGATTCTTTCTGCATGAGGAGGAACAAACCCTGGATGACTTATTCCTCTTCCTCTGAAATGGAGGGGAATTAGCCTGTCATCCTGAACCCAGCATGGAAGGACACCCCCAAATGTCCACAAGACTCCCACATGCTGGTGAGAGGGTCCTCAGTGAGTGTGGGCTGATGTCCCCATGCTGATCCAGGCAGGAGAGAATCAGGCTGACACTGTGACGTCAGCAGAGAAAATGGAAATGTCCGGGTAGGGCAGCTGATCCTGGATCCAGATGTGACGTAAACTGTCCTTTATCGGGTAACTTTTAGGTATGAGGAAGGAGAAGAACACCCTGCTCCAGTAACTGTACAGGAAGCTGTAGTTGTGATCGTGGCTGTGAATATTTTGTGGCCCTCGTCTCCCACAGCTGAGGTGCTTGTTTACACTTTCAGATTTTGCCACTAGATTCTATTTATAACAGGAACCCTTCATTCAGCTGTAAGAGATCACTGGGCAATAACTGGAAAACTTGAAAGGCCTCATTTAGTAAAGGCTGGCTTCACAAAGTCTATATTGACTTCTCACAATGCAGAAAATGTTTCCCTCAGGTTTTCTGTACAAACTCAGTCCCAAGACTGGCCCTGCCTTGTGAATCCCAGGTAGAGGCCAGCCTTATGTGCGGATTACAGGTGGAATCAACCTGGCTCTATAATCTTGGGTGATACAGAATGAGGGGGAAACTAGAAGCTGCTCATGGAAGCTGCTCTATCACATCCTTATGATCATGAGGACCTGGATTCAGAATTTGCAGCTGTAGATTGAGGTCTTGGAGGAATAGGGAAGCAGCTGGTGCCCTCTACCTATTGATGAGTATTTGGCAAAGAGGAGGAGAGGGAGTTACGATTCTCAGGCGTACTCAATGCACATGTGTCTACCTGGCTGGGTTTGCAAGCCCAACAGGCTCTGGATAAATTTGAGTTCTGAAAATACAAGGGTCATTGACAAACAGCTGGAAGGGATGATTGCTGTGTTGTAACATTATTTTTGTAGAAATCTGGTCAAACTGCTCTACACAGCAGATTGCAAATAGGCAGAGAGACCATTCCACATGTAGATATTGGAGGCACCATGCATTGTGTTGCACAATTGTGAGTTATTACTGGAAGGCCAAGAAGGAAAGAGCTCTTTAGAGTGAAGCCTGGTGAGCACTTTATAATTTGTTACCATGCCTGGTCATTCTCAAGTGTTTGGAAAATATAATTAAAAACAAAATTGTTTCCAGGCCCAGAATAACACAATGCTAAAACAGAAGGAAAACTTTGTTATACAATTAAACCAGAATGTCATGTACATCTCAGGCAATCTGATAAGAGATTGCAAAGACATAAAGAAAAGTCAACATAGTTAGTCCTCAAATAGATTTGTCACACCATTTTTTAAATGTAGTTCACCCAAAATTTACCCAGTAATTGGAAAGGCCATCTGTGCTTACTAATTGGCTATATTCAAAGGAAAAAAAAAAAAACCCCTTTCATATCTTCATGACAGAAGACAACCTTGCCACTTGGAGCTAGGTGCCTACTAATGGGATGTTTCTACTCTAAAAGAAACTGGGATTCATGCAGATTTTTTTGACTATTTACATTTGAAAGCAATGGTCCCTAGATTTTAAAGAAAGAGAATCCCGAGTTAAAATACATTTACAAAAGACCTGTTAACTCATAAAATAATTTACATATATTTCAAAGTGGCAGAGAAAAACTACATACAAAATTAAAAACTTTAAGAAAGAGAAGAGAGTATAATCTCATGTTTTTAAGTTGAAGGATCCAGTTGGTATTTTTCATTTGTATCTGCTCTTACAACAGCCATGTCAAGGGCCACGGCCTTCAAGTCATGAGTCTAATTCCAGAGGGTGCTGAATTCAGGCACCAGAAGAGTAGCCTTAGTCACACTATGTACACAAGAAAGAAGGTTTGTTGGGAAGAGAAAAATCAGAAGACACACAAGCGCTATAAAGGACCCATGGGTGGGAGGCAGTGCAGAGCTGGTGTAAGGACTGGCTGGTGCTGTAGAAGAAACCAAAAATCTTGGGACAATCCCTCAAGTTCCTTATGCAGAAGCAAAGGTCAGGCTTGGAGGCTGAGTCATGCAACACTTTACAAATCAATGGTTAGTACTGAATCAGCCAGATCATGGAGAGGTTAAAGGTTTCAGGGATATGCATGGACTGCCCACACAGATCATTCCAAAGGAAATTCCTCATTGGCCTTCCATAAGTAAGGACTCATAAGTTGTAACTGTTCATCTGCACTTTCAGTCTAGCTCCTAGAACTAGAGTCTGTTCAACTCCACACTAATAATGTTGATTACAAATTTATCTTCCCAAGTGCATAACAGAAACAAGATCAACCTTTCTTCTACCTATCCAGGGACATCTACATAATTGATTCTTCCTTCACTTCCCTTTCCTCTTCAAACATTAATTTTAGCTTATGTAATATGTAAATTTTCTGGGCTCACAAGAATGTAACAATTTTGCCCACACCCACTCCTTTTACTTTCTCTATCCATGTCACCTTTAAATAGTGAAGTTCCCAAATCCCCCCTTGGAAAAAGTCACAGATTTGTCTGTGGTTTGGTTTTTCCCAAGCACATCCTTATATGTTGGCCCAATAAACCTCTATCAATTAGTATGCTTGCCTCAGTCACTTATGTTGGGCTGTCAGTGCTAAAGATACTAGCTCAGACTGGGATATGCCCTGGCATTCCTGTGTCCATGCAGGCATGGGATTATAATCAGGCGATCCAGCTGTAAGCCTGGATTGGTGTGGGCCAGATTTCTGCTGTAGATTTGGAGTCTGGGGGTGGAGCTAAACCAGGACTCCAGTGTGGACATTTGGTGGGAAACTCTAAGAGCAATGGAGCTGTGGTCTCCATTCCAGAGGGAGGAGACTTCCCTGGGAGGGGCGTGGCTCCATCAGTGCCTGCTGCACCACTGCATGAATGGGTGCGAATCACAGGGGGGCAGCAAGTTGCAGAGGGATCTGACCTCAGGGCTCCTCCTGTGTCCTCAGTCTCCTCTGACCCCAGGAGGAGATGCAGAGTCAGGGCACAATACGTGGTGTGACAGCCTATGTGCAGGAGAACAGACTCTCCCTTCCCTGAGAAACCTGACACTTCTCACACCAAATGTGTGGAGTCTGATGAACACCGACCACCTTTTCAGCACCAAATGTTTCTCCAAAACTCAATTCTGACACCACAGATTTCATACAGACCTCATGAGTTCAGGGCTCAGTCCTACCACACTGCACTCACTGCAGATGCCAGTGGCAGCCCCAGGGGCCCATGCACAATTTTGAGCAACTGCCTATCAATAAGATGCCCTGTAACCCCCTCTGAAGTTTAATAATTTGATAAAACTAGTCAATGAACTCAGCAAACCACATTACTTACATTCATCAATTTGGTGTACTATAAAGTACTCCACTCAGAAAAAGCCCAGTGGAAGAGATGTATAGGGCGAGGGAAAGTGTTGGGGGAAGATTTGGGCAGGTAATGCTGGCAAATCCTTGTGATGAAAGACATCACCCACCCTTTGTGTTCTGTAATAGCCGCTTACTGCAAGGAAACATCCTTCCCATTACAAAAGAGATTACTCCTTCTTTTTTACCTATCACAAAGCCTGAAACAGATTCTTTAAATTTCCATTTATTGCCTCATAAAAAATTACAACAGTTTTCTTTTCAGTGGTCAAAACAAAATATTTCTTGACCAAACTTTGTTTAAGTTTTTCTCCTTCCCCCCAGGCCCCTAAACATTGACTGATTCTCAGCCTGAGCCAACATGCAAACCCCCTTTGTGCTCCTCCTAAGACGGGGCTGACTTCAGGGTAATAAAGCCTCTAAGCTAGGATGTTACTTTTCCACCATCCATCCTGCCCTTCCCCTCCCACCTACTTGCTAAAGTCATTTGCTCCTCTTGATGACAAAAAGCCCTTCTCTGTGTAACCTTCATGATGCTTGCAGATTTATACTTGGTGCTTTCCCCTATTGCAATACTTCTTTAAATAATTAAGACTTTATTTTATTGAAAAACAAAATGTAATTTCAAATATTTTGTAGTGGACAATGTCTAGAAAGAGCCCTAGGACAATAGCAATTACACTTTCAGAAAGCGCATCTCGGCCGGGCGCGGTGGCTCACGCCTGTAATCCTAGCACTCTGGGAGGCCGAGGCAGGAGGATCGCTCAAGGTCAGGAGTTCGAGACCAGCCTGAGCAAGAGTGAGACCCCGTCTCTACTAAAAATAGAAAAAAATTATATGGACAACTAAAAATATATATATAGAAAAAATTAGCCGGGCATAGTGGTGCATGCCTGTAGTCCCAGCTACTCGGGAGGCTGAGGCAGGAGGATCGCTTGAGCCCAGGAGTTTGAGGTTGCTGTGAGCTAGGCTGATGCCACGGCACTCACTCTAGCCTGGGCAACAAAGTGAGACTCAGTCTCAAAAAAAAAAAAAAAAAAAAAAAAAAGAAAGCACATCTCATCACTCACCCCTACTTCCATCCCAACCTCTACTTCATCTGCCTGTGGATCAACCCTAGCTTCCCAGGGCTCTGAAGTTTCTCAGTATAAAGGACTCCTTTCCTGGCTGATGGGAGCAAGCTGGGATATCTGCAGGGGAGGCTCCCTGGGCCCTCAATGACCACCTTTTGGAAGATCAAGATTGACATTAGCTTAGTCATTGGGCTCAAAACTCTGGTTCCCAGACAACGTTATTCACTTAGTTTCGGATGAGAAAACATCCAGTGTTTGAATAATTCAAGCCAGGCATGATGGCTCATGCTTGTAATCCTAGCACTCTGAGAGGCCGAGGCAGGAGGATCACTTGAGGCCAGGAGTTTGGGTCCAGCCTTAGTAAGGGTGAGACCCCATCTCTACTAAAAGTGTAAAAGAATTAGTCAAGCATGGTAGTGTACACCTGTAATCTGAGCTATTCATGAGGCTGAGGTAGGAGGATCACTGCATCCCAGGAGTTTAAAGTTGCAATGAGCTATGATGACACTACTACACTCTAGCCAGAGTGACAAAACAAGACTCTGTTTCAAAAATAAATAAATAAATAAATAATTCAGCAAAATCCCATAAACTCCGTGTTGATGTTTATAGGAGGTAAGCAAATTGTAAGGGATTTACATTTCATACTTCAACATGAAAATCAAAATTATCTATCCTTGTCACAAAACAAACATTTCATTTAACAGTTACTTCCATGGAAAAAATTCATTTAGTAAACAATCATACATGAAAATTTCTCAAGAGTTTTCAAGTCCCATTTCACAGGATTTACTGTTAAAGTACAACTCCCATAAGTCAGAACAGAGCTAACCAACCACTCTCTGTATTCTCCACCCTGAATAAAAGGACAACATTTTGGTGAATCCGTGTAATTAATCAATTTACCTAGCACATTGTATTGTCAAAATGCATTCAGTTTTAGGCAGTCATAAAGTAAAAGAGACTTTGTCTCTGTCTTTTCCATGGTAGCATTCCAAGGCTAAGCCCTGGGACTCCATTTGAAATCACCCCTGAAAAACAACAGCCCTAAGAAACTTACTACACTTATTCTGGGGGGAAATGGTAAAGAAGATTTTTTTTTTTTTATGAAATGGAATATACGACTATATATTTAATTCACTTATCTGAATTTTACTTTTCTTTTGCCTTTTCAGAAATAGTTTCTCATTTTCAAGCTGTGGAGATACATTGCATTTTACAATTAATGAAAAACTGAAGCTGAAATAAAGCAACAAAGCTTTTCAAGGCAACAAATTCAAAAACTGGCACTGGTGACTGGAATACAGGAATGTCTGACTTGAGTGTGAAGTAAGGTCATCACATCCCTTGGGACATCCTCCCACTGACATCCTGCTCACTAAAGTGCTCGATGACCACCCTCCCAAAAGAAAATGCACTCTGCCTTCTAGCACACATCAAGGCTGTACTGCTTTGCAGGGTTTTGCACCACCTTGTTGGGGTGGGTTAACCTTGTCCTTTGAAATACTTTTTCTCCCTTCACAAAATTGAGAGAATTCAGAGGGCAAGAATGATTTGTGAAATTTCCTCTGAATACCAGCATGTGATGGGCTGACCAGTAATGTATCTCAAAGGAATCAAAACAGAGGCTGGTACAAAAAATTCTTAAACTCCCAATGTGTTAGCTGTTTAGGTGAAGCAGAGACTCCTCTCAACCTCAAGGAAGTTCACCTGCTCCCCTGAGAGGCTCCACCACATACCTCAGGCTGTCCTCTGGGCGGAGATGTCCCAGAGACTGATATTCATGGGACACTCCAGAAATCATGGCTGCTTTGGGCATCTTGGGTCATGCCCAGAGAAGTAAGGACCCTGGTCCTTGGGTCATTACCCAGGACCAGGAAAAGACATAAGCGTGGCTGAGGACACATCATCCCATACAGTTTCTAGACAGGAACCTCACCCGAAGACATTCTGGGAAAGTGTGTGTGCCTAAGGAAGATTAAATGAGGGGAGACACAAAGATTTTTACAGCAGAGTGCCATGAAATTATTGTGTTTTCTTCCCATGTGAAATGTTCAGAAATACAAAACCAATATTTTAAAAACAACCACCCACTCTTATGTAAAGAAATGACAAGAAAACTAAAATACTCCATCTGTTTGCATTGGGCAATAAAGGAAAAACAGCTGATATTGTAAATTGGATGCGAAGTTGGCATTTGGAAATGTAGGAAAGAAACCAAACATTTAGGATTTTACTGTAAGGCCTACAATAGTTAGGCTGAGGAAACAGGGTGGCAAATTTATGCCCCACTTGCCATACATCTAGAAAATACAGGTAGGCTGGGCATGGAGGCTCACACCTGTAATCTTAGCACTCTGGGAGGCTGAGGTGGGACCATAGATTGAGGTCAGAAGTTCAAGACCAGCTCAAGCAACAGAAAGATCCCATCTCTACTAAAGGTAGCAAAAAATTTGCCTGGGCATGGTGGGTTTTGCCTGTAGTCCCACCTACTTGGCAGGCTGAGGCAGGAGGATCACTTTGGCCTGAGAGTTTGAGATGGCTGTGAGCTATGATGATGACACTGTGCTGCAGCCCCAGCAACAGAGCAAGACTCTGTCTCAAAAAAAAAAAAAAAAAAAAAAAAAAAAAAAAAAAAAAGAAAAGAAAAGAAAAAAAGAGACAGAGAGAGAGAAAGGAAAAGAAAATGGAAGGAATACAAGTTCCCCTATGGAGTGGTAAAATAAATAGGAGGCATTTAGACTGCAATGGCTCTAGTGCCCTGCGTCCCTACCTCAGCAAACCAAAATGTAACTCAAATTTATTTCCTGTAAATTACTAATATAGAGGCCAAAGGAAAACTTTTCTCCTTATTCTCAGAAGGTTCACTGAATATCAAATGATAAGACAAAAGGCATATGCATGTATTAATGTGCATGTGGGGAAATCACAGAGGGATTACCCCAACCTCCCACTGGGGTTCAGATGCTCAAGTACTATTTTGCATAGGATATGCAGGTGGAGAACACATACCATTCTTTTGAGAAGCAAAAAACGATTATTAGCAAGAATGAATGGACCAGGGAGAAAGAAATTAACTGGTAAATTGTTCTTTTTGGCATCTGAATGAACCTGAGAGGCAGGCATTATATTGAGGGAAACACCATTCAGGAGTGGTAGTATATATATCTGCATTAGCTAATGAAGCAACAGGATGGCAATAGAAAGCAATTGTATTGACTTTCATAAGAAGCTTTCTTTGTTAGATAAGGGAACTTCAGAGAGTCCCCCACTGCTCTTGGGGTGAAGGCACCAAGCATCAAGGCAGGGTTAGAAGGACAGTGATTTTCTGGCAAATCTATGAGACTTTCCAATTTTGAAAGGCACTCAGCATGACTAAACTACATTTTTTTTGAAGAATCATTTCTTGTACTCCAGTATTAACTTAGAGGAAAACTGTTAGGTTTGTTCCGGGTGGGAACCTGAAATGTATGTTTTGGACACAATGTGGTTAATGCAACACAGGCTTACAAAACAATAGCCGCAGGAGTCTGGAGAGTTCGCAGACTTTGTAGATCTAACAGACAGCTGCAGCCAGCATTCCTCCCCCTCCCTCCCTGATAGAGAGGAAGTTCATCCCCCCCTGCTCCCCTGATAAGAGCAATAGCGACGCCAGAGCTGAAAGATGGATGTGCCTGGGGCAGGGGTCCCTGAAAATATTTGTTAAAAAAAAATTAATGCAGCAGCTGTTTTGGCCCAAGTACTCACTCCCCACTGAGAAACCCTCTATAAAACCCAAGGTTTTCCTCAACCTCGCTGTGGACTTATTTTTGCCTCCACACGTCTGCACCCAGATGCTCAAAATAAACAGCCTTTTGCTATGCCTGAGGCTTCATGCGTCTCTCTCTCTCTCCGCTCTGGACATAACATTTGGCCCCGAAACCCTGGAGGGCACACTGGGTGGACAGGACTCTGCATCTCTAGCAGGCAAGCCTTGCAACTCGGGAAGCAGTAGGCAGCGGCAGCTCATCCTGGCCTAACTCCCGAATCCTGCCTTCCTCTGAGTCCCTGGGTCATTGGCAAGGTTTCCATGGATCTTTCCTGAGCCATACAGGGGTCCCTCTCGAACTTGCCTCTGATCCTGGCGTGTAGGCAGAGCGTGCTAGCTCAGCCAAGGTAAGGTTACTGTGCACCCTGACCCTCCCGAACAAAGCTGAGAGGCAGACACCGGACCAGGACTCGGATCTTCCCGTTGCTGATCTTCACACCTCACATTTCATCCTCAGGGAGTAAAAGCTCTCTAAGTCGCTCTGGGGTTCCCCCTATCTCTCGTGCTCTCGTCCCCGAGAAGTCCCACAGGTCTTCTTCCTTCACTGACCTTCAAATCCACATCCTGGAGACATCCTGCTTCTAGTGAGTAGGACCTCACAAGCTCGTTCTTGTCTACTTGTGTCGACTCAAAAGTCCTGTCCATGAGCCGGAGGACTCTCAGCACCTGGGGCCCTCGTTGGACACAGGGATGCCTGTTGTGACTCTGCTCGAGTTCACACACTCGGCTCGCTCCCGTGCTATTCCCTCGTTCTAGGATGCCTAGAATTGAGTAGAATCGGCCCTGTGTGACCTCTACTCTTTCCAGGAACATGGGTAACTCGCAGTCTACTCCTCTTCACAAAACACCAGGTCTCACTACAATGTTTGTCACTGCAATAACAAATGGTCCGAGATTCCCTATTTCTACACCTTTTTACCCTCTACTCTCACTCTGCATGAACTGTAATCTGGCTCAAATCTTCCTGCTACGCTCTAGGCCTTCACCTTCTCCCTCGCCCTCTTCTCTGGACAAACTTGAAACCTCAGAATATGACTCTTGCAATCTCAGCCCTCGCCCATAAAGATATCCCCAACCAGAACTCCCTCAGCCTAACCCTCAACCTGCTCCCTGCCCTCATCTCAGTCCCCCTGCTATTGTCATTCTGTTCAAGTCCTGGAGCCTGCTGTGGAAGGCATCAGGGAGGTACCTGTCCTTTTTATTTAACACAATTTTATGATCTGACCTGGCACGACCTCTACAGTATTCTTTCCTCTACTCCATCCGCCGAAGAGAAGGAGAGAGTGTGACTTAATGCCCAGGCACATGGTGATGAAATCTGTAGATGTACCCCTGTCCAGCCAGTGGGGACAGTCACCGTCCCTAATACAGGCCCATTAGTGAATTACCAAGTAGGAACTCCCAAAGGAACTTTACTCCTCAATACACACTTTACCTCCCAGTCCGAGTCTGACATCAGGTACAAGCTCCAAAAAATTAGACAAAGGCCCTAAAATCCCACACAAAAAATCTCCTAAACCTGCCCTTCAAGATCTTTAATGACCAAGATGGGGAGAGGCAAAGGGAAAAGAGAGTGGGACTGACAACAGCCGCCAAAACACATAAAAGCTTTTCAAATCGTGGCTGCCCTGTAAAGGACCTTTTCCGGAGAGTGACTCAAAAGGCCCCAGGCAAGTAGACGACAGGGCTACACCCTTACATGGGAACTGAGCCCTGCCTCTACAAAGGCTCTGGGTCTCTAAACAACAATGTCCCAGGAAAGGGACTCAGCCAGGACTGTGCTCACTTTGATAAATGAAGAACACTGGAAAAGCAAGTGCCCGCTTCTTAAATTGGGAAGATCACACCTGCACTCCGGACCTGGCTGCCCCTCCCTGAAAGGACATCCTGCATAGCCACGGACCCTCTGAAACTGCTTCAATCTGATGGACACCTCAGGCTTCTGAAAACACTCACTGCGACACGCCTTGGGTAACTCTCTGACACAGGTAAAGACACTGGAGCCACATTCTCTGGTCTTCCTGAATTGTCAGGGCCTCTATTTCCCTCTCCTATCCCCACCATGAGAGTAAAACATAAAATACAGCCCCCCTGTGTATTCCACAGCTTCTCCGTCCACTGGGAGATAAAGTATCTGCCCACCCCTTCTGTGCTTCCCAGTTACCGCCACTGGGGAAAGATCTATGGCCTCCTCCCTCTGATTATGGAAAAGCTTAACTGAAACTTTACATGCAACTTTTGCCTGGGGTGCTCTGAGCTTTGAAACTATAAAACTTTCTGCCTTACTTCACCTAAAATTGTCTACTATTGTGAAATCATTACCATCCACGGATGGTTGTCGTTTTGCTCTGATTCTTCTTAAACAACAGTTTATAATCCACTGAAGTCCAAGATTCGCTTCTTTGGATAATGTCATAGAAAGAGCTAAAATTTTCATGACTTTTTATTTAAAACATTATTAATTCTCATGCTTTGCTTTCCAAAGCCACTGAAGTAGTATTAAGTAAATAACAAAGTTATCTCCAGGATTTAAACTCTTAGATTCCACCCAGCCCAACCTTATTTATCCTCCCTAGGCCTAAGGGCTATTGCAAAAGAAACAGACATAAAAAAATTGTAAAAACCGATTTCAGGAGATAAAAACTAGAGAGTTTGTTCAGGTCCCTTATCTTCCTCCACCACCTCGACCTGCTGCCTACCTGCCAGCAAGGAAACACACCAGTGACTTCTTCAAGGGACTGGAACACTTACAGCCTAAAGACTACATTTTATGCAAAGATTTCCCAGAACAAATTGGGCCTCCTGCAACTTTTAAATAATTCTCTCACTGCTTCCACCACTATAGCTAAGCTTCTGGAAACCTGTCCGAGAGTCATCTCTCAGGACTCAAACCTACAGGCCATCCAGAACCTGTTTCCACCCAGGGTGGGCTCCCCAAAAGTCCAGCCCATCGTGGATACCAGGCTCTGATAACATGCTGTGGTATACATAACTCCTTACCATGCTTTGCCTCCTCTTTATACCTCTCATGTCACTCTGTGAATGCCGCCACAGGCCAACTTACATACCAGGCTGGTCAGTCCTTTGCCTACACTGGAAACCCTAATAATACCCATACTTTCTATCCCCCACTTGGGGCTCTATGACATCTCTATCTGCCTACAATGCAAAAAACCTCTCTACCTTCTCAAAACTATCAGCTCTTCTCACCATGCGTGATCTTACTCTATTAACTGAGGCCCCTAGTGGCTCTAATTTCAACTCTCATTTTCAAATCATACATTCACTATCTAGGAACATTCAGGCCCTGACTTTTTCTCTCCAGTAAAACCCCGTCCTGCCTCTATTCTAAGTTCAAGACCATCCATTTTCAACGCCCTCCCTTTTAATAAATGAATTCCATAAAAAGATCTCTATGTCCCTCCTCAGCTAGAAGAAGCTACAGAAGATCTCCACCCATTTTCCCAACTTCGGAGTTCATTTTACATAAAAATTTAATCTTAACAACAAAAAGGGAGAAGGTTAGGATGGCCTTGAATCTCCCAATTTTCTAATGACAGCTAAAAATCAATTCTGAGCTCTCCCTACTCTTTGCTATCTCTCTCCCAAACTAGCAGGCAATCTGCTTGGACTCTGTTTTCACAAAGACCTAAAAGAGCCCAGAAAAGAAATGTAAATCTTTCTCTTTAGATTTCCCCAGCTCACAGCTTTTACAGTTTGTTTTACAGCCTCAAGGTGTTCCTGAGAAAAGCTCTGGGACAGACTGCAGGGGGGTCAACTCCAGGCCTTTGTTTCCTGCCCACAACCAAACCTCAGGGGCAAAGATCACATCCCCTGCAAGGGGCCTGACTGCATTTCAAAGATGACCAAATCTCCAGGGACACAAAAAACAAAAAGTTAGAAGGAAAGCAAGGCCCACTTTCCAATCTCTCTAATTTTTAGGCTTTACCCTTTTCCCATACCTTACCCTTCCTTTTCTTATATGTATATAACAAAAAGTGTGGAATGTTGGGTTCGTTCCAGGTGGTAAACCCAGAGGTACATATAGGACAGAATATGGTTAATGTAAAACTTAGGCTAGTAAAACAATAGCCTCAGAAGTCTGGAGAGTTCCGGGTCTTTCTAAATATAACAGACAGTTGAAGCCAGCATTCCTTCCCCCGCCCTCCCTGATAAGAGAGGAAGTTCATCCCTCCCTAGCTCTCCTTATAAGAGAAACCCCAGAGCTGAAGGGTGGATGTGCCTGGGGCAGGGGTCCCTGAAACTGTTCCTTTAAAAAAAAAAAAAATTAATGCAGCAGCTGTTCTGGTCCAGGTACTCACTCCCCCCTGAAAACCCCTCTATAACACCCAAGGCTTTCCTCTCCCTCAGTGTGGACGCTTTTTTTTCCCTCCACACATCTGCACCCAGATGCTCCAAATAAACAGCGTTTTGCTACACATGAGGCTTCATGTGTCTCTCTGTCTCTCCCGCCACCCCCCGCCCACAACCCCCGGACCTAACAGAAACAGAATTTAGTCTTAACCAACAACAAACTGCCAATTATCCTCTGATTACAAAACCACGTGATTTTGCCTGGATGGTCCAAATAAGTTAGGCACATGAATATAATCCGTTATTGAACTTGGTGTGCTTCCTCACCACACCTGATAAAAGGCTTTCCTTCAAGCCCCACCCCCGTGTGCCCCCAAACCACAACCCATCCCTGGAGGCCTCATGATTCCTGAACTGCTCTTAGTTCCAATGGAATAAACTCTTTACCATTTTCTTGCTGCCTCGGTTTACTTTTAACAAGAGTTAGAAGGGGCTGGGAACAGCACAGACGCCAGCTCCTCCCACGCACGACCCCGCACACCAAGGCAGCGGGACCCTCCCCTGATGATTCTCCCGTGGTCACCACACAGTCTGGGGGAGAGGAGCAGGTGCAATAGAAGAGCTGCCCAGACAGGGTTCAGGGCCAGTGTGAAGTCACCAAACAGAATGGGACAAGACACTCTGGGCCCTGGCTGCCAGCCCAGCAACACCCTGAACAGGAGGGAAACGGGGGTTGAACTGCATCAGGGAGCCTAGACCGGCTGACTCGGGAACTGCGGCAGGGAGGCCCGGGTCCCACCACAACCGCTGTCACCCCGCCAGGACACGCAGACCTGCGTACTCACCACTTCCCAGCTTCCGGGGTGTCCCCACATCCTCCCTTTGGATGTTCAGGTACCTGGCGGTCACAGGGCAACACAGGCTGCAGCAGAGTCACCTGGGCCTCCGGAAGCCGAAAACAAGGAGCCCCAGAGTCCCTGACTGGGAAGTGCTCGCAAAAGCCCCTTAGTAAAGGGCCGGTCACCAGGGCACTGAGACCGTGCAGTCCGTCCCCTACACTCTCCTGTGTGCTCGATTGGACAGTTCCCACTCACTTCAGCGCCCTGATTGGATAGACCTCCAGGCCCTGCCTACTCTGGTTGAGTGACAGGAGATGCAATTACTCGTGGGAGTAAAGAAAGTCACAGTTATTGGGTTTTTTGGGTTTTGGTTTTTCTTTTTCTTTTCTTTTTCTTTTTTTTTTTTTTTGAGACAGAGCCTTACTCTGTAGCCCGGGCTAGGGTGCCATGGTATCAGCCTAGCTTACAGCAACCTCAAACTCCTGGGCTCAAGCAATCCTTCTGCCTCAGCCTCCTGGGTAGCTGGGTCAGCAGGCATGTGCTACCATGCCTGGCTAATTTTTCTATATATTTTCAATTGTTCTGCTAATTTCTTTCTCTTCTTAGTAGAGACGGATCTAGCTCTTGCTCAGGCTGGTCTTGAACACCTGAGCTCAAGAGATCGACCCCCTTTGGCCTCCAAGAGTGCTAGGATTATAGGCGTGAGCCACCCCTCCCGACCCCACAATTACCGGTTCTTCATGGCAGCCATTTTCATGCAGGTATTTCTCCAGAACTGGGACTTGACCTCGCCCAGGAGTCATTTGCATTTAATCTTATACATAAGATTATGCTCATTTATTTCAAATATTTGTGATTCAAAAACGGAAAAAATATAATAAAAATTATTTTTAAATTTCACATTTCCTAACCTTCCTGGCGTCTGTTTTTTTTTTTTTTTTTTTTTTTTTTGAAGACGCAGTCTAAGTTTTGAAAAGAGTGACAATCCTCTACAGCACCAAATCGATAAAAATAAAATATGAGCCACACGTGTCCTTTTAGAGTTTCCATTAGATGTATAAAATAAAAGGAAAAAAAGGTGACATTGATTGTAAGAATTTACTTAAATCAATATATCTAAAATATTGCCATTTTAGTATGTGATCAATATAAAATTATTAAATAATATTTTTAGAGTAAGTCTTCAAAGATGGCATTGTAAGCTTCCAGCACATCTCAGTTCAGACCAGACTATTTTAGGTTCTCAGCAACCCCACATGGCCAATGTTGGCCACATTGAAGTGCAGCTCTGACTTCTATGACCTTGGGGAGGTGAAGGGCCTGAAGCCCCTTTCTGTCAGAGGTGAGGAAATAGTCCCTTTCTAGCAACATCTCTCCTTAGGCTCAAGAGTCAGAGAGAAGGTAACCCTAGATAGAGCATGGGGCAGCAGGCAGGAAATGTCCACAGCTAGACCACTGCTGACCACTGCTTGCTGGGGACCCATTCCCCATCCAGAGATCAAACAGAGATGATAGGACCCTAGAAGGAAGGAACCCCAGGTCTTCAGATACATCTACAATCTTGACCTCCACAGTTAAATCTGGAGGAAATACATTAAAAGCAAACCTGTTATTTTGCAATTTGGCCTTCACCCTAATGGTCAGGCTATGTGTGTCTATTTCTTCCTGTTGTGTGGGGAACTGTGTCAGTTTAAAAACCAATTGCATGCACACATGTCTACATGCATTTCTATTAACATATAACTCAATACTATCTATTGATAACAAGAAATCCAACTTTAAATAAGAGTAAAAGAAAATCTACTGTTTTTCAGGTAACTTGTAATCAACCTGTCATGGAATTCTGGCATCCTGTCTGCACCAGGTGTATATATTAGTAAGGGATTGCTGCATAAAAAGTCACCTTAAAACTCATTAGCTCTTGGTTGAGCTGGTCAGCAATTTAGGCTGGGCTCAGTTGGGTCATTCTTCTGGGCTTAGCTGGGCTCCTTTAAGCATGTGTGGTCAGCTACTGGTTGACTCATTGGCTCCTGAGGGTAAGCTGGCTGTCACAGTATCTCAGCGCCCAGCAGGCTTCCATAAGCCTGTTGTCATGCCGAGGGTAGGGTTCTAAAAGAAAATCTCAACCATTCAAGACCTTTTGAACCTAGACCCAAAGCTGGCACGCTGTCATATTGACAGCTTTCAATTGGCCAGAGCTAATGAAGTCAGCCCAGATCCAAAGTTTGAGAAACAGATTCCATCTTTCAATGGGGGAAGCTGTCAAAGCTCATTGCAAAGGGCATGGATTCAGGGATGGATGAATTGCTGCCATTTCTGCAGTGAGTATCATTACGCATTTTCTTGCCAACAAGATTTATATAACTCTTAAAATTCAAGGAACTACTAAGCAGCTGGGCTGGGACTCAGGATCAACTCTGCCTGACTGCAAAGCTCATGTACATCTACCTATATAGGCCACACTATTCATGCAGATCCCTAGGCCTTTGAGGTTCTGGAGAGTGACTCTTCTGCAAGAGAAGCAGGATTCCTTTGAGAATGTTGTCCTTCTAGTAGTCTTCACCACTGGGTATAATCCCCTCCATGGAATGTTACTGAAGTGTGCTGGAAGGACCTGGAATAATTTGGGGAAATGGCTGAGCAATGAGTTTAGAAAATCAAGGCCCAACAAAGTAGTACTCATTTCTCATCTTAGGAGAAATGTGAAAACACATATAATTCACTTGATATATGTGCAAATTTTTTCATCTATTTCCGGTATTTGTAGGCTATTCATGGTTTTCATAAAAACTAAACCAAACTGCTGTGCCTGAAACAACCACTTGCTCTGAAACCAAGTGCTATGAAGATAGACATGCTGAGAAGATATTTCCTCCTTCTGTAATAGAGCCAAACAGCTGAGGACATTTTGAAGGTGTCCGTTGATTTTTTTAAAATAACAACTGTATTGAAATAGAATTTGCATCCCATAAAATGTATTTTTTGTTTAATTTTTTTAATTATACAAGTATTGGATTTAATGTATTCACAGAGTAGTATAACCAGCACCACCATCTAATTTTAAAACATTTTCATTACCCGCCCCCAAAATCCAGTATCCATAATGGTCATTTCTCATTTCTCCCACTTTTTACTCCCTGCGAAACATTAAATTACTTTTTGTTCCTATAGAAGTTATTTCTCTCTCATGTTTAAGAAATAATTCATCCAACGTTGAAATGCCATGGAACCCAAACTCGGGACTGGCCATGGGGAAAATCCGCACAGTACACAAGGCAATCAAGCACAGCTAATGCATCCTTTGCTCTAAACCAGCACTTGTCACTCTGGCTGCATGTTAGAATCACCTGGGTGGGGAGACCTTTTAACCTCTTTCAAATTCAAGTTGAAACAGACCAAATAAATCAGAATTCCTTGACTGGGACCCAGGCAATGGTGTCCTTTCAACCTCTCCAGGTGATCACTGGGTGTGGTCAAGCCAAAAAATATACTGATTTGAACCAACATCTTTCGATGAGCAAATTGCAAATGTTTTCTCAAATGAATGTAAAAATGGTTGCCGATGAGTTGTGGCCCTTCATGCTTACCTGCATTACATACTCACTACATTTTGCAGAACAGACCTCTGCTCCTGCTTTTATCTCTCACTCAACTTAATTCCATGTGTACTGACTGCACACTAGGTTCAGGGCACTGTGCTATGTGCCTCCGCTTCAGTGAGCATCATTGTGTGGGGAGGGCTGTGCTGAAACTATATGGCGAAAAAATTAATTCTATGCTACTTGCCAAATTGAGGCCAAAATGGAAAAACCTAGAGAGTCATCAAGTATTAGGGCATTAATAGATATTTTGGAATATTCGAATCTATCTGATGATACCCTGAGTGAACATATTCCACTTTAAAACATAGACACCAAAATGCTGCTGGTATTCTGAGATCCGAGTTAGGATTTTGGTACAAATATATAATATTTACGTCTTTTATTTATGCAAAACAGGAATAAATGCACAAAGCATCCATTTAAGGCTTGATAAATTAATATAAAACAAACACACTCCTGTAACCAAGAGATAGAACCAGTCTCATTCAGGTACCCCAACAATCACTTTCTCCCTCCCACCTACCCAAAGGGAACCAAGGTCTTAAGAGCTAATATTTTAGGTCAATTTTGTGTTTTCATACGAGTGTTTCATTACAGAACATTTACACATATACAAAATAAACAAAATAGAATAATTGACCAGTCACCCAGCTTCAGCAACTACAAATTCTGTGCCATTTGTTTCTTCTGTACTTCAACACTTTTTCCACCCCCTTCACTATGTTTTTCTTACCAGTGAGGTAAGATATACATACATTGAAAGGCACAAATCTTAACTGTATGATTTTGGCAAACACACCCATATAATCTTTCACCCATTTTAAGAATATAATATTTTTATCATCTTACAAAAATCCCTTGTGTTCCTTCCCAGGACATTTTCTCTTATCCCAGAGACTGTCTCTGTGCTGATTTTTTTCATTGTAGGTTCATTTTAGCTGAAATCATACTATATATATCTTATTTCGAGCTCGCTTCATATGGCAGGTTTATGAGATTCGTCTGGGTCTGTGATGCCATAGTTTATTCCTTCCTATTGCTGAGTACTACTCTGTTGTATGAATGCTCTACAATTTCTTCCTCCGTTTTCCTATTGACGGGCATTTGGATTGTTTCCTGATTTGTGCTATTATGACTAAAATGTCTACAAACATTCTTTTACAAATACTTTTTTATGTTCAATGTGACTTCTTTATTAGCATGTAAGCGATGCCTCTGAATTTTTTTAGTGATTGATGTAGGAATTAAAATATTCATCTTTAACTTATCACAATATACTTAGATTTAATACTATAAAACTTTAGTAAATAAAATATACAAAATCCTTACTACAGTACAATTTCCTTTACCTCCCGTGACAGGTCTGTGACTTTTGTCTTTTTAAGCACCTTTTGGCTTTCTGGCTTTACAAGCTACTCTAGGTTCAAGTTATATGTTTCATCTCCAGCTCTAGAATTATCTACTTTTATAAGAAGCCCTGGTTCATTTTGTTGAAGAATCACATTGATTTTACTTATTTATTAATTTTTTAGATACAGTCTCACTATGTCGCCCAGGCTAGAGTACAGTGGCATCATTAGAGCTCACTGCAACCTCAAACTCCTGGACTCAAGAAACCTTGCCTCTGTCTCCTAAGTATTTGGCATTATAGGCATATTTCATCACACATGTCTAATTTGTTTCATAGAGATAGGGTCTTGCTATGTTGCTAAGCCTGGTCTCAAACTCCTGGCCTCAGGTGATCCTCCCACCTTGGCCTACAAAATTGCAGGGATTACACATATGAGCCACTGTGGCAGACCTGCAAAATTGTATTTAGAAACCAAGATCTGAGTATGAGGTGTTCTCATTAGTTCTGGGGTGTCAAAACTTCTGAGCCTTCTCAGCAGAGTTTGAAGATATATGCGTATAAATATAAACTGATGTATGCCTACATTCTACCTATCTCTCTATCTACCTATCTATGTACTTATCATCTATCTACCTACCTACCTTTCTGTCTCTCTCCCTGTCTCTCTCTCTCTCTCACTGTAACCATCTATCTATGTGAATATATTACAATAGATACAGGTTCATTCTGATATTCCTTACTCCAGTCTAGTACCACAGAATTTATTCTAGCATTACTCCTTCATTGATTTATAACTTTTTCCCACTAGACTGAGAAATGAGAAGTAATTATCTGCAGTATATATGCTAACATGTAAAGTAGTTATAGAATTACTAATACATAGACTTGTAGAAACAAATTTACCAACTGAAAAAAAGTGTTCTCTGGGTATAGTGGCTCATGCCTTTAATTCCAGAAAATTAGGAGGCTGCAGAAGGATCCCTTGAGGCCAGCAGGTCAAGACCAGCCTGGGCAAAATAGTGATATCCTGTCTCTAAAAACAGTTTTAAAAGTTGCTGGGTATGGCGGCACACACCTGTAGTCCAAGCCACTTGGGAGGCTGAGACAGGAAGATTGCTTGAGTCCAGGAGTTTAAGGCTGCAGTGAGGTATAATCACACCACTGCATTCTAGCCTGGGCAATAAAGTGAGACCCTCTCTCTAATAAATAAATAAATGCATATATACATACATAAACAGTGTTTATGTAAGTTCTTGAATCCTAAATTATTCAATCAAAACGCTGTTTTCCAAGGTTACTTGGGTCCAGATTTTTCATTCCCACCATTTTCAATGTGGGAACAGTAAGACTCATTTCTCATATGCTTTCCATCTGAATTCCCCAATATTCTGGGTTTTTAAATTTTACATGCATAAGATGTATTCTTTCCAGTGTACAGTTTAATGGGTTTTGACAACTGTGTAGACTCACATATTCTTCTCTGTAGTACCATAAGGAACTGTTGCCTCACCCCAAAAATTCCTTTTTGCTGTTCTTTGTAAAAAGCTGTTTCCCTCAGCCCATTATTTGGCAACTCTGATTGTTTTTCATCCTTATATTTTTGCTGTTTTTTGTTTTTTTCTTTACAATGCCATAGCAATAGAATTATATAATATTTGGACTTTGGATCTGACTTCCTTCAGTTAGACAGATGCACTTAAGATTCATTCATGTTGTGGTGTGGACTGGTAGCTTGTTCATTTTTGTTGGCAACTAGGATTCTATTGTATGGATGCACCACAGTTTGTTCATTTATTTCCCTGTTGAAAAGCATCTGGTTTAATTCCACTTTTTTTGTAATTATAAATAAAGTGAATAGAAACATCCACAAAAAAGATTTTTGTATAAACTTTAGTTTTCAATTTGCTTCAGTCAATACTTAGGACTGAGATATTTTGGTCAGCTGGTAAGTTTAACTTTATAAGAAACTGCAAAAGTGTTTTTCTAAGTTACGATATCATTTTGCAGTAGTAGTTCCAGGTATTTGCATTCTCCTTCTCCATCTCCTTCTTCTTTCTTCTTTCACCTTTTTTCCATTTCTGCTGGGAGGCCAAAATCAGGCTTTAGGCTCTGTCACATCCGAAAGCACCTGAGAACCTGGATTCAGAATTTGGAGCAGCATACACAGGTCTTACAGGGGTGGGGATGCAGACTGGGCCCTCTACACATTCATGGGCATTTAGCAAAGAGGAGGAAGTCGAGATTCTCAGGCCTACTCCATACACGTGTATGAGCCTGTTGGATTTTCTGGGCTGCTGGGCCTCTGGAACAGCTTCAGGTCTGAAGAAACCAGAGTAATTCAGCAACAGAGCTGGAATGGCTGACTGCTGCCCTGTGCAGGCATTTTTGTAGAAATCTGTGTAACCGCTCTAAAAGGGAGATTGCAAACAGGCAGAGAGACCATTCTAGCTGCACATACTGGGGGTAGCAAGTGCTCTGCTGCACAGCTGTGGGTTGGGACTGAAAGGCCGAGAGGAAAATCGCCCTCTAGAGTGGAGCCTGGTGGGCACCTTGTATGTTTATATCATGTCTGGGGATTCTAGACAGTGTGTGGGAAGCACATTAAAAACAAAATCATTTCCAACCCCAGAATAACCCTCCACAATGGTACAATGGAAATACAACTGTTTTATTACAAATTGAACCAAAATATAATCTGTATCTCAGATAATCTGCTAAGAGATCGTAAAGACAGAAAGAAAAGTCACATACATAATTAGTCCTCAAGTAGAAAACTTGAAAGCACCATTCATGATATATAGTTCACCCTGAATGCACCTAGTAATTGGAATGGTCATTTGTTTTTGCTAATTGGCTACATTCAAAAACAAAATAAAACTTCCCCTGTCTTTATGACAGAAGATAGTTTTCCCACTTGGAGCCAGGTGGCTGCTAAAGGGAAGCTTCTAGTTTCCAACAGAAACTGTGGAATAGGATGCTATCTTCTTCACTATTTACATTTCAAAGTGATAGTCCCTAGGTCCTAGAGAAAGGTAATCCCCAGTTAAGAAAATGATAAAAAAGGCCGGGCGCGGTGGCTCATGCCTGTAATCCTAGCACTCTGGGAGGCCGAGGTGGGTGGATCGTTTGAGCTCAGGAATTCGAGACCAGCCTGAGCAAGAGCGAGACCCCATCTCTACTAAAAAAAGAAAGAAATTATATGGACAGCTAAAAATACATATAGAAAAAATTAGCCGGGCATGGTGGTGCATGCCTGTAGTCCCAGCTACTCGGGAGGCTGAGACAGGAGGATCGCTTGAGCTCAGGAGTTTGAGGTTGCTGTGAGCTAGGCTGACGCCACCGCACGCACACTGGCCTGGGCAACAGAGTGAGACTCTGTCTCAAAAAAAAAAAAAAAAAGAAAAAGAAAATGATAAAAAAAAAAAAAAACTTATTCAGGTCATAAAATGAAGTACATATATTTAAGAGAGGCAGATAAAAAATTTACATATGAAAATTTTCTAAATTAAAACTTCAAGAAAAAGGAAGAGAACAAAACCTTTTCCCTTATTTTCAAGTTGGAGGATTCAGTCTGGTATTTCTAATTTGTATTTGCTCTTACATTAGCCAGGTCTTGAACTCATGGAAATGATTCCAGGAGGCACTGGATTCAGGCACCTGAGGGGTAGCCCCAAGCACACTGTGTGAACAAGAAAGACCATTTGTGAGGAAGAAGAAAGCAGAAGAGAGACAGGTGCCATCAAGGACCCATGTGTAGGGGACAGTGTAGAGTTCGTGGAAGGCCTGGTTTGTACTAAAATCAAAAATAAAAACCTCAGGATCAGCCCCCCCCAACTCCTTATGCAAAAAGGTCAAGTTTGGAGGCTGAGTCATGTAATACCCCCTTCCAAATGAACAGCTGTTACTAATATTATGCATCTGCCAGAATACCATGGAAAGGTAAAATGTCTCAGGCCTCTACAGGGACTGCCCCACAGATTATTTATAATGAAATTCCTTGGTGGCCTCTCACAGGCAAGAACATGTAAATTGTAACTTTGGGTCTGCAGGCTAAGTTTAGCACCTAAAACTAACGTCTGTTCAATATCACACTAATAATGTTGATTACAAGTTTATCCTCTAAGTGTAGGACAGAAACAAGACAAAATCAATTATTCTTCCACCTACCCAGAGAAGTCTAGATAATTGAATCTTCCTGCACCCTCTTTTTCTGTTCAAACATTTGCCTTAGTTTATGTAAAATATCAATTTCCTGGGCTCACAAGAATATAAACAATTTACCTTGCTGCCCAGAGTCCTCCTTTTTATTTCTATATACCTTATCTCCTTTAAATACAGAAGTGTCCAAATCCCGCTTCACAAAAAGTCAAAGGTGTCTCTGCAGTTTGTGTTTTTTCTGGGAGTGTCCCCAGACTTTGGCTTAATACAGCTCCACTCATGTATCTTTGACTCAGTCACTTATTTGGTCTGCGCTACAGATACTAGCCCAGGCTGGGATATGCTCTGGCTCATTCCAGTGTCCCTGCAGAGAGATTATCCTTGTGTGGTCCAGAAGCCTAGATTCATGGCAGGCTAGGTGGCTGCTAGAAATTCAGGCTCTGGGATTGTGGATAACCCATGAGTCTTCTTGGCTCTTGTGTGGGTCTTTGGTGGGAAACTCTAGGAGCAAAGGAGTTATGGGCTGGATTCCTGAGGGTGGCGTCTTGCCTGGGAGGGGTATGGCCACATCAATGCCTAGCATGCATGTGCATAAATGGGTGGGAATTACATGGCAGAAGCAGTGTAAGGAGAGGGAATCTGACCACAGAACTCCTTCCCTCTACGTCATCAGCCCCCTTTGGCCCCAGGAGGAGATGGGGAATCACAGCACAATTCGTGCTATGACAGCCTGTGCACAGGAGAACAGACCCTCTTTTCCCTGAGACAACTGCAATCTTCCTCTATCCCAGGCCCTTGTGATGTCTTTTTTTCTGACAGCACGTCTGACACCAAATGTGTGGAGTTTGCTGAACAGGACAATATTCCAACACCAACGATATCTGCAAAATTCAATTCTGACACCACCCAGAGCTGGCACAGACCTCACAAGTTCAGGGCTCAGTGCCACCACACTGCCCTCATTGCAGACGCCAGTGGCAGCCCCAGGGGCCCATCTGTACATTTGAGCAACTGCCTATAAATCAGAGGCTTCCATAACCCTCTCTTCAAAGTGTGACAATTTGATAGAACTACTCATAGAAGTCAGCAAACCACATTACTTAATGTTTACCATTGATTATCAAGGATACCAGTCAGGAACAGCCAGAAGGAAAATATGTATAGGGTCAGGGAAAGTGGTAGGAGGTGATGGGGTGGGTAGTAATCCTGGTAAGTAGCTGCGATTAAGGAAATCTCCACTCTCTGTGTTCTCAAGAGCAGCTCACGGCAAAGAAAGACCCTTCCCGTCATGATTCAGGTGATACTACCTTTTCACCTGTTACAAAGCCCGACGTAGACTCTGAAAATTCTCATTTGTTGATCATAATCATTTAGCTGAACACTTCTGTCATCAGTGATCAGAATGAAATAGTTCTTGACTAAATTCTGCTTAAGTTTCTCTCCTTCCCCAAGGCCCCTGAAGTTTGACTCAATCTCAGTTTCAGCCAACATAAACCCCTCTTTATGCCCCTCCTAAGAACAGGCTGACTTCAGGATAAAACATTCTCTGGCCTAGGATATTATTTTCCACCCTCTTTTCTGCCCACCCTGTCCCACCTTTTTCTAATCTTCTTTGCTCTTCCCTATGAAAGAAAGCCCTTGTCTGCCTAATATTTGTGATGTTTGCAGATGTTATACTTAGTGTTTCCCTTATTAAAACTTTTTTGAATAATTAAAAATTTATTTTATTGGACAATAAGTTGTCATTTTCATATTTATTGTATCAGACCACAACTCGAAACAGCCCCAGGACAGTAACAATTACACTGTCAGAAAGAACAGTGTAACATCTCATCACTTCTCCATGACATCCCAGCCCTGCATCCATCCTAACCATGACCTCATCTGCCTGTGGACCCCCAGCTTTCCGGTGCTCTGTAGCTTATCTAAGTATAAAGGGCCCCTGCCATGGCTGGGGGGAACATGCTGGGATACTTGCAGTGGAGGCTACCTGGTCCCTCAATGGCCACATTTTGGAGTATCAAGATTGACCTTAGCATATACAACAATTAATTATGTACCCATAATAATTAAAAATTAAAATTTAAAAATGAATTTAAAAATTTTAAAAAGACTGACCTTAGCTTAATCACTGGGCTCAGACCTTTGGTTCCCAGTTGAGATTATTCACTTAGTTTTGGATGAGAAAATGTCCAGTATTTAAAAATCCAGCAAAATCCTACATACTCAGAATTGTTTATACGATGTAATAAGGAAATTATAAGGCACTTATAATTCATATTTCAACATGAGAAGCAAAATTATCTGTGCTTGTGAGAATAAACTTGTCATTTAATCATTACTTTAATGAAAATACATCATTTAGTTCACAATCATGTGTGAACATTTCTAGGAGTTTTCAAGTCCCATCCCATAGGATTTAGCATTAAACTCCAACTTCCAGATCACAGAAAACAGAACAGAGTTAACCACTGTCACAAATTCTCTACTAAGCAAAAATTAACTGTTTTGGTGAATCTGTGCAATTCACCAATCTGCCACACTTTCTTGTGGAAATGTATTCATTTTTATGTACCCATAACAGAAAATAGACTTTGTCTCTTTCTTTTCCAGGGTCGCATTCCAAAGTTAAGCTCTGGGATTCTATTTGAAATCACTCCAAAAAAGAACAGATCTTAGGAACTTACCACACTCACTCAGGGTGGTGGTGGAGTAAATAAGATCTTTTTATGAAATGGCATATGTCACTACATATTTAATTCCTTTTTGTGAACTCCACGACTTGTCTTGCCTTTTCAGAAACGTATTCTTATTATTCTAACTCTATGGATGAATTAGATTTTACAGTTAAGGAAAAACTGAAGCTGAATAAAGGATCAAAGCTTTTCAAAGCAACGAATTCAGGGAGTGGCACTAGTGAGTGGAATATGCACATGTCTGACTCAAGTTTCAGTTAAGGTCATCCTATGCCTTGGGACATCCTCCCACGCCATCCTACTCACTGAGGTGCTCAGCGACCACCCTCCCAAGAGAAACTGCACAGCGTCTTGCAATGTGCATGAAGTGTGTCCTGCTTTGAAGGTTCTTGCACCACCTTGCTGGGGTGGGTTATCCTTGTCCTATCCTATCCTCGTCTCCCTTCACAGGTCTGACAGAATCCAGAAGGCAGGAATTACTTGTGCACTTTCCCCTGAATACCAGCATCTGATGGGAGGACCAGCAATGTGTCTCCAAGAAATGAAAACTGATGCTGGGAGAAAGATCTTAAAGTCCCAGTGGGTTAGCTTTTGGGGTAAAGGGTATACCAGGAGACTCCTATCAACCTCAAGGATATTCATCTGCTCCCCTGAGAAGCTCCGCCACCATACCTCAGGCTGTCCTCTGGGCGGCCTAGGAACTCATATTCACTCAACACTCCAAAAAACATGGCTGCTATGGGCATCTTCATTCATCCGTGGACACATAGGAAGCCCAGGACCAGGAAAAGACAGGAGGGTGGCTGAGGACACATCATCCTTTAAAGTTTTCAAAATGGAAACTCAACCCGAAGACATTCTGTCAGGGTGTGCTTGCCTAGAGATGATAAAAAGAAAAAAGGCACAAAGACTGTTTACAGCAGAGTGTCATGGGGCTATTGTATGCTTTCTTCATGTGAACTACTCAGAAACAGAAAACAAATATTTTAAGTACAATTACCCACTGTTTACAAAACCAGGAAATTGTCACCTGGATAATCCCAACAAGGTGAATACAAAACTGTAACCAGCTATCATATTTGGTCTGCTTCCTCATGCACCTTATAAAGAGCCTTCAGGCCTTCTTCCCCAGGGGGACCCAGAAATTATGCACCATGGCTGGGGGTCTCATGATGCATGAATTGCTCTGTGCTCAAATAAAATCAACTCTTTACCTTTTTAATGGTGCCTCAGTTTATTTTTAACAGGAGAAAGAAGGCATGTGCACCCCACAGACCACAGCTCCTCCCACACAGGAGCCCTGCACACCAAGTCAGGTTTTTCCCCTGATGACTCTTCCATCCTCACCGCACACTGTGGACGAGATGTGGCGCTGCAGGAGCAGAGGTGCCCAGAGAGGTTTCTGGCCAGGGCTGAGTAACCGCTCAGGACCAGAGAGGATGCCCAGGCTCCCAGCTGTCCCTTCAGCCCCAACCTATGGCAGGAAGGGCCTGAGGGCCCAGATGTGCCCAGGCCGAACTTCAGTCTGAAGACTCCGGAGCTTACTCACGCAGGCCTGGTCCCACCACCGCTGCTTCCGGCCCCCACCAGGACACCCGGCCCACACACTCACCATGTCCCAGCTTCCGGGGTCTTCCGGTGTCCTCCCTATAAATCTCTCAGTTCCTGCAGGTCACAGGGTGACAGAGGCTGTGGCAGAAACACCTGAACCCTCCTAGAGAAAGAACAGTGGAGAGAGGATAACAACTCGGTGCCTGGCACAAGAGACAAAAAGCCACGTCAGCACCCGGAAACCGGCTCCTTCCTTCTGGCTGTGCACCTGATTGGTCAGTTCTCAACGCAGCGTCTCTGATTGGATAAGGCTCCAGACCCCACCCCTCTGGCCATGAGTGACAGGAGAAGTGATCAGCCAAGGGGAAACGAATGAATAACAGGTTGGAGGTAGCTCTTTTTAGACTTTGCTTTGACTCTGCTCTGGGACCTGACCCTGCCTGGGGAACATTGTATTTAAGCTTGAATAGAAATTATATCCTTTTATGCATTTTATGTGTGTGTGTATACGTACACATACAGTAATATATATATATTTATTTGTTCTTCACAAATGTAAACAACATGATGACAGTTATTATTATTTTTTTATTTCAGCTTATCATCATGGGGGTACAAAAGTTGAGGTCACATACACTACCCATGTCCTGCCCATCCCCCCGAGTCAGAACTTCAAGAGTGTCCATTTTAAAGTTTGAGATTTGTAACCATCATAGCCTCTCATCTTTTGAGGAGACAGCCTGAGCTTTCACAATGGGGAAACTCTTTGAAGGCAATAATGTCCAATAGAAATAAAATGTAAGCCATGAATGCTATTTACAAACTTGTAGTAGCCAAATAAATGAAAACAAAAAGAAAGAGTTAAAATTGATTATAACAACTTATTTAATCCAATATATTCAAAATATTATTGTTCCTACATTTGATTCATAAAAAAATTATTAATGAAGTCTTTTTTTTTTTTGGTAGTGTATCTTTGAAACTCATTCTATGTTTTAAGCATGTAGCACATCTCAGTTCAGACCAGCCACATTCCAAGGACTCAGTAGACCTACATGCCCGGTGGCTGCTGCATTGAAGTGCAGCTCTAAGGGCTCTAACTCCCTTCACCCCATAGAGGTGATGGGCCTGAAACACACTTTTTGTCAGAGGCAATGGAATACCACCTCCCTACCACCATCTCCCGTTAGGCCCAAGGGTGGGAGAGGCAGTGCCCCAAGAGAGCAAGAAGCTGCAAGCAAGAAGTGTCCACTGGTAGACCATTTCTTGCACCTGATGCTTGGTGGGGGTCCATCCCCCTTCCAAAAATCACACACTGAGCAAAGAATGACGTGGCCCAGGAGGAGAGAACCCCAAGATTGTGATTACATTATTGCAAATACACTACAAAGCATGGAATTTACACTTAAAACATGATTACTGTGACTGGGCTGGTTGGGTGTGAGATCTAGGCTTCTGAGAGGCATTTGAAGTCCAATAAGTGCATCTGGGGCCTCCAAGGATTAGAGACTCCCACATACGGAATGAACCACCAGGTCTTAAGCTCCCAATAGGGCACTGGTGGGCACAGCTCTAGATCCTCTTCCTCCTGTGGCCTGCACGAAACATCAGAGAGCTCAGGGTTGGGCTGAGGAACCAGGGCCATGGAGCTCATGAGCGCTGGTTGGTAAGGGCCTGGCCAGTCTCTGCCTGTGCCTGAGCAGGACTTCACCTGGACACGGGGCCTGACACGTCACAAAGGGGGCAGTTTGATGTTCCTGTGGCCACAGAGCACGTGCTGTCAGGCCAGGAGCCCTTCCACTTTAACTTACAGATGACACTCTGCTCTAACTCACAGATTGTTAGGAAAATGTAATGGTGTCAAAAAGGTAAGAATGACATTTCTCAGTAACACCCACAGATAATCTTGCATAAAGAGTTTTGGTAGCACCACTGTCCACACTTAAAGGCACATTTAGAGTGCTCTCTTCCCATTTCTAAGGCTGCACTGTCCTCTACTCATTCACCTGCAATGGTCACACCCAGATCTGATTATCAACCTCAAAATTCATCACTACAATGTGCGAGAAGATGTTTGCCTTTTCTCCTTGTGGAATGGGGCTGATGAGCAGTGTGTTAGATATTTTATTAAAATTTCTATGTACTTTATTTAAGTATTATAATAGAAATGCAAACATCTTGCACAATAGTAGAGATGGTTATATACTAAAATCTATCACAAGTACTGCCGATAAAAAAGCTTCCAAAGTTTTTATTTTGCCATCATTTTCAAGGATAAAGTCTTCTTAATGGCATTTTAAAGTAAATATAGCATACGATATTATTTAGTTCGTAGGTGGCTCAGTAACTATATCTAATGAATCAAAAATCTAATGCAAATACTGCTTTCATACCTACTACAATTTAATTAATTAATATCAAATAAAAACTCAGTTCAGTAAATTTTGTGATTGAAATTCTAGGGACCTACAATTACCATAGACTTTTTCATGATCCACCTTAATGCTTTACATACAAACTATTTAACCTAGAGACTCAAAAATGACAAATTCTGAATATATTTATTGGAGACAAAAGGCCATGGACCATGATTACTGATAAAAATGTCAAAGAAATGGATAGATAGTCCAAAGTACTTTATTCTGAAAACAGCCACAAGATAGGTAAAAAGATATATAGACTCTTGAAAATAATGCATATAAAGGGAGGATGAAAATTTTGCTCATTTGTCGGAGGAAGAGAAAGAAAATGTAATGTTTAACCAAAACTTTGGCTCCATTGGACATGATATTTCAGTGAGAGAGAGAGAGAGAAAGCCCCTTGTACAGTGAGATCCCTTCAGAGAGAACAGCCTCAAATTTTAAAATGTTAGAAGCAGCAGAACATGGTATTCTAGGAATTGATGGCCAATGTCCTCTTACCACGTAACAAAGAACACTTAGGTTGGTGAGAAAGAGAAGACATTACATAATGGAGAGAATGAAGAATACAAACTGTTAGAAAAAAGGTGACTTTTCATTTGAACCAAATCTCATAACAGAATGTGCAAATAATATTTAATAGCTAGATCTTGTCATGGGGTTAAGCCTTCAACTGGAGGTAGCCAATCATGTCACACCAAATTCCTGGAACTGTGGGACTGAAACTGCACACAGTGGTCACTTTGGACAGGGTGGCCTACGCAAGAGTATGTAACTATGTTTCACCCTCTCATGGCATGCAGAGTTGTGATCTCTTCCTGTCTCATACTGTTGGAATACTGTTTTTATTCAGTTACAATGATGAATACATTCTGCAAACTGGAGTAATGGCATTAGTAAGTGGGAAGTGAAGTAAATTTAGAGAAGAGAAACCAGCAGGAGCCCCGTCAGGAGGCTGATGCAGGCATCGCTGTGGGAGATATGGTGGCCAGACCAGGGTGGACCCACTGGAAGTAGTGAGAAGTTGCCACACGTTGTGTATATTCTGAAGCACTTGCTGTCAGGTTGGTTGTAGAATGTGCAATAAGGATAATAGCTTAGGATTAATAAAGTCATTTGGTCTGTGCCAGTAAAAGTGTGAACTGGGTCTGGGCTAGGTAAACATTTAGGCATCACTCATATGAAAAAGCTCTGATTGTCAGGTTGTATAAGAAAGAAATGTTGAGTTGGAAGTTTCAATATTTTGAAGATGTAATTAAAGTTAAATGGGGTGATAATGATGGGGCCCTAATCCAATAGGGCCAGTCCTTATAAGTAGGGGAAGAGACACAGACATGTGTGTGCACAGATAAAGGTCATGTGAAGAGGCAGCAAAGGGGCCATCTGCAGCCAAGGCCTGAGGAGAAACCAAAACTGCAGACACTTCATGGTGAACTTTCAGCTTCCAGAACCTTGAGAAAATAAATTTCTGTTGTTTATGCCACCCAACCTATTTTTTTTTTTTTTGATAGAACTGTGGTTCAAAAGGAGGTATTTTTTAATGAAAGCCTTTGAAGACTAACACAAAAAGCTAAGCCTACATGTGTTCAACACTTAATATGAAACTAAAGTAAGCAAGACATTGTGATATTGGCATTAAATTAAGCAGATTTGCCAATAGAAGCTAATAGAAAACCCAGAAATAAACTCTCAAGTATATGGGCACCTGATTTTTGACAAAGGTGCAAAGGCAAATAAATTGAGGAAGGATAGGCTTTTCAACATATGGTACTGGAACAACTGGATGACCATGTCCAAAAGAAATGAACTCGGATCCATACCTCACACCACACAGAGAAATCAACTCGAAATGAATCAGATATAAATGTGGTACTTAAAAATATAAAACATGTAGAAGGTAATTATTTTTAATAATCTCAAACTAGACACAACTCAAAAGTCCATTAACACATAAATGGATAAAATGTATTATTTTGGTACAATGTAATACAACTCAGCAATAAAAAGAAATCAACTATTAATGCATGGAAAAACACAGATTAGTCTCAAAATACAATTGATGAGTAAAAGAAATGAGACCCAAAAGAGTACATACTATATACTACTTCCCTCTTATAAAATTCTGCTAAAAAGCAGAGTAACCCATAATGACAGAAAGCAGGGCAGTGACTGCCTGGGCAGGGCAGCAAGAGGAGGGCTGGGAGGTGGGCATCATGAGGGACATTAGAAAACTCTGGGAGGTGATGCATATTTCACTATCTTGATCATAGCGACGGTTGGATTCACAAGTGTCTAGACATCAAATTGTGTCAAACTTCTCAACTTGTACATTTTTATATGTGTACAGTTGATTTTAAATCAATTATACCAGAATAAAAAAGGAAAACTCTATGTGGATGTATCTTCTCTGCATATCATGGCCATTATTAATTTTAAAACTGTGAAATTAATTAGTATAACAGGGACAATATTCTGTATTGATTCTAACATCTAGGCAAAAAGTCATGAAACAATATGAGTTTAAAAGGCCAGCATGTCCTTCAACAGCTTTGCCAAAGATTTGTGTCACAGACCCTGTCCATTGGCAGGGTCTTATGGGTTATAGGTGAGTTTAAAGATTCTTTGACTTGTAATTGGTTAAAGCTATGAAGCTTTGTCTAAAGACTTGGAAGATTTTAAATAAGGAGCTGTTCATCAGAGATGAGCCCCAGACATAGATTTGCTGTGTAAATTGAGGACCTGTCGGTTTGTCTTACATACCCTTAGACCTGTTAATGGATTACAAAGGATGTCCCCAAGAAGGGGGAGCAGGCCTGATGAGCCATGTCTGACCTCCCTCTCTTGCATGGCAACTTAGTTTTAGGGTATCCCTTTGGCCAGGAGGGATCCATTTAGTCAGCCAGTGTGGGGGAACCTTAACATTATAATTCACAGCATCTACACCATTACTCTGAGCTGTACACATTGTTGTAGTTGGGCCAGTTTGAGGAAGAATGCGGAGAAGAAAGTGTAAAGGGCTTTATGCCAGTGTGTTTATAGTGAGGCCAGATTAACCATTGTCTTTTGTGTCTGTGCATTTGTTTTACTCTGCTATGTGTATAGTGCACAGGATGAACAAATAACTCCTAGTGTACATCTAGTCTTTCTAGAGGTTCAAGAGGTTGTGAGTGTAGGATAAAATTAGAGTTAGCAAACTAATATATTGTGTACACATTTGTTAAAATTCATAGAAAAGACTGTTCTGAAACTTACTTATGGAAATAAAATTGTTAAAATTCTCTCTCAGTGTTCCAGATGCTCACACGTCCACTGGGCTTACAGAGGTAAGAAGGAGGAGGGCTCTAGACTAGAAAGTTCCTAGCTAGGAGACACTTGCAAATCATAGCCTTTGTTGACTTTGTGCAGTTTGTTCAGTGCTACTGTGTGAAGGAGGGACATGGACAGGAGGGCCCAGCACAGGTTGGACACACGCACATGGGGTAGGTCTCCTGGGGCTGGCTCCTGCTCACAAGTGCAGTCACTCGGGTGCCCTACATGCACGTGCAGTGTTCCCTGCCCACCAGCGTTCCCAAGCCTGCCTTGGCCTCTGGGTGGTCCATGCTCTGGGAGGAAAATTCATCTTCAGGGTTGTCTTCAACCGGAGAGGGAAATGCGTTTGCTAAGAACCTCAGGAACTGAGATTGCAGATTGGTTTGAATGTGCCCTTCCTCAAAAATGATACGCATGGAAAGTCATAGAGCACTTTTGGAAGGAGGAGACAAGCCTTTGACCCTAGTGGTGACTTGGGGTAATGAGGCTGAAGTGGGAAAAATATTCATTTCTATGCCCCTTTTTACTATTGATTTATTTTTATCATATAATGTACTCTTTTCACTTTTAAAAAGCCAAGATGGCCCCTCTTTCCTCCCTGGAAGTGGCGGAGAGGACTGAAAGTTCCAAACTTCTAATCACAGGGTTAGTTTCCCTGGCAACCACCCTCCATCTGAGGCTGTCCAGGAGCCCCCAGCCTCAGTCATCTGATTAGCATACAAAGGATATTTATCACTTCAGACATTCCAAGGGCATTAGGGGCTGCATGCCAGGAAACTGGGACAGATACCAATATACTTGTCTTACCATAATCACATTCTCACACTGATACAAGTCTCTAGGCCTGGCTCAGCTGTGGCTCTCCCTGGGGAGCTTCGCTCCACCCTCCACCTTCCCATTAGAACCAGCCCCTCACCCAGCAGAGCGCTCCTGACTCCGTGCACACATCCAGCACAGCAGCAGCCTGTCCTGGTACTTAGCATTCTCTCAAGCGGTCTTGGTGTTTATGGTTTACTTCTTTGTGGATTTGCTCATATTAACCGTGTTTAGTTCACTATAGCCCAATGCCGGGCACATGCCTGGCCCATGGAAGATTCTTAGTAATTGTTTAATAAATGAATAATGACACTGGCAAAGGGAAGCAGGGAAGAATAAGTCATAGCAAAGTTTAGCTCAGCCATGCACTCTCTGGGTGACCTTAGGCAAGTCACTAATTTTTTTCCTTTCAGTCACCTTGTCTGTGACATGAGAAATACCTATACCTACCTGACACGTTTGCCTTGAAACACTGTCTGGCACAGTGAGAGTGCTCCATACACGTGAGCTGTTAACAATATCATTTCACTGATGTGGGAACTTTTTTCACCGAACATTGGATCTTGAAACTTCTTTCATCTCATTGTATATAAACAAAACATATTTTTGAATTATGTTTAATATTTTGTACTAAAATTAGTTAAAATCATAATACTTGATATTTACATAGTGTTTCTATGTTTCATGATTTTTCTTCATAGTCACCGTAACTATTTTTATTATATTACAATAAGTAAGACCAGTGCAGTTGATGACAAAAATATTACAAGTTTTAGATTACATCACAGCACATGCTCCTATAAACATTTCAAAGTTAATTTTAATTTAAAAAGTCATCATTTTTAATGTGAGATATGATGAACATTCCTAGGTCAGCACAACCAAATGCTGGGAAACAAATGTATCACACTGCATATGTCCCAAAAAAGGGTACAACTTACAAAAATGATCCATATTTAAGAATATTTAATGTTTAAAAAATTAACATTAATAGAAAGTCATTTCAATGCATATAAGATGTTACTTAATTTGAAATATTTGAAGTGAGATGAGATGGTGTGGTAAGGTGAAAATATCACTGGACTAGAAGAAAGATGAGTTAGATTCTAGATATGTGTCTTAGAACTCTGATTTTGGTCAAATCAGTTACTATCCCTTTCTTCATGTTAAAAGAAGTCATCTCAGGCTGGGCATGGTTGCTCATGCCTATAATCCTAGCACTCTGGGAGGCCAAGGCAGTGGGAGGATCCCTTGAGGTCAGGAATTTGAGACCAGCCTGAGCAACAGCAAGACCCCGTCTCTACTAAAAATACAAAATTAGCCAAGCGTAGTGCGGGGTGCCTGTAGTCCCAGCTACTCGGGAGCCTGAGGCAGGAGGATCACTTGAGCCCAGGGAATTTGAGGTTGCTGTGAGTGAGGCTGACACCCTGGCACTCTAGCCTGGGCAACAGAGTGAGACTCTGTCTCAAAAAAGATAAATAAATAAATAAAATAAAGAAGTCATGTCAAAGGCTTCATCTAACTTTATAACTATGTGATTTGATTTATTTTCAGTTTAGATAAGGACACATCTGTTTGTCAATCTTGGCTGCCTGGGAAACTAACCCTGTGATTAGAGGTTTGGAATTTTCAGCCGTATCGCCCACTTCCAGGAAGGAAAGAGGGGCCATCTTGGCTTTTTAAAAGTGAAAAGAGTACATTATATAACTTTTTACCTGGGTTACCATCTTTTATACAACTTGGGCAAAGTTGTGCAAGAGGTGAAGTTTATATTTGAATATCCATCCTCCAGTTTTAGGACTCCTCTACCATATTAGTGTCATCTAGTCTGGCTGCCCTTCCACGTGCCCCATGACTTCATGCAATTTTCTTTTAATACTTCTAATTCCCCTAACCTCAGGATTTATTGCTGTAGGATAGCTTCATAAAGTTTTCCCATTAAGTCACATCAAAATGCCCTACATCTTATTTCCTCAGGACTCAAAATAATCTGACGTATATCATAATGGGATTTGACCTCATAGCTAATTTTCAGGTGATGGCTGTAGCAATTTGATCTTGATCCTTTGAACATCATCTCTTTATTGTCTGGTTCATTCATGACTAAGTAGGAAATTTCAAACCTGGTGTGAATAGACAGAACCCTATGCAGCAGAAGAATTCAATAAAGGTAGTGCTGAAAGAATTCCTTAAGTAACCTACAACGAGAACTGGCATGGTAATAGTGAAACATTTCATCATTTTAATGACTAAAAATCTTCTTACAATGCAAAATACTTAAACATTTAATTCATAAAACTTACTTTTTTCCAGAATTTATTTATTCAACAAATATTTTTTTAGTGCCTACCAGATACCAACCACTGCACAAGGCACTGAGGATATGGTGTTCCAAAAAAAGAAATATTCCCTGTTCTTAGGTACTGCTAGAGTAGTCTGTAATATCTCAGTAAGGCCCTTAGTTTATGACCCAGAAATAACACAGTGCATATTTTAGCTTTGCAAAGAAGGGGTCTGGACTCTAAGTTTTCTTCCAATTGTAAAATAATTGTTTTTCTATGATTCCAATGTAATTATTTCATCAAGCTTTTTATATAAATCACTTCACATCATTGTTTCAAAGGAATAAAATGTATTATATTGCTTTTTTAAAAATTTGGGATGACCATAATTCTATTGAGATAATTACAGTATATAAGTTGTGTGTCAGATACTAATATTAAAATTCCCAAAGATAGGATATTTCAGTTTTCTCTTTTAAAATATACTTTTACAAATAAAATATTGACTTCTAACATAGTTTTTTATCAGAATACGAATAAACAGATGCTTGAAGTAATTCACAGAAAAAAACTCTGTAAAAATAAGATTTCTGAAATGCTATGATACACTACAGATTTATGGAACATTGTCTAGGTAGAGTGTTAAGACTTATACAATACCTCCTCTTGTTACTACACAGAGAAAGAAATGGCCATACTTCACACACTGTTGAAAATGACTAACAAGATAATTAGGACTTTTGAATTTCTGGAGTAACTGGGCATTTTTAAAATATAGATCTAATTCCCTTTTATTATGTGAATTTGAATAGTTTAACAAAAGGTTTGTTTTTGTAGAGATTTTAAACGGGGAGAGAATGCTAGAAATAACAAATGTTATCTAATTCTTATGGCCTTAAAGATAAAAATCTTTGTTGAAGTTTTGAAAAAATGCTAAATTACATAGTGTTAGGCATTAAAATATTTGTGGAAGAATATAGATGTATATAGTATATCACCTGCATTAATATTCTCAATTAGGAATTCTAGGCTGCATTTTAACTGAGTCACAGTGCATGGGAACTCAGAACCGAACTTTTATAGGTTATCAAAATTTTTGACACCACTGCTCAAGTTTGTCCTAATATATATAGAAATTTTGTGAAGCATATTAAGTTACAGTTTGCACAATTTCATCTCATTTGTATACCAGTGATTTTTTTCTTCTAACCATTTTTTTAAAGACAGTATATACCTACATTTCGGTTTATTTTGTAGGCAGTAAAAACTGTCTGAAGTCATTTCCATTTGTTAAAAAGTAATAATTTCTTGATAACCATAGAGTAATGTTTTCTTTAAACCCAGCAGTTACTTGAACTTATAATTCATAACTTGTATTAATATTGATCAGCATGAATTCTCCATTGAGAAATTGAATAGCATACAACTAGTAGTTGTAAATTCTGTCAAAATAAAAATTATTCCCTTCTAAATATATATTTACATTATTTCTTGAAGAATAGTCCTAACTAGATTAAGATTTGTGTTTTAGTGCAATAGTTAGAAGTGCCTGTTTGGAATGACGGTGGGCAACTTAGGAAAAACAAAGTTGTTATGCACAGAAATGTCAATTACAAGGGGTCCACCACCACCCTCAGCTACCTGGGTTACAATAATGCTTTATTCAAACGTTTCCAATTTCACTGTCTTGTTTCATAACTTTTTTAGCACAGAGATGTTTAGTTTTGAGATAGTCTGCTTTATCAGTCTTTTTCAATGATATTTTTAAATTTTTGTGTGCATTCTAAAAAGAGCTTTCATTCTCCATGCAAAAGAATGTACTCTCTTATTGTCGGCTAGTAATCCTAAGTAGAGTTTTTTTTTTACATGTTCTTTTTGATCATCTGAAATATTTGAGTCAATAATATTAATCCTATTGGATATTTTCTGAATGGATACCCTAGTCTCTGGACATTATTTATGTAATACCCCACATTTTATTAAACATTTCAAAGACATCTTTTTTCAGGCACTTCCATTTATTTCAAATGCATCCTTTCTCACACATCCTGTGGATGTATAGATAAGAAATACATAGAGATATTATATAAAACATAAAGGTATCTATTTATATAAATAGATACCTGTTTAGACAATGCTGTTTTCCCAATAATAAATAATCACTTTTTTATCTCTTAAAGTAATTAATTATAAAAACAAATTTTACATCATAATTATATTTGCATTATTTCAATAGTGCAATACATATACACATAAAATTATGGATTTAATTTAATACTATTTGGTTAGAAATTGTGTATCTATTTAACTTCAAGTTGTCTTTTGTTGACTTTGACCAGTTTCTATTTTAGGTAACAATACATGACAAAAGCACATTCGAAGCTTTCTATATTTTTGTCTTTTGCATCAGCTTCTAAAACCTATAAATGATTTCATTTTAAATGTAAGGGGAAATAGAATACACTCCACTAAGGACATCCCATTAGTATGCCACACTTTAAAGTCAGAAAAACAAAACTTTCCTCTGTGTGATCGTATTACCAATGATATATAGTTATTTGCACTCATTTTAATTTGTTTTCAATTTTAGGGTTTGCCTTTTAGTTTACATTTTTAAGATGCACAACATTCAAATGTTTATATCTTCCACATAAAGTATTATCAATATTCATTTTTCTCCACATTTGTTGTACTACACCATGTGCCATGACCATCCCACAGGCACACAGAGATCTCTCTTCTTCATTTTCACAGCTACCTCAGTGTTCTAATTAAAATGTGCCTCAGGATTATTAAACCTGGTTCCTATTAATGGACATCAGCACAACTTTTCATATTTTGCCATAACAAATCCACTTGGGATAAACTTGAAAATAGTTGTTTTATATTTGTCATGCTCTAATTTCATAGTAGATTCCTAGAAGTGGGAGTCCAGAATCCCAGGTTAATGCCCAGGCATTTTATACATTTTCTCTACATTGATTATATGATTTTGGCCTCCCAGCAGAAATGAAAAAAAGAAGAAGAAAGAAGAAGCAGAAGGAGAAGGAGTAGGAGAATGCAAATACCTAGAACTACTACTACAAAATGATATAGTAACTTAAGAAAACAGTTTTGCAGTATCTTATAAAGTTAAACTTACCAGCTGACCAAAATATCTGAGTCCTAAGTATTGACTGAAGCAACCTGAAAACTAAAGTTTATACAAAAACCTTTTTGTGTGGATGTTTCTATTCACTTTATTTATAATTACAAAAAAAACTGGCATTAAACTAGCTGCTTTTCAACAGGGAAATAAATGAACAAACTGTGGTGCATCCATACAATAGAGTCCTAGTTGACAACAAAAATGAACAAACTACCAGTCCACATCACATGAATGAATCTTAAGTGCATCTGTCTAAGTGAAGGAAGTCAGATCCAAAAGGCCAAATACTATCTAATTCTATTGATATGGCATTGTAAAAAAAAAAATAAATAAATAAAACAGCAAAAATACAAGGATGAAAAATAATCAGAGTTGCCAAATAATGGGCCGAGAGAAGCAGCTTTTTACAAAGAACAGCAAAAAAGAATTTTTGGGGTGAGGCAACAGTTCCTTATGGTACTGCAGAGAGGAATATGTGAATCTATACAGTTTTCAAATCCCATTAAACTGTACACTACTAAGAGTACATCATATCTTTGTAAATTTAAAAAACCCGGAATATTGGGGAATTCTGATGGAAAGCATAGGAGAAATGAGTCTTACTGTTCTACAAATGTATGACCTAACCCCATTGAAAAGGGTGGGAATGAAAGGTCCTGACCCAAGTAACTTTGGAAAACAGTGTTTTGATTGAATAAGATTCAAGAACTGCACATAAACACTGTTTATGTATGTGTGTATGCATTTATTTATTTATTAGAGAGAGGGTCTCACTTTATTGCCCAGGCTAGAATGCAGTGGTGTGATTGTACCTCACTGCAGCCTTAAACTCCTGGACTCAAGCAATCTTTCTGTCTCAGCCTCCCAAGTGGCTTGGACTACAGGCATGTGTAGCCATACCCAGCTATTTTTAAAATTGTTTTTAGAGACAGGATATCACTATTTTGCCCAGGCTGGTCTTGACCTCCTGGCCTCAAGGGATCCTTCTGCAACCTCCTAATTTTCTGGAATTAAAGGCATGAGCCACTATACCCAGATAACACTTTTTTTGACTTGGTAAATTTGTTTCTAGAAGTCTATGTATTAGTAATTCTATAACTACTTTACATGTTAGCATATATACTGCAGATAATTACTTCTCATTTCTCAGTCTAGTGGGAAAAAGTTATAAATCAATGAAGGAGTAATGCTAGAATAAATTCTGTGGTACTAGACTGGAGTAAGGAATATCAGAATGAACCTGTATCTATTGTAATATATTCATTGAGATAGATGGTTGCAGTGAGAGAGAGAGAGAGATAGAGAGAGAGACAAGGATAGCGAGGTAGGTAGGTAGATAGATGATAGGTACATGGATAGGTAGATAGAGAGATAGGTAGATTGTAGGCATACATCAGTGTATATTTATACGTATATTTTCAAACTCTGGTGAGAAGGCTCAGAAGTTTTGACACCCCAGAACCAATGAAAACATCTCATTCTCAGGTTTTGGTTTTGAAATACAATTTTTCCGGTCTGACACAGTGGCTCACATGTGTAATCCCAGCAATTTTGTAGGCCAAGGTGGGAGGATCACCTGAGGCCAGGAGTTTGAGACCAGGCTTAGCAACTAGCAAGACCCTATCTCTACATAAATAAAGAAAAAACAAATTAGACATGTGTGATGAAATGTGCCTATAATGTCAACTACTTGGGAGACTGAGGCAAGATTTCTTGAGCCCAGGTGTCTGAGGTTGCAGTGAGCTGTAATGATGCCACTGCACTAGAGCCTGGGTAACAACATGAGACTGTATCTGAATAATTAATAAATAAGTAAAATAATATGATTCTTCAATAAAATGAACCAGGGCTTCTTATAAAAATAGATAATTCTAGAGCTGGAGATGAAACATATAACTTGAACCTAGAGTAGCTTGTAAAGCCAGAAAGCCAAAAGGTGCTTAAAAAGATAAAAGTCACAGACCTGTCACAGGAGGTAAAAGAAATTGTACTGTAGCAAGGATTTTGTGTATTTTATTTACTAAAGTTTTATAGTATTAAATCTAAGTATATTGTGATATGTTAAAGATGAATATTTTAATCCCTACATCAATCACTAAAAAAATTCAGAGGCATCGCTTACATGCTAATAAAGAAATCACATTTAACATAAAAAAGTATTTGTAAAAGAATGTAGACATTTTAGTCATAATAGCACAAATCAGGAAACAATCCAAATGCCCGTCAATAGGAAAACGGAGGAAGAAATTGTAGAGCATTCATACAACAGAGTAGTACTCAGCAATAGGAAGGAATAAACTATGGTAGCACAGACCCAGACGAATCTCATAAACCTGCCATCTGAGACGAGCTGGACATAAGAAACAGATAGTATGACTTCAGTTAAAATGAACCTAAAGTGAAAAACTCAGCACAGAATCAGCCTCTGGGATAAGAGAAAATTTCCTAGGAAGGAACACAAGGGATTTTTCTAGGATGATAACAATATTATATTCTTAAAATGGGTGAAAGATTATATGGCTGTGTTTGCCAAAAACATATACTTAAGATTTGTGCCTTTCAATGTATGTATATCTTACCTCACTAGTAAGAAAAAAAAAGTGAAGTGGGTGGAAAAAGCGTGGAAGTATAGAAGAAAGAACAAATGGCACAGGATTAGTAGTTATTGAAGCTGGGTGACTGGTCAATTATTCTGTTTTGTTTATTCTGTATATGTGTAAATGTTCTGTAATAAAACACTTCTTTGAAAACACAAAATTGACCTAAAATATTAGCTATTAAGATCTTGGTTACCTTTGGTAGGTGGGAGGGAGAAAGTGATTGTTGGGGTACCTGAATGAGACTGGTTCTATTTCTTGGTTACAGGTGTGTGTTTGTTTTATATTAATTTATCAAGCCTTAAATGGATGCTTTGTGCATTTATTTCTGTTTTGAATAAATAAAAGATGTAAATATTATATATTTGTACCAAAATCCTAACTCCTATCTCAGAATACCACCAGCATTTTGGTCTATGTTTTAAAGTGGAATATGTTCACTCAGGGCATCATAAGATAGTTTTTATTATTCCAAAGTATCTATTAATGCCCTAATGCTTGATGACTCTCTAGGTCTTTCCATTTCGGCCTCAATTTGGCAAGTAGCATAGAATTAATTTTTTGGCCATATAGTTTCAGCACAGCCCTCCACCCACAATGATGCTCACTGAAGCGGAGGCACATAGCACAGTGCCCTGAACCTAGTGTGCAGTCAGTACACATGGAATTAAGTTGAGTGAGAGATAAAAGCAGGAGCAGAGGTCTGTTCTGCAAAATGTAGTAAATAGGTAATGCAGGTAAGCATGAAGGGCCACAACTCATCGGCAACCATTTTTACATTCATTTGAGAAAACATTTGCAATTTGCTCATCGAAAGATGTTGGTTCAAATCAGTATATGTTTTGGCTTGACCACATACAGTGATCACCTGGAGAGGTTGAAAGGACACCACTGCCTGGGTCCCAGTCAAGGAATTCTGATTCATTTGGTCTGTTTCAACTTGTATTTGAGAGAGGTTAAAAGGTCTCCCCACCCAGGGGATTCTAACGTGCAGCCAGGAGCGACAAGTGCTGGTTCAGAGCAAAGGATGCATTAGCTGTGCTTGATTGCCTTGTGGACTGTGAGGATTTTCCCCATGGCCAGTCCTGAGTTTTGGGTCCTGACAGATTTGCCCTCTTAAAAATCAAAGGACAACTTCAAAATGTGCTCAGCTGTTTGGCTCTATTACAGCAGGAGGAAATAACTTCTCAGCAGATCTATCTTTATAGCACTTGGTTTCAGAGCAACAGGTTATTTCAGGCACAGCAGTTTGGTCTAGTCTTTGATGAAAACCATGAATAGCCTACAAATACCAGAAACAGATGAAAAAATTTGCACACATATCAACTGAATTATATATGTTTTCAAATTTCTCCTAAGATGAGAAATGATTACTATGTTGTTGGACCTTCATTTTCTAAACTCGTTGCTCAGCCATTTCCCGAAATTATTCCAGGTCCTTCCAGCACACTTCAGTAGCATTCTCTGGAGGGGATTATTCCCAGTGATGAAGACTACTAGAAGGACAACATTCTCAAAGGAATCCTGCTTCTCTTGCAGAAGAGTCACTCTCCAGAACCTCAAAGGCCTAGGGATCTGCATGAATAATGTGGCCTATATAGGTAGATGTACATGAGCTTTGCAGTCAGGCAGAGTTGATCCTGAGTCCCAGCCCAGCTGCTTAGTAGTTCCTTGAATTTTAAGAGCTATATAAATCTTGTTGGCAAGAAAATGCATAATGAATGATACTGCAGAAATGGCAGCAATACATCCATCCCTGAATCCATGCCCTTTGCAATGAGCTTTGACAGCTTCCCCCATTGAAAGATGGAATCTGTTTCTCAAACTTTGGATCTGGGCTGACTTCATTAGCTCTGGTCAATTGAAAGCTGTCAATATGACAGCGTGCCAGCTTTGGGTCTAGGTTCAAAAGGTCTTGAATGGTTGAGATTTTCTTTTAGAACCCCACCCTCTGCATGACAACAAGCTTATGGAAGCCTGCTGGGCGCTGAGATACTGTGACAGCCAGCTTACCCTCAGGAGTCAATGAATCAACCAGTAGCTGACCACACATGCTTAAAGGAGCCCAGCTAAGCCCAGAAGAATGACCCAACTGAGCCCAGCCTAAATTGCTGACCAGCTCAACCAAGAGCTAGTGAGTTTTAAGGTGACCTTTTATGCAGCAATCCCTAAGTAATATATACACCTGGTGCAGACAGGATGCCAGAATTCCATGACAGGTTGATTACAAGTTACCTGAAAAACAGTAGATTTTCTTTTACTCTTATTTAAAGTTGGATTTCTTGTTATTAATAGATAGTATTGAGTTATATGTTAATAGAAATGGATGTCGACATGTGTGCATGCAATTGGTGCTTAAACTGACATAGTTCCCCACACAACAGGAAGAAATAGACACACACAGCCTGACTATTAGGGTCAAGGCCAAATTGCAAAATAACAGGTTTTCTTTTAATTTATTTCCTCCAGATTTAACTGTGGAGGTCAAGATTGTAGATGTATCTGAAGACCTGGGGTTCCTTCCTTCTGGGGTTCTATCATCTCTGTTTGATCTCTGGACGGGGAATGGGTCCCCAGCAAGCAGTGGTCAGCAGTGGTCTAGCTGTGGACATTTCCTGCCTGCTGCCCCATGCTCTATCTAGGGTTACCTTCTCTCTGACTCTTGAGCCTAAGGAGAGATGTTGCTAGAAAGGGACTATTTCCTCACCTCTCACAGAAAGGAGCTTCAGGCCCTTCACCTCCCCGAGGTCATAGAAGTCAGAGCTGCACTTCAGTGTGGCCAACGTTGGCCATGTGGGGTTGCTGAGAACCTAAAATAGTCTGGTCTGAACTGAGATGTGCTGGAAGCTTACAATGCCATCTTTGAAGACTTACTCTAAAAATATTATTTAATAATTTTATATTGATCACATACTAAAATGGCAATATTTTAGATATGAGTTAAGTAAATTGTTACAATCAATGTCACCTTTTTTTCCTTTTATTTTATGCACCTAATGGAAACTCTAAAAGGACACGTGTGGCTCATGTTTTATTTCTATCGATTTGCTGCTATAGAGGATTGTCACTCTTTCAAAGCTCAGACTGCCTCCTCAAAACACCCAGAGGCCAGGAAGGTTAGGAAATGTGAAATTTAAAAATAATTTTTATTATATTTTTTCCGTTTTTGAATCACATATATTTGAAATAAATGAGCATAATCTTATGTATAAGATTAAATGCAAATGACTCCTGGGAGAGGTCAAGTCCCAGTTCTGGAAGAAATACCTGCATGAAAATGGCCGCCATGAAGAACCGGTAATTGTGGGGTCGGGAGGGGCGGCTCACACCTATAATCCTAGCACGCTGGGAGGCTGAGGCGGGTGGGTCTTTTGAGCTCAGGATTTTGAGACCAGCACAAGCAAGAGGGAGACCCTTCTGTACTAAGAAGAGAAAGAAATTAGCAGAAAAACTGAAATTATATAGAAAAATTAGCCAGGCATGGTGGCACATGCCTGCAGTCCCAGCTACCCAGGAGGCTGAGGCAGAATGATTGCTTGAGCCCAGGAGTTTGAGGTTGCTGCGAGCTAGGCTGACGCCGTGGCACTCTAGCGCGGGTTACAGAGTAAGGCTAGGTCTCAAAAAAACAATACTTGTGACTTTCTTTAGTCCCACCAGTAACTGCATCTCCTGTCACTCAACCGGGGGAGGCAGGGCCTGGAGGTCTATCCAATCAGGGCTCTGAAGTGAGTGACAACTGTCCAATCGAGTGTGCAGGATCGTGAAGGGGGCGGCCTGCACGGTCTCAGTGCCCTGGTGACGGGCCCTTTACTACGGGGCTTTTGCGAGCGCTTCCCACTCCTGGACTCTGGGGCTCCTTGTTCTCAGCTTCCGGAGGCCAAGGTGACTCTGCTGTAGCCTGTGTTGCCGTGTGACCGCCAGGTACCTGAAGATCCATAGGGAGGATGTGGGGACACCCCGGAAGCTGGGAAGTGGTGAGTACGCAGGTCTGTGTGTCCTGGCGGGGTGGGAGCGGTTGTGGTGGGACCCGGGCCTCCCCGCCGCAGTTCCGGAGTCAGCCGGTCTAGGCCCCCTGACGCAGTTCATCACCCCTTTCCCTCCTGTTCAGGGTGTTGCTGGGCTGGCAGCCGGGGCCCAGAGTGTCTTGTCCCATCCTGTGTAGTGACTTCACACTGGCCCTGAACCCTGTCTGGGCAGCTCTTCTATTGCACCTGCTCCTCTCCCCCAGACTGTGTGGTGACCACGGGAGAATCATCAGGGGAGGGTCCCGCTGCCTTGGTGTGCGGGGTCGCGCGTGGGAGGAGCTGGCGTCTGTGCGGTTCTCAGCCCCTTCTAACTCTTGTTAAAAGTAAACTGAGGCAGCAAGAAAATGGTAAAGAGTTTATTTCATTGGAACTAAGAGCAGTTTAGGAATCATGAGGCCTCCAGGGATGGGTTCTGGTTTGGGGGCCCACCGGGGTGGGGCTTGAAGGAAAGCCTTTTATCAGGTGTGGTGAGGAAGCACACCAAGTTCAATAACGGATTACATTCATGTGCCTAACTTATTTGGACCATCCAGGCAAAATCACGTGGTTTTGTAATCAGAGGATAATTGGCAGTTTGTTGTTGGTTAAGACTAAATTCTGTTTCTGTTAGCTCTGGGGGTTGTGAGGGGTGGGGTGGCCTGAGAGACAGAGAGACACATGAAGCCTCATGTGTAGCAAAACGCTGTTTATTTGGAGCATCTCGGTGCAGATGTGTGGAGGCAAAAAAAAGCGTCCACACTGAGGGAGAGGAAAGCCTTGGGTTTTGTAGAGGTTTTGTCAGGGGATAGTGAGTACTTGGGCCAGAACAGCTGCTGCATTAAATTTTTTTTTTTTTTTTTTTTTAACAATCAGTTTCGGGGACCGCTGCCCCAGGCATATCCATCCTTGTGCTCTGGCATCCCTCCTATCAGGAGAGCTAGGGAGGGATGAACTTCCTCTCTTATCAGGGAGGGCAGGGGAAGGAATGCTGGCTTCAACTGTCTGTTATATTTAGAAAAACCCGGAAGTCTCCAGATTCCTGAGGCTATTGTTTTACTAGCCTAAGTTTTACATTAACCACATTCTGTCCTATATGTAGTTCGGGGGTTCCCACCTGGAACAAACCCAATATTCCACACTTTTTGTTACATAAATATAAGAAAATGAAGAGTAAGGTATGGGAAAAGGGGAAAAACTAAAAATTAGAGAGATTGGAAAGTGGGCCTTGCTTTCTTTCTAACTTTTTGTTTTTTGTGTCCCTGGAGATTTGGTCATCTTTGAAATGCAGTCAGGCCCCTTGCAGGGGATGTGATCTTTGCCCCTGAGGTTTGGTTGTGGGCAGGAAACAAAGGCCTGGAGTTGACCCCCCTGCAGTCTGTCCCAGAGCTTTTCTCAGGAACACCTTGAGGCTGTAAAACAAATTGTAAAAGCTGTGAGCTGGGGAAATCTAAAGAGAAAGAGTTACATTTCTTTTCTGGGCTCTTTTAGGTGTTTGTGAAAACAGAGTCCAAGCAGGTTTCCTGCTAGTTTGGGAGAGAGATAGCAAAGAGTAGGGAGAGCTCAGAATTGATTTTTAGCTGTCATTAGAAAATTGGGAGATTCAAGGCCATCCTAAGCTCCTCCCTTTTTGTTGTTAAGATTAAATTTTTATGTAAAATGAACTCCGAAGTTGGGAAAATGGGTGGAGATCTTCTGTAGCTTCTTCTAGCTGAGGAGGAACATAGAGATCTTTTTATAGAATTCATTTATTAAAAGGGAGGGCGTTGAAAATGGATGGTCTTGAAGTTAGAATAGAGGCAGGATGGGGTGTTGCTGGAGAGAAAAAGTCAGGGCCTGAATGTTCCTAGATAGTGGAGAATGTATGATTTGAAAATGAGAGTTGAAAGTAGAGCCACTAGGGGCCTTAGTTAAGAGTGTAAGATCACGCATGGTGAGAAGAGCTGATAGTTTTGAGAAGGTAGAGAGGTTTTTTGCACTGTAGGCAGATAGAGATGTCGTTGAGCCCCAGAGTGGGGGATGGAAAGTATGGTTATAATTAGGGTTTCCAGTGTAGGCAAAGGACTGACCAGCCTGGTATGAAAGTTGGCCTGTGGCGGCATTCACAGAGTGACATGAGAGGTATAAAGAGGAGGCAAAGCATGGTAAGGAGTTATGTATACCACAGCATGTTATCAGAGCCTGGTATCCACGATGGGCTGGACTTTTGGGGAGCACATCCTGGGTGGAAGCAGGTTCTGGAGGGCCTGTAGGTTTGAGTCCTGAGAGATGACTCTCGGACAGGTTTCCAGAAGCTTAGCTATAGTGGTGGAAGCAGTGAGAGAATTATTTAAAAGTTGCAGGAGGCCCAATTTGTTCTGGGAAATCCTTGAGTAAAACGTAGTCTTTAGGTTGTAAGTGTTCCAGTCCCTTGAAGAAGTCACTAGTGTGCTTCCTTGCTGGCAGGTGGGCACCAGGTGGAGGTGATGGAGGAAGATAAGGGACCTGAACAAACTCACTATTTTTTGTCTCCTAAAATCGGTTTTCACAATTTTATGTCTGTCTCTTTTGCAATAGCCCTTAGGCCTAGAGAGGATAAATAAGGTTGGGCCGGGTGGAATCTAAGAGTTTAAATCCTGGAGATAACTTTGTTATTTACTTAATACTACTTCAGTGGCTTTGGAAAGCAAAGCATGAGAATTAATAATGTTTTAAATAAAGAGTCATGAAAATTTTAGCCCTTTCTATGACATTTTCCAAAGAAGCAAATCTTGGACTGCAGTGGATTATAAACTGTTGTTTAAGAAGAATCAGAGCAAAACTACAACCCATCCGTGGATGGTAAAGATTTCACAATAGTAGACAATTTTAGGTGAAGTAAGGCAGAAAGTTTTATAGTTTCAAAGCTCAGAGCACCCCAGGCAAAAGTTGCATGTAAAGTTTCAGTTAAGCTTTTCCATAATCAGAGGGAGGAGGCCATGGATCTTTCCCCAGTGGCGGTAACTGGGAAGCACAGAAGGGGTGGGCAGATACTTTATCTCCCAGTGGACGGAGAAGCTGTGGAATACACAGGGGGGCTGTATTTTATGTTTTACTCTCATGGTGGGGGTAGGAGAGGGAAATAGAGGCCCTGACAATTCAGGAAGACCAGAGAACGTGGCTCCAGTGTCTTTACCTGTGCCAGAGAGTTACCCAAGGTGTGTCGCAGTCGAGTGTGTTCAGAAGCCTGAGGTGTCCATCAGATTGAAGCAGTTTCAGAGGGTCCGTGGCTATGCAGGATGTCCCTTCAGGGAGGGGCAGCCAGGTCCGGAGTGCAGGTGTGATCTTCCCATTTTAAGAAGCAGGCACCTGCTTTTCCAGTGGCGTTCCTTTGTCAAAGGGAGCACAGTCCTGGCGGAGCCCGTCTCCTGGGACATTGTTCTTTAGGGACCCAGAGTCTTGGTAGAGGCAGGGCTCAGTTCCCATGTAAGGGTGTGGCCCTGTCCTCTACTTGTCTGGGGCCTTTTGAGTCACTCTCCGGAAATGGTCCTTTACAGGGCAGCCACGATTTGAAAAGCTTTTTTGTGTTTTCGGGGCTGTTGTGAGTCCCACTCTCTTTTTCCTTCGCCTCTCCCCATCTTGGTCGTTAAAGACCTTGAAGGCCAGGTTTAGGAGATTTTTTGTGTGGGATTTCAGGGCTTTTGTCTAAAGTTTTGGAGCTTGTACCTGATGTCAGACTCGGACTGGGAGGTAAAGTGTGTATTGAGGAGTAAAGTTCCCTGGGGAGTTCCTACTTGATAATTCAGTAATGGGCCTGTATTAGGGACGGTGACTGTCCCCACTGGCTGGACAGGGGTGCATCTACAGATTTCATCACCATGTGCCTGGGCATTAAGTCACACTCTCTCCTTCTCTTCGGCGAATGGAGTAGAGGAAAGAATAGTGTAGAGGTCATGCCAGGTGAGATCATAAGATTGTGTTAAATAAAAGGGACAGGTACCTCCCTGATGCCTTCCACCACAGGCCCCAGGACTTGAATAGAATAACAGGGAGTAGCAGGGGGACTGAGATGAGGGCAGGGAGCAGGTTGAGGGTTAGGCTAAGGGAGTTCTGGTTGGGTATATCTTTATGGGCAAGGGCTGAGATTGCAGGAGTCGTGATCTGAGGTTTCAAGTTTGTCCAGAGAAGAGGGCGAGGGAGAAGGTGAAGGCCTAGAGTGTAGCAGGAAGATTTGAGCCAGATTACAGTTCATGCAGAGTGAGAGTAGAAGGTAAAAAGGTGTAGACATAGGGAATCTCAGACCATTTGTTATTGCAGTGACAAACATTGTAGTGAGACCTGGTGTTTTGAGAAGAGGAGTAGACTGAGAGTTGCCCATGTTCCTGGAAAGAGTAGGGGTCACACAGGGCCGATTCTACTCAATTCTAGGCATCCTAGAACGAGGGAATAGCACGGGAGCGAGTAGAGTGCATGAACTCGAGCAGAGTCACAACAGGCATCCGTGTGTCCAACAAGGGCCCCAGGTGCTGAGAGTCCTCCGGCTCATGGACAGGACTTTTGAGTCGACACAAGTAGACAAGAACGAGCTTGTGAGGTCCTACTCACTAGGAGCAGGATGTCTCCAGGATGTGGATTTGAAGGTCAGTGAAGGAAGAAGACCTGTGGGACTTCTCGGGGACGAGAGCACAACAGATAGGAGGAACCCCAGAGCGAGTTTGCGAGCTTTTACTCCCTGAGGATGAAATGTGAGGTGTGCAGATCAGCAAAGGGAAGACCCGAGTCCTGGTCTGGTGTCTACCTCTCAGCTTGGTTCAGGAGGGTCCGGGTGCACAGTAACCTTACCTTGGCTGAGCTAGCGCGCTCTGCCTACACGCCAGGATCAGAGGCAAGTTCGAGAGGGACCCCTGTATGGCTCAGAAAAGATCCATGGAAACCTTGCCAATAACCCAGGGACTCAGAGGAAGGCAGGATTCGGTAGTTAGGCCAGGATGAGTTGCCGCTGCCTACTGCTTCCCGAGTTGCAAGGCTTGCCTGCTAGAGATGCAGAGTCCTGTCCACCCAGTGTGCCCTCCAGGGTTTCGGCGCCAAATGATAGGTCCAGAGCAGAGAGAGAGAGAGAGAGAGAGACACATGAAGCCTCAGGTATAGCAAAATGCTGTTTATTTTGAGCATCTGGGTGCACACGTGTGGAGGCAAAAATGTGTGCACACCGAGGTTGAGGAAAACCTTGGGTTTTATAGAGGGTTTCTCAGGGGAGAATGAGTACTTGGGGCAAAACAGCTGCTGCATTAATTTTTTTTAACAAATATTTTTGGGGACCCTGCCCCAGGCACATCCATCCTTCAGCTCTAGCATGGCTCTTGTCAGGGGAGCCAGGGAGGGATGAACTTCCTCTCTATCAGGGAGGGAGGGGAGAAATGCTGGCTGCAGCTGTCTGTTAGATCTACAAAGTCCGGGGACTCCCCAGACTCCTGCGGCTATTGTTTTGTAAGCCTGTTTTGCATTAACCACATTGTGTCCTATACATATTTCAGGTTCCCACCCGGAACAAACCTAACAGTTTCCCTCTAAGTTAATACTGGAGTACAAGAAATGATTCTTCAAAAAAAATGTAGTTTAGTCATGCTGTGTGCTTTTGAAAATGAGAAAGCTTCAGAGATTTGCCAGAAAATCACTGTCCTTCTAACCTTACCTTGGTGCTTGGTGCCTTCACCCCAAGAGCAGTGGGGGACTCTCTGAAGTTCCCTTATCTAGCAAAGAAAGCTTCTTATGAAAGTCAATACAATTGCCTTCTATTGCCTTCCTGTTGCTTCATTAGCTAATGCAGATATATATACTACCACTCCTGAATGGTGTTTCCCTCAATATAATGCCTGCCTCTCAGGTTCATTCAGATGCCAAAAAGAACAATTTACCAGTTAATTTCTTTCTCCCTGGTCCATTCATTCTTGCTAATAATCGTTTTTTGCTTCTCAAAAGAATGGTATGTGTTCTCCACCTGCATATCCTATGCAAAATAGTACTTGAGCATCTCAACCCCAGTGGGAGGTTGGGGTAATCCCTCTCAGATTTCCCCAAATACATTAATACATGCATATGCCTTTTCTCTTATGATTTGATATTCAGTGAACCTTCTGAGAATAAGGAGAAAAGTTTTCCTTTGGCCTCTATATTAGTAATTTACAGGAAATAAATTTGAGTTACATTTTGGTTTGCTGAGGTAGGAACGCAGGGCACTAGAGCCATTGCAGTCTAATTGCCTCCTATTTATTTTAACACTCCATAGGGGGATTGTATTTCCTCCATTTTCTTTTCTTTTCTCTCTCTCTCTGTCTCTTTTTTTTTTTTTCTTGAGACAGGGTCTTGCTCTGTTGCTGGGTCTTCAGTGCAGTGTCATCATCATAGCTCACAGGAATCTCAAACTCTCAGGCCAAAGTGATCCTCCTGCCTCAGCCTGCCAAGTAGCTGGGACTATGGGCAAAACCCACCATGCCCATGCAATTTTTTTGCTACCTTTAGTAGAGATGGGATCTTTCTATTGCTCGAGCTGGTCTTGAACTTCTGACCTCCAACTATCATCCCACCTCAGCCTCCCAGAGTGCTAAGATTACAGGTGTGAGCCTCAGTGCCTGGCCTACCTGTATTTTCTAGATGTATTGCAAATGGGGCATAAATTCACCACCCTGTTTCCTTAGCCTAACTGTTGTAGGCTTTACAGTAAAATCCTAAATGTTCAGTTTCTTTCCTACATTTCCAAAAAAACATTTGGTGCAGAAAGGGTGGGTGGTGTTCATCAGACTCCACACATTTGGTGTGAGAAGTGTCAGGTTTCTCAGGGAAGGGAGAGTCTGTTCTCCTGCACATAGGCTGTCACACCACGTATTGTGCCCTGACTCTGCATCTCCTCCTGGGGTCAGAGGAGACTGAGGACACAGGAGGAGCCCTGGGGTCAGATCCCTCTCTGCAACTTGCTGCCCCATGTGATTCGCACCCATTCATGCAGTGGTGCAGCAGGCACTGATGGAGCCACGCCCCTCCCAGGCAAGTCTCCTCCCTCTGGAATGGAGACCACAGCTCCATTGCTCTTAGAGTTTCCCACCAAATATCCACACTGGAGTCCTGGTTTAGCTCCACCCCCAGACTCCAAATCTGCAGCAGAAATCTGGCCCTCCACCAATCCAGGCTTACAGCTGGATCGCCTGATTATAATCCCATGCCTGCACGGACACAGGAATGCCAGGGCATATCCCAGCCTGAGCTAGTATCTTTAGCACTGACAGCCCAACATAAGTGACTGAGGCAAGCATACTAATTGACAGAGGTTTATTGGGCCAACATATAAGGACGTGCTTGGGAAAAACCAAACCAGAGTCAAATCTGTGACTTTTTCCAATGGGGGATTTGGGAACTTCAGTATTTAAAGGTGACATGTATAGAGAAAATAAAAGGAGGGCGTGTTGGCAGCCAGGGAAAATTTTTGCATTCATGTGAGCCCAGAAAATTTACATATTACATAAGCTAAATTAATGTTTGAAGAGAAAAAGGAAGTGAAGGAAGAATCAATTATGTAGATGTCCCTAGGTAGAAGAAAGGTTGATGTTGTTTCTGTTATGCACTTGGGAAGATAAATTTGTAATCAACATTATTAGTGTGGAGTTGAACAGACTCTAGTTTTAGGAGCTAGACTGAAAGTGCAGATGAACAGTTACAACTTATGAGTCCTTACTTATGGAAGGCCAATGAGGAATTTCCTTTTGAATGATCTGTGTGGGCAGTCCATGCATATCCCTGAAACCTTTTACCTCTCCATGATCTGGCTGATGCATAATGCTAGTAATAACAATTCATTTGTAAGGTGTTGCATGACTCCACCAACAAGCCTGACCTTTCCTTCTGCATAAGGAGCTTGAGGGATTCTCCTGAGATTTTTGGTTTCTTCTACAGCACCAGCCAGTCCTTACACCAGCTCTACACTGTCTCCCACCCATGGGTCCTTGATAGCACTTGTCTGTCTTCTGATTTTTTTCTTCCCCAGAAACCTTCTTTCTTGTGCACATAGTGTGACTAAGGCTACTCCTCTGGTGCCTGAATTCAGCACTGTCTGGAATTAGAGTCATGAGTTGAAGGTCGTGGCCCTTGACATGGCTGCTGTAAGAGCAGATGCAAATGAAAAATACCAACTGGATCCTTCAGCTTAAAAACATGAGATTATACTCTCTTCTCTTTCTTAAAGTATTTAATTTTGTATGTACTTTTTTCTCTGCCACTTTCAAATATATGTAAATTATTTTATGAGCTAACTGGTCTTTTGTAAATGTATTTTAACTCGGGATTGTCTTTCTTTAAAATCTAGGAACCATTGCTTTCAAATGTAAATAGTCAAAAAAATCTGCATGAATCCCAGTTTCTTTAAAGTAGGAATCTCCCATTAGTAGGCACCTAGCTCCAAGTGATAAAAGTTGTCTTCTGTCATGAAGATATGAAAGCGTTTGTTTTTCTTTTCCTTTGAGTATAGCCAATTAGTAAGCACAGATGGCCTTTCCAATTACTGGGTAAATTTTGGGTGAACTACATTTGAAAAATGATGCTGACAGATTTATTTGAGGACTAATGATGTTGACTTTTCAATCTTTACAATCTCTTATCAGATTGCCTGAGATGTACATGACATTCTGGTTTAATTGTATAACAAAAGTTTTCCTTCTGTTTTACCATTGTGGAGAGTTATTCTGGGTTTCAAAACAATTTTGTTTTTAATTATGTTTTCCAAACACTTGAGAATGACCAGACATGGTAACAAATTATAAAGTGCTCACCAGGCTTCACTCTAAAGAGCTCTTTCCTTCTTGGCCTTCCAGTAATAACTCACAATTGTGCAACACAGTGCATGGTGCCTCCAATATTTACATGTGGAATTGTCTCTCTGCCTATTTGCAATCTGCTGTGTAGACCAGTTTGACCAGATTTCTACAAAAATAATGTTACAAGACAGCAATCATCCCTTCCAGCTGTTTGTCAATGACCCTGGCATTTTCAGACCTCAAATTTATCCAGAGCCTGTTGGGCTTAGAAACCCAGCCAGATAGACACATGTGCATTGAGTACGCCTGAGAATCGTAACTCCCTCTCCTCTTCTTTCCCAAATACTCATCAATATGTAGAGGGCACCAGCTGCTTCCCTATTCCTCCAAGACCTCAATCTGCAGCTGCAAATTCTGAATCCAGGTCCTCATGATCATAAGGATGTGATAGAGCAGCTTCCATGAGTAGTTTCTAGTTTCCCCCTCATTCTGTATCACCCAAGAATACAGAGCCAGGTTGATTCCACCTGTAATCCGCACATAAGTCTGGCCTCTATCTGGGATTCACAAGGCAGGGCCAGTCTTGGGACTGAGTTTGTACAGAAAACCTGAGGGAAACATTTTCTGCATTGTGAGAAGTCAAAATAGACTTTGTGAAGCCAGCCTTTACTAAATGAGGCCTTTCAAGTTTTCCAGATATTGCCCAGGGAGCTCTTACAGCTGTATGAAGGGTTCCTGTTGTAAATAGAATCTAGTGGCAAAATCTGTAAGTGTAAACAAGCACCTCAGCTGTGGGAGGCCAGGGCCACAAAATATTCACAGCCACGATCACAACTACAGCTTCCTGTACAGTTACTGGAGCAGGGTATTCTTCTCCTTCCTCATACCTAAAAGTTACCCTATAAAGGACAGTTTATGTCACACCTGGATCCAGGATCAGCTGCCCTACCAAGGCATTTCCATTTTCTCTGCTGATGTCACAGAGTCAGGCTGATTCTCTCCTGCCTGGATCAGCATGGGGACATCAGCCCAAGCTCACTGAGGACACTCTCACCAGCATGTGGGAGGCTTGTGGACATTTGGCGGTGTCCTTCCATGCTGGGTTCAGGATGACAGGCTAATTCCCCTCCATTTCAGGGGAAGAGGAATAAGTCATCCAGGGTTTCTTCCTCCTCATGCAGAAAGAATCTCCCTTGTTGGTGTCCAGATTGGAGTTGCTGCCATTTCCTGGTACTTCAGTGATAAACAAGGAGGAGGTCCTGAGACACAAACCAATAGATCAATGAGTTCTTTCCATTTCATATGAGCATCAGAGGAACAAGTACAGCAGGCATTGTTCCTCCTGTCCAGTCTAGAGCAAATGGTTAAATGGTTGAATTCAGCATCATGTAGTCAAGTCAAGAAAGTTGTTTAGACTTTTGCTTCATTTGGGCCATTTTCCTTATGTTGCGAGTTCTGATGTCAGCACATGAAGGCCATTTATCAATACAAGAGTTGTTTTTATTTGTCTTTATTGCTTCTACCTTGTTAAGAGTACATATGTAGCTTCTAATATAATTCCAGAAAAACTTAAGTGTTTTGATTAAGCTGTGATAATTGTATGTTATAAAATGTATGAAGAAAGTTAGGGTGATGACTCAGGCCTGTAATCCCAGAATCCTATGACTTAGTGTGGCCTGGAATAACAAATGGTTTATGTGCACAGTAGAGCCTGAGAGGCAGTGCTTAGCTAAGTGTTTTCAGCCCCAGTTTCCAATTAGGATCACGTGTCCAGTTTAAAGAAACACCATCACCGGTGCCCTCCCTGCAGATTCTATTTGTTGGGGTTGGAGCATCTATGTGGTTTTAATGAAATGCCCCCCGTGTTGCTAAAGTGAGTCCAGGGTCAAGCACAAGGGCTCCCAGATATATTTATGAAAGTTGAGTCCAGCCTTTGTTCCACGGGGACCTCAGAGAGTCTTCCCTGCATGGGTTTGTGGGGTGCAGGGCAGCACAGCCCAGGCCATGTGCCCACTGCTGTAGCACATATTGCTGGTGTGTGTGGTAGAGGAGGGCACCTGTGGGCAGGAGGGGAGAGAAATCACTCATTGGTCTCCATGTAGAAGCTCCATGTTGATGACTCTGTGATGAAGGACAGGGAAGGGTGGATTTTTTGCACTTCAAGTTCCCTCTGCCTGTGGGTGTAGTCATAGCAGATGAAGGGGCTGTGCTGATGCCTTTGATGGCACTTTATCAAAATGCAGATGTGATTTGTACAGATACTCTCACCTCAGAAAAAGTTCCAGACAAGGAAGAGAAAGAAAGGGCTGGTTCTTATGTACAGGTCCCAGGTCCAGAACCATGTTCACTTGTCATCCTGAAATGTCCTGTGTTTAGAATGAAAACCTTTCATTCTCTTGGAATGTTCTTGCCTAATGAGTTTGTTTTTATGATTCTTTTGTCCTTTTTTCTTATAATGGTCAAGGTGCTCTGAAAAATCTTCCCTGTATAGCAGAGTTTTCTATTCATTCTCTCCATCCAGGCCTCTTATGTGCCACGAACACTTCTCAAAAAGTTTGTGAGCTGTAATATAGAAAATGTTCCCTTTGTGCTGTCAAACTTGGGATCATGTGGCTGCCTAAGATTCTTATTTGGGATAGGGTCAGGTCTTTGGGTATCAGTGAAGAAGGGGAACACGAAACTGTTTAGGTTCCATGTGGATGCTCCATCAGCTCTGTGCATAACAGGATGAAGTAAATGCACTCTTAAAGTGCTGACATTAATGCCTAGAATCACTGAGAGTTTTAAAAAAGAATAATTAGAGGAGACATGCTTTCTAGGATGCCCAGAAAAGACTTTACATGCACTATTAGAGATTATAAAACATGGGAGATTCATGTAGCTTGAGGTTTGCATAAAACTGATGTTTCCTCATGGTTACATTCAAATTATGATTTACTTCTTTTGGCCACTATCCTCACAGCAATGATGTTGTGTCCACCTATATGAATCAGCACCTGATACCAATTTGCTCTGTTATAGTTGTTAATTTTATACACTTAGTTAAGGTGCTCTTTAACAGATTTTTCCACTATAAATTATTTTTCTCCATGAATACATACCTTGGGAAGATGTGTGTAAACCATCACAATGAATCTGGAAGTTGCACTTTGTTCTTAGATTCTCTTTCATACAACTTGCTTTGGGAAAGGAAGGCTCTCATCTTTATTTACTGGTCTGATACACTGGGGTAAGCCCAGGCTCTACCACTTGGTGGATGTTTGCCAAAACATCTTCCCAGGCCAGAAGCATTGGCATCACTCATGAAGCTTGCTAGAGATTCAGGCTTCATCCCATATCTTCTGAATCAAAATCTGCATTTTAACCAGATCTTCCGTTCATTGTTGTACACATGAAAATTTGAGAGGTACCTTCTAACCCACCATGACTGTTCCATCAGAGAAATATACACAACTTAATCATGTATGATGTAAATAAAGCACTCAAAAATGTCCATAGCTGTTTGGGTGGCCTTATTTTATGCTGCATTATCTAAAAAATATAATATCTGCACTGTTTTTGTGGCTGTTATACTATCCTCTTTGCACAGACTTACAGAATACGTTAGGAAATACTTTTTTGTTAAAATTATCTTATGGGATAATCCAGTCACTCATATAAGTCCGAACCAGTTTTCTTTACTCTCATTTCACCAGGAGTCAAATTATCTCTGCCCATGGCTCCTTGGTAAGTATGTGTTGTTTTCTTTTTTTTTTCCAGAAACTGTTGACATTCATGGACGTGGCTATAGAATTCTCTCTGGAGGAGTGGGAATGCCTGGACCCTGCTCAGCAGAATTTGTACAGGGATGTGATGTTAGAGAACTACACAAACCTGGTCTCCCTAGGTGAGGATAACTTCAACACACCATTCCCATTCCACACTAATAATTTCACGTTTTTTGTAAATTATTTTCTGGGAGTTTCTGCTTTGCATGAATGAGTTTCTGATCCTTGTTTCCAAGAAAAACTTAGGGATTTTTGATATAGAAAAGAAAATATTCAAAGTGTTTTATCTTGACATTAATCTTAAATCTTTTTGAGCTGCAAATCTGTATCTTTCACTCTACATTAGTAGTAATAGCAGAAATGTAGTGGCATAAAATATTTTTGCCCATACCTTGAAATGCAATTTCCACCACCAATTTTTGATTCAGTAGTACTGGGTAGAGGAGGTAAGAACCCCAAAATATTAAATGCTTTCTAAGTATTCTAAAGTTTCCATCAGGAAAGAGTATGTGGGGATTATTTTTCTAGAGTTTTCTATGTATTCTCTTTTCTCTACTGAGCACAGTAGTAGATTGGTAACTGGAGAATCCCAGGAAGAGTCATGTGAATTTTTTCTAATAAAATAGGTCTTGCTGTCTCTAAACCAGACCTGATCACCTGTCTGGAGCAAAGACATGAACCTTGGAAGGCGAAGAAATACATTGCAGTACGCAAATACCCAGGTAGGTGGGAGTGAATGAAGCAGATGGCACAGGGGAGAGAGGTCCATAATTTAAGGAGGAAGCCAGACCTCAAAATGGGGTTTGGGAAGCTGTGCTTCAATGAAAATGATATCTAAGAAGCCTGGGTTTCTTTCCCTTGGTCTCACATGGGGGCATGTCTTGTCTTTGTTTTTTAATTCTCTAAGCACTAATTCCCCGTCAGTGATCTTCCTTGAAGGTTACAGTGAGAACCCAAGTTCTGTTCGTGGCTTACAAGGGACAGCAGGATCCGAGTCCTGTTCTATTGCCTTTCAGGACATGGTAATATCTGTGTATTTTGGAGGAAGTCCCTGTGAAATGGTTTTTTCATTTTCCTTTTGCATCACATCTGAAACGTGTGAGTGAAGTTGTGATATTAGTACTTGGTTCAGGTATCCCAGGCACACAACAAACAGATGTGGTATGTTTTCTGCTTTATGGTTTCCTACCCTATGGAGGTTTTAAATGTAATTTTACAGGAAATTCATACTGAGTAATTTATCAGAGCTCTCTAAATAAAGGAAATCGAACGTTATTTTACTTCACAATTCTGTTTTTGTATCAACTATGCTAAATAATTTAAACTCTATATGCCCAGATTCCTCAAGTTTAATATAGCTTAAGGTATCTTTTTTCTACATTTCTTAAATATAGTATGTCTTTCGGAAGCTTAGAACATTGCTGAGCATGTATTAAGCTCCCACTTGTTACTTTATTTTTTAATAAGTGTCATTTTATAGTTTTTCTCTTAGTTTGAAGTTTACTCAACTGTCTCATTCATACACACACACACATACACATGTGTAGATGTGTAACTTTTTTTACACATAAAACTTATACATAATTATTGTATACAATATAATTATTTGACATTTGTATATATTGTGAAATGATTGATAAAATAAAGTTAATGAATATACCTATCACCTCACAATCACCTATTTTTTTCTATTGAGAACACTTAAGGTCTTCTACTCTCTTGGCAAATTTTTAGGATACAAGTTATTATTAGTCATGTTCTCCTGGTCTTATACATTAAGTCTCCAAAATATATTCCTCAGGTAACTAAAAGTTTGCGCCCTTTGAACATCTGTTTTCCTCTCCATAGGCCCTGGAAACCACATTTGTATTCTCTACCTCAAACTTTTTAGCTTCCCTATATAAGTGAGATAATGCAGTATTTGTCTTTGTGTGCCTGGCTTATTTCAGTTAGCATAATGTCCTTCAGGACCATCTGTGTTGATGAAATGGCTGAATAATATTTTTTGTGGCTAAATAATATTCAGTAGAATATATATATATATATATAGTGTATATATACCATATTTTCTTTATCCGTTCAGAATTTTATGAACAGCTTGTTTTCATGTCTTGTCAATTGTGAAGAATATTGCAAAGAACATAGGGGTATAGATATTTCTTAAAGATAATTGATTTTTTTTTTTTTTGTAAGAATCTCACTCTGTTGCCTTGTCTAGAGTGCTGTGGCATCAGCTTAGCTCACAGCAACCTCAAACTCCTGGCTCAAATGATCCTCCTGCCTCAGCCTCCCCAGTAGTTGGGACTACAGGCACATACAACCATGTCCGGCTAATTTTTTCTATTTTTCGTTGCCCAGCTAATTTTTTCTATTTGTAGTAGAGATGGGGTCTTACTCTTGCTCTGGCTGGTCTCAAACTGCTGAGCTCAAGCGATCCTCTCGCGTTAGCCTCCCAGAGCGCTACGATTATAGACATGAGCAACCTCACCCAGTCAAAGATACTGATTTTATTTCCTTTGGTTGTATACACAGAAGTGGGATTGCTGGATTGTATGGAAATTCTAATTTTTCATTTTCAATAGCACCTCCATACAGGTTTTTGTAATGACTCCACGAATTTATAACTCAGCAACAGTATAAAGTCTTTCTTTTTCTTCATATGCTTGTCAAAATTTGTTATCTACTCTTTGATATTAGCCATGCTAACATGTAAGAAGCAGTATTTTAACATAATTGTGATTTTTAAGTCCCTAATGATTAATGATGTTGAGCATCTTTTCATATACTTATGGCCATATTTGTCTTTGTTGGGAAAAGATCTTTTCAGTCTTTCTCCTATTTTTCAATTGGGTTGTTATCATTATTACTGTTTTTGTCTCTTATCAGACATATGGTTTGCAACCGTTTTCTCCCATCCTTTATGTTTTCTTGTTTCCTTGTCTTCTTTGCTGTACAAAAGCTTTCTTAGTTTAGTGCAGTCCAACTTACATATATTTACTTTTGTTGTCACATGTGTGATGTTGTATCCAAAAAATTCATTGCCAAGGTAATTATCAAGGAGGTTTTCCGTATGTTTCTTTTATGATTTTTAAAGATTTGTGCTTTATATAAGTCTATATTTTGAATTAATTTTTGGGTATGGTATACAAGAAATAGTGTAATCATATTTTTTTTGTTGTGAGTATCCAGGTTTTCTAGCACCAATTATTGAAGTATTGGTGAGACTAGTTTCTGCACTGTGTGCTCTGGGTGTCCCTTTCAAAGATGAGTTGACTTTGCATGCATGGATTTTTTTCTGGGCTCTCTGTTTTGTTCCATGGTTTTTTTTGTTTTTTTTTTTTTTGTGATTTTTTTATGCATGTTCTAGTCTGTTTCTATTACTATAGTTTTGAAATTAGTTTGAAATCAGAAAGTATGAGGTCTCCAGCTTTGTTCTTCTTCCTCAGTATTATGTTGGCTACTGAAAATATATTGCAGTTCCATAAAAATTTTAGGATTCTGTTTTTTATTACTGTGAAAAAATGCCATTGAAATTTTGGTAGGGACTCCATTGAATCTTTAGATGACATTGCATAATATGGCCATTTAACAGTATTTATTCTGCTAGTATATAAACCTGTGAAATCTTTACATTTATTTGTGTCTTCAATTTCTTTCATCATCAACTTATATTTTTCAGTGTAAATCGCTTTCACCTTTTTAATTAAATGTATTGCTAAAATGTTTATTATTTTGATGCTACTATAAAAGATTATTTTCTTTTTTATTGGAAAGTTTGTTGTTACTGTATGAAAACACAAGTGACATTTGCATGTTAATTTAATATTCTGCTCATTTACTCAGTGCATTTTTTAGTTTAAAGAGGTTTTTTTTGTACTATTTAGGGTTGTCAGTATATAAGATTGTGTCATCTATAAATAGTGAGTTTTCTTTTCTTTTTTATTTTATGGCTTTAAAAAATTGTTTCCCAATATTTTTGCGTAATACTTCCAATGTTATGATAGAATAGAAAGACTGAAAGTGTGTACAATACAGCCTTGCATTTGTGTCTGTGCATTTGAAGGAGCAAATGTGTCATCCAATTTTCATAAACCAATTTCAGCAGGTAAAGCTCTTTCCTTTTTGGGTCCACAGCCTGATGGGTTATCCTCTGGACTTGCAAAGAATAGGGGTTCTAGCTGGCTTACAAGACTCCTTCTAGGTCAGCTTTGATGCTTCCCTTTAGTGGGTCTGTTACTAGGGGCTTGGACAGTTGTCAATTCTGTCTTGTTTTGCCAGACTGGATTGCCCTCAGGACTTTGATCTGTTGGGCGGAAAGTTGCAGTTGGGTCTGCATATGGTGGGGAGGGTGTCAAGTATATGTATGAGTGTGGCTCCCACTGAATATGTGAGAGGTTTTCCCCAGGGCACGGTGTTGGTCCGTAGGTGTGCAGCACTGGCCATGGACTGTGGCTGAGAGAACTGGAATTGAGGTACAGCTGCTTCAGAGACCACAGTGAGTGCCAAGGTGTGTAGGCCTGCCACCATGGACACAAATGGACATTCCCTGCAGGCTTCTGGAGAGGGAGGATCACCCCTAGGCCATGGCTGGGAGGAGCTGAAGTTGCTTGTAGAGTCACTTCAGAATTCTCAGTGGTACCACGTGGAGTGAGCCATTTCTTGATCTGTATCCCAGACCAGGGGTTCTCAAGTTTACCACCTGAATGAGGGCCTGCCTTCTCAAAATGACCCTCTGTGGTCTTGGGCTTTAGTATTATTTTACAACGTCCTTCCTGGATCTCAAAGCTTTTATAAAAGCACTTAGATTTTGAGATGAGGGTCTCTTAATATCACGCAGGGTGGTCTCAAACTGCTGGACTAAAGTGATCCTATTTCCTCAGCCTCTGAGTAGCTGGAATTACATGTTCGAGCTACTGTGCCTCACTTTCACAAAGACACTTTTGTCCATGGATGGCTGCCAAATTTTAGTTGCTGTGGGGAGACAGAAAAGTAGGAGACTTCCTATTCCACCATGTTGTTAATGTCATGCTCTCTATACAGTCTGACTTTCTGTTTTGTTCCAAATCAAATTTTACGTCTAAACATTTCTTGTTTTGCAATGATATATTATGGTATTACTTTTTTAAGTTATGTCCTTTGACATAAGTTTATTGTGTATTTTGTTTTGCCTACACATTATAATTTTGGTTGAAATTGCAGCTTCCTATATACACTTTATCAATGTTTGGTTTAATTAAAATATAAATCAGCCATATCTCTATAAAAAATTACATATTTTACCTATATATTTATATATTTGGGAACCCTGATTTTATAATGTGTGTGTGTGTATGATAGCTTTATATATAAAATAAATCTGAAAATGTAAGTGCCTTTATAAGAGATATGGGATCTAGGATCCCAAATATAAAATTATTTTTTATGTATGTAAATCATAGTTTTCCAGTGAATGAACCCTTGTATTACTATTTAGTGTCCTTCTTTGTCTCTTGACAGTTTTGGCTTAAAGTAGTATGTTTTATGAAATAGGACAGCTTTTGACTCAAAATGTATTTTGCCTAATATGATTGTGACTCTCGTGCTCTCATTTGCTTGACCATTTCATGGAGTGTGTTTTTCCATCCTGCCACTTTCAGTCCATTTTTTGCCATTAGATCTAAAGTGAGTCTCTTATAAAGAGAATGTAGTTGGATCTTGATTTTTGAATTTCCTTAAATCCCTTTACTCAATTTTTTTCTTTTGATTGGGAATTTTAGTCTATAAATATTTAAATAATTGTTTGAATGCGAAGGGCTTACTATTGCCATTTTATGAATTGTTTTCTTTGATTCTTGCAGGCATTTTTGTCCTTGTCTTCCTCATTTTCTGTCCTTTGTGTCTCATTGATTTTTGTAGTGACTTGCTTTGATCCTTTCTTTTTTAAAAATGTATCTCCATAGGTATTTTATTGTGGTTACCATCGGATTACATAAAAGCTCTTATAGTTACACCAATGAAAACTTGTAAGTAATAACTCTTTTTACTTGAATACAAAAATTCTTCTTCATTACATCTGCCTTAAAATTTATGTTATGGATGTCTCTAATTGTATCTTCTTATACTGTATATCCATTAACAGATGTTTCCTTCTTTCATTCTTTTTTTTTTTTTTTTTTTTTTTGAGACAGAGTCTCACTCTGTTGCCCAGGCTAGAGTGCCATGGTGTCAACCTACCTCACAGAAACCTTAAACTCCTGGGCTCAAGCAATCCTTCTGCCTCAGCGTCCCAAGCATCTAGGACTACAGGCATGAGCGACCATACCCGGCTAATTTTCTTCTATATATATTTTTAGCTGTCCAGATCATTTCTTTCTATTTTTAGTAGAGACCGGGTCTGGCTCTTGCTCAGGCTAGTCTCGACATTCTGACCTTGAGCGATCCTCCCGCCTCAGCCTCCCAGAGTGCTAGCATTACAGGCGTGAGCCACTGCACCCAGCTTAACAGATGTTTCTGATCATTTTTGTGCTTTTATCTTATAAACTTTAAAGCATGATTAAAAGCATTTTCTGCACCATTATTCTAATACTGCACAACTTTATTTAGATGTACTTGCATCTCTTTCCCAGACAGGGTTTCTTTTATTTCAGAATATTAAGGGGATACAAATATTTTGGTTACATGAATCACTTTTGTAATGCTTGAGTCATGACTATAGGTGTGCCCATCACCCAAATATTGTTCATTGTACCCATCAGGCAGGTTTTTGTTTCTCTCCTTCTTCCCCCTGCCCCCTGCTTGATTTCCACCAAGTTTTACTTTCCTCTGTGCACGTGTGCGTTCATCAGTTAGTTCCAATTTAAGAATGAGTACATGTGGTGTTTTTCCAATCTTGAGATACTTCCCTTAGGATAATTGTTCCAAGTTACATGTAAATTATTGCAAAAGGCATTAATTGATCTTCTTGTGGCTTAGTAGTACTCCATGGTGTAAATATGCCACATTTTATTAATGCAATCAAAAATTGATGGGCAGTTGGGTTAATTCCACATCTTTGTTGTTGTGAATTGTGCTGAAATAAATATTTGAGAGCAGGTATCTTTTTGATAGCAAGACTTGTTTTCCTCTGGGTTGATACCTAGTAGTGGGATTGGTGGATCAAATGGTAGGTCTGCTTTCAGTTCTTTGAGAAATCTCCGTATGGTTTTCCATAGAGGTCGTCCTAATTTGCAATCCCACCAACAGTGTGTAAGGATTCCTTAATCTCTGCATCCGTGCCATCTCCCCTGCTCTCGTGTACAATGTCTCTGCATGGATTCTGAGCAGCTCCCCCATGAGCCCAGAATTCTGCAGTGGATGGGGCAGACTCCTCACAGTTCAAGCTGCCTGCAACGTTTATTCCTCTTCTAAAAAGCAGTGCTACTTCAATTCTGCTGTCTTCTCCTCTTCCCAGTAGTGTGCATTGTATTGGGATCCCTGGCTTAAGCTCTGAGTTGGGTGGTGCTTATAAGAGTCGGCTACACCTTGTAGGATTGAGTCATTAGGTGCTCTAGTGGGCTATATGGTCATTCTCCCTGTCAGTGGTTGATGCTTGCAGGAAACAGCCAAGTGCACAGGGGTTCTTTTGTGCCTGGAATAGGCTTCAGCCCCTTAGGAGAAACATTTGACTGTCCCAGACAGTGGGAGGGGCCTGCAGTCCCCAGGGGATTGCTTCCTCTCCAGCACAACAGAGGACAGTGGGAGAGTAAGGCTTGGTGGGGTTAGGTTGAGCACGCCTGGGAGGCTTTGCAAAGTCTTGGCAGGGCTCAAAGTCCTATCCCAGGGCCCTGGGAAAAGCCACTGGGAGAGGGGTAAAAAGATCTATCAAAACTAAAAAGACTGCTTATGGGGGAGGGACTGTCTGTAGTTCACTAACTGGCTCTTGGAGTGAGCTCCGCCCCTCTCTCATTACCCCTGCCCTGAGGGGCTCCCTCCAGTGTCTGTTTGAAAATGGACACAGAAACATGCTGCCCTCAGCCACGGTGGGACCACAGGCTGGGAACTTTGACAGTTGACTGCGTGACTTTCCTGTGGGGGTAAGGGCATTTCACCAGATTTCTGTGGCTCAAACCTCCACTGTACCCTCGCATCATTTCTTCGCATGTGGGCTCCCTTGCCTACCACGTTAGTCTCTCAAATCTCTCCATTGTGGTGCCCCCTGGGAATTGACTCAAGTCGTGGGGGCACAGGATCCAGCCCGTGTGTCTTCTTCACTGGCTTTTCTCTGCACAGAGTACCACAGGCAGGGGACTCCCAGACTGGGCACCCCTGGGGCCACCACAGGTCCCCAGAGGAAAAAGTGTGGAGAACACTGTAGGTGATGAAAGGTGGCTGCCCTCCCAGCTGCAGTGGGTGGGGCAGGGAGGAAGAAAGCCAGGAAGAGAGCCAGGACCTTGGCTCCTCCAGTCGCCCTCCTTGGAAGGCAGCCTGCAGGAAACGTCCAAGCTCCAGAGCCACTGCTGTTCTCCACACGATTCAGTGGGTGCAGCAGTGCCCATGCGCATAAACGTGGGGAAGCTCACATACAACTCAGTAGCCCACTGATTACCAAAGGTGTGTAGGAAGGAGAAACGCAGTGCTCCCTTATTCCTTCACTGGGCTCTGAGCCTCTTTGGGTTTGATTCTCACCAGTTTCTTCTTGTCTTTTTCTTTTTCCGTTTTCGTGTTCTGCTTCACAATTTCCCCCTGTGAAGTACGCAGCAGGCTCCGGCACCTCCTCCAAACTACACATGAGCTGTGCCCATTCCTCTCTTATCCTTACCTAAAACACTTTCTTCCCTCTAGTAGGCCCTCTGACCCTCTCCCCTCTTCATTAATTATTTTTGTATAGTTTCGTGCTGTTTTCTAGCATCATTTCATTTTCAATGAAAGGGGCTTCCTTTGGCACTTCTTGTAGGGCAGACTCTCTCAGCATCTGGTTATGTTGATAAATCTTTTTTTTTTTTTCTTCTTTGAGGAAGATAGTTTTGCTAGATACAGTATTTTCTGCTGTGCAGTTTTGTTCTTTAGGCACCGTGACTATATAACCCAATTTCTTTCTGCAGGGCAAATTTTCTGATGATAAATCCACTGGTTCTCTCATAAAAGCAAGCTTATAGATGACACATCACTCTTCTCTTGCAGCTTTTCAGATTCTCTTTTCTGTGACTTTCAAAGCTCTGCTTATAATGTCTTGGTATGGCTCTTTTTGTTTATCCTTGTTAACGTGTGTTGAGCTTCTTTCTTGATTTTTTTTTTTTTTTTTATGTCCTTGGTGACTCGGAGAAAATCAAGGAGGATATCCATATAATGCAGAACAAACTTTAGGTATAATAAAGACTTGTATAAATCTATTATAGATTTACTATAAAGATATATTATTTGTAGAAATACATACTGTATTACAAAGTGTATGTGATAGATTACATCTGGGGTGAGGCAACAAAACTGTCTTAATGCAGGGGGCTTCAAGGGTCAGAAGGCCTGAGAGCTGGACTCAGTTCTGCTGGTGTTAGTTCCTTGACTTTACTCCAATTAAATAGCCCTTTTCTACTGCCAGTTTTATTTTATTTTATTTATTTACTTTTTTATTTCAGCTCATTATGGGGTTACAAACGTTCAGATTATATATATTGCCCATGCCCCCGCATCCCCCGAGTCTGAGCTTCAAGTGTGTCGATTCCCTAGACAGTACACGTCGCACTCATCATGTAGGTATGCACCCATCCCCTCTCCCCACCGCCATCCCCCCCAGTCAGAACTTCAAGCCTGTTCATTCCCCAGCAGTGCGCATCACACTCATCAAGTAGGTATACACCCATCCCTTCCCCCCAGCCCCGACCTATGTCCGATACACAATTGGTGTTATTCCCAAAAGTGCACTCAGGGAAACCAGTTTGCTGGTGAGTACATGTGGTGCTTATTTTTCCATTCTTGGGATACTTCATAGATAATTAATAGAATGGGTTCCAACTCTCTCCAGGAGAACCAAAGAGATGCCATATCGCCATTATTTCTAATAGCTGAGTAATATTCCATAGTATACATATACCACATTTTGCTAATCCATTCATGAATTGATGGGCATTTGGGTTGTTTCCACATCTTTGCAATTGTGAATTGTGCTGCTATAAACATTCGGGTGCAGGTGTCTTTTTTATAGCATGTCTTTTGTTCTTTTGGGTAGATGCCCAATAATGGGATTGCCAGATCAAATTGTAGGTCTACTTGAATCTGTTTAAGGTATCTCCATATTGCTTTCCACAGAGGTTGCACTAGTTTGCAGTCCCACCAGCAGTGCATGAGTGTTCCTGTCTCTCCGCATCCACACCAACGTGTATTGTTTTCGGACTTTTTGATAAAGGCCATTTTCACAGGAGTTAAGTGATATCTCATTGTGGTTTTGATTTGCATTTTCCTGATGATTAGAGATGTTGAACAGTTTGCCAAACTTCAAACTGTACTACAAGGCTGTAATTAGAAAAAATGATTGGTATTGGCACAAGTGCAGGGACACTGACCAGTGGAACAGAACAGAAAATCCAAATATAAAACCATCCTCATATAGCCATCTAATCTTTGACAAAGCAGACAAAAACATCCTCTGGGGAAAATATTCCTTATTTAATAAATGGTGCTGGGAAAACTAGATAGCCACATGTAGAAGACTAAAACAGGACACACAGCTTTCACGTCTCACAAAACTCAAATCACGGTGGATAACAGAGTTAAAACTTAGGCAGGAAACTATTACAATTCTAGAAGAAAACGTAGGAAAGAGTCTTACAGACATTGGCCTAGGCAAAGAATTTATGAAGAAGGCACCTAAGGCAATCACAGAAACAACAAAAATACATAAATGGGACCTGATCAAGTTAAAAAGCTTCTGCACAGCCAAAGAAACAGTCACGAGAGTAAACAGACAACCTGCAGAATCGGAAAAAATTTTCGCATACTACACATCAGATAAAGGATTGATAACAAGAATCTATTTAGAACACAGGAAAATGAGTAAGAAAAAATCAAACAACCCTATCAAAAAGTGGGCAAAGGACATGAATAGAAATTTTTCAAAAGAAGATATAAAAATGGCTAACAAACATATGAAAAAATGAGCTTCTTGATTTCTTAGTCCTTTTTCTTACATTTTAGAATTGCTCAGTCATTTGTATTTGTTTTCTTCAGCTCCACAGTTTGTTTTCTTTTATACTTTTTGTTGTTGTTTTAATTTTTCTCTATTCCCTGAGTTGCCTGTGTTTCCATTTCACTCATTGTGCACTACTCAGATGGGGCTTTTTAATTTTCTGAGATATTTTACATATCATTATTTCTTTATAGTTCATTTCTGATTATTTATTTTGTTTCTTTTATTGGGCTAGGATATCCTGTTACTTTGTGTATGTTATAATCTTTGGTTGATATTTGTGGATTAAATAAAAATTCATCTGTCACAATCTTTACAAATTGGCTTTGTCCTGGGAGATTCTGATATGAATTGCTTGGGCTACAGATTCTTGGAACCTCCCACATCTATTCTCAGGATGTTTATTCTGTGGAATTGTATGTTTATTTTCCAAGTAAAGTGATTTTTCCATGTTTTTTCTTAAGGCCCTGTAATCATTTGCTACACCTATTGTATGCCACTTGTACTGAAGTCTCTCTGCTGCTGTAACACTCATTTACCTTTGTTTGCAGCAAACCCAGTCTACCTTCCAAAGCACAACACTATTACGTTCAGCATTCTGTATTACGGGAGACACTAACCAGTCTCTGGAAAGGCCCCTAGAAGTCCAAATATATATGTTTGCCACAATTCTCTTTCTCCTTCTGAGGAGAATCCAGGAATTGATTTTTTAAACCCCTATAAACCATGCTATATTAATATTAGGAAGTGCAATGGTAGGTAAATGTAACAAACTTTTCTTCCTCTTCTATGTGGCTTTTGGCATTGTGCTCTCCCGGGATGCTGCAAACATTTAATTGGTTTTAAAATCCACACAGAAGCAATTTGGTCAGTATATTTTTTATTAATGTTATGTAGCTGTCACTGTATTAGGGCCTGTGGTACTTTACTATGCTATCTTGATAATGTGCTTGCTATAATTTTATATATTAGATTTGTAATAGATGTTCATCTAAGGCTGAAAAAAAACCAAGTGGGATAATTCGTTATTTTTACTTCTTTCAGCTATGTCTTCTTATTACACCCAAGATCATTTGCCAGGGAAAAGCCTGAAAGATTCATTCCAAAAAGTGCTACTGAGAAATTATGAAGGCTCTGGACTTCATAATTTAAGCTTAAGGAAAGACTGGGAAAGTGTGGGTGAGTATAATGAGCAGAAAGAATGTCATAATGGATTTAACCAATTTTCAACAGCTAGCCATTGCAAAGTCGTCAAATGTAATAAATGTTTGAAAGTCTTCAGAAAATTATCAAAACGAAATAGACATAAGATAAGACATACTGTAGAGAAAACATTCAAATGTAAAGAATGTGAAAGAGCCATTAACAAATGTTCACATTTTACTGAATGTAAAAGAATTCATAGTAGAGAGAAACATTACAAATTTATAGAATGTGGCAAAGTCTTCAAATCTTGCTCAAGCCCTTCTAATCATAAGTCAAGTCATGCTGGAGAGAACCCCTACAAATGTGAAGAATGTGGCAAAGCTTTTAAGTGGTTTTCATGCCTTAATATACATAAGAGAATTCATACTGGAGAGAAACCCTACAAATGTGAAGAATGTGGCAAAGCTTTTATCCGGAGTTCACACCTGACCACCCATAGGAAAATTCATATTGGAGAGAAACCCTACAAATGTGAAGAATGTGGCAAAGGTTTTATCCAGCGTTCAATCCTGACCACACATAAGAGAATTCACACTGGAGAGAAACCCTACAAATGTGAAGAATGTGGCAAAGCTTTTATCCAGCGTTCACACCTGACCACACATAAGACAATTCATACTGCAGAGAAACCCTACAAATGTGAAGAATGTGGGAAAGCTTTTATCCAGCATTCACACCTGACCACACATAGGAAAATTCATATTGGAGAGAAACCCTACAAATGTGAAGAATGTGGCAAAGCTTTTATGGAGCATTCAACCCTGACCACACATAAGAGAATTCATACTGGAGAGAAACCCTACAAATGTGAAGAATGTGGCAAGGCTTTCATCCAGAGTTCAACCCTGACCACACATAGGAAAATTCATACTGGAGAGAAACCCTACAAATGTGAAGAATGTGGCAAAGCTTTTAAGTGGTTTTCATGCCTTAATATACATAAGAGAATTCATACTGGAGAGAAACCCTACAAATGTGAAGAATGTGGCAAAGCTTTTATCGAGCGTTCAACCCTGACCACACATAAGAGAATTCATACGGGAGAGAAACCCTACAAATGTGAAGAATGTGGCAAACCTTTTATCCAACGTTCAAACCTGAGCCAACATAAGAGAATTCATACTGGAGAGAAACCCTACATATGTGAAGAATGTGGCAAAGCTTTCATCCAGGTTTCACACCTGACCACACATAAGAGAATTCACACTGGAGAGAAACCCTACAAATGTGAAGAATGTGGCAAAGCTTTTATCCAGGTTTCACACCTGACCACACATAAGAAAATTCATACTGGAGAGAAACCCTACAAATGTGATTGATGTGGCAAAGCCTTTACCCAGTGCTCTTACCTTACTCTACATGACAGAATTCATACCCTAGAAAAAATCCTACAAATGTAAACAATGTGGCACATCCTTTAATAACTGTTCACATATTACTTGACAGGACAGGGGTCATACTGGATAAAAGAGGAATAAATGTAAAGACTGTTGAAACACCTTCCACAAAATAAAAGTCTTAGAGTGCACCATGGTATTGATATAGGGAAAAAATTTCAAGTATAAAGACTGGTGCAATACATTTACTTATATTGCAGATCTTATTTATTGTACACAAAATTCATACTGGAGGGTAAACCCGTAACAGTTTTTTTAAACTGTATTGAACTTCACAGAATTTGGACTGGAGAGAAGCCCTACAAATAAAATAAATGTGGAAAAGTATTTGTTCAAAAAATATGCCTTTGGAAACATCAGCATTAATATGAAAAGATATATTAGAGATACAAGAAATATGAAAAAAATTAATCATAAATTCAGTCTACATAAGCATCAGAGGATTTAGAGTATGAAGCACCAAGGCACTAACACTTTCAGACGTTAAAGCAGAGAGGTGATTATGAAGAATAATCCAAAGTTAAAATAGATAATTTATTTGTATGTAGGCTTACATAGAGCAGAAGATTGATTTTTGGAGGGTTATAATTACACTCAAATTATGCTATTTTGCATTGAAATGATTTTAGATGGTTTAAAAATTAAACATTGATGTAGTTCAACACTCGAATCACTTCCTACTATGCTTTCATTCCTATTTCTGTGAAAGGATGTGGCCAACTTTTGCTGCATCAGAGCCATGCAAGAACTTTCTAAATTATGTAGACATCATTTTTGTACCCTTGCAAGGAATATAAAGGACACCAAGATGTAATATTCAGTAAGAAAATCTCAGTGGAGAGGCTCTTTGTGATGCAGCCATAACACTGTTTTAAGTAAGCTGTATGGTTGGTTTTTCATGTAATATTCTGCTGAGGACATTTTCAACTTTAGAAGTAAATTGTTTTACCAATTGTATATTAAGTAATAGAACAAAGTAGATTTTGAAATGCTGTTACTAAGACTATGTGTGATCTTAATTTGTTTTAATAAAAGAAAATTGTTCTTAATGTGTTACATGTTGTGTATTGAATGAAGTCTTAACCTTCCACGGAGACTTACCTAGTCCACTTTATTCAAAGTCCAGATAACAAATGTAAACAATATAATATTGGGTAACATATTGGAACATAACATTACTAATGAGCTTTTTCGCAGAGCTTTAAGCTTCAGTTACTTTGAAAAATATTGCTTCCATAACTTATATTTTTATTCTTTTTCTTCTTTTTGCAACTATAAAGGACCATTAAAATGGTTATAATGAGATTATAAAGGAGTGTAATGAAAGGCCATACATTGCTGAATAATGAATGACTATTTACAAATTTTAATTGTACATTTTTCTTTGAATGTACAACCTCCCTGGCCTGAAAACTCCATATAGACTCTATAGATAAACTTTAAGTGCAGAATGATGGAGGAAGTAATTGTGTTCGTGTGTGTACGTATTTTGAGAAGAAAAAAAAAATATTGGAATAAAACAGGTAATTGAAAGGAATGTTGATAATTTATTACCAAACTAGAAACCTCATGGATTCTGAAATTAAATATATTTTCTCTGCTTTGAATTTAATTTCTCTAAAATCTTATGGCTCCTTGTTCTGAATCTCCCCATGTAAATCCTCTGTTTTCAAATGCCTGTTGTTCATGCTACATCAAATAAATTATTGTTCCAAAAGTTAAGAAATATTATTCAAGGCCAGGCGCGGTGGCTCATGCCTGTAATCCTAGCACTCTGCGAGGCCGAGGCGGGTGGATCGCCCAAGGTCAGGAGTTGGAGACCAGCCTGAGCAAGAGCAAGACCCCATCTCTACTAAAAATAGAAAGAAATTATCTGGCCAATTAAAATATATATAGAAAAAATTAGCTGGGCATTGTGGTGCATGCCTGTAGTCCCAGCTACTCAGGAGGCTGAGGCACTAGGATTGCTTAGGCCCAGGATTTTGCGGTTGCTGTGACCTAGGCTGACACCACAGCACTCACTCTAGCCAGGGCAACAAAGCGACACTCTGTCTCAAAAAAAAAAAAAAATATTATTCATATGACTCAGGGATTATACAAATAATTTCTATGAAATTTAATTGTGTTCCCAAAATAATTTGAAGATGTAATGCCATAGTGAGTATACTAATTTCAATTGTATTAATTAGTAAGTTTTATTTTTTCTTTTCAAATGGTGAAATTTGTTTAAGCCAACTTCTCTTTAGTTGCTGTCTTTTTCACTTTTTGTAATTGACATAATTGAGTTGATAGACTATTGGGCCAATCTAGATAAACACTGAAGAGGCTTCATAAGTCATCAGGTTGTTTTCACATTTATTGGAATGAAAAAACAAGACAGCACTAGGTGTATAAGAGATATTACATATTTAGCAGTGAATATTTCTGTTCAAGGGATTTTGGCTCCAGGTAAGATATTCAAAACAGCCAGGTGAAGAAATGACATCGATTCTGCATGTGCAGAGAGATCACTTGTTTAGAGGCTGCAAAATTTACTGTCTGAATTTCAAAAGGGGAATTCTGCTTCTTTTCATTTCCTAATTGTGTCCAGTTTCTTTCTGTGTGTCTATGTTCACCCCCAGCTACACATGCACCTCAGTCCTTCTCCTTTGCCAGTTCTATGGCTACAGGTATCTCACCGTTCTCTCCACCCCAGGTCATTTCACACAGTACTGTATAAGTTCTTATGAGACCTTAGGATTTTTTTTCTTGTGGTCAATTTTTTTTATGTGGAGAGTTTGAGACAATTTATAGGTTATAAATGCAACTTTCTGACCACTTAAGTGAGGTAAGGAGGATTCAGCAGCCATGGACAAGGGGGTTAAGTGAATCAGTTAGCATTCTTTGTCTTTGTTTGTAAAAGGAAGATGTTATTAGATCCTAACACAAAATGTGGTAAATATAAAATTATTGTATTAGGTAAAGCATTAATAAGAGTGAGCCATATATTGTGAATGCTATGTAAGGAAAAATAACAGTTCCTAAATATCCTAAGAGAAAGCATTTCTTAGAAATAAATTCTGAATGAAGGATAATGGTAACTGATGAATTTTGAAATTAATTTTTTAATGAAATAATTTAGCAAAACTTATGTTTATAGGGAGAATCTTTTATTTTTCAGTGTGTATGATAAGCACTGGACAGTACTAAAATGACCTGTATGGACTTAAAATTTGGAATAATCTTTATTTCAGATTGATATTGCAATCTTGAGAAATCTTTCACTCTTATATTATTATATCTTCCTTTATTTTAATGGATACAGTTCACAGTGCACTGTTTTCATTCTCAATCACCAAACCATAGTCAACTGTTTCGTCATTGTCTCTAGAAAAATCTCAGAGATCACGGCAGGTTTTGGATTAAAACATCTTCTCAGTGATTTTGGATGCAAACTTGTTTTTCACGTTCACAGTGTGACCAGAGATGGAACGATTAGCACCACCTGAGTCTTATGTGGCTTCCATACCATCCCCATCAGCACAAGGAACACTGTGAACCACATGTTTAAAGTGCATTGGCCACTGCCATTTTTTGGTACTAGTTTCTGAACATACTGGTAAATATCAGAGTCCCTATACTTAAGACTAAGAAATGGAATAACAAAAAGATCACAAAAACTACATTTTTTGATGGAGTTTAGCTAAGCTTATGACAAAGGCACAGACGCAATATTTAGAATATTGCCAGTATTCCACAATTTTTCAACATGTATTTTTAAGTTCACAGATAACTATTTATTTATGGAAGACATGATGTTTTCAAGTATATATACATTATTAAATACTTAATTCTAGCCAATTAACTAGTATTGTGCCTCACAGGTTATTTTTGTGGTGAGAACACTTAACATCTAGTGTTTTAGCATTTTTTAAATATACATACACATTACGTCATAAATAACTATAGTCACCGTGCTGTAGAGTAGCTCTCTTGAACTTAATCCGCCTAACTGTAATTATGTACCTTTTGACACTTATCTCCCCAAGTTCCCATCCTTCCTACAAACTCCAGCCTCTGGTAGTGTCATTCTACTCTCTACGTTAATGAGATCAACTTGTTTAGATTACACATGTGAATGAGATCGTGAGATACTTCTATTTCTCTGCCTGGCTCACTTCAATTAACATGTTCTCCAGGTTCATCCATTTGATGGAAAATGACAGGATTTTTATGTCTAATATTCCATTATATATGTATACATATTACACACTTTCTTTATCCATTCATTTGATTAGGGACACTCGGGTCGATTCCATATCTTGGCCATTATAAATCAGACTACAATAAATGTGAGAGTACAGCTGTTTCTTCAGCTATACAATCTTCTATTTTTGGATGTATACTTAATTATGCTATTGCTATATCACATGGTAGTTTAGTTTATTTTAACTCTTGAGAATTCTCCTAGCATTTTTCCATAAGGTTGCATTGATTTACAATCACACCAACAGCTTGTAAGTGTTCCCTTTTCTCTAGATTTTTACCAACACTTATCTTTTCTATTTTAATGATAGTCATTCTAACAGGAATGGGTTGATATGGTGGTTTCGATTTTCCTTTCCCTGGTTATTACTGATGGTGAACAATTTTTCTTACATCTGTTGGCCATTTGTATGTCTTATTTTGACTAATGTCTACTTAGGTCTATTGCCTATGTTGAAATAATTACTCAATTTTTGTTGTATAGTTGAGTTTCTCATATATTTTTGATATTAACCCCTTGTCAGATATATAATTTACACATTTTTCCCATTGATAAGTGGTGTAATCATTCTGTTGTTTCTACTTGGTGTTGTATAGAAACGTTTCACTAATCCCATTTGCCTGTTTTTACTTGGTACCTGGAATGTTAAGGTTAAATCCAAAAAATCATTATCTAGATCAATGTCATAAAGCTGTCATGCTAAATTTTCTTGTAGTATTTTCAGAGCTTCAGGTCTTACATTTAAGTCTTTAATGAATTTTGAGTTAGTTTTTTTATCTTCTATGATGTGAGAAACTCATTTCATTTTTCTGTGTCTGGATATGAAGGCTGGCCAACAAAATTTACTGAACAGACTGTTCCTTCCCCGTTGTGTTTTCTTGTCACCTTTGTCTAAAATCTGTTAATTGTAAATGCATAAATTTATCTTCGAGTTCCCTGTTCTGCTCCATTATTCTATGAGTCTGATTTTATGCCAGTACCATATTCTTTGGGTTCCTATCGGTTTGTAGTATATTTCAAAACCAAGTACTGTGATGTCTCTAGCTTCCCCCCCACCACCCGCCACTCCATTACTTATACTATTCAGGATCTTTGTTGAAATCATATACATTTTTAGCATTTTTATTTCTTTGAAGTATGTCATTGGTATTTTGATTGGGATTGCATTGAATTTGTAGATCATTTTGTGTAATATAAACATTTTGACAATGGTATTCCTGCTAATCCATTACTAGGGATATGTTTCCATTTGTTTGTGTTTTCTTCTATTTCTTACTTAATGTTCTTTAGTTCTCAGAGTAGAGATCTTTCATCTTTGCTGTGAAAATTATTTCTAAGTTATTTTTTCATAGCTATTGTAGATGGGATTGTTTCCTTGATTTCTTTTACTGATAGTTTATTTTAAGTGCATATAAGTGCTAGTGAGTTTTACATGTAGATTTTGTGTCCTGAAAATTTACCAAATTTGTTTATTAGCTCTAACAATTTTTTGGTGAAATCTTTACAGTTTTCTACATATAAGATGATGTGATCTGCAAACAGGGACAATTTACCTCCTTCCTTTCCAATCTGGATGCTTTTTATTTTTTTCTTTAATTGCTCTGTCTTGCACATCCGTTACTGTGTTGACTAGAAGTGGCAAGAGAGAAAATCCTTGACTTGTTCAAGCTCTTAGAGGAAAACCTTAGAACTACTATTGCCCTTTTGTTTGTATGTTAGCTCTGTGTTTGTCATACACGGCTTTCATTGAATTGGGGTGAATTTTTTCTATTTCTAATTTGTTGAGAGATAATATCTTTAGTCAAATCCTTTTTTGCATCTATTGAAATGTTATGGTTGATCCTGGGAACTGTCATCCTTGTCAGAATCTGGGGGGATGCATGCATACCTAGAGCAGTCATTGAGGGCATGACATCTCACATTCTGTTGATACGGCTCCCTTAGGATATCCACTGTGAGTGTCTTATGCCCCAGATAATATTGAGGCTAAGGAATTTTCATTTCCTTTGTGTACTAAACTATTCGAAGGATCTAGAAAAGTGACTGCACAAATAAAGAACTTTACAAATGCAAAAACAAAAAAAGAGATTTGCTCTGCTTGTGCTTTTGTAAACAGAGAAACATAGACCATTGAGACATGAGGTCTATGTCTAGTAGAGAGCTTCAGTGAGGGGGAGAAAAAATAATGTAAATGAACAACTGCATCATGCCCTGAAGCCTTTCTGCAGAGCCAGGCACTAGGGACCTGCTTGTGATGTCTGAGTCCATTTAGTCACTACAAAATCCCTGTGAAGTTCATGTTTTGATCACCCCACTTTTGAAAGGACAAACTGAGGTTCAGAGAGCTGCAGTGGTACCCTAATGACACAGCTAGTAGGTGGCAGAGTCACCACTGTACCTTGGAGGGGACAGATGCTCGCCTGCTAAACAGCTGCTCCAGGGAATGTGGGATGGTGGCACAGTCCCAGTGGGAGCCCCAGAAGGTGGTGAAAAAGGAGATAGTTCAACCCTGGGAGGCTAGGGAGTCCACCAGTGTCTGCTTTGTGTCTCGCTGGAAATTCCACATTCTGGCCTCCTCTAGGTTCAGGGAAGACTGATTTTCACACTAGGGAGGATAAGAAGATGTATATAGTCAGTGACAGCACCACAAACTCCCAGAGGTTTGGAGTCTGGAGCACAAACGAGGAACACCACTTTAGGGACTTGTGTATGTTAAGAACATGGGTTTTCATGGTGAAAATCTTCTAGGCTTTTGAAGTAAAATTTCATCTGAGAGTGGAAAATAATTAACCCATTAATACTGAGACAGCATAGGGAAGGCCTTGGCCTCAGTTCTGACCAAGGGAGGCAACAAAGGTCAGCATGGCCCAGCCTAATTAGCTGTAGAAGACAAAAAACAAACAAAAAAACAAAAAGACAAATGACCTTTTAGCCACTAGAACTCAGCCCATACCCATATAAGGAGGGAGGCTGAATAACCTGTCTCTTGGGTAATGTACTTTTTCAAGACCAGTGAAACAAGATGCTGACATTAGATGAAGAAACTCTCTGAAAGAAAGCAGATATATCCAGATCTAAGCACCTCAAGCCAAATAGGACGCCCACATTGAACTTGCTTGATTGTTACTCATTTTATTCCCATTTGAATGCTAAAAATCACACCCAGGCTTGGAGATTTAACATGTTAATGGGACATACAATGGAACAAGAAGCATGTAATAGAGCTACAGGGGCACAAGGAAATGTTCACTTTTACCTCCTTACACACCATCTTTTTCCCACCTAAGCCTCTTTAAAACTCTCCCTGAACTTCCTTTGGGGACTCAGCAAGAGATTTTTTCCTTTGTGCTGCCTTAGTTATGTTGACCATTGCAGGGTGTTAACTACACTTCCCACAAAGAAGTTTTTTTCTCTTCTGATCAGGTCTCTCAGGCAGGGGTCATTGCAAAGGATGAAAAAAATTGTAGGAAACAGAAATAAATAATAATAATAATACACAGAGCCAAAGATATAGTTTATAAAGTAAAGGGTTATGAAAATAGGCAAAAGGAGGGTGTCTGGATGGATATATTTCTTCCCACAAAAATATATCAAAGACTGAAACTCCACACAGGTATTTTATAGGGTATACAGGCTCCCATTGCCCAGGGCAGGCAGTTTGCTTTAGGGTCAAAGTCTTCTAAAAGGCTACTACAGATCCTTTAACTCTATCTAGGGGAACAATGAGTTGCAAAATCTTCTTGGGGCAAACTTCTAAATTTTCTGATAAGGCTATTACTTTAGCAAAAAAAACAGAGACATCTTGGCTCCGGTGATTGTGTTCTTGGAGACAGAGGTCATCTCAGAGGTCAACATGAGCTGTGCTTTGTGTTAATTCCTTTAAACACATGGTTCTGCTTGGGCATTAGCATATCTATTTGATCAACTCTCATCTCCGGGTGTCTTTGTCTGTCAACTCTGGCAACCCCTGGCTCTAGACGAGGCCTGTCTTGTCTTTCAAAACAGTTGAGAACCATAGGCCCAGTTTAAAACTGTCTCTTTGAAGTGCAGCTGTTACTGACCAACGAGACGCCCTCCTGAGGCGAGGCAGCTTTTGAACAATCACATTTATTTTTTCTTTAAGACAAAGCCTTATTTGACTTCTGAAATCAAATCTTGTCTCCATAAATACAGGGGGCATTCCTATAACTCAGTATTCTTAGGCTCAACAGAACATTAGCCCCAATAAAGCCTTGCTTGTGACTTCTTCCAGGCTCTGGCTAATTTCTCTTGCATAGTGAGCCCAAAGACCTATAGCAGTAAAATACCTTCATGGAATTTCCATGATATTCTTTGAGCTGTAGAGCAATAGCAACCACCTGTATTAATAGTCTCTATGTATGAAAACCATTATTCCACGGAGTCCTCAAAAAATCCTTACTACAGAGATGGAAAATAGGCTTTAGGAGTGAATCATATGTCACATTCTGTGGACATGACCTCCTTATGGTGTCTAACCTGAGTGTCTGACTCCCTGTCTGAAGCCAGCTGCTCACCAGCACCCAGATCAGAAGAGAGAATCTTGTGCAGTGAGGGCTGCATGAAATTCCTTCTATGCTACCCGAGGCTCTATATGCTTTTGACATGGAGGGGAAGGGCCTGGGGAAGCCTCATTTTCTTCACCTTTTAGGTACAATGCACAGCAAAAGACACCCTAGAAGAAACATTTTGACTTAAAACATATAATTGCCTCCCTTTATTTTGCAGTAAAGGGAGCCTTAATAAACAACTAAATAATCCTAAGCTGGCAATGGGGAAACTGGCAGGAGACTCCAGCATGAGAAAAGCCCATCACAGGGCCAAGGATCCTCAAAGATAACTCAAGGAAGAGAAAACACAAGTAGGTATTAAACAACCCAGAGGTGACTCACAAGTATTGTTTGGAAACCTGGAAATGAAAGGAACAATGATTTCGTTTGCCACACAGACACCAGATTAGCAAAAAATCAAAAAGATATTAACACCCAAGAGAGGCTGGATACATTATGTTGGGGGTTAAAAGTTCAACATACAAGTTATGGGAGGCAGATAGTCTATTGTATCTTCTGATATTTTATTACCAAAAAGTTTTCATTCACCTCCTACTCACTCTGTCCTTTGTTCCCTTCCCCAATCTCTCTGTCTGCCCCTGTCTTTCTCTTTCTCTATTGTATTGCTCAAACTGAGGAGGCAAGCTCTGATGCTAGGAGCTGCCCTGTGGTAAGCCCCACATGGAGGAGAACTGAGGAAGTGTCCAGGCCAGCAGATGGGGGCGCCCAGGATCTGTGTGTGCTCTGAATCCTGCCAATACCCCCATGAGTGAGCTTGGAAACTGATCCTCCCCCAATCCAGCTTCAACTGAGACCACAGCCCAGCCTCATGAGAGACCTTGAGGCAGAGGCTCCCCCCATACTGTTCCCAGATTCTTGTCCACATGAATTATGAGATATTAAATAATTGGTTTAATGTACTATGTCTTGGGGCAGTGTTGTCAGAGAGAAGCAGATCACTCCCCTCCTGTCTCATGCCCCAGGATCCTCCCTCCCTCTGCTCCTCTCTTCCCCAGGCCCCTTCCAGCCCCACTGGTCCCTTTCTAATCTCCTCTCCCAAAGTTCCTTCTACCTGTAAGTCTCCATACCAGGGGTGGCTTCTCCTTGACACACTGTTCCCAGACTTGTGCAGGGCTGGCTTCCTGTTGTCATTCTGGTTACAGCATAAGTGTCACCTTAGTGAGGCATTTGGGTCCCTGCATGCAGTTACTCCCCAGCCCTCCTTCCCAAAGTCCTACATGATTTTCAATACAGCACTTGCTTTTTTCTTTTTTGCTTTTTTTTTGAGACAGAGTCTCACTTTGTTGCCCAGGCTAGAGTGAGTACTGTGGTGTCAGCTTAGCTCACAGCAACCTCAGACTCCTCGGCTTAAGCGATCCTACTGCCTCAGCCTCCCGAATAGCTGGGACTACAGGCATGCGCCACTATGCCCGGCTAATTTTTCTATATATATTTTTAGTTATCCATATAATTTCTTTCTATTTTTAGTAGAGACGGGGTCTCACTCTTGCTCAGGCTGGTCTCGAACTCCTGACCTTGAGCGATCAACCCGCCTCAGCCTCCCAGAGTGCTAGGATTACAGGCGTGAGCCACCGCGCCTGGCCAGCACTTGCTTTTTTCTTTCACATGTCTTTGCTTTCATCCAGCTGTCCTCAGACTCTGGGCTCCTGGAAGGGGATCAGGGACCACTTGGTCGTTTTCAGTACCATATGGTGGGTCCACCAGTGCACCTGGTGCAGGGTGAGTTCTTGAGGCAGAAGTATTGGGCGAATAAATGAGGGAATCTCAAAGCCCCTTTTCTTCTTCTGACCACGTCATAATGGAGATCATTGGTAATATCAGGAGGTTCAAGTTGGCACAGGAAGCATTTATTAACATTCTGAACAGGGATCTCTGTCGAGGAGAAATTCTCTAAGAAGAAGACACTTATCTCATATATATTGGAAACTCTCTGCCAGCTTAGGTGACAACCACAAGCATTTTAACTCTGGCCGGGCAGAATTCTGGCTGGGCTGGTGAAAAAGGAGCCTAACTCTGAGAGAGTCAAACTTGGACATTGCAGATATTCATGCATTTACCGAGGGAGCATTTATTATGTTAAATCATGTACATAACACTGTGCCAAGGGCAATAGAAGTTGAATAAAATTTAGTAAGGCACACCCACCCTTCAGGAAACACATTCAAGTAAGATGCTCTGAACTCCTGTATTGAGTATAACCATTCTAGTGGGTGTTGATGATTTTATTATTGTGGTTTGATTATCATTTCCCTAATGAATAATATTTTGAGCATATTTTACAAGCAAATTTTTACATCTTAGGAAAAATGTCTCTTTAAATATTTTGTCCTTTTTTAATTGGTAAACTTTTTTATACTAACTTGTAAGAGTTCTATATATATTCTTTCTCCTAGACCTTAAAGAGATATAAGATTGAAAATATTTTCTCTCAATAAGGAATTTTTCTTTTAATATTTTTTATTGTGTTAAAATAATTTTTTAATTTGATAAGTTATAATTGATTATTTCTTTTCTTGATTGTGCTTTTATTGTAATATCTAAAAAAAAAAAAATTTTCCCTAAGTCAAGATCACAAAAAGGTGCTCTAATACTTTTCCCCAAAATTTTGCAGTTTCTTCTCTTCCATTTAGGTATAATCCATTTTGAGTATGTCTGTATGTATGTGATTTGGATTAGGGGGTAAAACTTCAATTATTTGCATGTCGATATTTACTTTTTCCACTATCATTTGTTGAGGAGAATTTTTTCCCATTACAATTATGTAGGCCGGGCGCGGTGGCTCACGCCTGTAATCCTAGCACTCTGGGAGGCCGAGGTGGGCGGATCGTTTGAGCTCAGGAGTTCGAGACCAGCCTGAGCAAGAGCGAGACCCCATCTCTACTAAAAATAGAAAGAAATTATATGGACAGCTAAAAATATATATAGAAAAAATTAGCCGGGCATGGTGGTGCATGCCTGTAGTCCCAGCTACTCGGGAGGCTGAGACAGGAGGATCGCTTGAGCCCAGGAGTTTGAGGTTGCTGTGAGCTAGGCTGACGCCACGGCACTCACTCTAGCCTGGGCAACAGAGTGAGACTCTGTCTCAAAAAAAAAAAAAAAAAAAAAAAACAATTATGTAGCATCTTTGACAAAATCAATTTTACCACAAATTAATGTGTTTATTAATGGACCTTCTATTCTATTCTTTTGGTCTACATAAATCTATCCTTATGCTAGTACTATATATTTTGTTACTGTAACATTGTTGTATTAATTCATGTCAGAAGTTTCTCAAAATTCTTGTGTGTATATGATTATATTTTCATATGAAGTTTAGGGGGAGCTTCTAAATTTCAATTAAAGAAAACTCTTTTGAAAATTTGCATTGAATCCATAGATCAATTATTTGGGTATTTTGATATTACTATTAAGTATTGTTACCCTTGGACATTAAATATATGTCAATATATTCAGTTCTTTGATTTCTTTCAGCATTGTTAATAATTTTTGCCTATAAAGTACTTTCACTTATTTTTCGAAATTTATTTCTAAATGCTTCTTTTTCATGCTACTATTAATAAAATGATTTTCTTAGTTTAATTTACATTTGTTCATTGCTTTTATAAAAAAGTACATTATATTTTGTTTGCTGATCTTATAACTTTCGACAATGAACATGTTTATTACCTTAATGAGTTTTTTTAATTAAATTCCTTACACATTTTTATACAATGTTTTGAAGTGTGTGAGAAAAGTCTGTTTTGTTTTTTCTTTTGTAATTGAAGAATTTTTTCGTTTCAAGTATAATTTTCTGGCTGATACTTCCAGTACAATGTTGAAAAGAGTAATAAAAGAAGAAATTCTTGTCTTATTCCCAAAGTTATGGGTAAAGCACGCAGTCTCTAATTATGAAGAATGAGATTAGCTATAGGTTTTCATAGATGTACTTTAGAGTCTCAGAAATTCTCTTCTAGTAATTTTCTGGGAATTTTATCATAAATAGGTGTTGGACTTGTCAAAATTTTTCTCTGCCTATTTAAATTATTACTTTATTACTCAAATAATATTTTTTTTTTTTTTTTTTTTTTGAGACAGAGTCTCACTCTGTTGCCCAGGCTAGAGTGAGTGCCGTGGCATCAGCCTAGCTCACAGCAACCTCAAACTCCTGAGCTCAAGCGATCCTCCTGTCTCAGCCTCCCGAGTAGCTGGGACTACAGGCATGCGCCACCATGCCCAGCTAATTTTTTCTATATATATTTTTAGCTGTCCATATAATTTCTTTCTATTTTTAGTAGAGGTGGGGTCTCGCTCTTGCTCAGGCTGGTCTCGAACTCCTGAGCTCAAAGGATCCGCCCACCTCGGCCTCCCAGAGTGCTAGGATTACAGGCGTGAGCCACCGCGCCCGGCCTCAAATAATATTTTGCAATATATTGGTTGATTTTTGAATAATAATCTAACATTGCATTTGTGAAATCATCCTAGTCATACTATATAATCATTATATGTTGCTGAGTTCAATTTACTAGTATTTAGCAGGATTTCTGTGTCTATATTTATATGGAATATAGGCCTATATTCTTCTTTACTTGTGATCCTTTTGTCTGGTCTTAGCATCATGGTAATGCTGGCTAACCAAGGAATTGCAAACTGTTACATCTCCTACTGCTGAACGCTTTTATAAAGAATTAATATTAATTCTTCATTAAATATTCATGGATTTTACAATATATGCAAATGATATGGAACTTTTTTATATGAAAATATTTTTATTTACTTTTTATTATATGACTGTATATTCTATTTCATTATACATGTCTATTGATATCAATTTCTTTACTTTCATAATTTATGGCTACCAATACATTTATTTCTATTTTGTTATGTTTCATAAAAACGAATCTTCTAGGCACTTGACATGTAATTGTCTGGAATCAAAATAAAGCGTGAGCGTTCAGGGCAACAAATAAATGGCTAAAAATTCTCTCCATTGTTAGAATAATGACTATGAGTATGATTTCATTACTTAAAACTCATATTTATGAGGTGGAGAATAAGAACACACCTGGAAGTTCCAGGGCCCCATCAACCACCTGGGGCATTAGAATGCTTCTCCTGAGAATTTAGAGCTGCCTACAGGACACAAAAACAAAACTGAAGCTTATTCCTCCCACCAAGGACCAGCTCCTGACAGGGAGGTCAATTTGCATGGCCTTTTACTATATTTACTGACTCATTATACAGAGTGCGGTCAATTCTTTCCCATAAGCACCACCTACTAGCTCAGATATTAAACAGGGAATGTCATTATCTATACAAAAGAAAATACAAAGGTAAGAAGGAACTGCTGCTCAAGATGAGAAGGAATCAGCATAAGAACTCTGGAAGTATGAAGAATCAAATGGGAACATCAATTCCCTAACAATGAATACCAACCCAAATCAGAACATTGAAATGACAGATGAAGAACTTTGTACATGGATTGTAAGTAAGCTCAATAAAATGCAAAATAAAGTGGGAACCCAACACAAAGAAACTACAAAAAAAAAAATCAGGAAATGAATTAAAAATTGACTAATGAAATTGAAATATTAAAAATCAAACAGAACTTCTGGAAATGAAAAACTCATTTAAGGAATTACAAAACACAGTGGAAAGCCTAAAGAATGAGTTAGATCAAACATAACAAAGAATCTCAGAGCTTGAAGACAATATCTTTCAATTCAACAAGTCACTCACAGAGATAGAAGAGAGAAATAAGAGAAAAGAGCAAAGCCTACAAGAAGTACATGATTATATAAAGAGGCCTAACATAAGAATCATATCTATCCATGAGGGTGAAGAAGAAAATACACATGGGTTGGATAATCTATTCGAGGGAATAATTGAAGGAAATTGCCTTGTCCTTTCCAGAAATCTAGATATCCAGGTACAAAAACCTCAAGGGAGTCCTGGGAGATTCATCACAAAGAGGAAAACATCACAAGACATATTCCTGAGACTGGACAAAATAAACATGAAAGAAGCCCTCCTATGAGCCAGAAGGTGAGAGCAGCGAGTGACTTACAAAGCAAAACCCATCAGTGTAACTGCAGATTTCTGAACTGAAACCTTTCAAGCTAGAAGGGAATGGGGCCCCATTCTCAGTCTGCTCAAACATAATAATGCCCACCCTCAAATTTTGTATGCTACAAAACTAAGATTCATATATGAGGGGGAAATAAATAATTTCTCATACAAGGAAACACATGAGGGAATTTGTCAAAACAATACTAGCTCTGCAGGAACTATTCAGAACTGTGTTACACCCGGAGCAGAACAATAGACACCAGTGTACAATCATCCAAAAGCTAAAGGTCAAAGGTCAGACACCACAGTGACTCCAGCCATAAAAGAAAGTAACAAAGTTCTATTCAACAGGATGAACAGAATTCCACCCCACTTACCAATTCTTTCAATAAAAGTGAATAGGTTCAACTGCCCACTGAAGAAATATAGACTGGCTGAATGGATAAATATGTAGAAGCCAAATATCTGCTGTCTTCAGGAAACACATCTACCCTCAAGGACTCATTCAGACTCGAGGTGTTGGAATGCAAAAGAATATTGCATGCCAATGGATACAAAAAAAAACCTGGTATACCAGTTTCTATATCAGATAACGTAGTCTTCAAATCAATAAAAGAAAGGAAAGACAAAATGATCATATAATGGAAAAGGGAACAATTAAACATGAAGACATAACAATTATAAATATTTATGTTTCAAACAAAGGTGTGCCCAGATTCATAAAGCAAAACCTACTTGATCTAAACAAAATAATAAACAACAGCACTGTAATATCTGGAAACTTTCATACCCCACTGATGGAATAGGAGAGATCTTACAAACAGAAAATAAAGAAACATTGTACTTAAGCAGAACTCTAGAACAAATGGGACTAAAAACATTTACCAAAACTGTCTACCCCAAAACCACTGAGTATACATTCTTCTCATCACCTCATGGGACACTCTGTAAGAGTGACCATCCTAGACCACAAAACATGTCTCAAAAATTTTAAAAAATAGAAATTTTACTATTCTTTTTCTAAGACAACAGTGGAATAAAATTAGAAACACCTCCAACAGAAATGTTCATCTCTACACAAAGTCATGGAAACTAACCAACCTACTGCTGAAAGATTATTCAGTCAAGGAGGAGATTAAGATGGAAATCAAAAGATTCTTTCAACTAAATGATGAGGAGGAAACAAATTATCAAAATCTCTGGGACACAGCTAATGTAGTCCTCAGAGGACTATTCATAGCTTTAAATACCTACATCCAAAAGATTGAAAGATCACAAACCAACAAGCTAATGAATTGACTCAAAGAACTGGATAAAGAAGTGTGAACCAATCCGAAACCCAGCAGAAGAAAAGCAATAACCTAGACCAGAAGAGAACTAAATGAAGTCCATAAAAAAAGAACTATATGAAAGATTAATGAAAGAAAAAGTTGCTTCTTAGAAAAGATAAACAAAATTGACACACCTCCCACTAGATTAACCAGAAGCAGAAAAGAAAGGACTCTAACAAACTCAATCAGGAATAAAAAAGAAGAAAATACAATGGATATCATGGCAATTCAAAATATCATTTCTCAATTTTAAAGAACCTCTGTGCACATAAACTTGAAAATGTGGAGCAAATTGACAAGTTCTTAGAAACACACAAACTCCCTTGGCTTAATCAGGAAGAAATAGAATTCCTGAACACACCAATATCAAGTACTGAAATTAAAACAGCAATAAAAAACCTTCCTAAGAAAACATGTCCTGGACCAGATGGTTTCACACCTGAATTCTACCAGACCTACTAACAAGAACTTGTGCTTGTACCACAGAAATTATTCCACAATATTGAGAAGGAAGGAATCTTCCCCAACACATTTCATGAAGCCAATGTCACCCTGATAGCAAAGCCATGAACGGACTCAACAAAACAAGAAAACTGCTCGTCAATATCCCTTAGGAATATAGATGTGAGAATTTTTGATAGAATCCTATCAAATCAAATTAAGCTCCATATCAAAAAAATCCATCATGCTCAAGTTGGCTTCGTTCCAGCGATGCAGGGATGGTTTATTATATGTAAATTTATAAATATAATTCACATATAAACAGAAGTAAAAAACACCATACGATCATCTGAATAGATACTGAAAAAGCATTTGATAAAATTCAGCAACCTTTTATGATAAGAACACTTAACAAAATAGGCATAGACAGGACTTACATCAAAATGGTAAAAGCCATATACGACAAATCCACAGTGAACCTCATAATAAATGGGAAAAAATTGAAAGCAATCCTGCTTAGAACTGGAACCAGACAAGGTTGACCTTTATCACCATTTCTCTTCAACATAATGCTGGAATTCCTCACCAGAGCATTCAGACAATAGAAGGAAATCAAGGGCATCCAAACAGGGGAAGAAGAGGTCAAATTATTGCTCTTCACAGATGATGTGAGCTAATGTCTAGAAAACCCCAAAGATTCTGCCAAGAGAATACTGGAATTGATAACTAAGTTCAGCAAAATCTCAGGTTACAAAATCAACATCCACACATCACTACCATTCATATACACCAACAGACAAACTGAGAACCAAATTAAAGACTCAGTACCTTTCACAATAGCAACAAAGAAGATAAAATACCTAGGAATATATTTAACTAAGTAGGTGAAAGACCGCTACAGGAAGAACTATAAAATGCTAAGGAAGGAAATAGCAAAGGACGTAAACAGGAGGAAAACCATACACCATGCTCATGGGTTGGCATAATCAACATTGTTTAAATGTCTATACTGCCCAAAGTAATCTACAGATTCAATGTGATCCCTAATAAAATACCAACATCATTTTTTTGCAGATCTAGACAAAATAATTCTACAGTTTGTATGACCCCAGAGAAGACCCCATATAGCTAAAGCAACATTAAGCAAAAAGAACAAATTGGGAAGCATCAATTTATCAGACTTCAACCTATACTACCAGGCTATAGTAATGAAAACAGCATGATACTGGCTCAAGAACAGAAACAGAGACCAATGGAACAGGACTGAGAACCCAGATATAAAACCATCCTTATATAGCCTTCTGATCTTTGACAAAGCAGAGAAAAACACACACTGGGGAAAAGAATCCTTATTCACTACATGGTGCTGGCCACATGTAGAAGACTGAAACAGGATCCACACTTCTCACCTCTCCAAAAAATCAATTCATGGTGGATAACACACTTAATCCTAAGGAATTAAACCACAGGAATTCTAGAAGAAAACATTGAAAAAACTCTTATAGACATTGGTCTAGGCAAAGAACTTATGAGGAAGACCCCAAAAGCAATGATAGCATCAACAAAAGTAAATAAATGGGATTGATCAAATTTAAAAGCTTCTGCAAAGCCAAAGAAACTATCACTAGAGCAAATGGACAACCTACAGAATGGGAGAAAATATTTGCATGCTATACATCTAATAAAAGGTTGATAACTAATATCTATATAGAACTCCGGAAAATCAGCTAGAAAAAAATCAAACAACCCCATTAAGAAGTGGGCAAAAAACATGAACAGAAACTTTTCAAAAGAACATAGACGAATGGCCAAGAACCATATGAAAAAATGCTCAACATGTCTAATCATCAAGGAAATGCAAATCAAAACCACAATGAGCTATCACTTAACTTCACTGAGAATGGCTTTTATCAAGAAGTCCCGGCCGGGCGCGGTGGCTCACGCCTGTAATCCTAGCTCTCTGGGAGGCCGAGGTGGGCGGATCGTTTGAGCTCAGGAGTTCGAGACCAGCCTGAGCAAGAGCGAGACCCCATCTCTACTAAAAATAGAAAGAAATTATATGGACAACTAAAATATATATATACAAAAAAAAATTAGCCGGGCATGGTGGCGCATGCCTGTAGTCCCAGCTATTCGGGAGGCTGAGGCAGGAGGATCGCTTAAGCCCAGGAGTTTGAGGTTGCTGTGAGCTGGGCTGACGCCACGGCACTCACTCTAGCCTGGGCAACAGAGTGAGACTCTGTCTCAAAAAAAAAAAAAAAAAAAAAAAAAGAAGTCCCAAAACGATAAATGTTGGCATGGATGCGGAGAGATAGGAACACTCATACACTTCTAGGGGGACTGCACACTAGTACAACCTCTATGCAAAGTAATATGGACATACCTCAAAGAACTAAAAGTAGAACTACCATTTGATCCAGCAATCCCACTACTGGGCATATACAAAAGGAAGAAAGACATTGTGTAAGGAAGACATCTGGACATGAATGTTGATAATAGCACAATTCACAATGGCAAAGATGTGGAAACAATCCAAGTGCCCATCAATACAGGAGTGCATTAATAAAATATGGGGTATGTATACCATGGTATATTACTCAGCCACAAAAAGATGGTGGTGAACTGGCACCTCTTGTATTTTCCTGGATGGAGCTGGAGCCCATTCTCCTAAGTGAAGTATCACAAGCATGGAAAAACAAGCACCACAGGTACTTACTCACCATAAAATCTGTACTTAGTGATCAAGACTTATGTGCACATAAGAAACATTCATTGGGTGTTGGGGCAGGGAGGACGGAATCGTATATTCATGCCTGATGGGTGAGTTTCATACTGTCTGGGGGAGGGGAATGCTTGTAGCTCTGGCTCAGGAAGTGCAAAGGCAATATATATAACCTAATCATTTATGCCCTAGTAATATCCTGAAATAAAAAAACCCACACACAAAAAAATTCACATTTATTAAGTGAGGTAGATAAAAAATTCGTGAAACTGCCATTGGACTTTGAAATCTATAAATCAGGGAAAGCAAGGCTGCCCCTTATATTTTGTTAGTAATATTTAGATGAGAAGAAAACTTTTAATAAGGAAAAATACAAAATAATACTGTATTTGAAGAATGATATGTACAAGAGATAATTTGACAATAAGTGTGGTTAGCATTCAGGAGACACAATATGTTAGGCACTATTCTAAGCCATTAAATATATATAGGCTTAAGATACAAGAATATAAAATGAATAGCTCAAAGATTCATTGGAAAAAATCATCAACTTTGAAAAAATTTTACTTTTAACTAAAAAATAGTGGTATATGTTGGTTGCAATGGGATCTTTTGGTGTAGGTGTACATTGGGAAAATATTAAGCTAAATAACAAAGTCATCACTTAACATATTTGTAATTTTCTGTGTTATAAACATCTAAAAATCTACTCTTTTAAGACTGACTGCAGACATCACAAATGAAAAATCTCTCCTATATAAGAACCAAATTATAATTTATGTTGCAAATGAAGAAATAAATTATGAGGATGAGAGTCAGAAGAAATTCAATATCACATAAATTTCAGATATAGCAATAATGATTAAAATGTGTAAGTCAATCCAATAGGAAAAAATATAAAATGTGGAAAAAACATATAATGTGGAAAAAATAAGAAATTATAAGCTAGACAAGCCAAGTTTTTAAAAGAGCCAAATAGAAAGTAAACAATTGGAAATATAATCAAGTAACTTAATATACAAGATATGGATGAAATACTAAATTATACTGAGCTAATGAGGTTAGTAAACTGGAATATTGAACACAACGTAGTCAAATACAGTAAAAAAAAGGAAACATTATGGGAAATACAAACATACATAGGTGAAGAATATAATAAAAACATATGGGTCCCATCTCTTTTTTTATCTAGATATATAAAAAAAAATGCAAGGTAATAGTCAAGGCATTGGTTATGTATAAGTTTCTAAAATTGAAAACAAGACATGAATCCATGAATCCTTCAATCCACTCAGTTAAAAAAAATGCAGTGTGTCCAAATGAGAATAATTTTTTAAAAAGGTTTAAACAAAATAGTATTCAAGCTGTGTAACACCAAAGAAGAGGGAAGCACTGAAAATGACTGAGAACAAAGATAACCTATAGAAATGAGAACAAAATTTCCATAGCATATGTGAAGCTAAAAATAGAAATATAAACAATGCTGAGAGAAACTATCATTAAACGTAGAATTGAATACTTAACTAAACTAATTTTAACAAAAATGGGTAAATTAATATAATTTCAAAGGTAAAAACGCCAAGTGATTTAGTTACAAATAGGAGCTTCCTAGGACTGTATTTTAAGAGAAAAGTAATGTTTTGTATGTAATGTTAAAAGTGAAAATTAAAGAATATGAGACTGAATATGGGAATATCAAACACTGATGAACATTGAATATGAGAAGCCAAATAGCCTTTGGCAGCATCAAATTAAAAAATGGTTATGTGTGTGTGTGTGTATGTGTGTGTCTGTATATGTTAATTCTACACATTTTATTTAAATCAGATAACAAATCCTATACTACTGGAATAATTGGTAGAAGAATCTATAGATTTTTTCCATCAGTATTTTGTTAAAAATTAATGGCGCTTTGATTGTGTATTTTGCAGAATATTTTTTATTCTTTTATCAGAACACATTTCTATCAAGGGACAGACAGTGCCATAGAGACTGACCAAAACATTCTCGACACTTAGGATGACTGTGTCATACCCACATAACACACTTAAGGTGGATGCAATAATGACATCCACCAGTACATGACCACAAAGAAACTCACCAGCAGCAGGATGGTCTGGGAGGCCCTTTCTTTTGTGAGGCTCCTGGGGGGAGGCTGGTGCTGTGAAGGTGTGGGATCGCCTCTGATGCCTGTACAAGACAATCACCATGAATGCACTACAGAACCATATTTCCTACAAAAAAGGAGGTATCTCTTGAGTGCCAGCATTGAACACAGACTCCTGTTCATATAACTTCTGGGAGAAAGGGAGCAGTATTTAGTGAAAATCCTTAGATTGGTCTGGGCCCAGTTGGAAGATCTCACAGTGTAGAAGATCAGGTTATTACTGAAAGACACACAGAGAAACCCAAGGAAGAAAGAGAAATAAGAGCTGTAACACTTGAATTTCTTTTTGAACCTGGCAAACCAGGAGGTGCTAGGGTAGATGGTGATGACCTGGAGCAAGCTCAGGATGCAGGTGGTGCAGATGGAGAAATTTCTCATCACCCTGATCAGGTAGAAAAATGCCTCACCTTTGAAGTCATTTTGAAAATCCAGTGAGTCACCCAGTTCTCAAAATACTGTAAAAACTTCAATGAGGAACATCGCTGTATGTAGTCTTGGGCCAAGTCACTGCTGGTCACATCAGTGGGCTTAGGGTTACATTCAAGATGGAGTGTGGAGATGCACAGAGAAGGAGAAAAGTGTTTGCTAACAAGCCTACTCAGAAAAAAAGACATTTTCTAATGGTAACATAAGTGGAATGTTTTCTCATTTTAACAGCAAAAAAGAAACATACCTTGTTTTATGAAAAACACAATAGAACTCAGATAATCTGTTATTTTTATAGGCAAAATTATTACCACTACTATCATTTTTATTGAACCCAATGATCCTTGAGTAACCCTTACTAGCTTATACAAATTTTTCAATAATCAGCCTCTCTGTATTATTTTTTATGTTATGTAGTTTGTTTTTTTTTTTTTTTTTTTTTTGTGAGACAGAGTCTCACTCTGTTGCCCAGGCTAGAGTGAGTGCCATGGCGTCAGCCTAGCTCACAGCAACCTCAAACTCCTCAGCTCAAGGGATCCTCCTGTCTCAGCCTCCCAAGTAGCTGGGACTACAGGCATGCACCACCATGCCCGGCTAATTTTTTTCTATATATATTTTTAGCTGTCCATATAATTTCTTTCTATTTTTAGTAGAGATGGGGTCTCGCTCTTGCTCAGGCTGGTCTCGAACTCCTGAGCTCAAACGATCCGCCCACCTCGGCCTCCCAGAGTGCTAGGATTACAGGCGTGAGCCACCGCGCCCGGCCATGTTATGTAGTTTTTATACACCTAACACCATCTCAAGCACAACCAAGCCTGTGCAACTGTCCATTAGCTATGCTTCTACAACACCTGGGCCTCACTACTTGGAAGCATTTATTAATATTCTACTTTCTCTCATTAAAATTACATTCAGTATACAAAAATTACTCAATGGTGCTTGCACAAATGAACTGAATTAAACTTATGTTAAAGGAAAAAGAATCACCAAGTCTAACAATTAACAAAAAAATCTTATGTCCATTACATCTTTTCTGGGTTTTTAACATTCAGACTTATTGCCTAAAACTTTTTCTTTGGAGATATAATGGAGTTTTTACCACAGTTTGATGAAATTTCATTTATTCTGACAGAAAGGAGAAAAGATTCTATTAATATCAAGACGATGCTTAAAAAAACCTTCTTATAAAACGTGATGATAATCTGAGTTAGACAATTATTACACACCTAGAGCCTTAAAACAACATATATTTATCATATTGCATTCCTCAGTGTCAAAGACCAAAATTTGTCTTAAGAGAAGGAGGAGGAGAAGGAAGACGTCAGCAAGATTGAATTCCTTGCTGGAGGCTCTAGATGAGAATCCATTTTCTTGGGTTTCTTGGTTTTGGGTTTTGTCCCAAGCTTCTCAAAGTTACCTGCAATTCTTGGGTCCTGTCTGCCTACTACCTGCAAAGCCAGCAGTGGTTGTGCTTATGTTATATCCCTGTGACACTGAGTCTCTTGCCTCCTGATTACACATTTACAGATTCTTCTCATTACATTGAGCCCATCTGGGTACTCCAGGGTAATGTCCCTATCTTAATGTCAGCTGATAGGCAATCTTAATTGCATTCTGTTATTGAACATCACGATAATTTAAAACATAAACTTCGACTTCATTTACAAAATAATTTAGAAAACTTTGCTGATCCCTACCCTTCCAGCGCAATGCATTAGGACTATTTTGTAGTAATTTTCCATTATCCTTTCAGATGTTTTCCTACTTAGCATGTACTATAAATGAGGACTGTGTCTTAGTCCATTTTGTGCTGCTATAACAGGAAACTGGAGACTGGGTAATTTATAAAGACAAGAAATTTATTTGTCTCGTGCTTCTGGAGGGCAAGAAGTCCAAGACTGAGGGACCACATCTGATGAGGGCCTGCATGCTGCATAATCCCATGGTGGAAGGGGATGGCAAGGAGGGGAGGAAGTGGGGGACAGAAGGACTCATTCCTCTATCAGGAACCCCATCCTGTGATAACTAAACTGCTCCTCTGGTAACAGTATTAGTGAATTCAGGAGGGCAGAGCCCTCATGACCTGATCACCTCTTAAAGTTCCCACATTTCAACACTACTGCATTGGCTATTAATTTTCCAACACAATTTTGGATCACATATTTAAACCAGAGCAAAGCTATAAAATCAACATTGTAGCATTTTTAAACACTAGAAAGTTTTTAAAACTTAGAGAAAAATCAAAGTTAATTTCTAAATTTTGCAACTTATTGATTATTTTGAATTTTACTTTGGCTTGGTTGGATAGCGAAGAAACTGTTAAAAGTCTCTTATTGTAGAGTGAAAGGAAATGTATCTCATCAGAAGAAAACATTTCTTATTATTTAAATAGAGTTAGGTAATTTTTAATTTTCATTTTGATTTTAATTCATTTTTAGAATAAAGGCCATGGGCCCCATCAGTGTATAAGAGGGTTTGGTTAAGAATGGAGAGCCCTAGAGCAGTGTCAGTATATTTGCCCCACTTACACCATAGAAGCCTATATATAGAAATTCAGAGAAGACTGGTAAAGAGCAATAAAATCCTACATTATGATATAAGATGTTGTAAATGCTACATAAAATCTTAGTTCTGTTACCTAAATTACAAATAAAATACTGTGTGTTGTTTCCATGCAGGAAAAGAAGTGATTGACTTTCATTTTCCATGTCTATATTTGAAATTACCTTCCCATCGGCAGGTGCATAATTCTATGTATTCACTTTACTTGTTTTCTATGTTCTTTTTAAAAAATGCTTTTGAGCTATGAAGAGTTTTTTCTCTGATATCATCACAGCTGTTATTAGACACAGCAAAACTGCATGAAAATATCTAATACTGAGGGTGATTCCACCACCAATATGGTAGGTAATATGTAGGCTAACAACCAGACGTTATTTCTAATTTGGCCAGAAGAGTTAGTTTACATGAATGTATTTGAGATCCAGTGACTTCCACTATGATATTTCATATCAAAGGATTCTGGAACATTCTTTTTGACATTTAGTCTTCAACTTGGAAAACATGCCTATTATAATTATACTTGAATTCATCATCATAAATATTTAAATTTTGAGGAGAGCATAAAAATTAGATTAGCCTGCACTGTGAGGCCTGGTTACTGATTCCATCTTGTCTGCCGCAAACCCCAGACCCAACCTGTCCCTGTTGTGCCAAGTACCCCTGTGGTAATTCCTCCCAATAATACAGCAACAACTGATTAATGAGGACAGGACTCTGCTCATCCTGCTAAAATGCCAACATGATTAGCATTTCCAGTCTTGCATGGAGGACATATCAGATATTAAACTGAGAAGAACAGATACGACACATGATCTTAGCCAAAGGGCCGAGAAGCGATGCATCACGAGTCTTGGAAGAAACGCCCTGATGTTTGCTCCTACTGCTCTGTCAGCAAGCTTGTGGGCTGTGCTCCCACTTATGGTCCCAATCAGAAACTCTGGAATGGTGCCCCCACATTCCTCATGCAGAGGCTGACACTGGACCCTGTCAGACCCCTGTGGATGCAACTACTCCTGCTCTGTCTGGACTGGGCTGACGCAGGGTCCCTTTTTTATTTAACCAACTACTTTTATTGTGGTATCTAAAGGGGGACTCCTAGATTTGACCATTGTTACTCTGGTTTTTGACACTGCATTGCCTCAACGGCTTTACTGACAGAATTCCAAGAATTAATAGCAGAGAAGGACACCTATTGCAACATTGACTTCATGACACCTTTCCCCTGGCACCCATGTCTTTCCTTGTGATAAACAGAAACTGAGACTTTACTGCTACTTTTTTCCCACCCCCATGAACTCTGTCATCTGACAATGCAGCTGGCTAATACCATTACCTGCTTGACCACAGGTAGCTTTTCTCTGCCACAGAGCTTCTTCCCTGCCTATAGGGAGTCTGCTTTCTTCCACCACATGGCAAAGCTTCCAGCTGGATCAGCTTCCACGGACACCTCCTCACCTTTATTCTTAGCTTTTCTGGAGAATCCTCTACTGCTATGACAACTTTACAGGCTAGAACTTTTGCAAGAGTCACCCAGTCCCTGACGCAGCTTACGTCTTTCCAATCTGTACGCAGCTGTCTCATGCACAACAGCATGTATGACTTCTGGCCCTGGTGACTGCTTCATGCCCTTCCAGATTACACACCAATTTTTCCACCTGCTGAAACATGCTCTCATTGTTACAATTTCTGTCTTTCATTCGCATGGTCACATAGACTGTCCCACCAACCCCGAATACATCTTGACTTAGCAAGACCTTTACAGGTGCATTTTTCTCACCAGTCTTAAACTTTAGAAAAACCAAATTTAACAAAGTTTAATTGTGCAATGAATAATTTACAGGTCAGGCAGCCTTTGGGACCAGAAGAGGTCAAAGATTTGCTCCACAATGTGGGCAGAGAGTATTTAGAGACAGCAAACACAAATGAGATACAGAGACGGCTTCACTGGTTACAGCTCGGCCTTGGCCTTTTGGGGGCAGGTCTGAACAATTGGTAGCCTGTGGGTGGCTGAAGGTTGGTTGCTGTTAGTGCCCAAGACTCAGCTATTTTCTACACAAAACATACTCCTCAGTTGGGTTTCCGGTTTCTTTATATATTAAGTTAGGTTGCAGTTTCATTCTTAAAGACTTAAGGCAGGAAGGCAGCCTCAGGCCACAATTACTTTATCTGTCTCTTGGGCCACCTCCATTGCTGTTTCTACACCCTGTACCACTTGGAAACACTTGACACCTCAGTTGTGCTTGCAAGTCACTTAGGACAGATAGAACTAAAAACTTAGGTTTGACTGGGCCATCTCCAATATCAAGATTTGCACCTACGACATCACCTCCTGCACACCCAGTGTCTTCAGACCTTACTACTTGTTTCTGAGTCTTTTAGATCCTGTCCCATTCCAGCCTGCCATTGCTCATAATCAAGCAACTCCAAGCCTACTACCGCTAAGTCCAAGTCTGTTCAACTCATTTTACATCCTCATGTGACTATTTATTTCTCAGCCTCAGTACATCTGGTGGCTCTTGCTGCCCTAGGTGGCTTCTCCACACCTACTCATTGACTACTCTGCACCAAAGTCAATGAAAATTTTCATTACAGGGTCATTTCAGCCACCCACTGAGCAGCCAACCTTCCAGCTTGCTTGTAATGCCTTTGCCAACATTCTGCCACTAGTCCACGTTTACAGTCAAGTCCCGGTTACATCCTGTTAATGTCTCTTTCCTCACACTGGTGAGTTTCCTCCAGAGCCACAGCTGATCCTCACTCTCTTTATCTCCCCTCATTTTCAGCCAACACTGGGACAGCTGTGCCCTCTCTGCTGATGACAGAGTTTGGCTCTCACTGGACTGTGCCAGGGATGCTCTCAATTCCTGACTTGGCATCACACGTGCCCTCTTACTGGGTAACTTCATCCTCATTGGGGCACCTGCACTGGCTGGCTGGGCACCTCTCACCTGACTGCCCTCCAGGGGGGATGGTGATCCTTTTCTGGCGATCCTCCTTTCCCCACCTATGGCCGCACCCACCCCCTTCTTGCATTCCTTCACCTGCACGAAAGGGGCTATATCAGCCCTGGGGGAGTTAATCAACCAGGACAATCCAAAGCCATCAAATATGATACACTATGAGAAAAATGAAGCGTTAATACACAAATAAATGCATATATATAGGCATATATTGCATTTATATGCCTATATATAGGCATATATATTTTTCTCTGGCTTCAGGAACTGCAGATGCTGGCCCATTCCAGCTTTTCCTGGGACTGTCTTAATGTTATGAATCTGAGTTTCTCCTTTCTCTGTATTGGAATTTCCCCCCAGGAACAAAACTGCCATTTGCTTGTCAGATAATGGGAAATAAATCTGACTAAAATTTAGTGGCCTTCTACCTCCGGAAATTGTTAGTCGCCCAGTGGCTAGGGCATGTTGAGATATCTCTTCTAAGGTAAATGGTACGTTTTTGCATCTGGCTCCTTCCACAACCAGGAAAAAGACACAGTGCATAGAGGCTTCTTTAGATTGTGGAGGCAGCATATTCCCTACCTGGGTGTATCACTGGATCCCACTTGCCAAATGACCTGAAAGGCTGCTAGTTTCCAGGAGGTCCAGGAGACAACTCTGCAGCAGGCCTGGGATGCTGTGCAAGCCGCTCTGCCACTCAGACCAGGTTATCAAGATCCAGTGGTTCCTCAGGTATCAATGGCAGTGAGGAATTTTTTGGAGCCTTTATGAGGCCCCAATAAGTGGATCATATGTCAGCCTTTAGAATTTTGGAACAAGGCCATGCCATCACCTACAGATAACTACTCTCCTTTTGAGAGACAGCCCTTAGCCTACTACTTGGCCTTTGTAGAAACTGCATGATGGACATTGGCCACAAGTTACTGTGTAACCCGAGCTGCCTATGATAAGCTGAGTATTATCTGACCCACCAAGCCATAAGGTTGAGTAGCAATACTCTGTTGTCAAATGGAAGTGCCATATACATGATTGATCCCAAGCAGATCCAGAAACACAACTAAGTTATTGGAAGAAGTCGCCCAAATGCCAATGGTTTCTTCTCCTCCTGCGCTGCCTTCTGTCTCCAAGCCAGCACCTGATGGGGAGTACCTATTAGCAGTTGGCAGGGGAAGAATAGACTGGGGCCTGGTTGACAGATGGTTCTGCACAACAGGCAGGTACCACTTAAAACTGGACAGCTACAGCACTACAGCCCCTCTCTAAGACATTCCTGAGGGACAGAGGTGAAGGAAAATCTTCCCAGTGGGTGAAATTTTGGGTGGTACACACGATTGTGAACTTCTGTTGGAAGGAGAAATGGCCAGACATGGTACTGTATACCAGTTCATTGGCTGTGGCCCACGGTTTGGCTGGAGTCTCAACAACTTGAAAAGAAAATGATTGGGAAATCGATGAAAGGCAAATTGGAGAACAGGCATGCACATAGACATATTTCCGGAAAAGCCAGAAACATGAATATATCTGTGTCCTATGTCAAGGCCAACCCAAGTGTGATCTCAGCAGAGAAGAGTTTAAATAACCAGGTCGACACCATGACCCGTTTTTTGGATACCAGTCAGCCTCTTTCCGCAGTCACACTTGTCATCACCCATTTGGCCCATGATCAAAGTGGCCATCCTGGCAGGAAATTTAGGTTAAGCATGGACTCAGTAATGTGGACTTTCATTCACCAGGGCTGACCTAGCTATGGCCTCCAGAGTGCCCAATATGCCAACAGCAGATACCAACCCTGAGCCTCAGTATGGTACCATTCCACAGGATGATCAGCCAGCCGGTTGGCGCAGGGTTGATTATACTGGACAACTTCCATAATGGAAGGGGCAAGCTTTTGTCCTTACTGGAAAGACACTTACTGTGGATATGGATTTGCTTTCCCTGCAAGCAATGATTTTGCCAAAACTACTGTTTATTGACTTGCAGAATACCCATCCACTATCTTGTTATTCCACATAGCACTGCATTTGACTAAGGAACTCACTTCACAAAGAAGTGTAGCAATGGAACCATACTCACAAAATTCATGCTCTTATCATATTTTTCATTGTTGTGAAAGAGCAGGCCTCACAGAACTTTCAAATGGCCCCTTTGAAGAGGCATTTACAGCACCAATTAGGTGCAGTGTCTTGAAGGTATGAGATAAGTTTGCACAGAAGGCTGTATATACTCTGAATTGGCATCCAACATACGGTGCTGTTTCACCTATACTCAGGATTTACAAATTAAAAAACCAAGTGGTGGAAATGAGAATGGCACAGCTCACCATTATCCCTGGTGACCAAATAACAAAAGTTTGACTTCTTGTTCCCATGACTTCATGCTCTGCTAGCCTAGAGTTCTTAGTCCCAGAAGGAGGAATCTTCCACCAGGAGGCACAGCAATGATTCCATTGCACTGGAAGTTAAGACTGCCACTGGCCACTGTGGGATCCTCATGTTTCTGAGTCACTAGGCCAAGAAGGGAGGAGTTACAGTGCTGGCTGAGGTAATTGATCCAAACTACCAAGAGCAATTTGGTCTACTGTTTCACAATGGAGATAAGAAACAGTATGCTTGGATTACAGGATCCCTTAGGACTGTGGTCCCCGACCACCAGGCTGCTGACTGGTATCAGTCTGTGGCCTGTTACAAATCAGCCACACTGCAGGAGGTCAGCAATAGGCAGATAAGTGTGTTCATCTGTATTTATTGCTGCTCCCCATCCTTTGCACCATGGCCTGAGGTCCATGTCCTGTGAGATCAGTGGTGGCATTAGATTCTCACAGGAGTGTGAACCCTACTGTCAACTGAATATGTGAGGCATCTAGCTTGCGCACTCCTTATGAGAATCTAATGCCTGATGATCTGAGGTGGAGCTGAGCTAGCATCCGGGAATGGCTGCAAATAAAGATGATCATTAGCAGAGAGGTTGCATTATGGTGACTTGTATGATTATTTCATTATCTATTACAAGGCAGTAATAGTAGAAATAAAGTGCACAATAAATTAATATGCTTGAATCATCCTGAAACCATCCCCCCTGCTCCCAGCCTGTGGAAAAATTGTCTTCCATGAAACTGAACCCTGGTGCCAAAAAGGTTGTGGACTGTGGCCTCAGGGCATCTGTTAGTATCACTATGCCCTGTGATGAAGGTCAGTGAAAACTATAACAGCACAATGCAAGCAGTACTGTAACTGACCCAGTCCATTCGAGAACGAAGGTTTGGGTCAACTTTGCAGGTAAAACCCAGGACAAGCTCAGGACCTTTCTGGAGTTACAGCAAATACAGAATGGACAGGGAAAGAAACCAGTTTATGAATATGAGCTAGGACCACGGGACCAGCTGTGGCAAGGAGGACTGTAATTTTCATGAGTATTTCCACATTTTGTTATAAGTACTTTTTTTGTTTATATATATGTATTAAGCAAATATCTCTGCATTTTCCCCTTATTGCCTTATGTTTCATAAGATGTATTTAGACTTTATATCAGTATTTTAGCGTGAGTAACTTTACATCATATTATTTCAGTTACTGGATGTCTAGAGATGAGAAAACATCACTCAAGGAGTTTATCTCTTGTTCTGGGCAAAGGCTAAGTGTGTTTTAAGTTGTCTGCAAGTTTCAGTTGTGCACAAGTTCTATCGTGTTAAGTAGAATTATGACCGTGTCATATTTATTTCGAAATTAAGTGTGGCTTAAGAAGATGCTTATGGGTTCCAAGTTTAAAAAGGGGAAAACTTCTTGTGATTGACTGTCTGTTAATTTTATTGATATTGGGCAAAGGGATGCCTCGGTAGCTGGCAAAACATCATTTCTGGGTGTGTCTTATAGGGAGTTTCATAAAGACATTGTATTTGAATCAGGAGACTGAGGAAAGGGACTCTGCTCTCACCAATGAAAGCAGTCTCCATTAAATCTGTTGAGAGCCCAGATAAAACAGAAACGTATGGGTTATCAGAAGTTATTACCATCAATGTCACTAAAGTTGATATACAACGACTCCCCCCATCCCACTGCTAAATTTGACTGGGGAAAAAAAAAGTAGAGGAAAGGCAAACTATCACCCACACTTCTGGAGTTGGCGTATCAATCTTCTGTCTTCGAACATCACAGCTCCTGGTTCTCTGGCCATTGAACCTTCCCCGGTCCCCCACCCTCCTAGTTTTAGGTTCTTAGGCCTTCAGATACAGACCCCTGGCTTACTTGTTCTTAAGTTTTCATTTGGCATATGGAACCTTTTTGCCTATATAACTGCATAGGCTTATCCTCATAATAAATCTCTTCCTGTATATCTCTATAAATTCTATTGGTTTCCTTTCCCCTCTGGAAAAAGCTGACTAGCACATTGTGTCAGGGAGAAAGTATCCCTGGTATGGAAACTTGTGGGCAGAAATGAGTTTGGCCAGAGGAGGTTAGACAGGTGGCGACTATGGCTAGAGCAAGCCTTAGAGGAGATAATGGGAGGGTGGGGGGAAGACAGGGTCAGAGGCCGGGTCCTGGCACCCTGTGTCATTACTGCTCTCTGAAAACATCACCTCCAAAGATAGTTTCTTAAAACTGCAAACATGTATTATGTCACAATTTCTGTGGCCCGAGAATCCTGGCATGGCTTAGCTGGGTGCCTCTGCCTCAGGGTCTCTCAGAAGGCTGGGGGTGTTTCCCCCACTAAAGTTTGGGCAGCGGAGGATCAGCTTCTAAACTCAATCTGGTGAATTGCTGGCATCATGCAGTTTGGAATGAGGGCCTGAGTTCCTTTCTGTCTATTGGCCTGGGCCCTCCCTCCATTCTTTGTCACACAGGCCCATAAATAGAGAATCTCAAAACATTCAAGCATGCTTCCCCAAAGGAAGGTACGGGGAGGGGGCAGAGAAGACACCTGAGAGAGAAAGTAAGTGGCAAGTCACAGTCTTTTAGTAATTCAATCTGTGAGGTGACAGTCCATATCTTTAGTTTGCATGCTATTGACTAAAAGTGAGTCACTAACCCTTACTGGTTACACAAGGATGGGGATACTTGGAGGTGGGGATCATTGTGCACCATCATGGGGCTCCCACCACAGACACAAAGGTAAGGCACATGAGCTTAATTCTACATATAAGCGGAAGGCATTGGAAGGTTTATTATCAGAAGATAACAAAATCTGAATTTTATTTAATTCCAACGCCCCCATGGTGGGCCTTGGTAAATGAGACCAAGAGAGGGAGTGATTTCCCCAAGATCCAAATGACAGAACCCATGTCAGTTTGAGTTGTATTCTAGGCTATATCCCACTGATCACAATTCTTCCATCTCTAAGCTTATGCTTTAGCTACATGTAATACACACCTACAAGAATTATAAGTATTATCTCATATGCACCAGATGAGTTCCCTTGGAGCTAGTTGGTAAGCATTATTCCCACTGTGCAGGTTGAAAGACTGAGGAGGCCATTGGAGGCACAGTGACATATCTGGGCTCGCATAACTGGTAACAACAAGAAAGCTCTGACCCAGCTCTGTCTCCCCAAACCTGTGGCTCTGACTGTATGCAAGTCTTCCTGGGGTGCTGAGGGAGGCTGTGTTTGCATAACTGAGTATAAGACAGCAGCTGACATGCGGGAGGAGGGTGAGCAGTCAGCAGCCCAGAGGGCCCTTTGAAAAGGGCCCACATGATGGAACCTTGAAGAAGTGACCTCACCTGCTTGGTGATTAACCCCAAGAGAACTTAGAGCTCTGATAACCAGGCACCCACATTCTAGAGACAGCCGTCTATACAACTCACTTGACAGGAGACTCTTAAGAGAGTAAGATGTCCTCCTCCTGTATCCCAACTCTCTGAGGCTCTTGTCTTCGAGGCCTGGAGTCAGAGCCTTTCTGAATGATGCAGACATTGGCTCAGCGCTCAAGCTTCTCACCACGATGCTTCAGACCAGTTGACAAGAGACACCCAAAGGTAACACATGGTACCCCAGGGCAGGTCCATCCAAGTCAGGCCTCACTTGTGATTCCACCTGGGCAGCGTCACACCCATGCCTATTAATATATGTGTGTGGGAGGAAAGGGATGAGAGGGATTCCTGTGCAGAATCAGGTTGTCAGGTGTTGGAACACTGGTGGGTGTGTCATGTTCATACCCCAGGTCACGATGGCAGAATGGAAAGTTGAGTGTTGGGGATCAAGCTTGTCTACTCAGATGTTAAGTCTGAGACCTTGATTCACCATTTGGTTTCCTCCCTGGCTGGAGGTCTCTGGAGATTCTTCTCTGTCCCTGATCTAGGGTATAGAATTTCTAAGAAGACCACTGACACCTCTTGACCTTGCTGCCAGGCACCTTTTTCGCAGGGCTCAATGCAGGAGATCAATGAGGAGTTGTGTGGGTCCAACTACTCCATCCCCTTGGGTAACGGGTAAGGGTACCACGCCACCAACCATGGCCATTACTACACTGGGGTGAGAGTGGGCACAGAATGGTTTCCATGGCCTGGAGCTCAACATGACCAGGTGGGCCTAGGACTCAGAGCCAAATATGGGAACTCCGTGGGTTCTGTCCTAGGACTTTTTTACTTGAGTGTCTCACAGTCCCTTCCCAAAAAATCCTGGCCTCCATTAGTCTCCAATGGCAACTTGGTTAGGTAAAAATTCATGTGCATATGCTTGTAGGAAGATCAAAGAAACTGTTTGCATTTTTTTCACTTTATACTACACCATGAGTGTCTTTGCATTTGACTACTGTTTTATAGTTTTAGCTACTTGCCACAGGTATCCTATGTGGCTGTCAGCTGCACTGCCCTTCCAGTCCTCCAGTTGTATAAAACAAACAAATATCACTCTTACTGGGATGGTTTATATTTTAAAATATTTGAGGGGTTTAAGCTATTCTAACATCTGTCTGCAACTTGCTGTCTCACAGAACACATCCTCTTAATGCTGCCATGGTGAAAGCTGTGGTCTCACTTGTGTTCATAATAGTCCACCAGGGAGGCCATTTCTCACAGCATTTTAGCCTTTCAATGCTGGTGGACCCTGACATGATTCAATTCTCTTGCCATCTCAGCTATGCTGCAGGGGACACTCTGCGTGTGTCCTAATAGATCACGTCAGTCTGATAGGGCTGCCATAACAAATTACTACAGGGCTGGGTGTTTTTAGCAGCATTTACTGAATTCTTGAGGCAAGAAATCTGATATGAAGGCGGCAGCTGGAGTAGTTTCCCATTTATTTACTTACATTTTCACGATGTTTGAAGACAAAAAATTTTAAATTTGATGGACAATTCATCAAATTTTCTCTTCATTATTCTTTTGGTGTAAAATCTACGCAATCTTTGCCTAGTTCAAGATCACAATAAAATACTCTACTATTCCTCCTAGGAATATTTTAATTCTGGCATTTAGATATACAATCGTTTTGAATATTTTTGTCCCATGTTTTAAATTTGGGGTCCACATTTTCCCTTTTGCATCTCCATATCCAATTTTACCAGCATCATTTGTTCAAAACACTTTTCTTTCCTGTCAAATTTGTTGACGCCTTTCTGAAAATGCCTGTGTCTGTTAGCGAACCTTTAAATCTCCTCATTGGTCTACCTGCATCTATCCTAGTTCCACTACTACGTGCTTTGATTACTGTTACTCCTTTTAAAGATTATTTTGTGGTTTCTGGCATACTTTACACACAAATATAGATTTAGGGTAAGGTTGTTGATTTCCATAAAAATGCAGTTGAAAATTTGAAGGGTGGCCCCGCCCCCAGGGGACGCGTCCTTGGCGCTGCCGCCCTGCCTTGTCAACATCGACTCAGTGACCTCACAGAGCGGGTCTCCACCAGCAGCTGGCACCCGGATGGGGGCGGCCTAGCTGGGGCAAGCCATGGGGCCATGCTGCCAGAAACCAGCGGAACCAGGGGAACCAGCGCGGTGGTGGCAGCGTGGCCTGGGGGCAGGGGAGTCCCCAGCTCAGGACAGCACAGTAAAGAGCAGCGACAAGGAGCTCCTCCACCGGCCCAGGTCTCAGCAGGGCCTGCCGTGGACGATATGCTCCACTGGCAGGCGACCCTAATGGGGCCCAACATCAGCCCCTACCAAGGAGGGTCTTCTTCCTGACGATCCACTTGCCATCGGATTACGCCTTCAAACCACACAAGATCGCATTCACTACCCGACTTCACCCTCCAACATTAACAGAAATGGAAGCGTCTGTGGGCACTTCCTTAGATCTGAGTGGTCACCGGCACTGACCATTTCCCAAGTGTTTCCGTGTTGTGTGCCCCCAACCTCTATGATCCTTTGGTTCCTGAGATTTCGAAGATCTGCAGAAAGGATAGGAGAAATTACGATGGAAAAGCTCAAGAATGGACTCAGAAATTGGCCATGTGACTTCAAAATAAATAATACCATCAACTTAACGGTAAAGATGAAGTGGCAGTTCAATTAAAAAAAAACTTGAAGGGACTGCATTGACTCTGTAGATCAATTTATGGGGTTTTCTGTTCTTAACAATATTAAGTATTGTTATTTAACATTAGATGTCTTTCCGTTTATTCATTTATTTTAAAATTTCTTTTAGCATTTAAAAACCAGTGTAAAGTTCTTACACTTCTTTTATTAAATTTATTCCTGAGTATTTCTTTATTTGTGATGCCATTGTGAATAGAGTATTTTCTTAATTAAATTTTCAGATTGATAATTGCTAGTATAACATATATCGATCTTGTATCTTGTGACATGGGTGGATTTATTTTATTAGTTCTCATGGGTTTTCATTAAATTCCTTCCAAATTTTTATGTGGAAGATTATGTTGTTTGCAATAAAAGGTAGTTCTTTTTTTCAATCTGGAGGATGTTATTTCACTTTCTAATGTAATTTCCCTGGCTGTTATCTCCGGTACAATGCTGAATAGAGTAGGGAAAGTGGAGATCTGGTCTTCTTCCTAGACTTACAGGCAAAGTACTGGGTCTTTCACTATTACGTATAATGTTAACTGTAGATTTTCATAGATTACTTCTGGCAAGACTCAGAATTTTCTAAATATGAGTAGTGTGCTAGGGATTTTATCACAGCGGGTGTTGGATTTGTCAAATGTTTTCCTGTGTCTATTGGAAAGATATCTTTTGTCACTTGAATAAAGTAATACTGTGTGTTATCTCGATTAACTTTTGGATATTAAGCCAACATTGCATTTTTAAAAATAAAATCTCACTAGGTCATGTAGCCATATTGATATGCTCCTTGTGAAGTTTGCTAGTATTTTCTAAGGATTTCTGTGTCTGTTTTCTTAAAGGATTTTTGTCTATAGTCTTCTTTACTTTTGATTTCTTTCCTGCTTTTGGTATCATGGTAATGGTGGCCTCATAGGATGAATTAGAATACGTTACTTTTATTTTTAGAAGCTACTGTGAAGAATTGGTATAATCTTTATCATATGTTGATACAATTTATCATTTAAGCCCTATATGTCGTTCAACAATGGAGATTTGTTCTGGGAAATGCACTGTTAGGTGATTTTGTCATTGTGTGAACATCACAGAATGTACTTGCACAAACCTAGAAGGTATAGCCTGCTATACACCTAGGCTATGTGGTATCACCTCTTGCTCCTAGGCTACAAACCTGTACAACATGTTACGGTACTTAATATCGTAGGGAATCCTAACACAATGGTATTTGTGTATCTAAATGTGTATTTATGGTTAGAGAACTAACCATACAAAAGTTACAGTAAAATACACTACAAAAGATTAAAAAATGGTATACCTTGTATAGGTCACTTGCCATGAATGAACATATAGGACTATAAGTTGTACAGTAAATATATAAACCAATAACATAGTCACTTATTATCATATTATCAAGTATTATGTACTGCATATAATTGTCTACCATAGTTTTATCTCACTGGCAACACAGGTTTGTTTACACCAGCATCACCATAGATAGATGGATAATGCATTGTGCTTCAATTTAACATGCACTAGAAAGTTTTCAGCTTCATTACAATCTCAAAGAAGCACTCTAGTATATGCAGTCTATCATTGACCAAAACTTTGTTATGCAAGGCAGGATCATATTTATTCATATATATATATATATATATATATATCTGACTATCTGTATAAGCTATTTCTTTAGTTTTCTTTCAAAATTTGTACCTCTAAAGATATTTATTTCTAATATATAGTATTCCACAGTAACAGATTTTCTGGAAATATGACCTGAGAAAATCTAGAATAATAATATGCAATGAGGCTTTACCCTAATCAATGACAGACCCAAAATTTCCTGTTTTGTAGAATGGACATTCTGACTACAATTACTGTATCTAATAGTCATATTTACTGTGTGGGACAAATAAGTTATTGAACATAAAAGATATTAGTAAAACTGTAATTTGACATTGGGTTTTATGAAGAGGGCTCTGACCGAGATAACCTCCTCTTTTCACCAGTATTTAGATAAGACAGAAACATAATTTTTATGACTAATACAGAATATTATAATTGAATGGTATTTATAAAAGATCATTTGATGCCTCAAGGTGGTTAGTATTTACATAGGACATACAGTGTATTAGGTACTATACCAAGCCATGATACATTTATAGATATAATACCTAGAGTTCAAAAATAAATAATTCAGAGACTCATTGGAAATGACAAATTGACATATTTTCAGTCACATGAGGTGATATTAAAAGCATCATAAAATTAACTGTTTTGGTATATGGTAAATAAATTAACCTAAAGTGTTAGGCAATTTTATTAGAATGTTTGACTAATTAGTCATAGAAATAAATGGGCAGCATTTTCACCAGTAAACAGAGAATATACATTCTTTTCAAATAACAGACAAAAGTATTATAAATGGATTTTTTTTTGAGACAGTCTAACTCTGTTGCCTAGGCTAGAGTGCCATGGCATCAGCCTAGGTCACAGCAATCTCAGACTCCTGGACTCAAGCATTCCTACTGCCTCAGCCTCCCGAGTAGCTAAGACTACAGGCATGGGCCACCACGCCTGACTATTTTTTTCTATATATTTTAGGTTGTCCAGCTAATTTCTTTCTATTTTTAGTAGAGATGGGGTCTTGCTCTGGCTCAGGCTAGTCTTGAACTCCTGAGCTCAAGCAATCCTCCGGCCTCGGCCTCCCAGAGTGCTAGGATTACAGGCATGAGGTACCGCACCTGGCTAAATGGATAATTAATAAGCCTAAAATTTTTATTAAATTAATAACAAATATCCAACTGCTTAAATATTGTGAACACTGTAAAATGACAACAGAAACTATCAAAGTATAACCAACCAGTAATACCGAGTCACATACAGATTTCTTTTAGGATGTTTTAAACTGATTTCAGCATTAAATGGAAAATCCAAACTGAGATCATTTTTACTGGGTCAGGGAAGGGCTAATTTAGGCAACATGGTAATTGGAACCAAAATATGTGAATTTAAGTAAATAATTCTACCAATATTAGCTTCATTTTACAGGACAATGGAAATTCTGACCATATATAAGTACTATTCTCTGTAGTCTAGTATTGTCATTTCAGGTATTTGGGCAAAACATAAAATTAAATGTCTACTACATTTTTAAATAATCACATTTTACAACTTATAATTCCCATATGGCATATTGAGGGGGAGTGTTCACGATGAAGAAACTTGGGATTTATTATGAGATGCTGTTGATGCTACAAAAAACATTGTGTGAAATATTTTCTTCATGTGGACACTGTTCATATTTGTGTTTTGGCGAAAATACTATACATTCCAAACACTTTTAATGCACATGGCTAAAATCCTCAGAAAAATACAAGAATCCATACAATGCTGAGAAGAGGCAAAAGGAAATTGTGAGAATCCCAGGAGTAGAAGTAAATCAAGGGCATTATCTAGGGGAGCAATCAACTAAGAAGCACATGTTCTATTCAGACACAGCGGATCACAAAGACACCAAATCCATACGGATTGTCCAACGGGCTACAGGATAATGGAATACATTTTTTAAAAAGTGGCTGTAGATGTCCCGAGTATGCTGTCTCTTATATGGGACAGCCAAATTATAAGTTATGTTGTACATAAGGAATGAGATACTACGATGAGAGTTAGAAGAAATTTCACATTGCCTAACATTGAGATACAAGAATTATGTTTAAAATGTTTAAGTCAATACAATGGGGAAAATGGGAAACCAAAACAACGTGGCTAGCACAAGAAAGTATAAGCTTGAGAAGCCATGTTTGGAAAGAGCAAATCAAATGAAAACTATTGAAGATGTAATAAATCCACTTAATACATAACATCTGGGTAAAACATTAAATTAGACTGATGTGAGGAGAGGGCTAGGAAACTGTAATTTTGGGCACCATGTCCAAGGGAGACAACGTAATAGAAAATACAAATTTAGTAATACCTATATGAAGACTACAGTGAGAAGAAAACAAGCACATGTACTTTGTTCACTAAAATATATAAAAAGAACAAAGGGTTCTGAATCATTAAATTCAGAAGTACAATACATAGAAAAGAGAAAAGCAAAGAAAAATTATTAAAAGCGATAGTCAAGCTGCACCTAACACCAAACAGAAGGTAAACACTTAACAAAAAGTGAGAGAGTAAAAAAAACCTAATGTCCAAAGGTGAGAAGGAAGTTTCCACAGCTTGTATAGAGCCAGAAAACAGAGAAATGTTTAGTAATGGTGCTGAGAGAAATTCAAACTAGAATTAGATTCTTTTTTTTTTTTTTTTTTTTTTTTTGAGACAGAGTCTCACTCTGTTGCTCAGGCTAGAGTGAGTGCCGTGGCATCAACCTAGCTCACAGCAACCTCGAACTCCTGGGCTCAAGTGATCCTACTGCCTCAGCCTCCCGAGTAGCTGGGACTACAGGCATGCGCCACCATGCCCAGCTAATTTTTTTTTCTATAAATATATTTTTAGTTGGCCAGATAAGTTCTTTCTATTTTTAGTAGAGACGGGGTCTCCCTCTTGCTGAGGCTGATCTCAAACTCTTGACCTCGAGTGATCCACCAGCCTCGGCCTCCCAGAGTGCTAGGATTACAGGCATGAGCCACCACGTTCGGCCCTAGAATTAGATTCTTAGCTAAGAAGAAGCAGAAGAAAAACCCTGAAAGATCTGAATACCAACAGGGGCTTCTTAAAGTATACTTTAAGGAGAAAGAAATATTTTCCCTTATGAAGGTCAGATAAAGATGAAAGAGTTAAGAGGTTTGATATGAGAATATTAAATCATAATGGATGTCAAACTAGTGGAGCTATATTGTCCTTGGGAGCATCAAATTCAAAAGTATTTTGATAATAAAAGTGTGACTCAATATATTTTATTTAAATTAGATAACAGTTTATATGCTGCTTGGATAATTTAACTAATGACACAAAAATCTATGTTTCAGACAACTTTTTATCCCTAGCATGATAAATATTGTTGAAATTTCTGTTGCATATTTTGCAGGTTATTAATTATTCTTTTATCAGAACTCATTTGTATCAAAGAGCAAACAGTGGCACAGACATTGTCCACAAGCTTCCGAACACCCACAACAGGGTTGAAAGGATATAAGGATAAAGTTTGTCCAGTTCATGACCACAAAGAAACTCACCACAAGCAGGATGATCTGGGTGGCTTTTTCTCGGGAGAGGCTCTCAGGGAGAATCCGGTGCTGGGAAGGTGCTGGGATTCCGCCTGATGCCTGAACAAGTGAATGACCGTGTACGCACTTGCGAACAGCATGAATCCTACAAAGGAACATCACTGGATGTTGTCAGAGTGAAAAACAGACCTCTGATGTTGGAGTTCATGGGTGAAAGTATTTATCGAGAATCAGCACATTGGTCTGGGCCATGTTGAAAGAAGCCACAGTGTAAAATATCAGGTTACTACTAAAAGACAAAATCAGGGGCCATAAAAAGAAGAAAATATGGATAATGTAATTTGTGAACTTATGTTTGAACTTTGCCATCCGGGCAGTGTTGGGGCTGGTGGTGATGGCCTGGAGCATGATCGGGAGGCAGGTGGTGCAGATGGAGAGGCCGTCACCACCCTGCTCATGTAGAAAAGCACCTTACACTTGAAGTCGTTCCAAAAATCCAGAGACTCCAAGAGGTCTGTTGACAAAAATCCCCTGCAGTGAGAAGCATCACTGCGTGTATGACGACCAAGTGAGAGATGATCAGGTTAGTGGGCTAGGCCTTTGCTCCAGAAGAAATGTGAAGATATAGAAGAGAAGGAGGAAGGTGTTGACTGAGACTCAAACGCCATCTTGGAAAAAAAAGGCATTTTTAATAACATGAGTAGAAAGAATATTCATCTTAATGGCACAGAGGAAACATCTTTTGTATAGCTGGAAAAAACAATAAACCTTACATCATCAATGTTCTTTCTTAAATAGTCAAATTGTCACCATAATTATTGTTTCTTATTTTATCCACTTAGTCTTGATTAACATGGACTATCTGATATAAATTCTGAAAATCTAGCCTCTGCATCATTTCCCACACCAAACATGTATATGGAAAACACCAACATATGCACAATTATGCCCTTGTGGAATGCACACTATCTATACTTTTATTGTACCTGGGCCTCCCCTTTTAGAAATCATATCTTTGTTGTTCTTTATTCCCTCATTTTACATTTAACTTCCAAAACATTGATAGGCATATGAAATTGATTAAATCAATGAAAATATAATATCCACTAGGGTCTTTCTCACATCTCACCAATCTGACACTTTCTATTTATCGCTTTTCCACATTTTTGGACCCTTGTGATTACACTGGACCCATTCTGATAATTCAGAATAATCTTTCCAGTTTTAGTCAGCTGTTTAGCAACCTTGATCTCACCTTCAACCTTATATTCCTTTTGCCATGAAGTCTAGTACATTCCCAATATGTGGGAATTAGGACATGGCAATTTGGGGGGGTCATTATGTGCTTATCTAAATCCTGTATCACCTAAAACTGGTCATGGTTCTCTCTGAGTTTAGTCCCAGTTTAGTTTATGTCCCAGAAATCCCTACGTGAACTCTTCATCTGAAACAGACTAGCTAATATACAACTTTTCAATTATCAAAAGGGTAAACCCTACTTTTAATGACCTTATGAAACTGTGAAGTTGCATCAACATAGTCGCATGATTCTTTTCCTGAGATTTCACTTGCAACAAGGATATTCTCCTATGCCTTGAAAATCACTGACGTCTCCAATAACAAAGATAATCTCACTGATTTTTTCAGAATATCTCCTACACCAGAACACCTTGTAAAATTTCTCTTAATTATTGTGGAGTTACTATCTCATGTCATTTGTCTCGGATTCAGGCATCACTAGTTTAATTCAGTGCTTAGAACAATTCAGCTTTATGACAGAAAAAATTAAAAACAGCACATTCACTTAGATTTTTTTTGAGATGAATGTCCAATTATATTCTAAAGTCTCTCCTGTCTATGTCATCACATGCATGTAAATATATAAGGCAATGTAGATATGTTGATAATTAGTATTTCTGGCTCATACTCAGAAATTAATGGCTGATGTAGAGAATTGTTCTAAAACCAGCTGGTATGTAAGAGTTTGTAAAGGACACATCTTATAGTTGATCATCTTTCTCCAAAAGCTTAACCTAATAAAAGGACATCATTATCTTAACTACCAGAAGCGAACAACTGATAATTGCCACCAATGTACATCTGCATCCTCGATCCATTTCTTTGTTCTGTTGTCACGTTGGACCCATGAGAAGCATCCAAGTAATACTCTCTTAAAAGTATAGTAATCTCCATATTTTACAAATTATACTCTGGTATGTTAAGGAATTATCAGTTAAAAAATATTTGGGGATAATCTATTAATATATGTACTAATATAATAACTGTATAATGAATATACAGTTATTAATTAACTATATATATTATTTGAATGGAATAATGGTGGCAACTAAAGTATTTTTATATCTCTTGGAAATATGTCTCAACTCACAGAATCAAACAATTGATAGGTGCCCAAAACATCTATTTCTGTGCAAAAAAGTCATTTGTTGTTGATCTGCATTTTAAACTTTGTGTCCTATGTATGAACTTAATGAATCTGGGAAACCCAACGGGAAAAATCATGCAATTTGCAATAATATGGTACCCACTAGGGAGAAACAAAACTTTAAAAATGTTTACGGAGGTGGCCTATAGGTTGGCCAGGATGCTAATAATTGAGTACTATCTGATACATTGAAAAGTTAAAATACTAACGCACATCTCGGCACTCATAAGAAGTGACAACCATGGCCTCTTGCAGCTGAAGGTGAATCCTCTGAGCACCCTCAGTGAACATATGACACAGAACAAGTTCATTCTCATACCGGCATTCACCCTAGGCTCCTTTCAATGTTGTAAGTCCCAAAGCATATGCACAATCATGAGCAATGAAAAATAACACCATCACATGAACCAGCAAAATAGACTGATCATAATGTACCTGGGCATAGATCAAGGGTAGGGGAAAAATAGGAGTGAATTCAAAATGCCATTTACAGAAACCCAGGAGCTGCTTTGCATTAGACAATATGTTCTTTAGAAGAAAAAAGAAGTTTCGAAAATCTATTTACTCTTCTGTATCACAATATCTAATTTTTAGAATAGCGCTATTTTATAAAGGATATCATTTGAATAGTGATCTTTACACTCTGCCCTGTGCTGACTAAATATTATCTATATGGTTCTTAAATTTTTTTTACTATACTAATGAATATAGAGTCATTTTCATCACTAATTTCGCCACAGGTACTGAGCAGCATTGTAAGACCTATGAGGGCTCATTGAGAGCATAAAGTGATTAGGATCATTGCAGGTGACAAGATGAGAGAGGGTTACCTGGGTTGGTCAGTGGCAATAGCTGGCAAACTGGAAAATAGCTGGCAACTTCAGAGAAGGAAAACTTATTTTTCACTAAGATTAGTTCCATGGAAAGATCGTTATGAAACACACAAATGGCATAAGGATAAATATGCTGCACATCAGATACCACCGAATGACTGCAATGCATCGACTATTCTTTAGAAAGTTAATGGAGTGTAAGCTGCAAGTGGAGGCACAATGTTTCTGACAGGAAGATTTATAATTCTTAGCTTCCCTGGGGGAAAGCACATGCAGGAAAACTGTCACTGTAAAAGTGTGGGACAGAGAAACCATGGAGAGACTTGATGACTTGATCTCAATTCCTGTGCTACCAATTTTGGGAACTGCTATAATAAAAATGCTTTTGGCTGTCTGTGTGTTTGTGTCCAGAACAAAGAAGCAAAGTATATACTCTTTTTTTCCTAAAGACTTGTAAGTCCTTTTACCATCACGCCCCTGTGCATCACTGTGAAGACAAAATGAAAGTCATATATAATAAAATGTAAAAATATTGAATTTGGTTGGACATTTCCAAGTTGTAAATTGGAATATCTTCTGTTCTTCATGGACATATGACTACAATCAGTTGATGTCCCTCCTTTCTGACATTACCCACCCTAAGTGCATACAGTTCACACTTTTAACATGAATGCTTTAATTTTGTTTCTAAGTTCAGAGAAAGAGGTTTTATAGTGTTAAGTATTCTTAAGGGTCCGATGCCCTCCCAAGCCACAAATGAACAATTGTCATCACCATTATTCTTCCTTTTTATTTTCAGCCCATCCTGATTTCATTCTTTTTGTCTTCATTTAAAGAAAGATAGGCACAATGAAGCACTTTCCCTACTGAATTTGGACACCATTTACTTGTAAATTTCAACAAAAAAAGTGAACTTGTCATATATGGGAACAAATGTTTTAAGTAGAAAATTAAAGTTTGAAACTTTCAATAAAACATTATGAAAACAACATCTAGAAGATATACAAATATATTTATAGTAAGGAAATGCTATGTTCTAAATATTTTGAAAAGTATTAGTTTCTCATCATTAATAATGTCATCCAAAGAAATACACAGATACTTCATAATTTTTAGTTTGCTAAACATATAAGACACTAAAACAGAATTTGTTTTAGGGAAGTATTTAAAATCATGAAGAATATTTCAAGCTCCCATTCCTGTGATGTAATCATTAACAGTACAGAAAATTCATGAGTGGCAGAAAGATATATGTCCAGAAAGGATTTTTTGTAAGAACAACAACAAAAATTCTGCATTAGTAATAAGTAGAAGAGAATAAAATTTTTAAAGGCATCTTCTAAGAGCTAATTAATTCAAAATATTGAAAAAACGATTTATAACAACTTTAAATGGTTTTAAAATATTATAAACATACTAAAGTATCTCCAAATTTCAAGAACAAAGTATTATGACTAAATCCTTCTGAATTTTTTGAGATTTCTCCTGTTTTAAAAGATAACATTTCAATGAACTACACATTACATTAAAACAAAAGAAAACAAAAAATAGTAAAATAAGGAAGTCAAATGCAATGGCGACTCATTACGAGCAGCGCCCTATACCTGGCCTGTAAGGCCTGGGCAGGAGCAGAGGTGCCCCCCTCGGTCCGGCCAAGCACTTGTCGCTGTCGCTGCACGGCCCGGCAGCCACCTCTCTTATCTGACGTTAGGCGCTGTGGTTCCAGGCACAGCAGCAGCACCATGTGGCGGCCGCATTCGTGTCCCTCGGGCCCCCAGTGCTGCTCACGCACCTGTCGCTGCCCGCCAGCAGCCTGGTCGGCCCAGGGACCCTCCGATTAGCAGCGCTCAGGCAAGAGCTGACCACGCGGCTTCTGGCGCAGAGCGCCCCACGGGCTGGCGCCCTCGCCTGGCTCGGAGGCTCCGCTGCGCACCAGCTCCATCAGCACCGGCGCCCACAGCGGCGCCCGCGCACCTTCCCCCCTTTCCTGGCGGGGCTGCCCTGAGGGCCGCTCGGGCAGTCTGCCCACCCCCAGCAGTGTGGGAAGTACCGTGCGACGGTCCAGCTTCCTCCCATCCTTCCCTCCTGCCTTCTCGGCACTGCCCTCCTCACTCCCAAATACTGTCATAGGACAGTCACCACTGTTTAGTGGGAACTGTTGGGTATTCAGTATAATTTTTTCTCCCGTGTTGTGCCAAAAATAAACAGCCAAATGATGACCAGATTTGTCATTTTTCTCCATTTGTGTTTACACTTTTCTGTTAGCAAAAAATATTTGAGCATCCATCTTGTAGGAGACATTATAATTATTCATATTTTACATACATTGTTATACTAATCAATTACATACACTCCAACATATACCCCCAAAATACTTTAATAGAATGAGAGAAAAAAATGGAAATAGAAATTCCAGCAAGATATGGGATCGTCCCTGGGGGGGTTGCCAAAAAAAAACAAAAAACAAAAAACCCAAAAAAATAAAAACATACTAACAAAAAAAGATATGGGATGGTTTAAGATAACACAAAACAGACAACACAACAGTTCCTCACCTGTAGGTTGGTATAGAAACTCCTTTCTCCATTGTGTGCCTTGGACAGTTTCTGGACCAAGTGCTAGCCGGCTTGTCTACAGTCTGAGTCTTAGAGTCAGCATCACCTCCTGGAGTTAACTACAGTCTCCAAGAAGGAGACTGATGGAGATAGCAGAGAAATAGCAAGGTGAGCCACACAGGTCATATGTGAAGGACACAGAGGGTTTAGGCATGTTAGAAGGTAGCAGTAAAAGAGAACTTCCTTTAAAACCTATAGCAACATCATACCTCATGGCAAAATATTGAACACTTTCCTCTTGAATCAGAGAACAATACAAAGATGTATATTATACTATTTTTATTCAACATTGTACTGAAAGTACTATTCAAGGCAATAGTGCATGAAACAGAAAAAAAGGTATAAAGATTGAAAAGATTTGTAGATGATGACTGTGCATGTAGGAAACCTAAATGAATCCGCAAGCTATTAGAATCAGCATATGCATTTAGGAAGGTCACCCAATACTAAGTCAGTACACCAAAATAAATTGTATTTCTATAAATAATAAAGAATTAGAAAATGAAACTCAAAAATATCATCTACAACAACATTAAAAAACAACAAAATCTAGGATGAAATCTAACAGAAGTCTTGTATACCTATACAGTGAAATGTACCAAACATTGCTGAGAAGAATTAAAGGAGAACTAACTGTTTATGGGTTAGAGGATTCGATATTGTTAAGATTAACAATAACGATGAAAAAATTGGTCTATAGATTGAACATAAGCACAATTAAAATCCCAGCAGGATTTGTACATGTTTGTAAATTAACAATTTGATTCTAAAATTTATATGACAGAGCAAAAGTCCAAGAAAACCTAAGCAATCTTGAAGAAAAATAAAGTCAGAGGACTTTAGGTACTAAGACATGCTGTAAAAGGACTGGAACTTAGAATAGAATAGAATATGCATGGACAGAAATATCAACAGAACATAATGGAGAACCCCAAAATAGACCTATACCTGACTGTCCACAAAGGTGACATTGCCAGGCAGAGGCTGAGTCGACTGGACATTCATGGGGGAGGGAGCAGTGGAATGAACAGTGACCCACTGGCTCCTACCTCACTCCAGACACAACACCCCAAACCCCAGCAGGGTGTGGACCTAAATGTGAAATAGTAAAAATTCTGAAAGACAAAAGGATATAGTCTTTGGACAATGAAATAGGCAAAGGTTTCTTAAATAGGACACAAAATGCACTACACATATAAGAAAAGATTGACAATTTGACTTCACTAAAATTAAGTTCTGATTATCAAAAGGAATCATCAAATGCCTGACAAGGCCAGCCAGATGTATAATACCTCTACCTGATAAAGAACTGGTATCCAGAATACACAAAGAATTCCTTTAAGTAAGACCACAACCAAATTTAATAATGGCCAACAGATCTGGAAGAGGCATTCCACGAAACAAGACCTCCAAATGGCCAGTAACACGTGAAAAGGGGCTCAACATCATCAGTCGTCAGGGAAATGCAAATTCAAACCACAGGGAGATACCCACATACACCTACCAGAGTGCCCCAAATGACAATGACAGCACCAACTCGGCATTGAAGGGGAGTGACTTGAACTCATCCCCAGCTAGTAAACTGTTTGGTGGTAAATACATGCCTACCGTGTAACCCAGCAATTTTATTCTTGGTAGTAGTCACCAAGGAAAATGAACGCGACGTCTGACAAAAGGCAAGCATGGGCACTTACGAAGACAGGGGCAAGTGCAGGGCTCTCCATAGTGCCATCGGGAGAGACTTGCCACACCAACACATTGAATTTTTCAGTTTCCGGAGAGGGAAGGTGACCAGCGGGGCACTCGGAAGCAGCGGGAGTGGCGCCCTTCCCACACAGAAGTGCTCACCAGCCCTGCGGGCCTTGAGCCCCGGACAGTCCTGGACCAGGCACTTGGGTTCGGCAGAGTCAGTGATTTGGGCCACCCGGGTTCACGGATTTCATTACAGCTGACTACCACGAGGGCAGCCCACCTGGACAGCCACTTGGCTCGGAGGGCGTGCACTGGGGACACCAGCGAGACAGAGTATTATCTTCTCTCCTGTCTCCATCTGACGAAGGGGACCAGAGCCTCTTCCTCTCCGACTCCGTGCTGGCCTCCAGCAGCCCGCCCTTCCTGCCTCTGGCCCCGGAGGAGAGAGATGTGGGTGTTACCAGCTAAGCTGCGGAAGGCATGGGGTCAGGGGTTCTGAGGCCCGGATTGAGGGACGGGTCTGGGTTGGGGGACGGATGTGTGTTTAGAGGTACGGGTCTGGGGTTGGGGAGGGGAGGTCTGGGGTTCCCACGGCAGAGGGAGGTGGGCAGTCATGGAATTCCAGGAAGAGCGGAGAAGGTAGGGAGAGCAGGTCCGGGGCTTCAGGGGGCAGGTGAGTGGAGGTGGGCAGGTGTGTGGGGGGGAAGTTCTGGGGTTCTGAGCAGGGCAGATCTGGGGTTCCCAGGTAAAGTGGAGTAGAATTCCGGGGGTTAGGGACGGTGGGGTAGGAAGGTCTGGAGTTCCAGTGGGAGCAAGGGCTGGTCAGGGGATCCAAGGGCGGGGTTGGAGGAGGAGGATGCTCTCCGCAATCTTGGGGGAGGGAGGACAGGCTTTGGGTTCCGACAGCTGGGGACTGGTGCTCAGCCCAGATCTGCTGGCTGGCTTGTGCAGCGCCCCAGCCCCTAGTCCCCTGTCAATTGGCGTCCTGCCGTTGCCCAGGGAGACAGGCCCTTGCAGCTGGGCGCACACTGTGCTGTCACGGGGAGAGGGAGGCTGGTACTGGGCGCGCGGCACTGAGGCCGGCCCAGGTCATTTACATTCTGGGGTGCCCGGGACGACAGGGGTGCGGGGTTTACTTGCGCTGTGTCAGGGGCTGGGGCAGGGAAGGCGATACCAAAAGACTGCAGTCGGTGGCGCTCAGGCTGACAATATGTCTTACTACCTAAAGTCCTCTGACTTTGTTCTTCTAAAAGATTGTTTAGGTTTTCTTGGACTTTTGCTCTGTCATATAAATTTTAGAATCAAATTGTTAATTTACAAACATGTACAAATCCTGCTGGGATTTTAATTGTCCTTATGTTCAATCTATAGACCAATTTTTTCATCGTTATTGTTAACCTTAACAATATCGAATCCTCTAACCCATAAACATTTAGTTCTCCTTTAATTCTGAGATTGCTGTGACCTAGGCTGATGCCACGGCACTCTAGCCTAGGCAACAGAGTTAGACTGTCTCAAAAAAAAAAAATGCATTTAAAATACTTTTGTCTGTTATTTGAAAAGAATGCATATTCTCTGTTTACTGGTCAAAATGCTGCCCATTTATTTCTATGACTAATTAGGCAAACATTCTAGTAAAATTGCCTAACACTTTAGGTTAATTTATTTACCGTACACCAAAACAGTTAATTTTATGATGCTTTTAATATCACCTCATATGACTGAAAATATGTCAATTTGTCATTTCCAATGAATCTCTGAATTATTTATTTTTGAACTCTAGGTATTATATCTATAAATGTGTCATGGCTTGATATAGTGCCTAATACACTGTATGTGCTAAGTAAATACTAACCACCTTCAGGCATCAAATGATCTTTTATAAATATCATTCAATTATAATATTCTGTATTTGTCATAAAAATTATGTTTCTGTCTTATCTAAATACTGGTGAAAAGAGGAGGTTATCTCTGTCAGAGCCCTCTTCTTAAACCCAATGTAAAATTACAGTTTTACTAATATCATTTATGTTCAGTAACTTATTTGTCACACCCAGTAAATATGACTATTAGATACAGTAATTGTAGTCACAATGTCCATTCTACAAAAGGAAATTTTGGGTCTGTCATTGATTAGGGAAAAGCCTCATTGCATATTATTATTCCAGATTTTCTCAGGTCAAATTTCCAGAAAATCTGTTACCGTGGAATACTATATATTAGAAATAAATATCTTTAGAGGTACAAATTTTGAAAGAAAACTAAAGAAATAGCGTATACAGATAGTCACATATATATAAATAAATGTGGTCCTGCCCTGCATAACAAAGTTTGGGCCAATGATGGACTGCATATACTAGAGTGCTTCCATGAGATTGTGATGAAGCTGAAAACTTTCTAGTGCATGTTAAGATCGAATCGCAATGCATTATCCATGTATCTATGGTGATGCTGCTGTAAACAAACCTGTGTTGCCAGTGAGATAAAACTATGGTACATACAATTATATACAGTACATAAAACTTGATAATATGATAATAAGTGACTATGTTATTGGCTTATATATTTACTATACAACTTTTAGTCCTATGTGTTCATTCATGGCAAGTGACCTATGCAGTTATACCATTTTTTAATATTTTGTAGTGTATTTTACTGTAACTTTTGTGTGGTTAGATATCTAACCATAAATACACACTTAGATACACAAATACCATTGTGTTATGATTCCCTACAATATTAAGTACCGTAACATGTTGTACAGGTTTGTAGCCTAGGAGCAATAAGTGATACCATATAGCCTAGGTGTATAGCAGGCTATACCTTCCAGGTTTGTCCAAGTACATTCTGTGATGTTCACACAATGACAAAATCACCTAACCGTGCATTTCCCAGAACAAATATCCATCGTTGAACAATGTATAGGGCTTAAATGATAAATTGTATCAACATATGATAAAGATTATACCAATTCTTCACCGTAACTTCTAAAAATAAAAGTAACATATTCTAATTCATCCTATGAGGCCACCATTACCATGATACCAAAAGCAGGAAAGAAATCAAAAGTAAAGAAGACTATAGACAAAAATCCTTTAAGAATACAGACACAGAAATCCTTAGAAAATACTAGCAAACTTCACAAGGAGCATATCAATATGGCTACATGACCTAGTGAGATTTTATTTTTAAAAATGCAATGTTGGCTTAATATCGAAAAGTTAATAGAGATAATACACCGTGTTACTTTATTCAAGTGACAAAAGATATCTTTCCAATAGACACAGAAAAACATTGGACAAATCCGACACCCACTGTGATAAAATCCCCAGCACACTACTCATATTTGGAAAATTCTGAGTCTTGCCAGAAGTAATCTATGAAAACCTACAGTTAACATTATACGTAATAGTGAAAGACCCAGTACTTTGCCTGTAAGTCTAGGAAGAAGACCAGATCTCCACTTTCCCTACTCTATTCAGCATTGTACCAGAGATAATAGCCAGGGAAATTACATTAGAAAGTGAAATAACATCCTCCAGATTGAAAAAAAAGAACTACCTTTTATTGCAAACAACATAATCTTCCACATAAAAATTTGGAAGGAATTTAATGAAAACCCATGAGAACTAATAAAATAAATCTACCCATGTAACAAGATACAAGATCGATATATATTATACTAGCAATTAACAATCTGAAAATTTAATTAAGAAAATACTCTATTCACAATGGCATCACAAATAAAGAAATACTCAGGAATAAATTTAATAAAAGAAGTGTAAGAACTTTACACTGGTTTTTAAATGCTAAAAGAAATTTTAAAATAAATGAATAAACGGAAAGACATCTAATGTTAAATAACAATACTTAATATTGTTAAGAACAGAAAACCCCATAAATTGATCTACAGAGTCAATGCAGTCCCTTCAAGTTTTTTTTTAATTGAACTGCCACTTTATCTTTACCATTAAGGTGATGGTATTATTTATTTTGAAGTCACATGGCCAATTTCTGAGTCCATTCTTGAGCTTTTCCATCGTAATTTCTCCTATCCTTTCTGCAGATCTTCGAAATCTCAGGAAGCAAAGGATCATAGAGGTTGGGGGCGCACAACACGGAAACACTTGGGAAATGGTCAGTACCGGCGACCACTCAGATCTAAGGAAGTGCCCACAGACGCTTCCATTTCTGTTAATGTTGGAGGGTGAACTCGGGTGGTGAATGCGATCTTGGGTGGTTTGAAGGCATAATCCGATGGCAAGTGGATCGTCAGGAAGAAGACCCCTCCTTGGTTGGGGCTGATGTTGGGCCCCATTAGGGTCGCCTGCCAGTGGAGCATATCGTCCACGGCAGGCCCTGATGAGACCTGGGCCGGTGGAGGAGCTCCTTGTCGCTGCTCTTTACTGTGCTGTCCTGAGCTGGGGACTCCCCTGCCCCCAGGCCACGCTGCCACCACCGCGCTGGTTCCCCTGGTTCCGCTGGTTTCTGGCAGCATGGCCCCATGGCTTGCCCCTGCCGGGCCGCCCCCATCCGGGTGCCAGCTGCTGGTGGAGACCCGCTCTGTGAGGTCACTGAGTCGATGTTGACAAGGCAGGGCGGCAGCGCCAAGGACGCGTCCCCTGGGGGCGGGGCCACCCTTCAAATTTTCAACTGCATTTTTATGGAAATCAACAACCTTACCCTAAATCTATATTTGTGTGTAAAGTATGCCAGAAACCACAAAATAATCTTTAAAAGGAGTAACAGTAATCAAAGCACGTAGTAGTGGAACTAGGATAGATGCAGGTAGACCAATGAGGAGATTTAAAGGTTCGCTAACAGACACAGGCATTTTCAGAAAGGCGTCAACAAATTTGACAGGAAAGAAAAGTGTTTTGAACAAATGATGCTGGTAAAATTGGATATGGAGATGCAAAAGGGAAAATGTGGACCCCAAATTTAAAACATGGGACAAAAATATTCAAAACGATTGTATATCTAAATGCCAGAATTAAAATATTCCTAGGAGGAATAGTAGAGTATTTTATTGTGATCTTGAATTAGGCAAAGATTGCGTAGATTTTACACCAAAAGAATAATGAAGAGAAAATTTGATGAATTGTCCATCAAATTTAAAATTTTTTGTCTTCAAACATCGTGAAAATGTAAGTAAATAAATGGGAAACTACTCCAGCTGCCGCCTTCATATCAGATTTCTTGCCTCAAGAATTCAGTAAATGCTGCTAAAAACACCCAGCCCTGTAGTAATTTGTTATGGCAGCCCTATCAAACTGACCTGATCTATTAGGACACACGCAGAGTGTCCCCTGCAGCATAGCTGAGATGGCAAGAGAATTGAATCATGTCAGGGTCCACCAGCATTGAAAGGCTAAAATGCTGTGAGAAATGGCCTCCCTGGTGGACTATTATGAACACAAGTGAGACCACAGCTTTCACCATGGCAGCACTAAGAGGATGTGTTCTGTGAGACAGCAAGTTGCAGACAGATGTTAGAATAGCTTAAACCCCTCAAATATTTTAAAATATAAACCATCCCAGTAAGAGTGATATTTGTTTGTTTTATACAACTGGAGGACTGGAAGGGCAGTGCAGCTGACAGCCACATAGGATACCTGTGGCAAGTAGCTAAAACTATAAAACAGTAGTCAAATGCAAAGACACTCATGGTCTAGTATAAAGTGAAAAAAATGCAAACAGATTCTTTCATCTTCCTACAAGCATATGCACATGAATTTTTACCTAACCAAGTTGCCATTGGAGACTAATGGAGGCCAGGATTTTTTGGGAAGGGACTGTGAGACACTCAAGTAAAAAAGTCCTAGGACAGAACCCACGGAGTTCCCATATTTGGCTCTGAGTCCTAGGCCCACCTGGTCATGTTGAGCTCCAGGCCATGGAAACCATTCTGTGCCCACTCTCACCCCAGTGTAGTAATGGCCATGGTTGGTGGCGTGGTACCCTTACCTGTTACCCAAGGTGATGGAGTAGTTAGACCCACACAACTCCTCATTGATCTCCTGCATTGAGCCCTGCAAAAAAGGTGCCTGGCAGCAAGGTCAAGAGGTGTCAGTGGTCCTTTTAGAAATTCTGTACCCTAGATCAGGGACAGAGAAAAATCTCCAGATACCTCCAGCCAGGGAGGAAACCAAATGGTGAATCAAGGTCTCAGACTTAACATCTGAGTAGACAAGCTTGATCCCCAACACTCAACTTTCCATTCTGCCATCGTGACCTGGGGTATGAACATGACACACCCACCAGTGTTCCAACACCTGACAACCTGATTCTGCACAGGAATCCCTCTCATCCCTTTCCTCCCACACACATATATTAATAGGCATGGGTGTGACGCTGCCCAGGTGGAATCACAAGTGAGGCCTGACTTGGATGGACCTGCCCTGGGGTACCATGTGTTACCTTTGGGCATCTCTTGTCAACTGGTCTGAAGTGTGGGAGTGAAAAGCTTGAGCGCTGAGCCAATGTCTGCATCATTCAGAAAGGCTCTGACTCCAGGCCTCGAAGACAAGAGCCTCAGAGAGTTGGGATACAGGAGGAGGACATCTTACTCTCTTAAGAGTCTCCTGTCAAGTGAGTTGTATAGACGGCTGTCTCTAGAATGTGGGTGCCTGGTTATCAGAGCTCTAAGTTCTCTTGGGGTTAATCACCAAGCAGGTGAGGTCACTTCTTCAAGGTTCCATCATGTGGGCCCTTTTCAAAGGGCCCTCTGGACTGCTGACTGCTCACCCTCCTCCCGCATGTCAGCTGCTGTCTTATACCCGGTTATGCAAACACAGCCTCCCTCAGCACCCCAGGAAGACTTGCATACAGTCAGAGCCACAGATTTGGGGAGACAGAGCTGGGTCAGAGATTTCTTGTTGTTACCAGTTCTGCGAGCCCAGATATGTCACTGTGCCTCCAATGGCCTCCTCAGTCTTTCAACCTGCACAGTGGGAATAATGCTTACCATCTAGCTCCAAGGGAACTCATCTGGTGCATATGAGATAATACTTATAATTCTTGTAGGTGTGTATTACATGTAGCTAAGGCATAAGCTTAGAGATGGAAGAATTGTGATCAGTGGGATATAGCCTAGAATAAAACTGAAACTGACATGGGTTCTGTCAGTTGGATCTTGGGGAAATCACTCCCTCTCTTGGTCTCATTTACCAAGGCCCACCATGGGGGAGTTGGAATTAAATAAAATTCAGATTTTGTTATCTTCTGATAATAAACCTTCCAATGCCTTCCGCTTATACGTAGAATCAAGCTCATGTGTCTTACCTTTGTGTCTGTGGTGGGAGCCCCATGATGGTGCACAATGATCCCCACCTCCAAGTATCCGCATCCTTGTGTAACCAGTAAGGGTTAGTGACTCACTTTTAGTCAATAGCATGCAAACTAAAGATATGGACTGTCACCTCACAGATTGAATTACTAAAAGACTGTGACTTGCCACTTACTTTCTCTCTCAGGTGTCTTCTCTGCCCCCCCCCCCCCGTACCTTCCTTTAGGGAAGCATGCTTGAATGTTTTGAGATTCTCTATTTATGGGCCTGTGTGACAAAGAATGGAGGGAGGGCCCAGGCCAATAGACAGAAAGGAACTCAGGCCCTCATTCCAAACTGCATGATGCCAGCAACTCACCAGATTGAGTTTAGAAGCTGATCCTCCGCTGCCCAAAGTTTAGTGGGGGAAACAGCCCCAGCCTTCTGAGAGACCCTCAGACAGAGGCACCCAGCTAAGCCATGCCAGCATTCTCGGGCCACAGAAATTGTGACATAATACATGTTTGCAGTTTTAAGAAACTAACTTTGGAGGTGATGTTTTCAGAGAGCAGTAATGACACAGGGTGCCAGGACCCGGCCTCTGACCCTGTCTTCCCGCCACCCTCCCATTATCTCCTCTAAGGCTTGCTGCAGCCATAGTCGCCACCTGTCTAACCTCCTCTGGCCAAACTCATTTCTGCCCACAAGTTTCCATACCAGGGATACTTTCTCCCTGACACAATGTGCTAGTCAGCATTGTCCAGAGGGGAAAGGAAACCAATAGAATTTATAGAGATATACAGGAAGAGATTTATTTTGAGGATAAGCCTATGCAGTTATATAGGCCAAAAAGTTCCATATGCCAAATGAAAACTTAAGAACAAGTTAAGCCGGCCGGGCGCCGTGGCTCACGCCTGTAATCCTAGCACTCTGGGAGGCCAAGGTGGGCGGATCCTTTGAGCTCAAGAGTTCGAGACCAGCCTGAGCAAAAGCGAGACCCCATCTCTACTAAAAATAGAAAGAAATTATATGGACAGCTAAAAATATATATAGAAAAAATTAGCCAGGCATGGTGGTGCATGCCTGTAGTCCCAGCTACTCGGGAGGCTGAGACAGGAGGATCGCTTGAGCTTAGGAGTTTGAGGTTGCTGTGAGCTAGGCTGACGCCACGGCACTCACTCTAGCGTGGGCAACAGAGTGAGACTCTGTCTCAAAAAAAAAAAGAAAAAAAAAAAAAAAGAACAAGTAAGCCAGTGGTCTCTGTCTGAAGGCCTAAGAACCTAAAACCAGGAGGGTGGGGGACAGGGTAAGGTTCAATGGCCATAGAACCAGGAGCTGTGATGTTAGAAGACAGAAGATTGATACGCCACCTCCAGAAGTGTGGGTGATAATTTGCCTTTCCTCTACTTTTTTTTTCCCTAGTCAAATTTAGCAGTGGGGCGGGGGGAGTCGTTGTATATCAACTTTAGTGACATTAATGTTAATAACTTCTGATAACCCATATGTTTCTGTTTTATCTGGGCTCTCAACAGATTTAATGGAGACTGCTTTCATTGGTGAGAGCAGAGTCCCTTTCCTCAGTCTCCTGATTCAAATACAATGTCTTTATGAAACTCCCTATAAGACACACCCAGAAATGATGTTTTGCCAGCTACCGAGGCATCCCTTTGCCCAATATCAATAAAGTTAACAGACAGTCAACCACAAGAAGTTTTCCCCTTTTTAAACTTGGAACCCATAAGCATCTTCTTAAGCCACACTTAATTTCGAAATAAATATGACACGGTCATAATTCTACTTAATACGATAGAACTTGTGTACAACTGAAAGTTGCAGACAACTTAAAACACACTTAGCCTTTGCCCAGAACAAGAGATAAACTCCTTGAGTGATGTTTTCTCATCTCTAGACATCCAGTAACTGAAATAATATGATGTAAAGTTACTCACGCTAAAATACTGATATAAAGTCTAAATACATCTTCTGAAACATAAGGCAATAAGGGGAAAATGCAGAGATATTTGCTTAATACATGTATATAAACAAAAAAAGTACTTATAACAAAATGTGGAAATATTCATGAAAATTACAGTCCTCCTTGCCACAGCTGGTCCCATGGTCCTAGCTCATATTCATAAACTGGTTTCTTTCCCTGTCCATTCTGTATTTGCTGTAACTCCAGAAAGGTCCTGAGCTTGTCCTGGGTTTTACCTGCAAAGTTGACCCAAACTTCGTTCTCGAATGGACTGGGTCAGTTACAGTACTGCTTGCATTGTGCTGTTATAGTTTTCACTGACCTTCATCACAGGGCATAGTGATACTAACAGATGCCCTGAGGCCACAGTCCACAACCTTTTTGGCACAAGGGATCAGTTTCATGGAAGACAGGCTGGGAGCAGGGGGGATGGTTTCAGGATGATTCAAGCATATTAATTTATTGTGCACTTTATTTCTATTATTATTATGTTGTAATAGATAATGAAATAATCATACAAGTCACCATAATGCAACCTCTCTGCTAATGATCATCTGTATTTGCAGCCATTCCCCAATGCTAGCTCAGCTCCACCTCAGATCATCAGGCGTTAGATTCTCATAAGGAGTGCGCAAGCTAGATGCCTCACATGTTCAGTTGACAGTAGGGTTCACACTCCTGTGAGAATCTAATGCCACCACTGATCTCACAGGACATGGACCTCAGGCCATGGTGCAAAGGATGGGGAGCAGCAATAAATACAGATGAACACACTCACCTGCCTATTGCTCACCTCCTGCAGTGTGGCTGATTTGTAACAGGCCACAGACTGATACCAGTCAGCAACCTGGTGGTCGGGGACCACAGCCATAGGGATCCTGCAATCCAAGCATACTGTTTCTTATCTCCATTGTGAAACAGTAGACCAACTTCCTCTTGGTAGTCTGGATCAATTACCTCAGCCAATACTGTAACTCCTCCCTTCTTGGCCTAGTGACTCAGAAACATGAGGATCCCATAGTGGTCAGTGGCAGTCTTAACTTCCAGTGCAATGGAATCATTGCTGTGCCTCCTGGTGGAAGATTCCTCCTTCTGGGACTAAGAACTCTAGGCTAGCAGAGCATGAAGTCATGGGAACAAGAAGTCAAACTTTTGTTATTTGGTCACCAGGGATAATGGTGAGCTGTGCCATTCTCATTTCCACCACTTGGTTTTTTAATTTGTAAATCCTGAGTATAGGTGAAACAGCACCGTATGTTGGATGCCAATTCAGAGTATATACAGCCTTCTGTGCAAACTTATCTCATACCTTCAAGACACTGCACCTAATTGGTGCTGTAAATGCCTCTTCAAAGGGGCCATTTGAAAGTTCTGTGAGGCCTACTCTTTCACAACAATGAAAAACATGATAAGAGCATGAATTTTGTGAGTATGGTTCCATTGCTACACTTCTTTGTGAAGTGAGTTCCTTAGTCAAATGCAGTGCTATGTGGAATAACAAGATAGTGGATGGGTATTCTGCAAGTCAATAAACAATAGTTTTGGCAAAATCATTGCTTTCAGGGAAAGCAAATCCATATCCACAGTAAGTGTCTTTCCAGTAAGGACAAAAACTTGCCCCTTCCATTATGGAAGTTGTCCAGTATAATCAACCCTGCGCCAACCGGCTGGCTGATCATCCTGTGGAATGGTACCATACTGGGCCTCAGGGTTGGTATCTGCTATTGGCATATTGGGCACTCAGTGGAGGCCATAGCTAGGTCAGCCCTGGTGAATGAAAGTCCACATTACTGAGTCCATGCTTAACCTAAATTTCCTGCCAGGATGGCCAGGGGCTGTAGTGCTGTAGCTGTCCAGTTTTAAATGGTACCTGCCTGTTGTGCAGAACCATCTGTCAACCAGGCCCCAGTCTATTCTTCCCCTGCCAACTGCTAATAGGTACTCCCCATCAGGTGCTGGCTTCGAGACAGAAGGCAGTGCAGGAGGAGAAGATACCATTGGCATTTGGGCGACTTCTTCCAATAACTTAGTTGTGTTTCTGGATCTGCTTGGGATCAATCATGTATATGGCACTTCCATTTGACAACAGAGTATTGCTACTCAACCTTATGGCTTGGTGGGTCAGATAATACTCAGCTTATCATAGGCAGCTCGGGTTACACAGTAACTTGTGGCCAATGTCCATCATGCAGTTTCTACAAAGGCCAAGTAGTAGGCTAAGGGCTGTCTCTCAAAAGGAGAGTAGTTATCTGTAGGTGATGGCATGGCCTTGTTCCAAAATTCTAAAGGCTGACATATGATCCACTTATTGGGGCCTCATAAAGGCTCCAAAAAATTCCTCACTGCCATTGATACCTGAGGAACCACTGGATCTTGATGACCTGGTCTGAGTGGCAGAGCAGCTTGCACAGCATCCCAGGCCTGCTGCAGAGTTGTCTCCTGGACCCTCTGGAAACTAGCAGCCTTTCAGGTCATTTGGCAAGTGGGATGCAGTGATGCACCCAGGTAGGGAATATGCTGCCTCCACAATCTAAAGAAGCCTCTATTCACTGTGTCTTTTTCCTGGTTGTGGAAGGAGCCAGATGCAAAAACGTACCATTTACCTTAGAAGAGATATCTCAACATGCCCTAGCCACTGGGCGACTAACAATTTCCGGAGGTAGAAGGCCACTAAATTTTAGTCAGATTTATTTCCCATTATCTGACAAGTAATTGGCAGTTTTGTTCCTGGGGGGGGGGAAATTCCAATACAGAGAAAGGAGAAACTCAGACTCATAACATTAAGACAGTCCCAGGAAAAGTTGGGATGGGCCAGCATCTGCAGTTCCTGAAGCCAGAGAAAAATACACACCCTATATATATGCATTTATTTGTGTATTAACGCTTCATTTTTCTCATAGTGTATCATATTTGATGGCTTTGGATTGTCCTGGTTGATTAACTCCCCCAGGGCTGATATAGCCCCTTTCGTGCAGGTGAAGGAATGCAAGAAGGGGGTGGGTGCGGCCATAGGTGGGGAAAGGAGGATCGCCAGAAAAGGATCACCATCCCCCCTGGAGGGCAGTCAGGTGAGAGGTGCCCAGCCAGCCAGTGCAGGTGCCCCAATCAGTATGAAGTTACCCAGTAAGAGGGCTCGTGTGATGCCAAGTCAGGAATTGGCAGTATCCCTGGCACAGTCCAGTGAGAGCCAAATTCTGTCATCAGCAGAGAGGGCACAGCTGTCCCAGTGTTGGCTGAAAATGAGGGGAGATACAGAGAGTGAGGATCAGCTGTGGCTCTAGAGGAAACTCAGCAAGGTGAGGAAAGAGACATTAACAGGAAGTAACCGGGACTTAACTGTAAACGTGGACTAGTGGCGGAATGTTGGCAAAGGCATTACCCGCAAGCTGGAAGGTTGGCTGCTCAGTGGGTGGCTGAAATGACCCTGTGATGAAAATTTTCATTGACTTTAGTGCAGAGTGGTCAATGAGTAGGTGTGCAGAAGCCATAAATAAACATGGAACATGAAGCCACCTAGGGCAGCAAGAGCCACCAGATGTACTGAGGCTGAGAAATAAATAGTCACATGAGGATGTAAAATGAGTTGAACAGACTTGGACTTAGCGGTAGTAGGCTTGGAGTTCCTTGATTATGAGCAATGGCAGGCCGGAATGGGACAGGATCTAAAAGACTCAGAAACAAGTAGTAAGGTCTGAAGACACTGGGTGTGCAGGAGGTGATGTCATAGGTGCAAATCTGGATATTGGAGATGGCCCAGTCAAACCTAAGTTTTTAGTTCTATCTGTCCTAAGTGACTTGCAAGCACAACTGAGGTGTCAAGTGTTTCCAAGTGGCACAGGTTGTAGAAACAGCGATGGAGGTGGCCTAAGAGACAGATAAAGTAATTGTGGCCTGAGGCTGCCTTCCTGCCTTAAGTCTTTAAGAATGAAACTGCAACCTAACTTAATATATAAAGAAACCGGAAACCCAACTGAGGAGTATGTTTTGTGTAGAAAATAGCTGAGTCTTGGGCACTAACAGCAACCAACCTTCAGCCACCCACAGGCTGCCAATTGTTCAGACCTGCCCCCAAAAGGCCAAGGCCGAGCTCTAACCAGTGTAGCAGTCTGTGTATCTCATTTGTGTTTGCTGTCTCTAAATGCTCTCTGCCCACATTGTGGAGCAAATCTTTGACCTCTTCTACTCTCAAAGGCTGTCTGACCTGTAAATTATTCATTGCACAATTAAACTTTGTTAAATTTCGTTTTTCTAAAGTTTAAGACTGGTGAGAGAAATGCACCTGTAAAGGTCTTGCTAGGTGAAGATGTAGTCAGGGTTGGGGGGACAGTCTATGTGACCATGCGAATGAAAGACAGAAATTGTAACATGAGAGCGTCTTTCAGCAGGTGGAAAAATTGGTGTGTAGTCTGGAAGGGCATGAAGCGGTCACCAGGGCCAGAAGTCACACATGCTGTTGTGCATGAGACAGCTGCGTACAGATTGGAAAGACGTAAGCTGCGTCAGGGACTGGGTGACTCTTGCAAAAGTTCTAGCCTGTAAAGTTGTCATAGCAGTAGAGGATTCTCCAGAAAAGCTAAGAATAAAGGTGAGGAGGTGTCCGTGGAAGCTGATCGAGCCTGGAAGCTTTGCCATGTGGTGGAAGAAAGCAGACTCCCTATAGGCAGGGAAGAAGCTCTGTGGCAGAGAAAAGCTACCTGTGGTCAAGCAGGTAATGGTATTAGCCAGCTGCATTGTCAGATGACAGAGTTCATGGGGTGGGAAAAAAGTAGCAGTAAAGTCTCAGTTTCTGTTTATCACAAGGAAAGACATGGGTGCCAGGGGAAAGGTGTCATGAAGTCAATGTTGCAATAGGTGTCCTTCTCTGCTATTAATTCTTGGAATTTTTGTCAGTAAAGCCGTTGAGGCAATGCAGTGTCAAAAATCAGAGTAACAACGGTCAAATCTAGGAGTCCCCCTTTAGATACCACAATAAAAGTAGTTGGTTCAATAAAAAAGGGACCCTGTGTCAGCCCAGTCCAGACAGAGCAGGAGTAGTTGCATCCACAGGGGTCTGACAGGGTCCAGTGTCAGCCTCTGCATGAGGAATGTGGGGGCACCATTCCAGAGTTTCTGATTCGGACCATAAGTGGGAGCACAGCCCACAAGCTTGCTGACAGAGCAGTAGGAGCAAACATCACGGCCTTTCTTCCAAGACTCGTGATGCATCGCTTCTCGGCCCTTTGGCTAAGATCATGTGTCGTATCTGTTCTTCTCAGTTTAATATCTGATCTGTCCTCTATGCAAGACTGGAAATGCTAATCATGCTGGCATTTTAGCAGGATGAGCACAGTCCTGTTCTCATTAATCAGTCATTGCTGTATTATTGGGAGGAATTACCAGAGGGGAACGTGGCACAGCAGGGACAGTTTGGGTCTGGGGTTTGCGGCAGACAAGATGGAATCAGTAACCAGGCCTCACAGTGCAGGTTAATCTAATTTTTATGCTCTCCTCAAAATTTAAATATTTATGATGATGAATTCAAGTATAATTATAATAGGCATGTTTTCCAAGTTGAAGACTAAATGTCAAAAAGAATGTTCCAGAATCCTTTGATATGAAATATCATAGTGGAAGTCACTGGATCTCAAATACATTCATGTAAACTAACTCTTCTGGCCAAATTAGAAATAATGTCTGGTTGTTATCCTACATATTACCTACCATATTGGTGGTGGAATCACCCTCAGTATTAGATATTTTCATGCAGTTTTGCTGTGTCTAATAACAGCTGTGATGATATCAGACAAAAGACTCTTCATAGTTCAAAAGCATTTTTTAAAAAGAACATAGAAAACAAGTAAAGTGAATACATAGAATTATGCACCTGCCGATGGGAAGGTAATTTCAAATACAGACATGGAAACTGAAAGTGAACCACTTCATTTCCTGCATGGAAACAACGCACAGTATTTTATTTGTAATTTAGGTAACAGAACTAAGATTTTATGTAGCATTTACAACATCTTATATCATAATGTAGGATTTTATTGCTCTTTACCAGTCTTCTCTGAATTTCTACATATAGGCTTCTATGATATAAGTGGGGAAAATATACTGACACTGCTCTAGGGCTCTCCATTCTTAACCAAACCCTCTTATACACTGATGGGGCCCATGGCCTTTATTCTAAAAATGAATTAAAATCAAAATGAAAATTAAAAACTACCTAGCTCTATTTAAACAATGAGAAATGTTTTTTTCTGATTAGATACATTTCCTTTCAATGTACAATAAGAGACTTTTAACAGTTTCTTCGCTATCCAATGAGCCAAAGTAAAATTCAAAATAATCAATAAATTGAAAAATTTAGAAATTAACTTTGAGTTTTTTCTAAGTTTTTAAAACTTTCTAGTTTTTAAAAATGCTACAATGTTCATGATATACTTTGCTCTGGTTTAAATATGTGCTCCAAAATTGTCTTGGAAAATTAATAGCCAATGCAGTAGTGTTGAAATGTGGGAACTTTAAGAGGTGATCAGGTCATGAGGGCTCTGCCCTCCTGAATTCACTAATACTGTTACCAGAGGAGCAGTTTAGTTATCACAGGATGGGGTTCCTGATAAAAGAATGAGTCCTTCTGTCTTCCACTTCCTCCCCTCCTTGCCAACCCCTTCCACCATGGGATTATGCAGCATGCAGGCCCTCATCAGATGTGGTCCCTCAGTCTTGGACTTCTTGCCCTCCAGAAGCAGGAGACAAATAAATTTCTTGTCTTTATTAATTACCCAGTCTCCAGTTTCCTGTTATAGCAGCACAAAATGGACTAAGACACAGTCCTCATTTATAGTACATGCTAAGTAGGAAAACATCAGAAAGGATAATGGAAAATTACTACAAAATAGTCCTAATGCATTGCACTGGAGGGGTAGGGATTAGTAAAGTTTTCTAAATTATTTTGTAAATGACGTCAAAGTCTATGGTTTAAATTATTGTGATGTTCAATAACAGAATGCAATTAAGATTGCCAATCAGCTGACATTAAGATAGGGACATTACCCTGGAGTACCCAGATGGGCTCAATGTAATGAGAAGAATCTGTAAATGTGTAATCAGGAGGCAAGAGACTCAGTGTCACAGGGATATAACATAAGCACAACCACTGCTGGCTTTGCAGGTAGTAGGCAGACAGGAGCCAACAATTGCAGATAACTTCGAGAAGCTTGGGACAAAACCCAAAACCAAGAAACCCAAGAAAATGGATTCTCATCTAGAGCCTCCAGAAAGGAATTCAATCTTGCTGACGTCTTCCTTCTCCTCCTCCTTCTCTTAAAACAAATTTTGGTCTTTGACACTGAGGAATGCAATATGATAAATATATGTTGTTTTAAGGCTCTAGGTTGGTAATAACTGTCTAACTCAGATTATCGTCAGATTTTATGAGAAGGTTTTTTTAAACATCATCTTGATATTAATAGAATCTTTTCTCCTTTCTGTCAAAATAAATGAAATTTCATCAAACTGCTGTAAAACTCCATTATATCTCCAAAGAAAAAGTTTTAGGCAATAAGTCTGAATGTTAAAAACCCAGAAAAGATGTAATGGACATAAGATTTTTTTATTAATTGTTAGACTTGGTGATTCTTTTTCCTTTAACATAAATTTAATTCAGTTCCTTTGTGCAAGCACACTTGAGTAAATTTTGTATGCTGAATGTATTTTTAATCAGAGAAAGTAGAATATTAATAAATGCTTCCAAGTAGTGAGGCCCAGGTGTTGTAGGAGCATAGCTAATGGACAGCTGCACAGGCTTGGTTGTGCTTGAGATGGTGTTAGGTGTATAAAAACTACATAACATAAAAAATAATACAGAGAGGCTGATTAGTGAAAAATTTGTATGAGCTAGTTAGGGTTACTCAAGGATCATTGGGTTGAATAAAAATGATAGTAGTGGTAATAATTTTGCCTATAAAAATAACAGATTATCTGAGTTCTATTGTGTTTTTCATAAAACAAGGTATGTTTCATTTTTGCTGTTAAAATGAGAAAAATTTCAACTTATGTTACCATTATCAAATGTCTTTTTTTTTTCCGAGTAGGCTTCTTAGCAAACACTTTCCTCCTTCTCTGTGCATCTCCACACGCCATCTTGAATGTAGGCCTAAGCCCACTGATGTGACCAACAGTGACTTGGCCCGTGACTACATACAGCGATGTTCCTCATTGAAGTTTTTACAGTATTTTCAGAACTGTCTGACTCCCTGGATTTTCAAAATGACTTCAAAGGTGAGGCATTTTTCTACCTGATCAGGGTGATGAGAAATTTCTCCATCTGCACCACCTGCGTCCTGAGCTTGCTCCAGGTCATCACCATCTACCCTAGCACCTCCTGGTTTGCCAGGTTCAAAAAGAAATTCAAGTGTTACAGCTCTTATTTCTCTTTCTTCCTTGGGTTTCTCTGTGTGTCTTTCAGTAATAACCTGATATTCTACACTGTGAGATCTTCCAACTGGGCCCAGACCAATCTAAGGATTCTCAATAAATACTGCTCCCTTTCTCCCAGAAGTTATATGAACAGGAGTCTGTGTTCAATGCTGGCACTCAAAAGAGATACCTCCTTTTTTGTAGGAAATATGGTTCTGTAGTGCATTCATGGTGATTCTCTTGTCCAGGCATCAGAGGCGATCCCACACCTTCGCAGCACCAGCCTCCCCCCAGGAGCCTCACCAAAGAAAGGGCCACCCAGACCATCCTGCTGCTGGTGAGTTTCTTTGTGGTCATGTACTGGTGGATGTCATTATTGCATCCACCTTAAGTGTGTTATGTGGGTATTACACAGTCATCCTAGGTGGCCAGAATCTTGTGGTCAGTCTCTATGCCACTGTCTGTACCTTGATAGAAGTGTGTTCTGATAAAAGAATAAAAAATATTCTGCAAAATATACAATCAAAGCACCATTAATTTTTAACAAAATATTGATGGAAAAAATCTATAGATTCTTCTACCAATTATTCCAGTAGTATAGGATTTGTTATCTGATTTAAATAAAATGTGTAGAATTAACATATACAGACACACACATACACACACACATAACCATTTTTTAATTTGATGCTGCCAAAGGCTATTTGGCTTCTCTAATTCAATGTTCATCAGTGTTTGATATTCCCATACCCAGTCTCATATTCTTTAATTTTCACTTTTATCATTACATACAAAACATTACTTTTCTCTTAAAATACAGTCCTAGGAAGCTCCTATTTGTAACTAAATCACTTGGTGTTTTTACCTTTGAAATTATTTTAATTTACCCATTTTTGTTAAAGTTATTTTAGTTAAGCATTCAATTCTACGTTTAATGATATTTTCTCTCAGCATTGTTTATATTTCTATTTTTAGCTTCACATATGCTATGGAAATTTTGTTCTCATTTTCATAGGTTATCTTTGTTCTCAGTCATTTTCAGTGTTCCCCTCTTCTTTGGTGTTACACAGCTTGAATACTATTTTGTTTAAGCCTTTTTAAAAAATTATTCTCATTTTGACACACTGCATTTTTTTAACTGAGTGGATTGAAGGATTTCTAGATTCATGTCTGGTTTTCAATTTTAGAAACTTATACGTAACCAATGCCTTGACTATTACCTTGCATTTTTTTTATATATCTAGATAAATAAAGAGATGGGGTCCATTTGTTTTTATTATATTCTTCACCTATGTATATTTGTATTTCCCATAATGTTTCCTTTTTTTACTGTATTTGACTACGTTGTGTTCAATATTCCAGTTTACTTATCTCATTAGATCAGTATAATTTAGTATTTTATCCATATGTTGTATATTAAGTTACTTAATTATATTTCCAATTGTTTACTTTCTATTTGGCTCTTTTAAAAATATGGCTTGTCTAGCTTATAATTTCTTATTTTTTCCACATTATATGTTTTTTCCACATTTTATATTTTTTCCTATTGGATTGACTTACACATTTTAATCATTATTGCTATATCTGAAATTTATGTGATATTGAATTTCTTCTGACTCTCATCCTCATAATTTATTTCTTCATTTGCAACATAAATTATAATTTGGTTCTTATATAGGAGAGATTTTTCATTTGTGATGTCTGCAGTCAGTCTTAAAAGAGTAGATTTTTAGATGTTTATAACACAGAAGATTACAAATATGTGAAGTGATGGCTTTGTTATTTAGCTTAATATTTTCCCAATATTCACCTACACCACAAGATCACATTGCAACCAAGATATACCATTATTTTTTAATTAAAAATAAAATTTTTTCAAAGTTGATGATTTTTTCCAATGAATCTTTAAGCTATTCATTTTATATTCTTGTATCTTAAGCCTATATATATTTAATGGCTTAGAATAGCGCCTAACATATTGTGTGTCCTGAATGCTAACCACACTTATTATCAAATTATCTCTTGTACATATCATTCTTCAAATACAGTATTATTTTGTATTTTTCCTTATTAAAAGTTTTCTTCTCATCTAAATATTACTAACAAAATATAAGGGGCAGCCTTGCTTTCCCTGATTTATAGATTTCAAAGTCCAATGGCAGTTTCACTAATTTTTTATCTACCTCACTTAATAAATGTGAATTTTTTTGTGCGTGGGTTTTTTTATTTCAGAATATTAGTAGGATATAAATGATTAGGTTATATATATTGCCTTTGCACTTCCTGAGCCAGAGCTACAAGCATTCCCCTCCCCCAGACCGTGTGCAACTCACCCATCAGGCATGAATATACCCATTCCCTCCTCCCTGCCCCAACACCCAATGAATGTTTCTTTTGCACATAAATCTTGATCACTAAGTACAGATTTTATGGTGAGTAAGTACCTGTGGTGCTTGTTTTTCCATGCTTGTGATACTTCACTTAGGAGAGTGGGCTCCAGCTCCATCCAGGAAAATACAAGAGGTGCTAGTTCACCACCATCATTTTGTGGCTGAGTAATACACCATGGTATACATACCCCATATTTTATTAATGCACTCCTGTATTGATGGGCACTTGGATTGTTTCCACATCTTTGCCATTGTGAATTGTGCTATTATCAACATTCAGGTCCAGATGTCTTTGTTACACAATGTCTTCTTCCTTTTGTATATGCCCAGTAGTGGGATTGCTGGATCAAATGGTAGTTCTACTTTTAGTTCTTTGAGGTATGTCCATATTACTTTGCATAGAGGTTGTACTAGTTTGCAGTCCCCCCAGAAGTGTATGACTGTTCCTATCTCTCCGCATCCATGCCAACATTTATTGTTTTGGGACTTCTTGATAAAAGCCATTCTCAGTGAAGATAAGTGATAGCTCACTGTGGTTTTGATTTGCATTTCCTTGATGATTGGACATGTTGAGCATTTTTTCATATGGTTCTTGGCCATTCGTCTATGTTCTTTGGAAAAGTTTTTGTTCATGTTTTTTGCCCACTTCTTAATGGGGTTGTTTGATTTTTTTCTAGCTGATTTTCTGGAGTTCTATATAGATATTAGTTAGCAGCCTTTTATTAGATGTATAGCATGCAAATATTTTCTCCCATTCTGTAGGTTGTCCATTTGCTCTAGTGATAGTTTCTTTGGCTTTGCAGAAGCTTTTAAATTTGATCAATCCCATTTATTTATTTTTGTTGATGGTATCATTGCTTTTGGGGTCTTCCTCATAAATTCTTTGCCTAGACCAATGTCTATAAGAGTTTTTTCAATGTTTTCTTCTAGAATTCCTGTGGTTTAATTCCTTAGAATTAAGTGTGTTATCCACCATGAATTGAATTTTCAGAGCGGTGAGAAGTGTGGATCCTGTTTCAGTCTTCTACATGTGGCCAGCACCATGTAGTGAATAAGGATTATTTTCCACAGTGTGTGTTTTTCTCTGCTTTGCCAAAGATCAGAAGGCTATATGAGGATGGTTTTATATCTGGGTTCTCAGTCCTGTTCCATTGGTCTCTGTTTCTGTTCTTGAGCCAGTATCATGCTGCTTTCATTACTATAGCCTCGTAGTATAGGTTGAAGTCTGATAAATTGATGCCTCCCAATTTGTTCTTTTTGCTTAATGTTGCTTTAGCTATATGGGGTCTTCTCTGGGGTCATACAAACTGTAGAATTATTTTTTCTAGATCTCCAAAAAATGATGTTGGTATTTTATTAGGGATCACATTGAATCTGTAGATTACTTTGGGCAGTATAGACATTTAAACAATGTTGATTCTGCCAACCCATGAGCATGGTGTATGGTTTTCCTCCTGTTTACGTCCTTTGCTATTTCCTTCCTTAGCATTTTATAGTTCTTCCTGTAGCGGTCTTTCAGCTACTTAGTTAAATATATTCCTAGGTATTTTATCTTCTTTGTTGCTATTGTGAAAGGTACTGAGTCTTTGATTTGGTTCTCAGTTTGTCTGTTGGTGTATATGAATGGTAGTGATGTGTGGATGTTGATTTTGTAACCTGAGATTTTGCTGAACTTAGTTATCAATTCCAGTATTCTCTTGGCAGAATCTTTGGGGTTTTCCAGACATTAGCTCACATCATCTGTGAAGAGCAATAATTTGAACTCTTCTTCCCCTGTTTGGATGCCCTTGTTTTCCTTCTATTGTCTGAATGCTCTGGTGAGGAATTCCAGCACTATGTTGAAGAGAAATGGTGATAAAGGGCAACCTTGTGTGGTTCCAGTTCTAAGCAGGAGTGCTTTCAATTTTTTCCCATTTATTATGAGGTTCGCTGTGGGTTTGTCGTATATGGCTTTTACCATTTTGATGTAAGTCCTGTCTATGCCTATTTTGTTAAGTGTTCTTATCATAAAAGGTTGCTGAATTTTATGAAATGCTTTTTCAGTATCTATTGAGATGATCGTATGGTGGTTTTTACTTCTGTTTATATGTGCATTATATTTATAGATTTACATATATTAAACCATCCTTGCATCTCTGGAACGAAGCCAACTTGAGCATGATGGATTTTTTTGATATGGAGCTGAATTTGATTTGATAGGATTTTATCAAAAATTCTCACATCTATATTCCTAAGGGATATTGGCGTGCAGTTTTCTTCTTTTGTTGAGTCCGTTCATGGCTTTGCTATCAGGGTGACGTTGGCTTCATGAAATGTGTTCAGGAAGATTCCTTCCTTCTCAATATTGTGGAATAATTTCTGTAGTGCAAGCACGAGTTCTGGTTAGTAGTTCTGGTAGAATTCAGGTGTGAAACCATCTGGTCCAGGACATGTTTTCTTAGGAAGGTTTTTTATTGCTGCTTTAATTTCAGTACTTGATATTGGTGTGTTCAGGAATTCTATTTCTTCCTGATTAAGCCTAGGGAGTTTGTGTGTTTCTAAGAATTTGTCAATTTGCTCCACATTTTCAAGTTTATGTGCACAGAGGTTTTTATAAAATTCAGAAATGATATTTTCAATTGCCATGATATCCATTGTATTTTCTTCTTTTTTATTCCTGATTGAGTTTGTTAGAGTCTTTTCTTTCCTGCTTCTGGTTAATCTAGTGGGAGGTGTGTCAATTTTGTTTATCTTTTCAAAGAACCAACTTTTTCTTTCATTAATCTTTCATATAGTTCTTTTTTTACGGACTTCATTTAGTTCTCTTCTGGTCTTGGTTATTGCTTTGCTTCTGCTGGGTTTCGGATTGGTTCACACTTCTTTATCCAGTTCTTTGAGTCAATTCATTAGATTGTTGGTTTGTGATCTTTCAATCTTTTGGTATAAGTATTTAAAGCTTTGAATAGTCCTACAGGACTACATTAGCTGTGTCCCAGAGATTTTGATAATTTGTTTCCTCCTCATCATTTAGTTGAAAGAATCTTTTGATTTCCATCTTAATCTCCTCCTTGACCGAATAATCTTTCAGCAGTAAGTTGGTTAGTTTCCATGACTTTGTGTAGAGATGAACATTTCTGTTGGAGGTGTTTCTAATTTTATTCCACTGTTGTCTTAGAAGATGAATAGTAAAATTTCTATTTTTTTAAATTTTTGAGACATGTTTTGTGGTATAGGATGGTCACTCTTACAGAGTGTCCCATGAGGTGATGAGAAGAATGTATACTCAGTGGGTTTGGGGTAGACAGTTTTGGTAAATGTTTTTAGTCCCATTTGTTCTAGAGTTCTGCTTAAGTACAATGTTTCTTTATTTTCTGTTTGTAAGATCTCTCCTATTCCATCAATGGGGTATGAAAGTTTCCACATATTACAGTGCTGTTGTTTATTATTTTGTTTAGATCAAGTAGGTTTTGCTTTATGAATCTGGGCACACCTTTGTTCGAAACATAAATATTTATAATTCTTATGTCTTCATGTTGAATTGTTCCCTTTACCATTATATAATGACCATTTTGTCTTTCCTTTCTTTTGTTGATTTGAAGACTACATTATCTGATATGGAAACTGATATACCTGGTTTCTTTTTGTATCGATTTGCATGCAATATTCTTTTGCATTCCAACACCTCGAGTCTGAATGAGTCCTTTTGGGTAGATGTGTTTCCTGAAGACTGCAGATATTTGGCTTCTACATATTTATCCATTCAGCCAGTCTATATTTCTTCAGTGGGCAGTTGAACCTATGCACTTTTATTGAAAGAATTGATAAGTGGGGTGGAATTCTGTTCATCCTGTTGAATAGAACTTTGTTACTTTCTTTTATGGCTGGAGTCACTGTGGCGTCTGACCTTTGACCCTTAGCATTTGGATGATTGTACACTGGTATCTATTGTTCTGCTCTGGTTGTAACACAGTTCTGAATAGTTCCTGCAGAGCTAGTATTGTTTTGACAAATTCCCTCATGTGTTTGCTTGTATGAGAAGTTATTTATTTCCCCCTCATATATGAAACTTAGTTTTGTAGCATACAAAATTTGAGGGTGGGCATTATTATGTTTGAGCAGACTGAGAATGGGGCCCCATTCCCTTCTAGCTTGAAAGGTTTCAGTTCAGAAATCTGCAGTTACACTGATGGGTTTTGCTTTGTAAGTCACTCGCTGCTATCACCTTATGGCTCATAGGAGGGCTTCTTTCATGTTTATTTTGTCCAGTCTGAGGAATATGTCTTGTGATGTTTTCTTCTTTGTGATGAATCTCCCAGGACTCCCTTGAGGTTTTTGTACCTGGATATCTAGATTTCTGGAAAGGACAAGGCAATTTCCTTCAATTATTCCCTCGAATAGATTATCCAACCCATGTGTATTTTCTTCTTCACCCTCATGGATAGATATCATTCTTATGTTAGGCCTCTTTATATAATCATGTATTTCTTGTAGGCTTTGCTCTTTTCTCTTATTTCTCTCTTCTATCTCTGTGAGTGACTTGTTGAATTGAAAGATATTGTCTTCAAGCTCTGAGATTCTTTCTTATGCTTGATCTAACTTATTCTTGAGGCTTTCCACTGTGTTTTGTAATTCCTTAAATGAGTTTTTCATTTCCAGAAGTTCTGCTTGATTTTTAATATTTCAATTTCATTAGTCAATTTTTAATTCATTTCCTGAGTTTTTTTTGTAGTTTCTTTGTGTTGGGTTCCCACTTTATGTTGCATTTTATTGAGCTTACTTACAATCCATGTACAAAGTTCTTTATCTGTCATTTCAATGTTCTGATTTGGGTTGGTATTCATTGCTAGGGAATTGATGTTCCCATTTGATTCTTCATACTTCCAGAGTTCTTATGCTGATTCCTTTTCATTTTGAGAAGCAGTTCCTTCTTACCTTTTTATTTTCTTTTGTATAGATAATGACATTCCCTGTTTAATATCTGAGCTAGTAGGTGGTGCTTATGGGAAAGAATTGACTGCACTCTGTATAATGAGTCAGTAAATATAGTAAAAGGGCATGCAAATTGACCTCCCTGTCAGTAGCTGGTCCTTGGTGGGAGGAATAAGCTTCAGTTTTGTTTTTGTGTCCTGTTGGCAGCTCTAAATTCTCCACAGAAGCATTCTAATGCCCCAGGTGGTGGATGGGGCCCTGGAACTTCCAGGCATGGTCTTATTCTCCACCTCATAAATATGAGTTTTAAGTAATAAAATCATATTCATAGTCATTATTCTAACAATGGAGAGAATTTTGAGCCATTTATTGGTTGGCCTGAACACTCACGCTTTATTTTGATTCCAGACAATTACATGTCAAGTGCCTAGAAGATTCGTTTTTATGAAATATAATAAAATAGAAATAAATGTATTGGTAGCCATAAATTATGAAAGTAAAGAAATTGATATCAATAGATGTATAATGAAATAGAATATACAGTCATATAATAAAAAGTAAATAAAAATATTTCTATATAAAAAAGTTCCATATCAAATTGTGTAAATTGTAAAATCCATGAATATTTAATGAAGAATTAATATTAATTCTTTATAAAAGCATTCAGCAGTAGGAGATGTAACAGTTCGTAATTCCTTGTTTAGCCAGCATTACCATGATGCTAAGACCATACAAAAGGATCACAAGTAAAGAAGAATATGGGCCTATATTCCATATAAATATAGACACAGAAATCCTCCTAAATACTAGTAAATTGAACTCAGCAACATATAATGATTATATTGTATGACTAGGATGTTTTCACAAATGCAATGTTAGATTATTATTCAAAAATCAACCAATATATTGCAAAATATTATTTGAGTAATAAAGTAATAATTTAAATAGGCAGAGAAAAATTTTGACAAGTCCAACACCTACTTATGATAAAATTCCCAGAAAATTACTAGAAGAGAATTTCTGAGACTCTAAAGTACATCTATGAAAACCTATAGCTAATCTCATTCTTCATAATTAGAGACTGCGTGCTTTACCCATAACTTTGGGAATAAGACAAGAATTTCTTCTTTTATTACTCTTTTCAACATTGTACTGGAAGTATCAGCCAGAAAATTATACTTGAAACGCAAAATTCTTCAATTAGAAAAGAAAAAACAAAACAGACTTTTCTCACACATTTCAAAACATTGTATAAAAATGTGTAAGGAATTTAATTAAAAAAACTCATTAAGCTAATAAACATGTTCATTGTCGAAAGTTATAAGATCAGCAAACAAAATTTAATGTACTTTTTTATAAAAGCAATGAACAAATGTAAATTAAACTAAGAAAATCATTTTATTAATAGTAGCATCAAAAAGAAGCATTTAGAAATAAATTTTTAAAAATAAGTGCAAGTACTTTATAGGCAAAAATTATTAACAAGGCTGAAAGAAATCAAAGAAGTGAATATATTGAGATATATTTAATGTCCAAGGGTAACAATACTTAATACTAATATGAAAATACCCAAAAAATTGATCTATGGATTCAATGCAAATTTTCAAAAGAGTTTTCTTTTTTTTTTTTTTTGACACAGAGTCTCACTCTGTTTCCCAGGCTAGAGTGAGTGCCGTGGCGTCAGCCTAGCTCACAGCAACCTCAAACTCCTTAGCTCAAGCGATCCTCCTGTCTCAGCCTCCCGAGTAGCTGGGACTACAGGCAGGCGCCACCATGCCCGGCTAATTTTTTCTATATATATTTTTAGCTGTCCATATAATTTCTTTCTATTTTTAGTAGAGGTGGGGTCTCGCTCTTGCTCAGGCTGGTCTCGAACTCCTGAGCTCAAAGGATCCGCCCACCTTGGCCTCCCAGAGTGCTAGGATTACAGGCGTGAGCCACCGCGCCCAGCCAAAAGAGTTTTCTTTAACTGAAATTTAGAAGCTCCCCCTAAACTTCATATGAAAATAAAATCATATACACACAAGAATTTTGAAAAACTTCTGACATGAATTAATACAACAATGTTACAGTAACGAAATATATAGTACTAGCATAAGGATAGATTTATGTAGACCAAAAGAATAGAATAGAAGGTCCATTAATAAACACATTAATTTGTGGTAAAATTGATTTTGTCAAAGATGCTACATAATTGTAATGGGAAAAAATTCTCCTCAACAAATGATAGTGGAAAAAGTAAGTATGGACATGCAAATAATTGTAGTTTTACCCCCTAATCCAAATCACACACATACAGAAATACTCAAAATGGATTATATACCTAAATGGAAGAGAAGAAACTGCAAAATTTTGGGAAAAATTTTAGAGCACCTTTTTGTGATCTTGACTTAGGGAAAAAATTTTTTTTTAGATATTACAATAAAAGCACAATCAAGAAAAGAAATAATCAATTATAACTTATCAAATTAAAAAATTATTTTAACACAATAAAAAATATTAAAAGAAAAATTTCTTATTGAGAGAAAATATTTTAAATCTTATAGCTGTTTAAGGTTTAGGAGAGAGAATATATATAGAACTCTTACAAGTTAGTATAAAAAACTTTACCAATTAAAAAAGGACAAAATATTTAAAGAGACATTTTTCCTAAGATGTAAAAATTTTCTTGTAAAATATGCTCAAAATATTATTCATTAGGGAAATGATAATCAAACCACAATAATAAAATCATGAACACCCACTAGAACGGTTATACTCAATACAGGAGTTCAGAGCATCTTACTTGAATGTGTTTCCTGAAGGGTGGGTGTGCCTTACTAAATTCTGTTCAACTTCTATTGCCCTTGGCACAGTGTTATGTACATGATTTAACATGATAAATGCTCCCTCAGTAAATGCATGAATATCTGCAATGTCCAAGTTTGACTCTCTCAGAGTTAGGCTCCTTTTTCACCAGCCCAGCCAGAATTCTGCCTGGCCAGAGTTAAAATGCTTGTGGTTGTCACCTAAGCTGGCAGAGGGTTTCCAATATATATGAGATAAGTGTCTTCTTCTTAGAGAATTTCTCCTCGACAGAGATCCCTGTTCACAATGTTAATAAATGCTTCCTGTGCCAACTTGAACCTCCTGATATTATCAATGATCTCCATTATGAGGTGGTCAGAAGAAGAAAAGGGGCTTTGAGATTCCCTCATTTATTCGCCCAATACCTCTGCCTCAAGAACTCACCCTGCACCAGGTGCACTGGTGGACACACCATATGGTACTGAAAACGACCAAGTGGTCCCTGATCCCCTTCCAGGAGCCCAGAGTCTGAGGACAGCTGGATGAAAGCAAAGACATGTGAAAGAAAAAAGCAAGTACTGGCCGGGCGCGGTGGCTCACGCCTGTAATCCTAGCACTCTGGGAGGCTGAGGCGGGTGGATCGCTCAAGGTCAGGAGTTCGAGACCAGCCTGAGCAAGAGTGACACCCCATCTCTACTAAAAATAGAAAGAAATTATATGAATAACTAAAAATATATATAGAAAAATTGGCCGGGCATAGTGGCGCATGCCTGTAGTCCCAGCTATTCGGGAGGCTGAGGCAGTAGGATCGCTTAAGCCGAGGAGTCTGAGGTTGCTGTGAGCTAAGCTGACACCACGGTACTCACTCTAGCCTGGGCAACAAAGTGAGACTCTGTCTCAAAAAAAAAAAAGGAAAAAAGAAAAAAGCAAGTGCTATATTGAAAATCATGTAGGACTTTGGGAAGGAGGGCTGGGGAGTAACTGCATGCAGGGACCCAAATGCCTCACTAAGGTGACACTTATGCTGTAACCAGAATGACAACAGGAAGCCAGCCCTGCACAAGTCTGGGAACAGTGTGTCAAGGAGAAGCCACCCCTGGTACGGAGACTTACAGGTAGAAGGAACTTTGGGAGAGGAGATTAGAAAGGGACCAGTGGGGCCGGAAGGGGCCCGGGGAAGAGAGGAGCAGAGGGAGGGAGGATCCTGGGGCATGAGACAGGAGGGGAGTGATCTGCTTCTCTCTGACAACACTGCCCCAAGACATAGTACTTTAAAACAACTATTTAATATCTCATAATTCGTGTGGACAAGAATCTGGGCACAGTATGGGGGGAGCCTCTGCCTCATTGCCCCAAGAAGATTTAGTAACTCATTGTTCCCCTAGATAGAGTTAAAGGATCTGTAGTAGCCTTTTAGAAGATTTTGACCTTAAAGCAAACTGCCTGCCCTGGGCAATGGGAGCCTGTATAACCTATAAAATACCTGTGTGGAGTTTCAGTCTTTGATATATTTTTGTGGGAAGAAATATATCTATCCGGACACCCTCCTTTTGCCTGTTTTCATAAACCTTTACTTTATAAACTATATCTTTGGCTCTGTGTATTATTATTATTATTTATTTCTGTTTCCTACTATTTTTTTCATCCTTTGCGATGACCCCTGCCTGAGAGACCTGATCAGAAGAGAAAAAAACTTCTTTGTGGGAAGTGTAGCTAACACCCTGCAATGGTCAACATAACTAAGGCAGCACAAAGGAAAAAATCTCTTGCTGAGTCCCCAAAGGAAGTTCAGGGAGAGTTTTGAAGAGGCTTAGGTGGGAAAAAGATGGTGTGTAAGGAGGTAAAAGTGAACATTTCCTTGTGCCCCTGTAGCTCTATTACATGCTTCTTGTTCCATTGTATGTCCCATTAACATGTTAAATCTCCAAGCCTGGGTGTGATTTTTAGCATTCAAATGGGAATAAAATGAGAAACAATCAAGCAAGTTCAATGTGGGAGTCCTATTTGGCTTGAGGTGCTTAGATCTGGATATATCTGCTTTCTTTCAGAGAGTTTCTTCATCTAATGTCAGCATCTTGTTTCACTGGTCTTGAAAAAGTACATTACCCAAGAGACAGGTTATTCAGCCTCCCTCCTTATATGGGTATGGGCTGAGTTCTAGTGGCTAAAGGGTCATTTGTCTTTTTGTTTTTTTGTTTGTTTTTTGTCTTCTACAGCTAATTAGGCTGGGCCATGCTGCCCTTTGTTGCCTCCCTTGGTCAGAACTGAGGCCAAGGCCTTTCCTATGCTGTCTCAGTATTAATGGGTTAATTATTTTCCACTCTCAGATGAAATTTTACTTCAAAAGCCTAGAAGATTTTCACCATGAAAACCCATGTTCTTAACATACACAAGTCCCTAAAGTGGTGTTCCTCGTTTGTGCTCCAGACTCCAAACCTCTGGGAGTTTGTGGTGCTGTCACTGACTATATACATCTTCTTATCCTCCCTAGTGTGAAAATCAGTCTTCCCTGAACCTAGAGGAGGCCAGAATGTGGAATTTCCAGCGAGACACAAAGCAGACACTGGTGGATTCCCTAGCCTCCCAGGGTGGAACTATCTCCTTTTTCACCACCTTCTGGGGCTCCCACTGGGACTTTGCCACCATCTCACAATTCCCGGAGCAGCTGTTTAGCAGGCGAGCATCTGTCCCCTCCAAGGTACAGTGGTGACTCTGCCACATACTAGCTGTGTCATTAGGATACCACTGCAGCTCTCTGAATCTCAGTTTGTCCTTTCAAAAGTGGGGTGATCAAAACATGAACTTCACAGGGATTTTGTAGTGACTAAATGGACTCAGACATCACAAGCAGGTCCCTAGTGCCTGGCTCTGCAGAAAGGCTTCAGGGCATGATGTAGTTGTTCATTTACATTATTTTTTCTCCCCCTCACTGAAGCTCTCTACTAGACATAGACCTCATGTCTCAATGGTCTATGTTTCTCTGTTTACAAAAGCACAAGCAGAGCAAATCTCTTTTTTTGTTTTTGCATTTGTAAAGTACTTTATTTGTGTAGTCACTTTTCTAGATCCTTCGAATACTTTAGTACACAAAGGAAATGAAAATTCCTTAGCCTCAATATTATCTGGGACATAAGACACTCACAGTGGATATCCTAAGGGAGCCGTATCAACAGAATGTGAGATGTCATGCCCTCAATGACTGCTCTAGGTATGCATGCATCCCCCCAGATTCTGACAAGGATGACAGTTCCCAGGATCAACCATAACATTTCAATAGATGCAAAAAAGGATTTGACTAAAGATATTATCTCTCAACAAATTAGAAATAGAAAACATTCACCCCAATTCAATGAAAGCCGTGTATGACAAACACAGAGCTAACATACAAACAAAAGGGCAATAGTAGTTCTAAGGTTTTCCTCTAAGAGCTTGAACAAGTCAAGGATTTTCTCTCTTGCCACTTCTAGTCAACACAGTAACGGATGTGCAAGACAGAGCAATTAAAGAAACAAATAAAAAGCATCCAGATTGGAAAGGAAGGAGGTAAATTGTCCCTGTTTGCAGATCACATCATCTTATATGTAGAAAACTGTAAAGATTTCACCAAAAAATTGTTAGAGCTAATAAACAAATTTGGTAAATTTTCAGGACACAAAATCTACATGTAAAACTCACTAGCACTTATATGCACTTAAAATAAACTATCAGTAAAAGAAATCAAGGAAACAATCCCATCTACAATAGCTATGAAAAAATAACTTAGAAATAATTTTCACAGCAAAGATGAAAGATCTCTACTCTGAGAACTAAAGAACATTAAGTAAGAAATAGAAGAAAACACAAACAAATGGAAACATATCCCTAGTAATGGATTAGCAGGAATACCATTGTCAAAATGTTTATATTACACAAAATGATCTACAGATTCAATGCAATCCCAATCAAAATACCAATGACATACTTCAAAGAAATAAAAATGCTAAAAATGTATATGATTCCAACAAAGATCCTGAATAGTATAAGCAATGGAGTGGCGGGCGGTGGGGGGGAAGTTAGAGACATCACAGTACTTGGTTTTGAAATATACTACAAACCGATAGGAACCCAAAGAATATGGTACTGGAATAAAATCAGACTCATAGGATAATGGAGCAGAACAGGGAACTCGAAGATAAATTTATGCATTTACAATTAACTGATTTTAGACAAAGGTGACAAGAAAACACAACGGGGAAGGAACAGTCTGTTCAGTAAATTTTGTTGGCCAGCCTTCATATCCAAACACAGAAAAATGAAATGAGTTTCTCACATCATAGAAGATAAAAAAACTAACTCAAAATTCATTAAAGACTTAAATGTAAGACCTGAAGCTCTGAAAATACTACAAGAAAATTTAGCATGACAGCTTTATGACATTGATCTAGATAATGATTTTTTGGATTTAACCTTAACATTCCAGGTACCAAGTAAAAACAGGCAAATGGGATTAGTGAAACATTTCTATACAACACCAAGTAGAAACAACAGAATGATTACACAACTTATCAATGGGAAAAATGTGTAAATTATATATCTGACAAGGGGTTAATATCAAAAATATATGAGAAACTCAACTATACAACAAAAATTGAGTAATTATTTCAACATAGGCAACAGACCTAAGTAGACATTAGTCAAAATAAGACATACAAATGGCCAACAGATGTAAGAAAAATTGTTCACCATCAGTAATCATCAGGGAAAGGCAAATCAAAACCACCATATCAACCCATTCCTGTTAGAATGACTATCATTAAAATAGAAAAGATAAGTGTTGGTAAAAATCTGGAGAAAAGGGAACACTTACAAGCTGTTGGTGTGATTGTAAATCAATGCAACCTTATGGAAAAATGCTAGGAGAATTCTCAAAAGTTAAAATAAACTAAACTACCATGTGATATAGCAATAGCGTAATTAAGTATACATCCAAAAATAGAAGATTGTATAGCTGAAGAAACAGCTGTACTCTCACATTTATTGTAGTCTGATTTATAATGGCCAAGATATGGAATCGACCCGAGTGTCCCTAATCAAATGAATGGATAAAGAAAGTGTGTATGTGTGTAATATGTATACATATATAATGGAATATTAGACATAAAAATCCTGTCATTTTCCATCAAATGGATGAACCTGGAGAACATGTTAATTGAAGTGAGCCAGGCAGAGAAATAGAAGTATCTCACGATCTCATTCACATGTGTAATCTAAACAAGTTGATCTCATTAATGTAGAGAGTAGAATGACACTACCAGAGGCTGGAGTTTGTAGGAAGGATGGGAGCTTGGGGAGATAAGTGTCAAAAGGTACATAATTACAGTTAGGCGCATTAAGTTCAAGAGAGCTACTCTACAGCACGGTGACTATAGTTATTTATGACGTAATGTGTATGTATATTTAAAAAATGCTAAAACATGAGATGTTAAGTGTTCTCACCACAAAAATAACCTGTGAGGCACAATACTAGTTAATTGGCAAGAATTAAGTATTTAATAATGTATATATACTTGAAAACATCATGTCTTCCATAAATAAATAGTTATCTGTGAACTTAAAAATAAATGTTGAAAAATTGTGGAATACTGGCAATATTCTAAATATTGCATCTGTGCCTTTGTCATAAGCTTAGCTAAACTCCATCAAAAAATGTAGTTTTTGTGATCTTTTTGTTATTCCATTTCTTTGTCTTAAGTATAGGGACTCTGATATTTACCAGTATGTTCAGAAACTAGTACCAAAAAATGGCAGTGGCCAAATGCACTTTAAACGTGTGGTTCACGGTGTTCCTTGTGCTGACGGGGATGGTCTGGAAGCTACATAAGACTCAGGTGGTGCTAATCGTTCCATCTCTGGTCACACTGTGAACATGAAAAACAAGTTTGCATCCAAAATCACTGAGAAGATGTTTTAATCCAAAACCTGCCGTGATCTCTGAGATTTTTCTAGAGACAATGATGAAACAGTTGACTATGGTTTGGTGATTGAGAATGAAAACAGTGCACTGTGAACTGTACCCATTAAAATAAAGGAAGATATAATAATATAAGAGTGAAAGATTTCTCAAGATTGCAATATCAATCTGGAAAAAAGATTATTCCAAATTTTAAATCCATACAGGTCATTTTATTACTGTCCAACACTTAGCATACACACTCAAAAATAAAAGATTCTCCCTATAAACATAAGTTTTGCTAAAGTATTTCATTAAAAAATTAATTTCAAAATTCATCAGTTACCATTATCTTTCATTCAGAATTTATTTCTATGAAATGCTTTCTCTTAGGATATTTAGGAACTGTTATTTTTCCTTACATAGCATTCACAATATATGGCTCACTCTTATTAATGCTTTACCTAATACAATAATTTTATATTTACCACATTTTGTGTTAGGATCTAATAACATCTTCCTTTTACAAACAAAGACAAAGAATGTTAACTGATTCACTTAACCCCCTTGTCCATGGCTGCTGAATCCTACTTAGCTCACTTAAGTGGTCAGAATGTTGCATTTATAACCTATAAATTGTCTCAAACTCTCCACATAAAAAAAATTGACCACATGAAAAAAAATCCTAAGGTCTCATAAGAACTTATACAGTACTGTGTGAAATGACCTGGGGTGGGGAGAACGGTGAGATAGCTGTAGCCATAGAAATGGCAAAGGAGAAAGACTGAGGTGCATGTGTAGCTGGGGGTGAACATAGACACACAGAAAGAAACTGGACACAATTAGGAAATGAAAAGAAGCAGAATTCCCCTTTCTAAATTCAGACAGTAAATTTTGCAGCCTCTAAACAAGTGATCTCTCTGCACATGCAGAATCGATGTCATTTCTTCACCTGGCTGTTTTGAATATCTTACCTGGAGCCACAAAATCCCTTCAACAGAAATATTCACTGCTAAACATGTAACATCTCTTATACACCTAGTGCTGTCTTGTTTTTTCATTCCAATAAATGTCAAAACAACACAGAAGCCTCTTCAGTGTTTATCTAGATTGGCCCAATAGTCTATCAACTCAATTATGTCAGTTACAAAAAGTGAAAAAGACAGCAACTAAAGAGAAGTTGGCTTAAACAAATTTCACCATTTGAAAAGAAAAAATAAAACTTACTAATTAATACAATTGAAATTAGTATACTCACTATGGCATTACATCTTCAAATTATTTTGGGAACACAATTAAATTTCATAGAAATTATTTGTATAATCCCTGAGTCATATGAATAATATATATATTTTTTTTTTGAGACAGAGTGTCGCTTTGTTGTCCTGGCTAGAGTGAGTGCTGTGGCGTCAGCCTAGCTCACAGCAACCGCAAACTCCTGGGCCTAAGCAATCCTAGTGCCTCAGCCTCCCGAGTAGCTGGGACTACAGGCATGCACCACAATGCCCAGCTAATTTTTTCTATATATATTTTAATTGGCCAGATAATTTCTTTCTATTTTTAGTAGAGATGGGGTCTCGCTCTTGCTCAGGCTGGTCTCGAACTCCTGACCTTGGGCAATCCACCCGCCTCAGCCTCGCAGAGTGCTAGGATTACAGGCATGAGCCACCGCGCCTGGCCTTGAATAATATTTCTTAACTTTTGGAACAATAATTTATTTGATGTAGCATGAACAACAGGCATTTGAAAACAGAGGATTTACATGGGGAGATTCAGAACAAGGAGCCATAAGATTTTAGAGAAATTAAATTCAAAGCAGAGAAAATATATTTACTTTCAGAATCCATGAGGTTTCTAGTTTGGTAATAAATTATCAACATTCCTTTCAATTACCTGTTTTATTCCAATATTTTTCTTTTCTTCTCAAAATACGTACACACATGAACACAATTACTTCCTCCATCATTCTGCACTTAAAGTTTATCTATAGAGTCTATATGGAGTTTTCAGGCCAGGGAGGTTGTACATTCAAAGAAAAATGTACAATTAAAATTTGTAAATAGTCATTCATTATTCAGCAATGTATGGCCTTTCATTACACTCCTTTATAATCTCATTATAACCATTTTAATGGTTCTTTATAGTTGCAAAAAGAAGAAAAAGAATAAAAATATAAGTTATGGAAGCAATATTTTTCAAAGTAACTGAAGCTTAAAGCTCTGCGAAAAAGCTCATTAGTAATGTTATGTTCCAATATGTTACCCAATATTATATTGTTTACATTTGTTATCTGGACTTTGAATAAAGTAGACTAGGTAAGTCTCCGTGGAAGGTTAAGACTTCATTCAATACACAACATGTAACACATTAAGAACAATTTTCTTTTATTAAAACAAATTAAGATCACACATAGTCTTAGTAACAGCATTTCAAAATCTACTTTGTTCTATTACTTAATATACAATTGGTAAAACAATTTACTTCTAAAGTTGAAAATGTCCTCAGCAGAATATTACATGAAAAACCAACCATACAGATTACTTAAAACAGTGTTATGGCTGCATCACAAAGAGCCTCTCCACTGAGATTTTTTTACTGAATATTACATCTTGGTGTCCTTTATATTCCTTGCAAGGGTACAAAAATGATGTCTACATAATTTAGAAAGTTCTTGCATAGCTCTGATGCAGCAAAAGTTGGCCACATCCTTTCACAGAAATAGGAATGAAAGCATAGTAGGAAGTGATTTGAGTGTTGAACTACATCAATGTTTAATTTTTAAACCATCTAAAATCATTTCAATGCAAAATAGCATAATTTGAGTGTAATTATAACCCTCCAGAAATCAATCTTCTGCTCTATGTAAGCCTACATACAAATAAATTATCTATTTTAACTTTGGATTATTCTTCATAATCACCTCTCTGCTTTAACGTCTGAAAGTGTTAGTGCCTTGGTGCTTTATACTCTAAATCCTCTGATGCTTATTTAGACTGAATTTATGATTAATTTTTTTCATATTTCTTGTATCTCTAATATATCTTTTCATATTAATGCTGATGTTTCCAAAGGCATATTTTTTGAACAAATACTTTTCCACATTTATTTTATTTGTAGGGCTTCTCTCCAGTCCAAATTCTGTGAAGTTCAATACAGTTTAAAAAAACTGTTACGGGTTTACCCTCCAGTATGAATTTTGTGTACAATAAATAAGATCTGCGATATAAGTAAATGTATTGCACCAGTCTTTATACTTGAAATTTTTTCCCTATATCAATACCATGGTGCACTCTAAGACTTTTATTTTGTGGAAGGTGTTTCAACAGTCTTTACATTTATACCACTTTTATCCAGTATGACCCCTGTCCTGTCAAGTAATATGTGAACAGTTATTAAAGGATGTGCCACATTGTTTACATTTGTAGGATTTTTCTAGGGTATGAATTCTGTCATGTAGAGTAAGGTAAGAGCACTGGGTAAAGGCTTTGCCACATCAATCACATTTGTAGGGTTTCTCTCCAGTATGAATTTTCTTATGTGTGGTCAGGTGTGAAACCTGGATAAAAGCTTTGCCACATTCTTCACATTTGTACGGTTTCTCTCCAGTGTGAATTCTCTTATGTGTGGTCAGGTGTGAAACCTGGATGAAAGCTTTGCCACATTCTTCACATATGTAGGGTTTCTCTCCAGTATGAATTCTCTTATGTTTTCTCAGGTGTGAACGTTGGATAAAAGGTTTGCCACATTCTTCACATTTGTAGGGTTTCTCTCCAATATGAATTTTCCTATGGGTGGTCAGGTGTGAATGCTGGATAAAAGCTTTGCCACATTCTTCACATTTGTAGGGTTTCTCTCCAGTATGAATTCTCTTATGTATATTAAGGCATGAAAACCACTTAAAAGCTTTGCCACATTCTTCACATTTGTAGGGGTTCTCTCCAGCATGACTTGACTTATGATTAGAAGGGCTTGAGCAAGATTTGAAGACTTGCCACATTCTATATATTTGTAATGTTTCTCTCTACTATGAATTCTTTTACATTCAGTAAAATGTGAACATTTGTTAATGGCTCTTTCACATTCTTTACATTTGAAAGTTTTCTCTACAGTATGTCTTATCTTATGTCTATTTCGTTTTGATAATTTTCTGAAGACTTTCAAACATTTATTACATTTGACGACTTTGCAATGGCTAGCTGTTGAAAATTGGTTAAATCCATTATGATATTCTTTCTGCTCATTATACTCACCCACACTTTCCCAGTCTTTCCTTAAGCTTAAATTATGAAGTCCAGAGCCTTCATAATTTCTCAGTAGAACTTTTTGGAATGAATCTTTCAGGCTTTTTCCCTGGAAAATGGTCTTGGGTGTAATAACAAGACATAGCTGAAAGAAGTAAAAATAACAAATTATCCCACTTGTTTTTTTTCAGCCTTAGATGAACATCTATTACAAATCTAATATATAAAATTATAGCAAGCACATTATCAAGATAGCATAGTAAAGTACCACAGGCCCTAATACAGTAACAGCTACATAACATTAATAAAAAATATACTGACCAAATTGCTTCTGTGTGGATTTTAAAACCAATTAAATGTTTGCAGCATCCCGGGAGAGCACAATGCCAAAAGCAATATAGAGGCGGAAGAAAAGTTTGTTACATTTACCTACCATTGCGTTTCCTAATATTAATATACCATGGTTTATAGGGGTTTAAAAAATCAATTCCTGGATTCTCCCCAGAAGAAGAAAGAGAATTGTGGCAAACATATATATTTGGACTTCTAGGGGCCTTTCCAGAGACTGGTTAGTGTCTCCAGTAATACAGAATGCTGAACATAATTGTGTTGTGCTTTGGAAGGTAGACTGGGTTTGCTGCAAACAAAGGTAAATGAGTGTTACAGCAGCAGAGAGACTTCAGTACAAGTGGCATACAATAGGTGTAGCGAATGATTACAGGGCCTTAAGAAAAAACATGGAAAAATCACTTTACTTGGAAAATAAACATACAATTCCACAGAATAAACATCCTCAGAATAGATGTGGGAGGTTCCAAGAATCTGTAGCCCAAGCAATTCATATCAGAATCTCCCAGGACAAAGCCAATTTGTAAAGATTGTGACAGATGAATTTTTATTTAATCCACAAATATCAACCAAAGATTATAACATACACAAAGTAACAGGATATCCTAGCCCAATAAAAAAACAAAATAAATAATCAGAAATGAACTATAAAGAAATAATGATATATAAAATATCTGAGAAAATTAAAAAGCCCCATCTGAGTAGTGCACAATGAGTGAAATGGAAACAGAGGCAACTCAGGGAAGAGAGAAAAATTAAAACAACAACAAAAAGTATAAAAGAAAACAAACTGTGGAGCTGAAGCAAACAAATAGAAATGACTGACCAATTCTAAAATGTAAGAAAAAGGACTAAAAAATCAAGAAGTTCATTTTTTCATATGTTTGTTAGCCATTTTTATATCTTCTTTTGAAAAATTTCTATTCATGTCCTTTGCCCACTTTTTGATAGGGTTGTTTGATTTTTTCTTACTGGTTTTCCTGAGTTCTAAAAAGATTCTTGTTATCAGTCCTTTATCTGATGTGTAGTATGCGAAAATTTTTTCCCATGCTGTAGGTTGTCTGTTTACTCTCGTGACTGTTTCTTTGGCTGTGTAGAAGCTTTTTAATTTGATGAGGTCCCATTTATTTATTTTTGTTGTTGCTGTGATTGCCTTAGGGGCCTTCTTCATAAATTCTTTGCCTAGACCAATGTCTGTAAGACTCTTTCCTACGTTTTCTTCTAGAATTCTAATAGTTTCCGTCCTAAGTTTTAACTCTGTTATCCACCATGATTTGAGTTTTGTGAGACGTGAAAGCTGTGTCTCCTGTTTTAGTCTTCTACATGTGGCTATCCAGTTTTCCCAGCACCATTTATTAAATAAGGAATATTTTCCCCAGAGGATGTTTTTGTCTGCTTTGTCAAAGATTAGATGGCCATATGAGGATGGTTTTATATTTGGATTTTCTGTTCTGTTCCACTGGTCAGTGTCCCTGCACTTGTGCCAATACCAAGCATTTTTTCTAATCACAGCCTTGTAGTATAGTTTGAAGTCTGGCAAAATGTTCAACATCTCTAATCATCAGGGAAATGCAAATCAAAACCACAATGAGATATCACTTAACTCCAGTGAGAATGGCCTTTATCAAAAAGTCCCAAAACAATACATGTTGGCATGGATGCGGAGAGACAGGAACACTCATACACTGCTGGTGGGACTATAAACTAGTGCAACCCCTGTGGAAAGCAATGTGGAGATACCTTAAACAGATTCAAGTAGACCTACCATTCGATCCAGCAATCCCATTATTGGGCGTCTACCCAGAAGAACAAAAGTCATTCTATAAAAAAGACACCTGCACCCGAATGTTTATAGCAGCACAATTCACAATCGCAGAGATGTGGAAACAACCCAAATGCCCATCAATTCATCAATGGATTAGCAAAATGTGGTATATGTATACTATGGAATATGACTCAGCTATTAGAAATAATGGCGATATGGCATCTCTTTGGTTCTCCTGGAGAGAGTTGGAACCCATTCTATTAAGTATCTATGAAGTATCCCAAGAATGGAAAAATAAGCACCACATGTACTCACCAGCAAACTGGTTTCCCTGAGTGCACTTTTGGGAATAACACCAATTGGGTATCGGACATAGGTCGGGGCTGGGGGGAAGGGATGGGTGTATACCTACTTGATGAGTGTGATGCGCACTGCTGGGGAATGAACAGGCTTGAAGTTCTGACTGGGGGGGATGGCGGTGGGGAGAGGGGATGGGTGCATACCTACATGATGAATGCGACGTGCACTGTCTAGGGAATCGACACACTTGAAGCTCAGACTCGGGGGATGCGGGGGCATGGGCAATATATATAACCTGAACGTTTATAACCCCATAATGAGCTGAAATAAAAAAGTAAATAAATAAAATAAAAGAAATAAAACTGGCAGTAGAAAAGGGCTATTTAATTGGAGTAAAGTCAAGGAACTAAGACCAGCAGAACTGAGTCCAGCTCTCAGGCCTTCTGACCCTTGATGCCCCCTGCATTAAGACAGCGTTGTTGCCTCACCCCAGATGTAATCTATCACATAAACTTTGCAATACAGTATGTATTTCTACAAATAATATATCTTTATAGTAAATCTATAATAGATTTATACAAGTCTTTATTATACCTAAAGTTTGTTCTGCATTATATGGATATCCTCCTTGATTTTGTCCGAGTCACCAAGGACATACCAAAAAAAAAAAAAGAAATCAAGAAGCTCAACACACTTTAACAAGAATAAACACAAAGACCCATACCAAGACATTATAAGCAGAGCTTTGAAAGTCACAGAAAAGAGAATCTGAAAAGCTGCAAGAGAAGAGTGATGTGTCATCTATAAGTTTGCTTTTATGAGAGATCCAGTGGATTTATCATCAGAAAATTTGCCCTGCAGAAAGAAATTGGGTTATATAGTCACGGTGCCTAAAGAACAAAACTGCACAGCAGAAAATACTGTATCTAGCAAAACTATCTTCCTAAAAGAAGAAAAAAAAAAAAAGATTTATCAACATAACCAGATGCTGACAGAGTCTGTCAGCACTAGATCTGCCCTACAAGAAGTGCCAAAGGAAGCCCCTTTCATTGAAAATAAAATGATGCTAGAAAACAACACAAAATTATACAAAAATAATTAATGAAGAGGGGAGAGGGCCAGAGGGCCTACTAGAGCCATCACTTGCTGGAGCACCCCAGAGGGAAGAAAGTGTTTTAGGTAAGGAAAAGGGAGGAATGGGCACAGCTGATGTGTAGTTTGGAGGAGGTGCCGGAGCCTGCTGCGTACTTCACAGGGGGAAATTGTGAAGCAGAACACGAAAACGGAAAAAGAAAAAGACAAGAAGAAACTGGTGAGAATCAAACCCAAAGAGCCTCAGAGCGCAGTGAAGGAATAAGGGAGCACTGCGTTTCTCCTTCCTACTCACCTTTGGTAATCAGTGGGCTACTGAGTTGTATGTGAGCTTCCCCACGTTTATGCGCATGGGCACTGCTGCACCCACTGAATCGTGTGGAGAACAGGAGTGGCTCTGGAGCTTGGACGTTTCCTGCAGGCTGCCTTCCAAGGAGGGCGACTGGAGGAGCCAGGGTCCTGGCTCTCTTCCTGGCTCTCTTCCTCCCTGCCCCACCCACTGCAGCTGGGAGGGCAGCCACCTGTCATCACCTACAGTGTTCTCCACACCTTTTCCTCTGGGGACCTGTGGTGGCCCCAGGGGTGCCCAGTCTGGGAGTCCCCTGCCTGTGGTACTCTGTGCAGACACAAGCAAGTGAAGAAGACACACGGGCTGGATCCTGTGCCCCGACGACTTGAGTGAATTCCCAGGGGGCACCACAATGGAGAGATTTGAGAGACTAACTTGGTAGGCAAGGGAGCCCACATGCGAAGAAATGATGCGAGAGTACAGTGGAGGTTTGAGCCACAGAAATCTGGTGAAATGCCCGTACCCCCACAGGAAAGCCACGCTGTCAGACTCGAAGTTCCCAGCCTGTGGTCCCACTGTGGCTGAGGGCAGCATGTTTCTGTGCCCATTTTCAAACAGACACTGGAGGGAGCTCCTCAGGGCAGGGGTAATGAGAGAGGGGCGGAGCTCACTCCAAGAGCCAGTTAGTGAACTACAGACAGCTCCTCACCCATAAGCAGTCTTTTTAGTTTTGATAGATCTTTTTGGCCCCTCACCCAGTGGCTTTTCCCAGGGCCCTGGGTTAGGACTTTGAGCCCTGCCAAGTCTTTGCAAAGCCTCCCAGAAGAGCTCAACCTAACCCCACCCAGCCTTACTCTCCCACTGTCCTCTGTTGTGCTGGAGAAGAAGCAATCCCCTGGGGACTGCAGGCCCCTCCCACTGTCTGGGACAGTCAAATGCTTCTCCTAAGGGGCTGAAGCCTATTCCAGTCACAAAAGAACCCCTGTGCACTTGGCTCTTTCCTGCAAGCATCAACCACTGACAGGGAGAATGACCATATAGCCCACTAGAGCACCTAATGACTCAATCCTACAAGGTGTAGCCGACTCTTATCAGCACCACCCAACTCAGAGCTTAAGCCAGGGATCCCAATACAATGCACACTACTGGGAAGAGGAGAAGACAGCAGAATTGAAGTAGCACTGCTTTTTAGAAGAGGAATAAACGTTGCAGGCAGCTTGAACTGTGAGGAGTCTGCCCCATCCACTGCAGAACTCTGGGCTCATGGGGCAGCTGCTCAGAATCCATGCACAGACATTGTACATGACAGCAGGGGATGATGGCACGAAGGCAGAGATTATGGAATCCTTACACACTGTTGGTGGGATTGCAAATTAGGACGACCTCTATGGAAAACCATACGGAGATTTCTCAAAGAACTGAAAGAAGACCTACCATTTGATCCAGCAATCCCACTACTAGGTATCGACCCAGAGGAAAACAAGTCTTTCTATCAAAAAGATACCTGCTCTCAAATATTTATTTCAGCACAATTCACAACAGCAAAGATGTGGAATTACCCAACTGCCCATCAATTTTTGATTGCATTAATAAAATGTGGTATATTTACACCATGGGGTACTACTAAACCACAAAAAGATCAATTAATGCCTTTTGCAATAATTTACATGTAACTTGGAACAATTATCCTAAGGGAAGTATCACAAGATTGGAAAAACACCACATGTACTCATTCGTAAATTGGAACTAACTGATGAACGCACACGTGCACAGAGGAAAGTAAAACTTGGTGGAAATCAAGCAGGGGGCAGGGGGAAGAAGGACAGAAACAGAAACCTGCCTGATGGGTACAATGAACAATATTTGGGTGATGGGCACACCTGTAGTCATGACTCAAGAGTTACAAAAGTGATTCATGTAACCAAAAATATTTGTATCCCCTTAATATTCTGAAATAAAAGAAACCCTGTCTGGGAAAGAGATGCAAGTACATCTAAATAAAGTTGTGCAGTATTAGAATCATGGTGCAGAAAATGCTTTTAATCATGCTTTAAAGTTTATAAGATAAAAGCACAAAAATGATCGGAAACATCTGTTAAGCTGGGTGCAGTGGCTCACGCCTGTAATGCTAGCACTCTGGGAGGCTGAGGCAGGAGGATCCCTCAAGGTCAGAATGTCGAGACTAGCCTGAGCAAGAGCCAGACCCGGTCTGTACTAAAAATAGAAAGAAATGATCTGGACAGCTGAAAATATATATAGAAGAAAATTAGCCGGGTATGGTGGCTCATGCCTGTAGTCCTAGGTGCTTGGGAGGCTGAGGCAGAAGGATTGCTTGAGCCCAGGAGTTTGAGGTTGCTGTGAGGTAGGTTGACACCATGGTACTCTAGCCCGGGCAACAGAGTGAGACTCTGTCTCAAAAAAAAAAAAAAAAAAGAAGGAAAGAAGGAAACATCTGTTAATGGATATACAGTATAAGAAGATACAATTAGAGACATCCATAACATAAATTTTAAGGCAGATGTAATGAAGAAGAATTTTTGTATTCAAGTAAAAAGAGTTATTACTTACAAGTTTTCATTGGTGTAACTATAAGAGCTTTTATGTAATCCGATGGTAACCACAATAAAATACCTATGGAGATACATTTTTAAAAAAGAAAGGATCAAAGCAAGTCACTACAAAAATCAATGAGACACAAAGGACAGAAAATGATGAAAAGAAGGACAAAAATGCCTGCAAGAATCAAAGAAAACAATTCATAAAATGGCAATAGTAAGCCCTTCGCATTCAAACAATTATTTAAATATTTATAGACTAAAATTCCCAATCAAAAGAAAAAAATTGTGTAAAGGCGTTTAAGGAAATTCAAAAAGCAAGATCCAACTACATTCTCTTTATAAGAGACTCACTTTAGATCTAATGGCAAAAAATGGACTGAAAGTGGCAGGATGGAAAAACACATTCCATGCAATGGTTAAGCAAATGATAGCAGGAGAGTCACAATCTTATTAGGCAAAATACATTTTGAGTCAAAAGCTGTCCTATTTCATAAAACATACTACTTTAAGCCAAAACTGTCAAGAGACAAAGAAGGACACTAAATAGTAATACAAGGGTTCATTCACTGGAAACCTATGATTTACATACATAAAAAATAATTTTATATTTGGGATCCTAGATCCCATATCTCTTATAAAGGCACTTAGATTTTCAGATTTATTTTATATATAAATCTATCATACACACACATTATAAAATCAGAGTTCCCAAATATATAAATGTATAGGTAAAATATGTAATTTTTTATAGAGATATGGCTGATTTATATTTTAATTAAACCAAACATTGATAAAGTGTATATAGGAAGCTGCAATTTCAATCAAAATTATAATGTGTAGGCAAAACAATATACACAATAAACTTATGTCAAAGGACATAACTTAAAAAAGTAATGCCATAATATATCATTGCAAAACAAGAAATGTTTAGACGTAAAATTTGATTTGGAACAAAATAGAAAGTCAGACTGTATAGAGAGAGTGACATTAACAACATGGTGGCATAGGAAGTCTCCTACTTTTCTGTCTCCCCACAGCAACTAAAATTTGGCAGCCATCCATGGACAAAAGTGTCTTTGTGAAAGCCAGGCACAGTAGCTCGAACATGTAATTCCAACTACTCAGAGGCTGAGGAAATAGGATCACTTTAGTCCAGCAGTTTGAGACCACCCTGCGTGATATTAAGAGACCCTCATCTCAAAATCTAAGTGCTTTTGTAAAAGCTGTGAGATCCACGAAGGAGGTTGTAAAATAATACTAAAGCCCAAGACCACAGAGGGTCATTTTGAGAAGGCAGGCCCTCATTCAGGTGGTAAACTTGAGAACCCCTGGTCTGGGATACAGATCAAGAAATGGCTCACTCCACGTGGTACCACTGAGAATTCTGAAGTGACTCTACAAGCAACTTCAGCTCCTCCCAGCCATGGTCTAGGGATGATCCTCCCTCTCCAGAAGCCTGCAGGGAATGTCCATTTGTGTCCATGGAGGCAGGCCTACACACCTTGGCACTCACTGTGGTCTCTGAAGCAGCTGTACCTCAGTTCCAGTTCTCTCAGCCACAGTGCATGGCCAGTGCTGCACACCTACGGACCAACACCGTGCCCTGGGGAAAACCTCTCACATATTCAGTGGGAGCCACACTCATACATATACTTGACACCTCCCCACCATATGCAGACCCAACTGCAATTTCCCGCCCAACAGATCAAAGTCCCGAGGGCAATCCAGTCAGCCCAGGAACAAGACAGAATTGACAACGGTCCAAGCCCCTAGTAAAAGACCCACTAAAGGGAAGCATCAAAGCTGTCCTAGAAGCAGCCTTGTAAGCCAGCTGGAACCCCTATTCTTTGCAAGTCCAGAGGATAACCCATCAGGCTGTGGACCCAAAAAGGAAAGAGTTTTACCTGCTGAAATTGGTTTACGAAAACAGGATGACACATGTGCTCCTTCAAATGCACAGACACAAATGCAAGGCTGTATTGTACACAATTTCAGTCTTTCTATTCTATCATAACATTGGAAGTATTACGCAAAAATATTGGGAAATAATTTTTTAAAGCCATAAAATAAAAAAGAAAAGAAAACTCACTATTTATAGATGACACGATCTTATATACTGACAACCCTGAATAGTACAAAAAAAACCTCTTTAAACTAAAAAATGCACTGAATAAATGAGCAGAATATTAAATTAACATGCAAATGTCACTTGTGTTTTCATACAGTAACAACAAACTTTCCAATAAAAAAGAAAATAATCTCATTTATAGGAGCATCAAAATAATAAACATTTTAGCAATACATTTAATTAAAAAGGTGAAAGCGATTTACACTGAAAAATATAAGTTCATGACGAAAGAAATTGAAGACATAAATAAATGTAAAGATTTCACAGGTTTATATACTAGCAGAATAAATACTGTTAAATGGCCATATTATGCAATGTCATCTAAAGATTCAATGGACTCCCTATCAAAATTTCAATGGCATTTTTTCACAGTAATAAAAAACACAATCCTAAAATTTTTATGGAACTGCAATATATCTTCAGTAGCCAACATAATACTGAGGAAGAAGAACAAAGCTGGAGGCCTCATACTTTCTGATTTCAAACTAATTTCAAAACTATAGTAATAGAAACAGACTAGAACATGCATAAAAAAATCACAAAAAAACCCCCCAAAAAACCATGGAACAAAACAGAGAGCCCAGAAAAAATCCATGCATGCAAAGTCAACTCATCTTTGAAAGGGACACCCAGAGCACACAGTGCAGAAACTAGTCTCACCAATACTTCAATACTTGGTGCTAGAAAACCTGGATACTCACAAGAAAAAAATATGATTACACCATTTCTTATATACCATACCCAAAAATTAATTCAAAATATAGACTTGTATAAAGCACAAATCTTTAAAAATCATAAAAGAAACATATGGAAAACCTCCTTGATAATTACCTTGGCAATGAATTTTTTGGATACAACATCACACACGTGACAACAATAGTAAATATATATAAGTTGGACTGCACTAAACTAAAAAAGCTTTTGTACAGCAAAGAAGACAATGAAACAAGAAAACATAAAGGATGGGAGAAAACGGTTGCAAACCATATGTCTGATAAGAGACAAAAACAGTAATAATGATAACAACCCAATTGAAAAATAGGAGAAAGACTGAAAAGATCTTTTCCCAACAAAGACAAATATGGCCATAAGTATATGAAAAGATGCTCAACATCATTAATCATTAGGGACTTAAAAATCACAATTATGTTAAAATACTGCTTCATACATGTTAGCATGGCTAACATCAAAGAGTAGATAACAAATTTTGACAAGCATATGAAGAAAAAGAAAGACTTTATACTGTTGTTGAGTTATAAATTCGCGGAGTCATTACAAAAACCTGTATGGAGGTGCTATTGAAAATGAAAAATTAGAATTTCCATACAATCCAGCAATCCCACTTCTGTGTATACAACCAAAGGAAATAAAATCAGTATCTTTGACTGGGTGAGGTTGCTCATGACTATAATCATAGCGCTCTGGGAGGCTAACGCAGGAGGATCGCTTGAGCTCAGGAGTTTGAAACCAGCCAGAGCAAGAGTAAGAACCCATCTCTACTACAAATAGAAAAAATTAGCTGGGCAACGAAAAATAGAAAAAATTAGCCGGACATGGTTGTATGTGCCTGTAGTCCCAGCTACTCGGGAGGCTGAGGCAGGAGGATCATTTGAGCCAGGAATTTGAGGTTGCTGTGAGCTAAGCTGATGCCACAACACTCTAGACCAGGCAACAGAGTGAGACTCTTACAAAAAAAAAAAAAATCAATTATCTTTAAGAAATATCTACACCCCTATGTTCTTTGCAATGTTATTCACAATTGACAAGACATGAAAACAAGCTGTTCATAAAATTCTGAACGGATAAAGAAAATATGGTATATCTATACACAATATATATATATATATTCTACTGAATATTATTTAGCCACAAAAAATATTATTCAGCCATTTCATCAACACAGATGGTCCTGAAGGACATTATGCTAACTGAAATAAGCCAGGCACACAAAGACAAATACTGCATTATCTCACTTATATAGGGAAGCTAAAAAGTTTGAGGTAGACAATACAAATGCGGTTTCCAGGGCCTGTGGAGGGGAAAATAGATGTTCAAAGGGCGCAAACTTTTAGTTACCTGAGGAATATATTTTGGAGACTTAATGTATAACACCATGACTAATAATAACATGTATCCTAAAATTTGCCAAGAGAGTAGAAGATCTTAAATGTTCTCAATAGAAAAAAATAGGTGATTGTGAGGTGATAGGTATATTCATTAACTTTATTTTATCAATCATTTCACAATATATACAAATGTCAAATAATTATATTGTATACAATAATTATGTATAAGTTTTATGTGTAAAAAAAGTTACACATCTACACATGTGTATGTGTCTGTGTGTATGAATGAGACAGTTGAGTAAACTTCAAACTAAGAGAAAAATTATAAAATGACAGTTATTAAAAAATAAAGTAACAAGTGGGAGCTTAATACATGCTCAGCAATGTTCTAAGCTTCCGAAAGACATACTATATTTAAGAAATGTAGAAAAAAGATACCTTAAGCTATATTAAACTTGAGGAATCTGGGCATATAGAGTTTAAATTATTTAGCATAGTTGATACAAAAACAGAATTGTGAAGTAAAATAACGTTCGATTTCCTTTATTTAGAGAGCTCTGATAAATTACTGAGTATGAATTTCCTGTAAAATTACATTTAAAACCTCCATAGGGTAGGAAACCATAAAGCAGAAAACATACCACATCTGTTTGTGTGTGCCTGGGATACCTGAACCAAGTACTAATATCACAACTTCACTCACACTTTTCAGATGTGATGCAAAAGGAAAATGAAAAAACCATTTCACAGGGCCTTCCTCCAAAATACACAGATATTACCATGTCCTGAAAGGCAATAGAACAGGACTCGGATCCTGCTGTCCCTTGTAAGCCACAAATAGAACTGGGGTTCTCACTGTAACCTTCAAGGAAGATCACTGATGGGGAATTAGTGCTTAGAGAATTAAAAAACAAAGACAAGACATGCCCCCATGTGAGACCAAGGGAAAGAAACCCAGGCTTCTTAGATATCATTTTCATTGAAGCACAGCTTCCCAAACCCCATTTTAAGGTCTCGCTTCCTCTTTAAATTCTGGACCTCTCTCCCCTGTGCCATCTGCTTCATTCACTCCCACCTACCTGGGTATTTGCGTACTGCAATGTACTTCTTCGCCTTCCAAGGTTCATGTCTTTGCTCCAGACAGGTGATCAGGTCTGGTTTAGAGACAGCAAGACCTATTTTATTAGAAAAAATTCACATAACTCTTCCCGGGATTCTCCAATTACCAATCTACTACTGTGCTCAGTAGAGAAAAGAGAACACATAGAAAACTCTAGAAAAATAATCCCCACATACTCTTTCCTGATGGAAACTTTAGAATACTTAGAAAGCATTTAATATTTTGGGGTTCTTAGCTCCTCTACCCAGTACTACTGAATCAAAAATTGGTGGTGGAAATTGCATTTCAAGGTATGGGCAAAAATATTTTATGCCACTACATTTCTGCTATTACTACTAATGTAGAGTGAAAGATACAGATTTGCAGCTCAAAAAGATTTAAGATTAATGTCAAGATAAAACACTTTGAATATTTTCTTTTCTATATCAAAAATCCCTAAGTTTTTCTTGGAAACAAGGATCAGAAACTCATTCATGCAAAGCAGAAACTCCCAGAAAATAATTTACAAAAAATGTGAAATTATTGGTGTGGAATGGGAATGGTGTATTGAAGTTCTCCTCACCTAGGGAGACCAGGTTTGTGTAGTTCTCTAACATCACATCCCTGTACAAATTCTGCTGAGCAGGGTCCAGGCATTCCCACTCCTCCAGAGAGAATTCTATGGCCACGTCCATGAATGTCAACAGTTTCTGGGAAAAAAAAAAAGAAAACAACACATACTTACCAAGAAGCCATGGGCAGAGATAGTTTCACTCCTCGTGAAATGAGAGAGTAAAGAAAACTGGTTCGGACTTATACGAGTGACTGGATTATCCCATAAGATAATTTTAACAAAGAAGTATTTCCTAATGTATTCTGTAAGTCTGTGCAAAGAGGATAGTATAACAGCCACAGAAACAGTGCAGGTATTATATTTTTTAGATAATGCAGCATAAAATAAGGCCACCCAAACAGCCATGGACATTTTTGAGTGCTGTATTTACATCATACATGATTAAGTTGTGTATATTTCTCTGATGGAAAAGTCATGCTGGGTTAGAAGGTACCTCCCAAATTTTAATGTGTACAACAATGAACGGAAGATCTGGTTAAAATGCAGATTTTGATTCAGAAGATATGGGATGAAGGCTGAATCTCTAGCAAGCTTCATGAGTGATGCCAATGCTTCTGGCCTGGGAAGATGTTTTGGCAAACATCCACCAAGTGGTAGAGCCTGGGCTTACCCCAGTGTATGAGACCAGTAAATAAACATGAGAGCCTTCGTTTTCCAAAGCAAGTTGTATGAAAGAGAATCTAAGAACAAAGTGCAACTTCCAGATTCAATGTGATGGTTTACACACATCTTCCCAAGGTATGTATTCATGGAGAAAAATAATTTATAGTGGAAAAATCTGTTAAAGAGCACCTTAACTAAGTGTATAAAATTAACAACTATAACAGAGCAAATTGGTATCAGGTGCTGATTCACATAGGTGGACACAACATCATTGCTGTGAGGATAGTGGCCAAAAGAAGTAAATCATAATTTGAATGTAACCATGAGGAAACATCAGTTTTATGCAAACCTCAAGCTACGTGTATTTCCCATGTTTTATAATCTCTAATAGTGCATGTAAAGTCTTTTCTTGGCATCCTAGAAACCATGTCTCCTCTAATTATTCTTTTTTAAAACTCTCAGTGATTCTAGGCATTAATGTCAGCACTTTAAGAGTGCATTTACTTCATCCTGTTATGCACAGAGCTGATGGAGCATCCACATGGAACCTAAACAGTTTCGTGATCCCCTTCTTCACTGATACCCAAGGACCTGACCCTATCCCAAATAAGAATCCTAGGCAGCCACATGATCCCAAGTTTGACAGCCACAAAGGGAACATTTTCTATATTACAGCTCATAAACTTTTTGAGAAGTGTTCCTGGCACATAAGAGGCCTGGATGGAGAGAATGAATAGAAAGCTCTGCTATACAGGGAAGATTTTTCAGAGCACCTTGACCATTATAAGAAAAAAGGACAAAAGAATCATAGAAACAGGCCGGGCGTGGTGGCTCACGCCTGTAATCCTAGCACTCTGGGAGGCCGAGGCGGGTGGATCGCTCGAGGTCAGGAGTTCGAGACCAGCCTGAGCAAGAGCGAGACCCCGTCTCTACTAAAAATAGAAAGAAATTATATGGACAACTAAAATATATATATATATACAAAAAATTAGCCGGGCATGGTGGCGCATGCCTGTAGTCCCAGCTACTCGGGAGACTGAGGCAGTAGGATCGCTTAAGCCCAGGAGTTTGAGGTTGCTGTGAGCTAGACTGACGCCACGGCACTCACTCTAGCCCGGGCAACAGAGTGAGACTCTGTCTCAAAAAAAAAAAAAAAAGAATCATAGAAACAAACTCATTAGGCAAGAACATTCCAAGAGAATGAAAGGTTTTCATTCTAAACACAGGACATTTCAGGATGACAAGTGAACATGGTTCTGGACCTGGGACCTGTACATAAGAAACAGCCGTTTCTTCCTCTTCCTTCTCTGGAACTTTTTCTGAGGTGAGAGTATCTGGACAAATCACATCTGCATTTTGATAAAGTGCCATCAAAGGCATCAGCACAGCCCCTTCATCTGCTACGACTACACCCACAGACAGAGGGACCTTGAAGTGCAAAAAATCCACCCTTCCCTGTCCTTCATCACACAGTCATCAACATGGAGCTTCTACATGGAGACCAATGAGTGATTTCTCTCCCTTGCTGCCCACAGGTGCCCTCCTCTACCACAGACATCAGCAATATGTGCTACAGCAGTGGGCACCTGGCCTGGGCTGTGCTGCCCTGCACCCCACAAACCATGCAGGGAAGACTCTCTGAGGTCCCCGTGGAACAAAGGCTGGACTCAACTTTCATAAATATATCTGGGAGCCCTTGTGCTTGACCCTGGACTCACTTTAGAATCACGTGGGACACTTCATTAAAACCACATAGATGCTCCAACCCCAACAAATAGAATCTGCAGGGAGGGCACCAGTGATGGTGTTTCTTTAAACTGGACACGTGATCCTAATTGGAAACTGGGGCTGAAAACACTTAGCTAAGCACTGCCTCTCAGGCTCTACTGTGCACATAAACCATTTGTTATTCCAGGCCACACTAAGTCATAGGATTCTGGGATTACAGGTCTGAGTCACCACCCTAGCTTTCTTCATACATTTTATAACATACGATTATAAGCAGTTTAATCAAAACACTTAAGTTTTTCTGGAATTATATTAGAAGCTACATATGTACTCTTAACAAGGTAGAAGCAATAAAGACAAATAAAAACAACTCTTGTATTGATAAATGGCCTTCATGTGCTGACATCAGAACTCGCAACATAAGGATAATGGCCCAAATGAAGCAAAAGTCTGAACAACTTCCTTGACTTGACTACATGATGCTGAATTCAACCATTTAACCATTTGCTCTAGACTGGACAGGAGGAACAATGCCTGCTGTACTTGTTCCTCTGATGCTCATATGAAATGGAAAGAACTCATTGATCTATCAGTTTGTGTCTCAGGACCTCCTCCTTGTTTATCACTGAAGTACCAGGAAAGGGCAGCAACTCCAATCTGGACACCAACAAGGGAGATTCTTTCTGTGTGAGGAGGAACAAACCCTGGATGACTTATTCCTCTTCCTCTGAAATGGTGGGGAATTAGCCTGTCATCCTAAACCCAGCATGGAAGGACACCACCAAATGTCCACAAGCCTCCCACATGCTGGTGAGAGGGTCCCCAGTGAGCTTGGGCTGATGTCCCCATGCTGATCCAGGCAGGAGAGAATCAGCCTGACTCTGTGACATCAGCTGAGAAAATGGAAATGCCTTGGTAGGGCAGCTGATCCTGGATCCAGGTGTGACATAACCTGTCCTTTATGGGGTAACTTTTAGTATGAGGAAGTAGAAGAACACCCTGCTCCAGTAACTGTACAGGAAGCTGTAGTTGTGATCGTGGCTGTGAATATTTTGTGGCCCTGCCTCCCACAGCTGAGGTGCTTGTTTACACTTACAGATTTTGCCACTAGATTCTATTTACAACAGGAACCCTTCATACAGCTGTAAGAGCTCCCTGGGCAATATCTGGAAAACTTGAAAGGCCTCATTTAGTAAAGCCTGCCTTCACAAAGTCTATATTGACTTCTCACAATGCAGAAAATGTTTCCCTCAGGTTTTCTGTACAAACTCAGTCCCAAGACTGGCCCTGCCTTGTGAATCCCAGGTAGAGGCCAGCCTTATGTGCGGATTACAGGTGGAATCAACCTGGCTTTGTATTCTTGGGTGATACAGAATGAGGGGGAAACTAGAAGCTGCTCATGGAAGCTGCTCTATCACATCCTATGATCATGAGGACCTGGATTCAGAATTTGCAGCTGCAAATTGAGGGCTTGGAGGAATAGGGAAGCAGCTGGTACCCTCTACATATTCATGAGTATTTGGGAAAGAAGAGGAGAGTGAGTTACGATTCTCAGTCCTACTCAATGCACATGTGTCTACCTGGCTGGGTTTGCAAGCCCAACAGGCTCTGGATAAATTTGAGGTCTGAAAATGCCAGGGTCATTGACAAACAGCTGGAAGGGATGACTGCTGTCTTGTAACATTATTTTTGTAGAAATATGATCAAACTGCTCTACACAGCAGATTGCAAATAGGCAGAGAGACCATTCCACATGTACATATTGGAGGCACCTGCACTGTGTTGCACAATTGTGAGTTATTACTGGAAGGCCAAGAAGGAAAGAGCTCTTTAGAGTGAAGCCTGATGAGCACTTTATAATTTGTTACCATGCCTGGTCATTCTCAAGTGTTTGGAAAATATAATTAAAAACAAAATTGTTTCCAAGCCCAGAATAACTCTCCACAATGCCAAAACAGAAGGAAAACTTTTATTATACAATTAAACTAGAATGTCATGTACATCTCAGGCAATCTGATAAGAGATTGCAAAGATTGAAAAGTCAACATCATTAGTTCTCAAATAAATCTGTCAGCATCATTTCTCAAATGTAGTTCACCCAAAATTTACCCAGTAATTGGAAAGGCCATCTGTACTTACTAATTGGCTATATTCAAAGGAAAAGAAAAACAAACCCTTTCATATCTTCATGACAGAAGACAACTTTGCCACTTGGAGCTAGGTGCCTACTAATGGGAGGTTCCTACTCTAAAAGAAACTGGGATTCATGCAGATTTTTTTGACTATTTACATTTGAAAGCAATGGTTCCTAGATTTTAAAGAAAGACAATCCCGAGTTAAAAAACATTTACAAAAGACCAGTTAGCTCATAAAATAATTTACATATATTTGAAAGTGGCAGAGAAAAAAGTACATACAAAATTAAAAACTTTAAGAAAGAGAAGAGAGTATAATCTCATGTTTTTAAGCTGAAGGATCCAGTTGGTATTTTGCATTTGCATCTGCTCTTACAGCAGCCATGTCAAGGGCCACGACCTTCAACTCATGACTCTAATTCCAGACAGTGCTGAATTCAGGCACCAGAGGAGTAGCCTTAGTCACACTATGTGCACAAGAAAGAAGGTTTCTGGGGAAGAAAAAAATCAGAAGACAGACAAGTGCTCTCAAGGACCCATGGGTGGGAGACAGTGCAGAGCTGGTGTAAGGACTGGCTGGTGCTGTAGAAGAAACCAAAAATCTCAGGAGAATCCCTTAAGCTCCCTATGCAGAAGGAAAGGTCAGGCTCGGAGGTGGAGTCATGCAACACCTTACAAATGAATTGTTATTACTAGCATTATGCATCAGCCAGATCACGGAGAGGTAAAAGGTTTCAGGGATATGCATGGACTGCCCACACAGATCATTCCAAAGGAAATTCCTCATTGGCCTTCCATAAGTAAGCACTCATAAGTTGTAACTGTTCATCTGCACATTCAGTCTAGCTCCTAAAGGTAGAGTCTGTTCAACTCCACACTAATAATGATGATTACAAATTTATCTTCCCAAGTGCATAACAGAAACAACATCAACCTTTCTTCTACCTATCGAGGGACATCTACATAATTGATTCTTCCTTCACTTCCTTTTACTCTTCAAACATTAATTTTAGCTTATGTAATATGTAAATTTTCTGGGCTCACAAGAATGCAAAAATTTTGCCTGACTGCCCACACACCCTCCTTTTACTTTCTCTATCCATGTCACCTTTAAATACTGAAGTTCCCAAATCCCCCATTGGAAAAAGTCACAGATTTGACTCTGGTTTGGTTTTTCCCAACACCATCCTTATATGTTGGCCCAAAAAACCTCTGTCAATTGGTATGCTTGCCTCAGTCATTTATGTTTGGCTGTCAGTGCTAAAGATACTAGCTCAGGCTGGGATATTCCCTGGCATTCCTGTGTCCATGCAGGCATGGGATTATAATCAGGCGATCCAGCTGTAAGCCTGGATTGGTGGAGGGCCAGATTTCTGCTGCAGATTTGGAGTCTAGGAGTGGAGCTAAATCAGGACTCCAGTGTGGATATTTGGTGGGAAACTCTAAGAGCAATGGAGCTGTGGTCTCCATTCCAGAGGGAGGAGACTTACCTGGGAGGGGAGTGGCTCCATCAGTGCCTGCTGCACCACTGCATGAATGGGTGGGAATCACAGGGGGCAGCAAGTTGCAGAGAGGGATCTGACCCCAGGGCTCCTCCTGTGTCCTCAGTCTCCTCTGACCCCAGGAGGAGATGCAGAGTCACGGCACAATACGTGGTGTGACAGCCTATGTGCAGGAGAACAGACTCTCCCTTCCCTGAGAAACCTGACACTTCTCACACCAAATGTGTGGAGTCTGATGAACACCACCCACCTTTTCTGCACCAAATGTTTTTTTGGAAATGTAGGAAAGAAACTGAATATTTAGGATTTTACTATACGGCCTACAACAGTTAGGCTGAGGAAACGGGATGGCAAATTTATGCCCCACTTGCCATACATCTAGAAAATACAGGTAGGCCGGGCACTGAGGCTCACACCTGTAATCTTAGCACTCTGGGAGGCTGAGGTGGGACGATAGTTCGAGGTCAGAAGTTCAAGACCAGCTCGAGCAATAGAAAGATCCCATCTCTACTAAAGGTAGCAAAAAAATCACATGGGCATGGTGGGTTTTGCCCATAGTCCCAGTACTTGGCAGGCTGAGGCAGGAGGATCACTTTGGCCTGAGAGTTTGAGATTCCTGTGAGCTATGATGATGACACTGCACTGCAGCCCGAGCAACAGAGCAAAACCCTTACTCCAAAAAAAAAAAAAAAAAAAAAAAAAAGAGACAGAGAGAGAGAAAAGAAAAGAAAATGGAGGAAATACAATCCCCCTATGGAGTGTTAAAATAAATAGGAGGCAATTACACTGCAATGGCTCTAGTGCCCTGCGTCCCTACCTCAGCAAACCAAAATGTAACTCAAATTTATTTCCTGTAAATTACTAATATAGAGGCCAAAGGAAAACTTTTCTCCTTATTCTCAGAAGGTTTACTGAATATCAAATGATAAGAGAAAAGGCACATGCATGTATAATGTATTTGGGGAAATCTCAGAGGGATTACCCCAACCTCCCACTGGGGTTCAGAAGCTCAAGTACTATTTTGCATAGGATATGCAGGTGGAGAACACATACCATTCTTTTGAGAAGCAAAAAACGATTATTAGCAAGAATGAATGGACCAGGGAGAAAGAAATTAACTGGTAAATTTTTCTTTTTGGCATCTGAATGAACCTGAGAGGCAGGCATTATATTGAGGGAAACACCATTCAGGAGTGGTAGTATATATATCTACATTAGCTAATGAAGCAACAGGAAGGCGATAGAAGGCAATTGTATTGACTTTCATAAGAAGCTTTCTTTGCTAGATAAGGGAACTTCAGAGAGTCCCCCACTGCTCTTGGGGTGAAGACACCAAGCATCAAGGCAGGGTTAGAAGGACAGTGATTTTCTGGCAAATCTCTGAGGCTTTCTCATTTTCAGAAGCACACAGCATGACTAAACTACATTTTTTTTTGAAGAATCATTTCTTGTACTCCAGTATTAACTTAGAGGAAAACTGTTAGGTTTGTTCCAGGTGGGAACCTGAAATGTATGTATAGGACACAATGTGGTTAATGCAAAACAGGCTTACAAAACAATAGCCGCAGGAGTCTGGGGAGTCCCTGGACTTTGTAGATCTAACAGACAACTGCAGCCAGCATTCCTCCCCTCCCTCCCTGATAGAGAGGAAGTTCATCCCTCCCTGGCTCCCTTGATAAGAGCCATGCCAGAGCTGAAGGATGGATGTGCCTGGGGCAGGGGTCCCCGAAAATATTTGTTAAAAAAAATTAATGCAGCAGCTGTTTTGGCCCAAGTACTCATTCTCCCCTGAGAAACCCTCTATAAAACCCAAGGTTTTCCTCAACCTCGCTGTGGACACCTTTTTTGCCTCCACACATCTGCACCCAGATGCTCAAAATAAGCAGCCTTTTGCTATGCCTGAGGCTTCATGTCTCTCTCTCTCTCTCTCTGCTCTGGACCTAACATTTGGCGCCGAAACCCTGGAGGGCAGACTGGGTGGACAGGACTCTGCATCTCTAGCAGGCAAGCCTTGCAACTCGAGAAGCAGTAGGCAGCGGCAGCTCATTCTGGCCTAACTCCCTAATCCTGCCTTCCTCTGAGTCCCTGGGTCATTGGCAAGGTTTCCATGGATCTTTCCTGAGCCATACAGGGGTCCCTCTATAACTTGCCTCTGATCCTGGCGTGTAGGCAGAGCGTGCTAGCTCAGCCAAGGTAAGGGTACGGTGCACCCGGTCCCTCCCGAACCAAGCTGAGAGGCAGACACCAGACCAGGACTCGGATCTTCCCTTTCCTGATCTGCACACTTCACATTTCATCCTCAGGGAATAAAAGCTGGCAAACTCGCTCTGGGGTTCCTCCTATCTGTCGTGCTCTCGTCCCCGAGAAGTCCCATACGTCTTCTTCCTTCACTGACCTTCAAATCCACATCCTGGAGACATCCTGCTCCTAGTGAGTAGGACCTCACAAGCTCGTTCTTGTCTACTTGTGTCGACTCAAAAGTCCTGTCCATGAGCCGGAGGACTCTCAGCACCTGGGGCCCTCGTTGGACACAGGGATGCCTGTTGCGACTCTGCTCGAGTTCACACACTCGGCTTGCTCCCGTGCTATTCCCTCGTTCTAGGATGCCTAGAATTGAGTAGAATCAGCCCTGTGTGACCCCTACTCTTTCCAGGAACATGGGCAACTTGCAGTCTACTCCTCTTCTCAAAACACCAGGTCTCACTACAATGTTTGTCACTGCAATAGAAAATGGTGGAGATTCCCTATGTCTACACCTTTTTACCCTCTACTCTCACTCTGCATGAACTGTAATCTGGCTCAAATCTTCCTGCTACACTCTAGGCCTTCCCCTTCTCCCTCGCCCTCTTCTCTGGACAAACTTGAAACCTCAGATCACGACTCCTGCAATCTCAGCCCTTGCCCATAAAGATATACCCAACCAGAACTCCCTTAGCCTAACCCTCAACCTGCTCCCTGCCCTCATCTCAGTCCCCCTGCTACTCCCTGTCATTCTATTCAAGTCCTGGGGCCTGCGGTGGAAGGCAGCAGGGAGGTTAAATGTCCCTTTTATTTAACACAATCTTATGATCTGACCTGGCATGACCTCTACACTATTCTTTCCTCTACTCCATCTGCTAAAGAGAAGGAGAGAGTTTGACTTAATGCCCAGGCACATGGTGATGAAATCTGTAGATGCACCCCTGTCCAGCCAGTGGAGACAGTCACTGTCCCTAATAAAGGCCCATTACTGAATTATCAAGTAGGGACTCCCGAAGGAACTTTACTCCTCAGTACACACTTTACCTCGCCGTCTGAGTCTGACATCAGGTACAAGCTCCAAAAAATTAGACAAAAGCCCTGAAATCCAACACAAAAAATCTCCTAAACCTGGCCTTCAAGGTCTTTAATGACCAAGATGGGGAGAGGCGAAGGAAAAAGAGAGTGGGACTCACAACAGCCCCGAAAACACAAAAAAGCTTTTCAAATCGTGGCTGCCCTGTAAAGGACCATTTCCGGAGAGTGACTCAAAAGGCCCCAGACAAGTAGAGGACAGGGCCACACCCTTACATGGGAACTGAGCCCTGCCTCTACCAAGACTCTGGGTCCCTAAAGAACAATGTCCCAGGAGACGGGCTCCGCCAGGACTGTGCTCCCTTTGACAAAGGAACGCCACTGGAAAAGCAAGTGCCCGCTTCTAAAATGGGAAGATCACACCTGCACTCCGGACCTGGCTGCCCCTCCCTGAAGGGACATCCTGCATAGCCACGGACCCTCTGAAACTGCTTGAATCTGTTGGACACGTCAGGCTTCTGAACACACTCGACTGCGACACGCCTTGGGTAACTCTCTGGCACAGGTAAAGACACTGGAGCCACGTTCTCTGGTCTTCCTGAATTGTCAGGGCCTCTATTTCCCTCTCCTACCCCCACCATGAGAGTAAAACATAAAATACAGCCCCCCTGTGTATTCCACAGCTTCTCCGTCCACTGGGAGATAAAGTATCTGCCCACCCCTTCTGTGCTTCCCAGTTACCGCCACTGGGGAAAGATCTATGGCCTCCTCCCTCTGATTATGGAAAAGCTTAACTGACACTTTACATGCAACTTTTGCCTGGGGTGCTCTGAGCTTTGAAACTATAAAAGTTTCTGCCTTACTTCACCTAAAATTGTCTACTATTGTGAAATCTTTACCATCCACGGATGGTTGTCGTTTTGCTCTGATTCTTCTTAAACAACAGTTTATAATCCACTGCAGTCCAAGATTTGCTTCTTCGGAAAATGTCATAGAAAGGGATAAAATTTTCATGACTTTTTATTTAAACATTATTAATTCTCATGCTTTGCTTTCCAAAGCCACTGAAATAGTATTACGTAAATAACAAAGTTATCTCCAGGATTTAAACTGTTAGATTCCACCCGGCCCAACCTTATTTATCCTCTCTAGGCCTAAGGGCTATTGCAAAAGAGACAGACATATAAAATTGTGAAAACCGATTTCAGGAGATGAAAAATAGTGAGTTCCTTTAGTTCCCCTATCTTCCACCACCACCTCCACCTGGTGCCCACCTGCCAGCAAGGAAACACACTAGTGACTTCTTCAAGGGACTGGAACACTTACAGCCTAAAGACTACATTTTACTCAAGGATTTCCCAGAACAAATTGGGCCTCCTGCAACTTTTAAATAATTCTCTCACTGCTTCCACCACTATAGCTAAGCTTCTGGAAATCCTGTCCGAGAGTCATCTCTCAGGACTCAAACCTACAAGCCCTCCAGAACCTGCTTCCACCCAGGGTGGGCTCCCCAAAAGTCCAGCCCATCGTGGATACCAGGCTCTAATAACATGCTGTGGTATACATAACTCCTTACCATGCTTTGCCTCCTCTTTATACCTCTCATGTCACTCTGTGAATGCCGCCACAGGCCAACTTACATACCAGGCCGGTCAGTCCTTTGCCTACACTGGAAACCCTAAAAATACCCATACTTTCCATCCCCCACTGTGGGGCTCTATGACATCTCTATCTGCCTACAGTGCAAAAAACCTCTCTACCTTCTCAAAACTATCAGCTCTTCTCACCATGCGTGATCTTACACTCTTAACTGAGGCCCCTAGTGGCTCTACTTTCAACTCTCATTTTCAAATCATACATTCTCCACTATCTAGGAACATTCAGGCCCTGACTTTTTCTCTCCAGCAACACCCCATCCTGCCTGTATTCTAATTTCAAGACCATCCATTTTCAACGTCCTCCCTTTTAATAAATGAATTCCATAAAAAAGATCTCTATGTCCCTCCTCAGCTAGAAGAAGCTACAGAAGATCTCCACCCATTTTCCCAACTTCGGAGTTCATTTTACATAAAAATTTAATCTTAACAACAAAAAGGGAAAAGGTTAGGATGTCCTTGAATCTCCCAATTTTCTAATGACAGCTAAAAATCAATTCTGAGCTCTCCCTACTCTTTGCTATCTCTCTCCCAAACTAGCAGGCAACCTGCTTGGACTCTGTTTTCACAAACACCTAAAAGAGCCCAGAAAAGAAATGTAAATCTTTCTCTTTAGATTTCCCCAGCTCACAGCTTTTACAATTTGTTTTACAGCCTCAAGGTGTTCCTGAGAAAAGCTCTGGGACAGACTGCAGGGGGGTCAACTCCAGGCCTTTGTTTCCTGCCCACAACCAAACCTCAGGGGCAAAGATCACATCCCCTGCAAGGGGCCTGACTGAATTTCAAAGATGACCAAATCTCCAGGGACACAAAAAACAAAAAGTTAGAAAGAAAGCAAGGCCCACTTTCCAATCTCTCTAATTTTTAGTTTTTCCCTTTTCCCATACCTTACTCTTCCTTTTCTTATATTTATGTAACAAAAAGTGTGGAATATTGGGTTTGTTCCAGGTGGGAACCCCCGAACTACATATAGGACAGAATGTGGTTAATGTAAAACTTAGGCTAGTAAAACAATAGCCTCAGGAATCTGGAGACTTCCGGGTTTTTCTAAATATAACAGACAGTTGAAGCCAGCATTCCTTCCCCTGCCCTCCCTGATAAGAGAGGAAGTTCATCCCTCCCTAGCTCTCCTGATAAGAGCGATGCCAGAGCAGAAGGATGGATATGCCTGGGGCAGCGGTCCCCGAAACTGATTGTTAAAAAAAAAAAAAATTTAATGCAGCAGCTGTTCTGGCACAAGTACTCACTATCCCCTGACAAAACCTCTATAAAACCCAAGGCTTTCCTCTCGCTCAGTGTGGACGCTTTTTTTTGCCTCCACATCTGCACCCAGATGCTCCAAATAAACAGCGTTTTGCTACACATGAGGCTTCATGTGTCTCTCTGTCTCTCCCGCCACCCAGCCCCCGCAACCCCCCGACCTAACAGAAACAGAATTTAGTCTTAACCAACAACAAACTGCCAATTATCCTCTGATTACAAAACCACGTGATTTTGCCTGGATGGTCCAAATAAGTTAGGCACATGAATGTAATCCGTTATTGAACTTGGTGTGCTTCCTCACCACACCTGATAAAAGGCTTTCCTTCAAGCCCCACCCCCGTGGGCCCCCAAACCACAACCCATCCCTGGAGGCCTCATGATTCCTGAACTGCTCTTAGTTCCAATGAAATAAACTCTTTACCATTTTCTTGCTGCCTCAGTTTACTTTTAACAAGAGTTAGAAGGGGCTGGGAACCACGCAGACGCCAGCTCCTCCCACGCACGACCCCGCACACCAAGGCAGCGGGACCCTCCCCTGATGATTCTCCCGTGGTCACCACACAGTCTGGGGGAGAGGAGCAGGTGCAATAGAAGAGCTGCCCAGACAGGGTTCAGGGCCAGTGTGAAGTGACCAAACAGGATGGGACAAGACACTCTGGGCCCCGGCTGCCAACCCAGCAACACCCTGAACAGGAGGGAAACGGGGGTTGAACTTCGTCAGGGGGCCTAGACCGCTGACTCCGGAACTGCGGCGGGGAGGCCCGGGTCCCACCACAACCGCTGTCACCCCGCCAGGACACGCAGACCTGCGTACTCACCACTTCCCAGCTTCCGGGGTGTCCCCACATCCTCCCTATGGATCTTCAGGTACCTGGAGGTCACAGGGCAACACAGGCTACAGCAGAGTGACCTGGGCCTCCGGAAGCTGAGAACAAGGAGCCCCAGAGTCCAGGAGTGGGAAGCGCTTGCAAAAGCCCCGTAGTAAAGGGCCCCTCACCAGGGCACTGAGACCGTGCAGTCCGCCCCCTTCACAATCCTGCACACTCGATTGGACAGTTGTCACTCACTTCAGCGCCCTGATTGGATAGACCTCCAGGCCCTGCCTCCTCCGGTTGAGTGACAGGAGATGCAGTTACTGGTGGGACTAAAGAAAGTCACAAGTATTGTTTTTTTGACACCTAGGCTTACTCTGTAGCCCGGGCTAGGGTGCCATGGCATCAGCCTAGCTCACAGCAACCTCAAACTCCTGGGCTCAAGCAATCCTTCTGCCTCAGCCTCCTGGGTAGCTGGGACTGCAGGCATATGCCACCATGCCTGGCTAATTTTTCTATATAATTTCAGTTTTTCTGCTAATTTCTTTCTCTTCTTAGTACAGAAGGGTCTCCCTCTTGCTTGTGCTGGTCTCAAAATCCTGAGCTCAAAAGACCCACCCGCCTCAGCCTCCCAGAGTGCTAGGATTATAGGCCTGAGCCGCCCCTCCCGACCCCACAATTACCGGTTCTTCATGGCAGCCATTTTCATGCAGGTATTTCTTCCAGAACTGGGACTTGACCTCGCCCAGGAGTCATTTGCATTTAATCTTATACATAAGATTATGCTCATTTATTTCAAATATATGTGATTCAAAAACGGAAAAAATATAATAAAAATTATTTTTAAATTTCACATTTCCTAACCTTCCTCGCCTCTGGGTTTTTTGAGGAGGCAGTCTCAGCTTTGAAAGAGTGACAATCCTCTATAGCAGCAAATCGATAGAAATAAAATATGAGCCACACGTGCCCTTTAAGAGTTTCCATTAGAAGCATAAAATAAAAGGAAAAAAAGGTGACATTGATTGCAACAATTTACTTAACTCATATCTAAAATATTGCCATTTTAGTATGTGATCAATATAAAATTATTAAATAAGTATTTTTAGAGTAAGCCTTCAAAGATTGTATTGTAAGCTTCCAGCACATCTCAGTTCAGACCAGACTATTTTAGGTTCTCAGCAACCCCACATAGCCAATGTTGGCCACACTGAAGTGCAGCTCTGATTTCTATGACCTCGGGGAGGTGAAGGGCCTGAAGCTCCTTTCTGTCAGAGGTGAGGAAGTAGTCCCTTTCTAGCAACATCTCTACTTAGGCTCAAGAGTCGGAGAGAAGGTAACCCTAGATAGAGCATGGGGCAGCAGGCAGGAAATGTCCACAGCTAGACCACTGCTGACCACTGCTTGCTGGGGACCCATTCCCCATCCAGAGATCAAACAGAGATGATAGGACCCCAGAAGGAAGGAACCCCAGGTCTTCAGATACATCTACAATCTTGACCTCCACAGTTAAATCTGGAGGAAATAGATTAAAAGCAAACCTGTTATTTTGCAATTTGGCCTTGACCCTAATAGTCAGGCTGTGTGTGTCTATTTCTTCCTGTTGTGTGGGGAACTGTGTCAGTTTAAGCACCAATTGCATGCACACATGTTGACATGCATTTCTATTAACATATAACTCAATACTATCTATTAATAACAAGAAATCCAACTTTAAATAAGAGTAAAAGAAAATCTACTGTTTTTCAGGTAACTTGTAATCAACCTGTCATGGAATTCTGGCATCCTGTCTGCACCAGGTGTATATATTAGTTAGGGATTGCTGCATAAAAAGTCACCTTAAAACTCATTAGCTCTTGGTTGAGCTGGTCAGCAATTTAGGCTGGGCTCAGTTGGGTCATTCTTCTGGGCTTAGCTGGGCTCCTTTAAGCATGTGTGGTCAGCTACTGGTTGACTCATTGGCTCCTGATGGTAAACTGGCTGTCACAGTATCTCAGCGCCCAGCAGGCTTCCATAAGCTTGTTCTCATTCAGAGGGTAGGGTTCTAAAAGAAAATCTCAACCATTCAAGACCTTTTGAACCTAGACCCAAAGCTGGCACGCTGTCATATTGACAGCTTTCAATTGGCCAGAGCTAATGAAGTCAGCCCAGATCCAAAGTTTGAGAAACAGATTCCATCTTTCAATGGGAGAAGTTGTCAAAGCTCATTGCAAATGGCATGGATTCAGGGATGGATGAATTGCTGCCATTTCTGCAGTATCATTATGCATTTTCTTGCCAACAAGATTTATATAGCTCTTAAAATTCAAGGAACTACTAAGCAGCTGGGCTGGGACTCAGGATCAACTCTGCCTGACTGCAAAGCTCATGTACATCTACCTATATAGGCCACATTATTCATGCAGATCCCTAGGCCTTTGAGGTTCTGGAGAGTGACTCTTCTGCAAGAGAAGCAGGATTCCTTTGAGAATGTTGTCCTTCTAGTAGTCTTCACCACTGGGAATAATCTGCTCCATAGAATGCTACTGAAGTGTGCTGGAAGGACCTGGAATAATTTGGGGAAATGGCTGAGCAATGAGTTTAGAAAATGAAGGTCCAACAACATAGTACTCATTTCTCATCTTAGGAGAAATGTGAAAACACATATAATTCACTTGATATGTGTGCAAATTTTTTCATCTGTTTCTGGTATTTGTAGGCTATTCATGGTTTTCATCAAAGACTAGACCAAACTGCTGTGCCTGAAATAACCTGTTGCTCTGAAACCAAGTGCTGTAAAGATAGATCTGCTGAGAAGTTATTTCCTCCTGCTGTAATAGAGCCAAACAGCTGAGCACATTTTGAAGTTGTCCTTTGATTTTTAAGAGGGCAAATCTGTCAGGACCCAAAACTCAGGACTGGCCATGGGGAAAATCCGCACAGTCCACAAGGCAATCAAGCACAGCTAATGCATCCTTTGCTCTAAACCAGGACTTGTCACTCCTGGCTGCACGTTAAAATCCCCTGGGTGGGGAGACCTTTTAACCTCTCTCAAATGCAAGTTGAAACAGACCAAATGAATCAGAATTCCTTGACTGGGACCCAGGCAGTGGTGTCCTTTCAACCTCTCCAGGTGATCACTGTGTGTGGTCAAGCCAAAACATATACTGATTTGAACCAACATCTTTCGATGAGCAAATTGCAAATGTGTTCTCAAATGAATGTAAAAATGGTTGCCGATGAGTTGTGGCCCTTCATGCTTACCTGCATTACCTACTGACTACATTTTGCAGAACAGACCTCTGCTCCTGCTTTTATCTCTCACTCAACTTAATTCCATGTGTACTGACTGCACACCAGGTTCAGGGCACTGTGCTATGTGCCTCAGCTTCAGTGAGCATCATTGTGGGGGGAGGGCTGTGCTGAAAATATATGGCCAAAACATTAATACTATGCTACTTGCCAAATTGAGGCCAAAATGGAAAGACCTAGAGAGTCATCAAGCATTAGGGCATTAATAGATACTTTGGAATAATAAAAACTATCTTATGATGCCCTGAGTGAACATATTCCACTTTGAAACATAGACTAAAATGCTGGTGGTATTCTGAGATAGGAGTTAGGATTTTGGTACAAATATATAATATTTACATCTTTTATTTATGCAAAACAGAAATAAATACAAAAAGCATCCAATTAAGGCTTGATTAATTAATATAAATCGAACAGACTCCTGTAACCAAGAAATAGAACCAGTCTCATTTAGGTATCCCAAAAATCAGTTTCTCCCTCCCACCTACCAAAGGTAACCAAGATCTTAAGAGCTAATATTTTAGGTCAATTTTGTGTTTTCATACAAGTGTTTTATTACAGAACATTTACACATATACAAAATAAACAAAACAGAATAACTGACCAGTCACCCAGCTTCAATAGCTACTAATCCTGTGCCATTTGTTCTTTCTTCTATACTTCCACGCTTTTTCCACCCCCTTCAATTTTTTTTTCTTACTAGTGAGGTAAGATATACATACATTGAAAGGCACAAATCTTAAGTATACATTTTTGGCAAACACAGCCATATAATCTTTCACTCATTTTAAGAATATAATATTTTTATCATCCTAGAAAAATCCCTTGTGTTCCTTCCTAGGAAATTTTCTCTTATCCCAGAGGCTGATTCTGTGCTGAGTTTTTCACTGTAGGTTCATTTTAACTGAAGTCATACTATCTGTATCTTATGTCCAGCTTGTCTCAGATGGCAGGTTTATGAGATTCGTCTGGGTCTGTGCTACCATAGTTTATTCCTTCCTATTGTTGAGTACTGCTCTGTTGTATGAATGCTCTACAATTTGTTCCTCTGTTTTCCTATTGACGGGCATTTGGATTGTTTCCTGATTTGTGCTATTATGACTAAAATGTCTACATTCTTTTACAAATACTTTTTTTATGTTAAGTGTGATTTCTTTATTAGCATGTAAGCAATGCCTCTGAATTTTTTTAGTGATTGATGTAGGGATTAAAATATTCATCTTTAACATATCACAATATACTTAGATTTAATACTATAAAACTTAGTAAATAAAATACACAAAATCCTTGCTACAGAACAATTTCTTTTACTTCCTGTGACAGGTCTGTGACTTTTATCTTTTTAGCACCTTTTGGCTTTCTGGCTTTACAAGCTACTCTAGGTTCAAGTTATATGTTTCATCCCCAGCTCTAAGATTATCTATTTTTATAAGAAGCCCTGGTTCATTTTATTGAAGAATCATATTATTTTACTTATTTATTAATTATTCAGATACAGTCTCATGTTTTACCCAGGCTCTAGTGCAGTGGCGTCATTACAGCTCACTGCAACCTCAGACACCTGGGCTCAAGAAATCTTGCGTCAGTCTCCCAAGTAGTTGGCATTATAGGCACATTTCATCACACATGTCTAATTTGTTTTTTCTTTATTTATGTAGAGATAGGGTCTTGCTAGTTGCTAAGCCTGGTCTCAAACTCCTGGCCTCAGGTGATCCTCCCACCTTGGCCTACAAAATTGCTGGGATTACATATGTGAGCCACTGTGTCAGATCTGAAAAATGGTATTTCAAAACCAAGACCTGAGAATGAGATGTTTTCATTGGTTCTGGGGTGTCAAAACTTCTGAGCCTTCTCAGCAGAGTTTGAAAATATACGTATAAATATAAACTGATGTATGCCTACATTCTACCTATCTCTCTATCTACCTAGCCATGTACCTATCATCTATCTACCTACCTACCTCACTATCCTTGTCTCTCTCTCTCTCTCTCTCTCTCTCACTGCAACCATCTATCTCAATGAATATATTACAATAGATACAGGTTCATTCTGATATTCCTTACTCCAGTCTAGTACCACAGAATTTATTCTAGCATTACTCCTTCATTGATTTATAACTTTTTCCCACTAGACTGAGAAATGAGAAGTAATTATCTGCAGTATATACACTAACATGTAAAGTAGTTATAGAATTACTAATACATAGACTTCTAGAAACAAATTTACCAACTGAAAAAAAAGTGTTATCTGGGTATAGTGGCTCATGCCTTTAATTCCAGAAAATTAGGAGGCTGCAGAAGGATCCCTTGAGGCCAGGAGGTCAAGACCAGCCTGGGCAAAATAGTGATATCCTGTCTCTAAAACAATTTTAAAAATAGCTGGGTATGGCTACACACGCCTGTAGTCCAAGGCACTTGGGAGGCTGAGACAGGAAGATTGCTTGAGTCCAGGAGTTTAAGGCTGCAGTGAGGTATAATCACACCACTGCATTCTAGCCTGGGCAATAAAGTGAGACCCTCTCTCTAATAAATAAATAAATGCATACATACATACATAAACAGTGTTTATGTGCAGTTCTTGAATCTTAAATTATTCAATCAAAACACTGTTTTCCAAAGTTACTTGTGTCAGGACCTTTCATTCCCACCCTTTTCAATGGGGTTAGGTCATACATTTGTAGAACAGTAAGACTCATTTCTCTTATGCTTTCCATCAGAATTCCCCAATATTCTGGGTTTTTTAAATTTACAAAGATATGATGTACTCTTAGTAGTGTACAGTTCAATGGGATTTGAAAACTGTATAGACTCACATATTCCTCTCCGCAGTACCATAAGGAACTGTTGCCTCACCCCAAAAATTCTTTTTTGCTGTTCTTTGTAAAAAGCTGCTTCTCTCGGCCCATTATTTGGCAACTCTGATTATTTTTCATCCTTGTATTTTTGCTGGTTTTATTTATTTATTTTTTTTACAATGCCATATCAATAGAATTAGATAGTATTTGGCCTTTTGGATCTGACTTCCTTCACTTGGACGGATGCACTTAAGATTCATTCATGTTGTGGTGTGGACTGGTAGTTTGTTCATTTTTGTTGACCACTAGGACTCTATTGTATGGATGCACCACAGTTTGTTCATTTATTTCCCTGTTGAAAAGCATCTGGTTTAATGCCAGTTTTTTTGTAATTATAAATAAAGTGAATATAAACATCCACAAAAAAAGGTTTTTGTTAAACTTTAGTTTTCAGTTTGCTTCAGTCAATACTTAGGACTCAGATATTTTGGTCAGCTGGTAAGTTTAACTTTATAAGATACTGCAAAACTGTTTTCTTAAGTTACTATATCATTTTGTAGTAGCAGTTCTAGGTATTTGCATTCTCCTACTCCTTCTCCTTCTGCTTCTTCTTTTTTTCATTTCTGCTGGGAGGCCAAAATCATATAATCAATGTAGAGAAAATATATAAAATGCCTGGGCATTAACCTGGGATTCTGGACTCCCACTTCTAGGAATCCACTATGAAATTAGAGCATGACAAATATAAAACAACTATTTTCAAGTTTATCCCAAGTGGATTTGTTATGGCAAAATATGAAAAGTTGTGCTGATGTCCATTAATAGGAACCAGGTTTAATAATCCTGAGGCACATTTTAATTAGAACACTGAGGTAGCTGTGAAAATGAAGAAGAGAGATCTCTGTGTGCCTGTGGGATGGTCATGGCACATTGTGTAGTACAACAAATGTGGAGAAAAATGAATATTGATAATGCTTTATGTGGAAGATATAAACATTTGAATGTTGTGCATCTTAAAAATGTAAACTAAAAGGCAAACCCTAAAATTGAAAACAAATTAAAATGAGTGCAAATAACTATATATCATTGGTAATATGATCACACAGAGGAAAGTTTTGTTTTCCTGATTTTAAAGTGTGGCATACTAATGGGATGTCCTTAGTGGAGTGTATTCTATTTCCCCTTACATTTAAAATGAAATCATTTATAGGTTTTAGAAGCTGATGCAAAAGACAAAAATATAGAAAGCTTTGAATGTGCTTTTGTCATGTATTGTTACCTAAAATAGAAACTCATCAAAGTCAACAAAAGACAACTTGAAGTTAAATAGATACACAATTTCTAACCAAATAATATTAAATTAAGTCCATAATTTTACGTGTATATGTGTTGCACTATTGAAATAATGCAAATATAATTACGATGTAAAATTTGTTTTTATAATTAATTACTTTAAGAGATAAAAAAGTGATTATTTATTATTGGGAAAACAGCATTGTCTAAACAGGTATCTATTTATGTAAATAGATACCTTCATGTTTTATATAATATCTCTATGTATTTCTTATCTATACATCCACAGGATGTGTCAGAAAGGATGCATTTGAAATAAATGGAAGTGCCTGAAAAAAGATGTCTTTGAAATGTTTAATAAAAGGTGGGGTATTACATAAATAATGTCCAGAGACTAGGGTATCCATTCAGAAAATATCCAATAGGATTAATATTATTGACTCAAATATTTCAGATGATCAAAAAGAACATGTAAAAAAAAAAACTCTACTTAGGATTACTAGCCGACAATAAGAGAGTACATTCTTTTGCATGGAGAATGAAAGCTCTTTTTAGAATGCACACAAAAATTTAAAAATATCATTGAAAAAGACTGATAAAGCAGACTATCTCAAAACTAAACATCTCTGTGCTAAAAAAGTTATGAAACAAGACAGTGAAATTGGAAACTTTTGAATAAAGCATTATTGTAACCCAGGTAGCTGAGGGTGGTGGTAGACCCCTTGTAATTGACATTTCTGTGCATAACAACTTTGTTTTTCCTAAGTTGCCCACCGTCATTCCAAACAGGCACTTCTAACTATTGCACTAAAACACAAATCTTAATCTAGTTAGGACTATTCTTCAAGAAATAATGTAAATATATATTTAGAAGGGAATAATTTTTATTTTGACAGAATTTACAACTACTAGTTGTATGCTATTCAATTTCTCAATGGAGAATTCATGCTGATCAATATTAATACAAGTTATGAAATATAAGTTCAAGTAACTGCTGGGTTTAAAGAAAACATTACTCTATGGTTATCAAGAAATTATTACTTTTTAACAAATGGAAATGACTTCAGACAGTTTTTACTGCCTACAAAATAAACTGAAATGTAGGTATATACTGTCTTTAAAAAAATGGTTAGAAGAAAAAAATCACTGGTATACAAATGAGATGAAATTGTGCAAACTGTAACTTAATATGCTTCACAAAATTTCTATATATATTAGGACAAACTTGAGCAGTGGTGTCAAAAATTTTGATAACCTATAAAAGTTCGGTTCTGAGTTCCCATGCACTGTGACTCAGTTAAAATGCAGCCTAGAATTCCTAATTGAGAATATTAATGCAGGTGATATACTATATACATCTATATTCTTCCACAAATATTTTAATGCCTAACACTATGTAATTTAGCATTTTTTCAAAACTTCAACAAAGATTTTTATCTTTAAGGCCATAAGAATTAGATAACATTTGTTATTTCTAGCATTCTCTCCCCATTTAAAATCTCTACAAAAACAAACCTTTTGTTAAACTATTCAAATTCACATAATAAAAGGGAATTAGATCTATATTTTAAAAATGCCCAGTTACTCCAGAAATTCAAAAGTCCTAATTATCCTGTTAGTCATTTTCAACAGTGTGTGAAGTATGGCCATTTCTTTCTCTGTGTAGTAACAAGAGGAGGTATTGTATAAGTCTTAACACTCTACCTAGACAATGTTCCATAAATCTGTAGTGTATCATAGCATTTCAGAAATCTTATTTTTACAGAGTTTTTTTCTGTGAATTACTTCAAGCATCTGTTTATTCGTATTCCGATAAAAAACTATTTTAGAAGTCAATATTTTATTTGTAAAAGTATATTTTAAAAGAGAAAACTGAAATATCATATCTTTGGGAATTTTAATATTAGTATCTGACACACAACTTATATACTGTAATTATCTCAATAGAATTATGGTCATCCCAAATTTTTAAAAAAGCAATATAATACATTTTATTCCTTTGAAACAATGATGTGAAGTGATTTATATAAAAAGCTTGATGAAATAATTACATTGGAATCATAGAAAAACAATTATTTTACAATTGGAAGAAACCTTAGAGTCCAGACCCCTTCTTTGCAAAGCTAAAATATGCACTGTGTTATTTCTGGGTCATAAACTAAGGGCCTTACTGAGATATTACAGACTACTCTAGCAGTACCTAAGAACAGGGAATATTTCTTTTTTTGGAACACCATATCCTCAGTGCCTTGTGCAGTGGTTGGTATCTGGTAGGCACTAAAAAAATATTTGTTGAATAAATAAATTCTGGAAAAAAGTAAGTTTTATGAATTAAATGTTTAAGTATTTTGCATTGTAAGAAGATTTTTAGTCATTAAAATGATGAAATGTTTCACTATTACCATGCCAGTTCTCGTTGTAGGTTACTTAAGGAATTCTTTCAGCACTACCTTTATTGAATTCTTCTGCTGCATAGGGTTCTGTCTATTCACACCAGGTTTGAAATTTCCTACTTAGTCATGAATGAACCAGACAATAAAGAGATGATGTTCAAAGGATCAAGATCAAATTGCTACAGCCATCACCTGAAAATTAGCTATGAGGTCAAATCCCATTATGATATACGTCAGATTATTTTGAGTCCTGAGGAAATAAGATGTAGGGCATTTTGATGTGACTTAATGGGAAAACTTTATGAAGCTATCCTACAGCAATAAATCCTGAGGTTAGGGGAATTAGAAGTATTAAAAGAAAATTGCATGAAGTCATGGGGCACGTGGAAGGGCAGCCAGACTAGATGACACTAATATGGTAGAGGAGTCCTAAAACTGGAGGATGGATATTCAAATATAAACTTCACCTCTTGCACAACTTTGCCCAAGTTGTATAAAAGATGGTAACCCAGGTAAAAAGTTATCATATAATGTACTCTTTTCACTTTTAAAAAGCCAAGATGGCCCCTCTTTCCTTCCTGGAAGTGGGCGATACGGCTGAAAATTCCAAACCTCTAATCACAGGGTTAGTTTCCCAGGCAGCCAAGATTGACAAACAGATGTGTCCTTATCTAAACTAAAAATAAATCAAATCACATAGTTATAAAGTTAGATAAAGCCTTTGACATGACTTCTTTATTTTATTTATTTATTTATCTTTTTTGAGACAGAGTCTCACTCTGTTGCCCAGGCTAGAGTGCCAGGGTGTCAGCCTCACTCACAGCAACCTCAAATTCCCTGGGCTCAAGTGATCCTCCTGCCTCAGGCTCCCGAGTAGCTGGGACTACAGGCACCCCGCACTACGCTTGGCTAATTTTGTATTTTTAGTAGAGACGGGGTCTTGCTGTTGCTCAGGCTGGTCTCAAATTCCTGACCTCAAGGGATCCTCCCACTGCCTTGGCCTCCCAGAGTGCTAGGATTATAGGCATGAGCAACCATGCCCAGCCTGAGATGACTTCTTTTAACATGAAGAAAGGGATAGTAAGTGATTTGACCAAAATCAGAGTTCTAAGACACATATCTAGAATCTAACTCATCTTTCTTCTAGTCCAGTGATATTTTCACCTTACCACACCATCTCATCTCACTTCAAATATTTCAAATTAAGTAACATCTTATATGCATTGAAATGACTTTCTATTAATGTTAATTTTTTAAGCATTAAATATTCTTAAATATGGATCATTTTTGTACATGGTGCCCTTGTTTGGGACACATGCAGTGTGATACATTTGTTTCCCAGCATTTGGTTGTGCTGACCTAGGAATGTTCATCATATCTCACATTAAAAATGATGACTTTTTAAATTAAAATTAACTTTGAAATGTTTATAGGAGCATGTGCTGTGATGTAATCTAAAACTTGTAATATTTTTGTCATCAACTGTATTGGTCTTACTTATTGTAATATAATAAAAATAGTTACGGTGACTATGAAGAAAAATCATGAAACATAGAAACACTATGTAAATATCAAGTATTATGATTTTAACTAATTTTAGTACAAAATATTAAACATAAATCAAAAATATGTTTTGTTTATATGCAATGAGATGAAAGAAGTTTCAAGATCCAATGTTCGGTGAAAAAAGTTCCCACATCAGTGAAATGATATTGTTAACAGCTCACGTGTATAGAGCACTTTCACTGTGCCAGACAGTGTTTCAAGGCAAACGTGTCAGGTAAGTATAGGTATTTCTCATGTCACAGACAAGGTGACTGAAAGGAAAAAAATTAGTGACTTGCCTAAGGTCACCCAGAGAGTGCATGGCTGAGCTAAACTTTGCTATGACTTATTCTTCCCTGCTTCCCTTTGCCAGTGTCATTATTCATTTATTAAACAATTACTAAGAATCTTCCATGGGCCAGGCATGTGCCCGGCATTGGGCTATAGTGAACTAGACACGGTTCATATGAGCAAATACACAAAGAAGTAAACCATAAACACCAAGACCGCTTGAGAGAATGCTAAGTACCAGGACAGGCTGCTGCTGTGCTGGATGTGTGCACAGAGTCAGGAGCGCTCTGCTGGGTGAGGGGCTGGTTCTAATGGGAAGGTGGAGGGTGGAGCGAAGCTCCCCAGGGAGAGCCACAGCTGAGCCAGGCCTGGAGACTTGTATCAGTGTGAGAATGTGATTATGGTAAGACAAGTATATCGGTATCTGTCCCAGTTTCCTGGCATGCAGCCCCTAATGCCCTTGGAATGTCTGAAGTGATATGTATCCTCTGTATGCTAATCAGATGACTGAGGCTGGGGGCTCCTGGACAGCCTCAGATGGAGGGTGGTTGCCAGGGAAACTAACCCTGTGATTAGAAGTTTGGAACTTTCAGCCCTATCTCCCACTTCCAGGGAGGAAAGAGGGGCCATCTTGGCTTTTTAAAAGTGAAAAGAGTACATTATATGATAAAAAGAAATCAATAGTAAAAAGGGGCATAGAAATGAATATTTTTCCCACTTCAGCCTCATTACCCCAAGTCACCACTAGGGGCAAATGCTTGTCTCCTCCTTCCAAAAGTGCTCTATGACTTTCCATGCGTATCATTTTTGAGGAAGGGCACATTCAAACCAATCTGCAATCTCAGTTCCTGAGGTTCTTAGCAAACGCATTTCCCTCTCCGGTTGAAGACAACCCTGAAGATGAATTTTCCTCCCAGAGCATGGACCACCCAGAGGCCAAGGCAGGCTTGGGAACGCTGGTGGGCAGGGAACACTGCACGTGCATGTAGGGCACCCGAGTGACTGCACTTGGGAGCAGGAGCCAGCCCCAGGAGACCTACCCCATGTGCGTGTGTCCAACCTGTGCTGGGCCCTCCTGTCCATGTCCCTCCTTCACACAGTAGCACTGAACAAACTGCACAAAGTCAACAAAGGCTATGATTTGCAAGTGTCTCCTAGATAGGAACTTTCTAGTCTAGAGCCCTCCTCCTTCTTACCTCTGTAAGCCCAGTGGACGTGTGAGCATCTGGAACACTGTGAGAGAATTTTAACAATTTTATTTCCATAAGTAAGTTTCAGAACAGTCTTTTCTATGAATTTTAACAAATGTGTACACAATATATTAGTTTGCTAACTCTAATTTTATCCTACACTCACAACCTCTTGAACCTCTAGAAAGACTAGATGTACACTAGGAGTTATTTGTTCATCCTGTGCACTGTACACATAGCAGAGTAAAACAAATGCACAGACACAAAAGACAATGGTTAATCTGGCCTCACTATAAACACACTGGCATAAAGCCCTTTACACTTTCTTCTCCGCATTCTTCCTCAAACTGGCCCAACTACAACAATGTGTACAGCTCAGAGTAATGGTGTAGATGCTGTGAATTGTAATGTTAAGGTTCCCCCACACTGGCTGACTAAATGGATCCCTCCTGGCCAAAGGGATACCCTAAAACTAAGTTGCCATGCAAGAGAGGGAGGTCAGACATGGCTCATCAGGCCTGCTCCCCCTTCTTGGGGACATCCTTTGTAATCCATTAACAGGTCTAAGGGTATGTAAGACAAACCGACAGGTCCTCAATTTACACAACAAATCTATGTCTGGGGCTCATCTCTGATGAACAGCTCCTTATTTAAAATCTTCCAAGTCTTTAGACAAAGCTTCATAGCTTTAACCAATTACAAGTCAAAGAATCTTTAAACTCACCTATAACCCATAAGACCCTGCCAATGGACAGGGTCTGTGACACAAATCTTTGGCAAAGCTGCTGAAGGACATGCTGGCCTTTTAAACTCATATTGTTTCATGACTTTTTGCCTAGATGTTAGAATCAATACAGAATATTGTCCCTGTTATACTAATTAATTTCACAGTTTTAAAATCAATAATGGCCATGATATGCAGAGAAGATACATCCACATAGAGTTTTCCTTTCTTTTTATTCTGGTATAATTGATTTAAAATCAACTGTACACATATAAAAATGTACAAGTTGAGAAGTTTGACACAATTTGATGTCTAGACACTTGTGAATCCAACCGTCGCTATGATCAAGATAGTGAAATATGCATCACCTCCCAGAGTTTTCTAATGTCCCTCATGATGCCCACCTCCCAGCCCTCCTCTTGCTGCCCTGCCCAGGCAGTCACTGCCCTGCTTTCTGTCATTATGGGTTACTCTGCTTTTTAGCAGAATTTTATAAGAGGGAAGTAGTATATAGTATGTACTCTTTTGGGTCTCATTTCTTTTACTCATCAATTGTATTTTGAGACTAATCTGTGTTTTTCCATGCATTAATAGTTGATTTCTTTTTATTGCTGAGTTGTATTACATTGTACCAAAATAATACATTTTATCCATTTATGTGTTAATGGACTTTTGAGTTGTGTCTAGTTTGAGATTATTAAAAATAATTACCTTCTACATGTTTTATATTTTTAAGTACCACATTTATATCTGATTCATTTCGAGTTGATTTCTCTGTGTGGTGTGAGCTATGGATCCGAGTTCATTTCTTTTGGACATGGTTATCCAGTTGTTCCAGTACCATATGTTGAAAAGCCTATCCTTCCTCAATTTATTTGCCTTTGCACCTTTGTCAAAAATCAGGTGCCCATATACTTGAGAGTTTATTTCTGGGTTTTCTATTAGCTTCTATTGGCAAATCTGCTTAATTTAATGCCAATATCACAATGTCTTGCTTACTTTAGTTTCATATTAAGTGTTGAACACATGTAGGCTTAGCTTTTTGTATTAGTCTTCAAAGGCTTTCATTAAAAATTACCTCCTTTTGAACCACAGTTCTATCAAAAAAAAAAAAATAGGTTGGGTGGCATAAACAACAGAAATTTATTTTCTCAAGGTTCTGGAAGCTGAAAGTTCACCATGAAGTGTCTGCAGTTTTGGTTTCTCCTCAGCCCTTGGCTGCAGATGGCCCCTTTGCTGCCTCTTCACATGACCTTTATCTGTGCACACACATGTCTGTGTCTCTTCCCCTACTTATAAGGACTGGCCCTATTGGATTAGGGCCCCATCATTATCACCCCATTTAACTTTAATTACATCTTGAAAATATTGAAACTTCCAACTCAACATTTCTTTCTTATACAACCTGACAATCAGAGCTTTTTCATATGAGTGATGCCTAAATGTTTACCTAGCCCAGACCAAGTTCACACTTTTACTGGCACAGACCAAATGACTTTATTAATCCTAAGCTATTATCCTTATTGCACATTCTACAACCAACCTGACAGCAAGTGCTTCAGAATATACACAACATGTGGCAACTTCTCACTACTTCCAGTGGGTCCACCCTGGTCTGGCCACCATATCTCCCACAGCGATGCCTGCATCAGCCTCCTGACGGGGCTCCTGCTGCTTTCTCTTCTCTAAATTTACTTCATTTCCCACTTACTAATGCCATTACTCCAGTTTGCAGAATGTATTCATCATTGTAACTGAATAAAAACAGTATCCCAACAGTATGAGACAGGAAGAGATCACAACTCTGCATGCCATGAGAGGGTGAAACATAGTTACATACTCTTGCGTAGGCCAGCCTGTCCAAAGTGACCACTGTGTGCAGTTTCAGTCCCACAGTTCCAGGAATTTGGTGTGACATGATTGGCTACCTCCAGTTGAAGGCTTAACCCCATGACAAGATCTAGCTATTAAATATTATTTGCACATTCTGTTATGAGATTTGATTCAAATGAAAAGTCACCTTTTTTCTAACAGTTTGTATTCTTCATTCTCTCCATTAGGTAATGTCTTGTCTTTCTCACCAACCTAAGTGTTCTTTGTTACGTGGTAAGAGGACATTGGCCATCAATTCCTAGAATACCATCTTCTGCTGCTTCTAACATTTTAAAATTTGAGGCTGTTCTCTCTGAAGGGATCTCACTGTACAAGGGGCTTTCTCTCTCTCTCTCTCTCTCTCTCTCTCTTACTGAAATATCATGTCCAATGGAGCCAAAGTTTTGGTTACACATTACATTTTCTTTCTCTTCCTCTGAAAAATGAGCAAAATTTTCATCCTCCCTTTATATGCATTATTTTCAAGAGTCTATATATCTTTTTACCTATCTTGTGGCTGTTTTCAGAATAAAGTACTTTGGACTATCTATCCATTTCTTTGACATTTTTATCAGTAATCATGGTCCATGGCCTTTTATCTCCAATAAATATATTCAGAATTTGTCATTTTTGAGTCTCTAGGTTAAATAGTTTGTATGTAAAGCATTAAGGTGGATCATGAAAAAGTCTATGGTAATTGTAGGTCCCTAGAATTTCAATCACAAAATTTACTGAACTGAGTTTTTATTTGATATTAATTAATTAAAATGTAGTAGGTATGATAGCAGTATTTGCATTAGATTTTTGATTCATTAGATATAGTTACTGAGCCACCTACGAATTAAATAATATCGTATGTTATATTTACTTTAAAATGCCATTAAGAAGACTTTATCCTTGAAAATGATGACAAAGTAATAAAAACTTTGGAAGCTTTTTTATCAGCAGTACTTTTGATAGATTTTAGTATATAACCATCTATACTATTGTGCAAGATGTTTGCATTTCTATTATAATGCTTAAATAAAGTACATAGAAATTTTTATAAAATATCTAACACACTGCTCATCAGCCCCATTCCACAGGGAAAAAAGGCAAACATCTTATTGCACATTGTAGTGATGAATTTTGAGGTTGATAATCAGATCTTAGTGTGACCATTGCAGGTGAATGAGTAGAGGACAGTGCAGCCTTAGAATTGGGAAGAGAGCACTCTAAATGTGCCTTTAAGTGTGGACAGTGGTGCTACCAAAACTCTTTGTGCAAAATTATCTGTGGCTGTTACTGAGAAATGTCATTCTTACCTTTTTGACACCATTACATTTTCCTAACAATCTGTGAGTTAGAGCAGAGTGTCATCTGTAAGTTAAAGTGGAAGGGCTCCTGGCCTGACAGCACGTGCTCTGTGGCCACAGGAACATCAAACTGCCCGCTTTGTGACGTGTCAGGCCTGGTGCCCCGGTGAAGTCCTGCTCAGGCACAGGCAGAGACTGGCCAGGCCATTACCAACCAGCGCTCATGAGCTCCATGGCCCTGGTTCCTCAGCCCGACCCCGAGCTCTCTGATGTTTCGTGCAGGCCACAGGAGGAAGAGGAACTAGAGCTGTGCCCACCAGTGCCCTGTTGGGAGCTCAAGACCTGGTGGTTCATTCCGTATGTGGGAGTCTCTAATTCTTGGAGGCCCCAGATGGACTTATTGGACTTTAGGTGCCTCTCAGAAGCCTAGATCTCACACCCAACCAGCCCAGTCACAGTAATCATGTTTTAAGTGTAAATTCCATGCTTTGTAGTGTATTTGCAATAATGTAATCACAATCTTGGGGTTCTCTCCTCCTGAGCCACGTCATTCTTTGCTCAGTGTGTGAATTCTGGAAGGGGGATGAACTCCCACGAAGCATCAGGTGCAAGAGGTGGTCTACCTGTGGACACTTCCTGCTTGCAGCTTCTTGCTCTCTCTTGGGGCACTGCGTCTCCCACCCTTGCGCCTAACGGGAGATGATGGTAGGGAGGTGGTATAGGATAACCCAGGATAACCAGGATAACCCACCCCAATAAGGTGGTGCAAGAACCTGCAAAGCAGGACACACTTCGTGCACATTGCAAATCGCTGTGCAGTTTCTCTTGGGAGGGTGGTCGCTGAGCACCTCAGTGAGTAGGATGGTGTGGGAGGATGTCTCAAGGTATAGGATGACCTTAACTGAAACTTGAGTCAGACATGTGCATATTCCACTCACTAGTGCCCCTCCCTGAATTCCTTGCATTGAAAAGCTTTGATCCTTTATTCAGCTTCAGTTTTTCATTAACTGTAAAATCTAATTCATCCGTAGGGTTTGAATAATAAGAAAACGTTTCTGAAAAGGCAAGACAAGTCGTGGAGTTCACAAAAGGGAATTAAATATGTAGTGACATATGCCATTTCATAGAAAAATCTTATTTACTCCACCACCACCCAGAGTGAGTGTGGTAAGTTCCTAAGATCTGTCCTTTTTTGGAGTGATTTCAAATAGAATCCCAGAGCTTAACTTTGGAATGCGACCCTGGAAAAGAAAGAGACAAAGTCTATTTTCTGTTATGGGTACATAAAAATGAATACATTTCCACAAGAAAGTGTGGCAGATTGGTGAATTGCACAGATTCACCAAAACATCAGTTCTTTTTTGCTTAGTAGAGAATTTGTGACAGTGGTTAACTCTGTTCTGTTTTCTGTGATCTGGAAGTTGGAGTTTAATGTTAAATCCTATGGGATGGGACTTGAAAACTCCTAGAAATGTTCACACATGATTGTGAACTAAATGATGTATTTTCATTAAACTAATGACCAAATGACAAGTTTTTTCTCTGACAAGCACAGATAATTTTGCTTCTCATGTTGAAATATAAATTATAAGTGCCTTATAATTTCCTTATTACATCATATAAACAATTCTGAATTTGTAGGATTTTGCTGGATTTTCAAATACTGGACATTTTCTCATCTAAAACTAAGTGAATAATCTCAACTGGGAACCAGAGGTCTGAGCCCAATGACTAAGCTAAGGTCAGTCTTTTTAAAATTTTTAAATTTATTTTTATATTTTAATTTTTAATTATTATGGGTGCATAATACTTGCATATGCTAAGGTCAATCTTGATACTCCAAAATGTGGCCATTGAGGGACCAGGTAGCCTCCGCTGCAAATATCCCAGCATGTTCCCACCAGCCATGACAGGGGCCCTTTATACTTAGATAAGCTACAGAGCACTGGAAAGCTGGGGGTCCACAGGCAGATGAGGTCATGGTTAGGATGGATGCAGGGCTGGGATGTCATGGAGAAGTGATGAGATGTTACACTGTTCTTTCTGACAGTGTAATTGTTACTGTCCTGGGGCTGTTTCTAGATGTGGTCTGATACAATAAATATGAAAATTACAACTTATTGTCCAATAAAATAAATTTTTATCTGTTTAAAAAAGTTTTAATAAGGGAAAACACTAAGTATAACATCTACAAACATCACAAATATTAGGCAGACAAGGGCTTTCTTTCATAGGGAAGAGCAAACAAGATTAGAAAAAGGTGGGACAGGGTGGCCGAAAAGAGGGTGGAAAATAGTATCCTAGGCCATAGAATGTTTTACCCTGAAGTCAGCCTGTTCTTAGGAGGGGCATAAAGAGGGGCTTTATGTTGGCTGAAACTGAGATTGGGTCAAACTTCAGGGGCCTTGGGGAAGGAGAGAAACTTAAGCAGAGTTTAGTCAAGAACTATTTCATTCTGATCACTGAAAACAGAACTGTTCAGCTAAACGTTTATGATCAACAAATGAGAATTTTCAGAGTCTACGCCGGGCTTTGTGACAGGTAAAAAGGTAGTATCACTTAAGTCACGACGGGAAGGGTCTTTCTTTGCTGTGAGCTGCTCTTGAGAACACAGAGCGTGGAGATTTCCTTAATCGCAGCTACTTACCAGGATTACTACCCACCCCATCACCTCCTACCACTTTCCCTGACCCTATACATATTTTCCTTCTGGCTGTTCCTGACAGGTATCCTTCATAATCAATGGTAAGCGTTAAGTAATGTGGTTTGCTGACTTCTATGAGTAGTTCTATCAAATTGTCACACGTTGAAGAGGCGGTTATGGGAGCCTCTGATTTATAGACAGTTGCTCAAATGTACAGGTGGGCCCCTGGGGCTGCCACTGGCGTCTGCAATGAGGGCAGTGTGGTGGCACTCAGCCCTGAACTTGTGAGGTCTGTGCCAGCTCTGGGTGGTGTCAGAATTGAATTTTGCAGATATCGTTGGTGTTGGAATATTGTCCTGTTCAGCAAACTCCACACATTTGGTGTCAGACGTGCTCTCAGAAAAAAAGACATCACAAGGGCCTGGGATAGAGGAAGATTGCAGTTGTCTCAGGGAAAAGAGGGTCTGTTCTCCTGTGCACAGGCTGTCATAGCATGGATTGTGCTGTGATTCCCCAACTCCTCCTGGGGCCAAAGGGGGCTGATGACATAGAGGAAAGGAATTCTGTGGTCAGATTCCCTGTCCTTAAACTCCTTATGCATGTAATTCCCACCCATTTATGCACATGCATACTAGGCATTGATGTGGCCATACCCCTCCCAGGCAAGACGCCACCCTCAGGAATCCAGCCCATAACTCCTTTGCTCCTAGAGTTTCCCACCAAAGACCCACACAAGAGCCAAGAAGACTCATGGGTTATCCACAATCCCAGACCCTGAATTTCTAGCAGCCACCTAGCCTGCCATGAATCTAGGCTTCTGGACCACACAAGGATAATCTGTCTGCAGGGACACTGGAATGAGCCAGAGCATATCCCAGCCTGGGCTAGTATCTCTAGCGCAGACCAAATAAGTGACTGAGTCAAAGATACATGAGTGGAGCTGTATTAAGCCAAAGTCTGGGGACACTCCCAGAAAAAACACAAACCGCAGAGACACCTTTGACTTTTTGTGAAGCGGGAATTGGACACTTCTGTATTTAAAGGAGATAAGGTATATAGAAATAAAAAGGAGGACTCTGGGCAGCAAGGTAAATTGTTTATATTCTTGTGAAGCCCAGGAAATGTATATTTTACATAGACTAAGGCAAATGTTTGAACAGAAAAAGAGGGTGCAGGAAGATTCAATTATCTAGATGTCCCTGGGTAGTTGGAAGAATAATTGATCTTTGTCTTGTTTCTGTCCTACACTTAGAGGATAAACTTGTAATCAACATTATTAGTGTGATATTGAACAGACGTTAGTTTTAGGTGCTAAACTTAGCCTGCAGACTCAAAGTTACAATTTACATGTTCTTGCCTGTGGGAGGCCACCAAGGAATTTCCTTATAAATAATCTGTGGGGCAGTCCCTGTAGAAGCCTGAGACATTTTACCTTTCCATGGTATTCTGGCAGATGCATAATATTAGTAACAGCTGTTCATTTGGAAGGGGGTATTACATGACTCAGCCTCCAAACTTGACCTTTTTGCATAAGGAGTTGGGGGGGGTGATCCTAAGGTTTTTATTTTTGATTTTAGCACAAACCAGTCCTTCCACGAACTCTACACTGTCCCCTACACATGGGTCCTTGATGGCACTTGTCTCTCTTCTGCTTTCTTCTTCCCCACAAACCGACTTTCTTGTTCACACAGTGTGCTTGGGGCTACCCCTCAGGTGCCTGAATCCAGTGCCTCCTGGAATCATTTCCATGAGTTCAAGACCTGGCTAACATAAGAGCAAATACAAATTAGAAATACCAGACTGAATCCTCCAACTTGAAAATAAGGGAAAAGGTTTTGTTCTCTTCCTTTTTCTTGAAGTTTTAATTTAGAAAATTTTCATATGTAAATTTTTTATCTGCCTCTCTTAAATATATGTACTTCATTTTATGACTCGAATAGGTTTTTTTTTTTTTTTTTTTTTTTTTTATCATTTTCTTAACTGGGGATTGCCTTTCTCTAGGACCTAGGGAATATCACTTTGAAATGTAAATAGTGAAGAAGATAGCACCCTATTCCACAGTTTCTGTTGGAGACTAGAAGCTTCCCTTTAGCAGGCACCTGGCTCCAAGTGGGAAAACTATCTTCTGTCATAAAGACAGGGGAAGTTTTATTTTGTCTTTGAATGTAGCCAATTAGCAAACACAAATGGCCTTTCCAATTACTAGGTGAATTCAGGGTGAACTATATATCATGAATGGTGCTTTCAAGTTTTCTACTTGAGGACTAATTATGTGACTTTTCTTTCTGTCTTTATGATCTCTTAGCAGATTATCTGAGATATAGATTATATTTTGGTTTAATTTGTAATAAAACAGTTGTATTTCCATTGTACCATTGTGGAGGGTTATTCTGGGGTTGGAAATGACTTTGTTTTTAATGTGCTTCCCAGACATGATATAAACATACAAGGTGCCCACCAGGCTCCACTCTAGAGGACGATTTTCCTCTCCGCCTTTCAGTCCCAACCCACAGCTGTGCAGCAGAGCACTTGCTGCCCCCAGTATGTGCAGCTAGAATGGTCTCTCTGCCTGTTTGCAATCTCCCTTTCAGAGCGGTTACACAGATTTCTACAAAAATGTCTGCACAGGGAAGCAGTCAGCCATTCCAGCTCTGTTGCTCAATTACCCTGGTTTCTTCAGACCTGAAGCTGATCCAGAGACCCAGCAGCCCAGAAAATCCAGCAGGCTCACACACGTGTATGGAGTAGGCCTGAGAATCTCGACTTCCTCCTCTTTGCTAAATGCCCATGAATGTGTAGAGGGCCCAGTCTGCATCCCCACCCCTGTAAGATCTGTGTACGCTGCTCCAAATTCTGAATCCAGGTTCTCAGGTGCTTTCGGATGTGACAGAGCCTAAAGCCTGATTTTGACCTCCCAGCAGAAATGGAAAAAAGGTGAAAGAAGAAAGAAGAAGGAGATGGAGAAGGAGAATGCAAATACCTGGAACTACTACTGCAAAATGATATCGTAACTTAGAAAAACACTTTTGCAGTTTCTTATAAAGTTAAACTTACCAGCTGACCAAAATATCTCAGTCCTAAGTATTGACTGAAGCAAATTGAAAACTAAAGTTTATACAAAAACCTTTTTTGTGGATGTTTCTATTCACTTTATTTACAATTACAAAAAAACTGGAATTAAACCAGATGCTTTTCAACAGGGAAATAAATGAACAAACTGTGGTGCATCCATACAATAGAATCCTAGCTGCCAACAAAAATGAACAAGCTACCAGTCCATTCCACAACATGAATGAATCTTAAGTGCATCTGTCTAACTGAAGGAAGTCAGATCCAAAGTCCAAATATTATATTATTCTATTGCTATGGCATTGTAAAAAAAAAAAAAAACTGCCAAAATATAAGGATGAAAAACAATCAGAGTTGCCAAATAATGGGCTGAGGGAAGCAGCTTTTTACAAAGAACAGCAAAAAGGAATTTTTAGGGTGAGGCAACAGTTCCTTATGGTACTGCGGAGAAGAATATGTGAGTCTATACAGTTGTCAAAACCCATTAAACTGTACACTGCAAAGAATACATCTTATGTATGTAAAATTTAAAAACCCAGAATATTGGGGAATTCAGATGGAAACCATATGAGAAAGGAGTCTTACTGTTCTACAAATGTATGACCTAACCCCATTGAAAAGGGAGGGAATGAAAAATCTGGACTCAAGTAACCTTGGAAAACAGTGTTTTGATTGAATAAGATTCAAGAAGTTACATAAACACTGTTTATGTATGTATGTATGCATTTATTTATTTATTTATTTATTAGAGAGAGGGTCTCACTTCATTGTCCAGGCTAGAATGCAGTGGTGTGATTATACCTCACTGCAGCCTTACACTCCTGGACTCAAGCAATCTTCCTGTCTCAGCCTCCCAAGTGCCTTGGACTACAGGCATGTGCTGCCATACCCAGCAAATTTTAAAATTGTTTTTAGAGACAGGATATCACTATTTTGCCCAGGCTGGTCTTGAACTCCTGGCCTCAAGGGATCCGCCTGCAGCCTCCTAATTTTCTGGAATTAAAGGCATGAGCCACTATACCCAGATAACAATGTTTTTCAGTTGGTAAATTTGTTTCTACAAGTGTATGTATTAGCAATTCTATAACTACTTTACATGTTAGCATATAGACTGCAGATAATTACTTCTCATTTCTCAGTCTAGTGGGAAAAAGTTATAAATCAATGAAGGAATAATGGTAAAATAAATTCTGTGGTACTAGACTGGAGTAAGGATTATCAGAATGAACCTGAATCTATTGTAATATATTCACTGAGATAGATAGTTACAGTGAGAGAGAGAGAGAGAGAGAGAGAGAGAGAGAGACAGGGGGAGAGAGAGAGAGAGAGAGAGAGGTAGGTAGGTAGATAGATGATAAGTACATAGATAGGTAGATAGAGAGATAGGTAGATTGTAGGCATACATCAGTTTATATTTATACGTATATTTTCAAACTCTGCTGAGAAGGCTCAGAAGTTTTAACACCCCAGAACCAATGAAAACACCTCATACTCAGATCTTGGTTTCTAAATACGATTTTGCAGGTCTGCCACAGTGGCTCATATGTGTAATCTCAGCAATTTTGTAGGCCAAGATGGGAGGATTACCTGAGGCCAGGAGTTTGAGCCCAGGCTTAGCAACATAGCAAGACCCTATCTCTATGAAAATAAACAAAAAGCAAATTAGACATGTGTGACGAAATATGCCTACAATGCCAAATACTTAGGAGACAGAGGCAAGATTTCTTGAGCCCAGGAGTTTGAGGTTGCAGTGAGCTCTAATGAGGCCACTGCACTCTAGCCTGGGTGACATCGTGAGACTTTATATAAAAAATTAATAAATAAGTAAAATAAATATGATTCTTCAACAAAATGAACCAGGACTTCTTATAAAAGTAGATAATTCTAGAGCTGGAGATGAAACATATAACTTGAACCTAGAGTAGCTTGTAAAGCCAGAAAGCCAAAAGGTGCTTAAAAAGATAAAAGTCATGACCTGTCACAGGAGGTAAAAGAAATTGTACTGTAGCAAGGATTTTGTGTATTTTATTTACTAAAGTTTTATAGTATTAAATCTAAGTATATTGTGACAAGTTAAAGATTAATATTTTAATCTCTACATCAATCACTAAAAAAATTCAGAGGCATCACTTACATGCTAATAAAGAAATCACATTTAACATAAAAAAAGTTTTTGTAAAAGAATGTTTGTAGATATTGTAGTCATAATAGCACAAATCAGGAAACAATCCAAATGCTCCTCAATAGGAAAATGGAGAAACAAATTGTAGAGCATTCATACAACAGAGCAGTACTCAGCAATAGGAAGGAATAAACTATGGCAGCACAGACCCAGATGAATCTCATAAACCTGCCATATGAGCCGAGCTGGACATAAGAAACAGATAGTATGACTTCAGTTAAAATGAACCTACAGTGAAAAAATCAGCACAGAGACAGCCTCTGGGATAAGAGAAAATGTCCTGGAAAGGAACACAAGGGATTTTTTTAGGGTGATAAAAATACCATATTCTTAAAATGGGTGAAAGATTATATGGATGTGTTTTCCATAATCATACAGTTAAGATTTGTGCCTTTCAATGTATGCATATCTTATCTCACTGGTAAGAAAAGAAAAAGTGAAGGGGGTGGAAAAACCGTAGAAGTATAGAAGAAACAAATGGCACAGAATTAGTAGTTGTTGAAGCTGGGTGACTGGTCAATTATTCTATTTTCTTTATTTTGTATATGTGTAGATGTTCTGTAATAAAACACTTGTATGTAAACACAAAATTGACCTAAAATATTAGCTCCTTAGACCTTGGTTCCCTTTGGGTAGTTGGGAGGGAGAAAGTGATTGTTGGGGTACCTGAATGAGCTGGTTCTGTTTCTAAGTTACAGGAGTCTGTTTGTTTTATATTAATTTACCAAGCCTTAATTGGATGCTTTGTGCATTTATTTCTGTTTTGCATAAATAAAAGATGTAAATATTATATATTTGTACAAAAATCCTAACTCCTATCTCAGAATAATGGCAGCATTTTGGTCTATGTTATAAAGTGGGATATGTTCACTCAGGGCATCATCAGATAGATTTTACTATTCTGAAGTATCTATTAATGCCCTAATGCCTCATGACTCTCTAGGTCTTTTCATTTTGGCCTCAATTTGGCAAGTAGCATAGTATTAATTTTTTGGCCATATATTTTCAGCACAGCCCTCCCCCCACAATGATGCTCACTGAAGCGGAGGCACATAGCACAGTGCCCTGAACCTGGTGTGCAGTCAGTACACATGGAATTAAGTTGAGTGAGAAATAAAAGCAGGAGCAGAGGTCTGTTCTGCAAAATGTAGTAAATAGGTAATGCAGGTAAGTATGAAAGGCCACAACTCATCGGCAACCATTTTTACATTCATTTGAGAAAACATTTGCAATTTGCTCATCAAAAGATGTTGGTGGAAATCAGTATATTTTTTGGCTTGACCACACCCAGTGATCACCTGGAGAGGTTGAAATGACACCGTTGCCTGGGTCCCAGTCAAGGAATTCTGATTCATTTGGTCTCTTTCAACTTGCACTTGAGAGAAGTTAAAAGGTCTCCCCACCCAGGGGATTCTAACGTGCAGCCAGGAGTGACAAGTCCTGGTTTAGAGCAAAGGATGCATTAGCTGTGCTTGATTGCCTTGTGGACTGTGTGGATTTTCCCCATGGCCAGTCCTGAGTTTGGGGTCCATGGCATTTCAACGTTGGATGAATTATTTCTTGAACATGAGAGAGAAATAACTTCTATAGAAACAAAAAGTAATTTAATGTTTTCCAGGGAGTAAAAGGTGGGAGAAATGACAAATGACTATTAATGGATACTGGATTTTTGGGGCGGGTAATGAAAATGTTTTAAAATTAGATGGTGGTGCTGCTTATACTACTCTGTCAATATACTAAATCCAATACTTGTATAATTAAAAAAATTAAACAAAAAATACATTTTATGGTATGCAAATTATATTTCAATACAGTTGTTATTTTAAAAAAATCAAAGGACACCTTCAAAATGTGCTCAGCCGTTTGGCTCTATTATAGCAGGAGGAAATATCTTCTTAGGATGTCTATCTTCATAGGACTTGGTTTCAGAGCAAGTGGTTGTTTCAGGCACAGCAGTTTGGTTTAGTTTTTGATGAAAACCATGAATAGCCTAAAAATACCAGAAAGAGATGAAAAAATTTGCACACATATCAAGTGAATTATATGTGTTTTCACATTTCTCCTAAGATGAGAAATGAGTACTGTGTTGTTGGGCCTTGATTTTCTTTTCTTTTTTTTTTTTTTGAGACAGAGTCTCACTCTGTTGCCCAGGCTAGAGTGAGTGCCGTGGCGTCAGCCTAGCTCACAGCAACCTCAAACTCCTGAGCTCAAGCGATCCTCCTGTCTCAGCCTCCCGAGTAGCTGGGACTACAGGCATGCGCCACCATGCCCGGCTAATTTTTTCTATATATATTTTTAGCTGTCCATATAATTTCTTTCTACTTTTAGTAGAGGTGGGGTCTCGCTCTTGCTCAGGCTGGTCTCGAACTCCTGAGCTCAAACGATCCGCCCACCTCGGCCTCCCAGAGTGCTAGGATTACAGGCGTGAGCCACCGTGCCCGGCCAAGGGCCTTGATTTTCTAAACTCATTGCTCAGCCATTTCCCCAAATTATTCCAGGTCCTTCCAGCACACTTCAGTAGCATTCTATGGAGGGGATTATTCCCAGTGGTGAAGACTACTAGGAAGACAACATTCTCAAAGGAATCCTGCTTCTCTTGCAGAAGAGTCACTCTCCAGAACCTCAAAGGCCTAGGGATCTGCATGAATAATGTGGCCTATATAGGTAGATGTACATGAGCTTTGCAGTCAGGCAGAGTTGATCCTGAGTCCCAGCCCAGCTGCTTAGTAGTTTCTTGAATTTTAAGAGCTATATAAATCTTGTTGGCAAGAAAATGCATCATGATACTCACTGCAGAAATGGCAGCAATTCATCCATCCCTGAATCCATGCCCTTTGCAATGAGCTTTGACAGCTTCTCCCATTGAAACGTGGAATCTGTTTCTTAAACTTTGGATCTGGGCTGACTTCATTAGCTCTGGCCAATTGAAAGCTGTCAATATGACAGCCTGCTAGTTTTGAGACTAGGTTCAAAAGGTCTTGAATGGTTGAGATTTTCTTTTAGAACCCTACCCTCTGCATGAGAACAAGCTTATGGAAGCCTGCTGGGCGCTGAGATACTGTGACAGCCAGCTTACCCTCAGGAGCCAATGAATCAACCAGTAGCTGACCACACATGCTTAAAGGAGCCCAGCTAAGCCCAGAAGAATGACCCAACTGAGCCCAGCCTAAATTTCTGACGAGCTCAACCAAGAGCGAATGAGTTTTAAGGTGACTTTTTATGCAGCAATCCCTAACTAATATATACACCTGGTGCAGACAGGATGCCAGAATTCCATGACAGGTTGATTACAAGTTACCTGAAAAACAGTAGAGTTCCTTTTACTCTTATTTAAAGTTGGATTTCTTGTTATTAATAGATAGTATTGAGTTATATGTTAATAGAAATGCATGTAGACATGTGTGCATGCACTTGATGCTTAAACTGACACAGTTCCCTACACAACAGGAAGAAATAGACACACACAGCCTGACCATTAGGATCAAGGCCAAATTGCAAAATAACAACCTTGCTTTTAATCTATTTCCTCCAGATTTAACTGTGGAGGTCAAGATTGTAGATGTATCTGAAGACCTGGGGTTCCTTCCTTCTGGGGTCCTATCATCTCTGTTTGATCTCTGGATGGGGAATGGGTCCCCAGCAAGCAGTAGTCAGCAGTGGTCTAGCTGTGGACATTTCCTGCCTGCTGCCCCATGCTCTATCTAGGGTTACCTTCTCACTGACTCTTGACCCTAAGGAGAGATGTTGCTAGAAAGGGACTATTTCCTTACCTCTGACAGAAAGGAGCTTCAGGCCCTTCACCTCCCCGAGGTCATAGAAGTCAGAGCTGCACTTCAATGTGGCCAACATTGGCCATGTGGGGTTGCTGAGAACCTAGAATAGTCTGGTCTGAACTGAGATGTGCTGGAAGCTTACAATACAATCTGTGAAGGCTTACTCTAAAAATACTTATTTAATAATTTTATATTGATCACATACTAAAATGGCAATATTTAGATATATTGAGTTAAGTAAATTCTTACAATCAATGTCGCCTTGTTTTTCTTTTATTTTGTGCATCTAATGGAAACTCTAAAAGGACACGTGTGGCTCATATTTTATTTCTATTGATTTGCTGCCTAAAGGATTGTCACTCTTACAAAGCTCAGACTGCCTCCTCAAAAAACCCAGAGGCCAGGAAGGTTAGGAAATGTGAAATTTAAAAATAATTTTTATCATAATTTTTCCATTTGTGAATAACGTATATTTGAAATAAATGAGCATAATCTTATTTATAAGATGAAATGCAAATGACTCCTGGGCAAGGTCATGTCCGAGTTCTGGAAGAAATACCTGCACGAAAATGGCTGCCATGAAGAACCAGTAATTGTGGGGTCGCGAGTGGGGGCTCACACCTATACTCCTAGCACTCTCGGAGGCCGAGGGGGTTGGATCTCTTGAGCTCAGGTGTTCAAGACCAGCCTGAGCAAGATGGAGACCCATCTCTACTAAGAAAAGAAAGAAATTAGCAGGACAATTGAAAATATATAGAAAAATTAGCCAGGCATGGTGGCACATGTCTGCAGTCCCAGCTACTCAGGAGACTGAGGCAGGATTGCTTGAGCCCAGGAGTTTGAGGTTGCTGTGAGCTAGGTTGACGCCATGGCACCCTAGCCCGGGCTACAGAGTAAGGCTCTGTCTCAAAAAAAAAAAAAAAAAAGAAAAGAAAAAAAAGAAAAACCCAAAAAACCCAATAACTGTGACTTTCTTTAGTCCCACCAGTCATTGCATCTCCTATCACTCAACCGGAGTAGGCAGGGCCTGGAGGTCTATCCAATCAGGGCGCTGAAGTGAGTGACAACTGTCCAATCGAGTAGGCAGGAGAGTGTGGGGGGCGGACTGCACGGTCTCAGTGCCCTGGTGAGGGGCCCTTTACTACGGGGCTTTTGCGAGTGCTTCCCAGTCCTGGTCTGGTCTCTGGGCCTCCTTGTTCTCCGCTTCCAGAGGCCCCAGTGACTCTACTGCAGCCTGTGTTGCCCTGGGACCTCCAGGTACCTGAAGATCCATAGAGAGGATGTGGGGACACCCCGGAAGCTGGGAAGTGGTGAGTACGCAGGTCTGCGTGTCCTGGCGGGGTGACAGCGGTTGTGGTGGGACCCGGGCCTCCCCGCCGCAGTTCCCGAGTCAGCCGGTCTAGGCCCCCTGACGAAGTTCAACCCCCGTTTCCCTCCTGTTCAGGGTGTTGCTGGGCTGGCAGCCAGGGCCCAGAGTGTCGTGTCCCATCCTGTTTGGTGACTTCACACTGGCCCTGAACCCTGTCTGGGCAGGTCTTCTATTGCACCTGCTCCTCTCCCCCAGAATGTGTGGTGACCACAGGAGAATCATTAGGGGAGGGTCCCGCTGCCTTGGTGTGCGGGGTCGTGCGTGGGAGGAGCTGGCGTCTGTGCGGTTCCCAGCCCTTCTAACTCTTGTTAAAAGTAAACTGAGGCAGCAAGAAAATGGTAAAGAGTTTATTTCATTGGAACTAAGAGCAGTTCAGGAATCATGAGGCCTCCAGGGATGGGTTGTGGTTTGGGGGCCCATGGGGGTGCGGCTTGAAGGAAAGCCTTTTATCAGGTGTGGTGAGGAAGCACACCAAGTTCAATAACGGATTACATTCATGTGCCTAACTTATTTGGACCATCCAGGCAAAAGTCACATGGTTTTGTAATCAGAGAATAATTGGCAGTTTGTTGTTGGTTAAGACTAAATTCTGTTTCTGTTAGGTCCGGGGGTTGGGGGACGGGAGAGAGAGAGCAACACAGGAAGCCTCAGGTGTAGCAAAACCTTGTTTATTTGGAGCATCTGGGTGCACATGGGTGAAGGCAAAAAACTGTCCACACTGAGGGAGAAGAAAGCCTTGGGTTTTATAGAGGGTTTCTCAGGGGGTAGTGAGTACCTGGGCCAGAACAACTGCTGCATTAATTTTTTTTTTTTTTAAACAAACAGTTTCGGGGACCCCTGCCCCAGGCACATCCACCCTTCAGCTCTGGGGTTTCTCTTATCAGGAGAGCTAGGGAGGGATGAACTTCCTCTCTTATCAGGGAGGGCGGGGGAAGGAATGCTGGCTTCAACTGTCTGGTATATTTAGAAAAACCCGGAAGTCTCCAGATTCCTGAGGCTATTGTTTTACTAGCCTAAGTTTTACATTAACCATATTCTGTCTTATATGTACTTCTGGGGTTCCCACCTGGAACAAACCCAACATTGCACACTTTTTGTTATATACATATAAGAAAAGGAAGGGTAAGGTATGGGAAAAGGGTAAAGCCTAAAAATTAGGGAGATTGAAAAGTGGGCGTTGCTTTCTTTCTAACTTTTTTTTTTTCCTTCCCTGGAGATTTGATCATCTTTCAAATGCTGTCAGGCCCCTTGTAGGGGATGTGATCTTTGCCCCTGACTTTTGGTTTTGGGCAGGAAACAAAGGCCTGGCATTCACCCCCCTGCAGTCTGTCCCAGAGCTTTTTTCAGGAACACCTTGAGGCTGTAAAACAAATTGTAAAAGCTGTGAGCTGGGGAAATCTAAAGAGAAAGAATTACATTTCTTTTCTGGGCTCTTTTAGGTGTTTGTGAAAACAGAGTCTGAGCAGGTTGCCTGCTAGTTTGGGAGAGAGATAGCAAAGAGTAGGGAGAGCTCAGAATTGATTTTTAGCTGTCATTAGAAAACTGGGAGATTCAAGGCCATCCTAACCTTCTCCCTTTTTGTTGTTAAGATTAAATTTTTATTAGAAATGAACTCCGAAGCTGGGAAAATGGGTGGAGATCTTCTGTAACTTCTTCGAGCTGAGGAGGGACATAGAGATCTTTTTATGAAATTCATTTATTAAAAGGGAGGGCATTTCAAATGGATGGTCTTGAAGTTAGAATGGAGGCAGGATGAGGTTTTACTGGAGAGAAAAAGTCAGGGCCTGAATGTTCCTAGATAGTGGAGAATGTATGATTTGAAAATGAGAGTTGAAAGTAGAGCCACTAGGGGCCTTCGTTAAGAGTGTAAGATCACGCATGGTGAGAAGAGCTGATAGTTTTGAGAAGGTAGAGAGGTTTTTTGCACTGTAGGCAGATAGAGATGTCATAGAGCCCCACAGTGGGGGATGGAAAGTATGGTTATTATTAGGGTTTCCATTGTAGGCATGTTAGATCCGGTTCCCCTTGGCCCCAGGAACAGAGAGGCAGAGTCACTGAGGCTGCAAAAAGGCAAACGAGTTTATTAACTAGCCCTGGGCCAGGGTCCAAATTCCAGAGCACCAACGCAGTGGCCTCTCCAGGAACTAGGACCCCGCCCTGGGTTAAAGATTAGGTTTTTATACTTTTCTGTATGCTAGTTTTCACACGACACGTTATTCTGCACACAACACGTTAGTCTGCACATGACATACTAGTCTGTACACGACACACTAGTCTGCACACGACACACTAGTCTGCACTTCATCCCCCTTCAGTTTATTTGTTCCTTTTGTTTAGAAGTGGCTGATCGCGTTGGCTTCAGGTTTGTTGACTCTAAGTTTCGGGCTTTTTGCACTGGCGCCAGTTGTAGTTAACAACATCCAGGGGAAGAGCAGGGTCTCCGACAGGGGAGGGGGGCTGTTGTTGCATACCTTCTAGTTAAGGGATACTGGGAACACACGCCCTGCACAAGCTGTTCATGCGCTGATCATGTCTTGCCCTTCTTATCTACTTAGTTGGTTGGAGGGCACCTGGATTCTCCAGCCCTTTATCACAAAGCAACTTGCAGTTACCTCCCCGAGGCTTTGTTTTCCTTTACTTTAGTGAAGCCTGCCATGGCTCCACTTACCCTGAGCACCAAGCCAGCAAGCCATATATACAGAAGCAGAACTAGGCTTCTCACATCCAGGAAGCCTAGCCTATCATGGAGTTACCTTTGTTCTTATCTCTGTTTTTCATTCTGATTAACTATATTTATTAAACAACTAAAAGCAAGCATAGTCACAGAAGCGAATAGCATCAGTTAGAATCAAAGAGAGCACACATTTTCCTACTATCAGTTCCTGTTCTTCACGCAAAGGACTGACCGGCCTGGTATGTAAGATGTCCTGTGGGGCATTCACAGAGTGACATGAGAGGTATAAAGAGGAGGCAAAGCATGGTAAGGAGTTATGTATACCACAGCATGTTATCAGAGCCTGGTATCCATGATGGGCTGGACTTTTGGGGAGCGCACCCTGGGTGGAAGCAGGTTCTGGAGGGCCTGTAGGTTTGAGTCCTGAGAGATGACTCTCGGACAGGATTTCCAGAAGCTTAGCTATAGTGGTGGAAGCAGTGAGAGAATTATTTAAAAGTTGCAGGAGGCCCAATTTGTTCTGGGAAATCCTTGAGTAAAATGTAGTCTTTAGGGTATAAGTGTTCCAGTCCCTTTAAGAAGTCACTAGTGTGTTTCCTTGCTGGCAGGTGGGCACCAGGTGGAGGTGGTGGAGGAAGATAGGGGAACTAAGGGAACTCACTATTTTTCATCTCCTGAAATCGGTTTTCACAATTTTATATGTCTGTCTCTTTTGCAATAGCCCTTAGGCCTAGAGAGGATAAATAAGGTTGCGCCGGGTGGAATCTAACAGTTTAAATCCGCGTGATAACTTCGTTATTTACTTAATACTACTTCAGTGGCTTTGGAAAGCAAAGCATGAGAATTAATAATGTTTTAAATAAAAAGTCATGAACAATCTTAGGTCTTTCTGTGACATTTTCCGTGGAAGCAAATCTTGGACTGCAGTGGACTATAAACTGTTGTTTAAGAAGAATCAGAGCAAAACGACAACCATCCGTGGATGGTAAAGATTTCACAATAGTAGACAATTTTAGGTGAAGTAAGGCAGAAAGTTTTATAGTTTCAAAGCTCAGAGCACCCCAGGCAAAAGTTGCATGTAAAGTTTCAGTTAAGCTTTTCCATAATCAGAGGGAGGAGGCCATGGATCTTTCCCCAGTGGCGGTAACTGGGAAGCACAGAAGGGGTGGGCAGATACTTTATCTCCCAGTGGACGGAGAAGCTGTGGAATACACAGGGGGGCTGTATTTTATGTTTTACTCTCATGGTGGGGGTAGGAGAGGGAAATAGAGGCCCTGACAATTCAGGAAGACCAGAGAACGTGGCTCCAGTGTCTTTACCTGTGCCAGAGAGTTACCCAAGGTGTGTCGCAGTCGAGTGTGTTCAGAAGCCTGAGGTGTCCATCAGATTGAAGCAGTTTCAGAGGGTCCGTGGCTATGCAGGATGTCCCTTCAGGGAGGGGCAGCCAGGTCCGGAGTGCAGGTGTGATCTTCCCAATTTAAGAAGCGGGCACTTGCTTTTCCAGTGCCCTTCATTTGTCAAAGGGAGCACAGTCCTGGCTGTGCCCCTTTCCTGGGACATTGTTCTTTTGGGACCCAGAGTCTTGGTAGAGGCAGGGCTCAGTTCCCATGTAAGGGTGTGTCCCTATCGTCTACTTGCCTGAGGCCTTTTGAGTGACTCTCCGGAAAAGGTCGTTTACAGGGCAGCCATGATTTGAAAAGCTTTTATGTGTTTTGGGGGCTGTTGTCAGTCCCACTCTCTTTTCCCTTCGCCTCTCCCCATTTTGGTCATTAAAGTCCTTGAAGGCCAGGTTTAGGAGATTTTTTGTGTGGGATTTGAGGGCCTTTGTCTAACTTTTTAGAGGTTGTACCTCATGTCAGACTCGGACTGCGAGGTAAAGTGTATATTGAGGAGTAAAGTTCCTTCAGGAGTTCCTACTTGATAATTCAGTAATGGGCCTGTATTAGGGACGGTGAGTGTCCCCAGTGGCTGAGCAGGGGTACATCTATGGATTTCATGACCATATGCCTGGGCATTAAGTCAAACTCTCTCCTTCTCTTCGGCAGATGGAGTAGAGGAAAGAATAGTGTAGAGGTCATGCCAGGTCAGATCATAAGATTGTGTTAAATAAAAGGGACACTTACCTCCCTGCTGCCTTCCACCGCAGGCCCCAGGACTTGAACAGAGTGACAGCTAGTAGCAAGGGGACTGAGATGAGGGCAGGGAGCAGGTTGAGGTTTAGGCTAAGGGAGTTCTGGTTGGGGATATCTTTATGGGCGAGGGCTGAGATTGCAAGAGTCATGTTCTGAGGTTTCAAGTTTGTCCAGAGAAGAGGGCGAGGGAGAAGGGGAAGGCCTAGAGTGTAGCAGGAAGATTTGAGCCAGATTACAGTTCATGCAGAGTGAGAGTAGAGGGCAAAAAAAAGGTGTAGACATAGGGAATCTCGGACCATTTTCTATTGCAGTGACAAACATTGTAGTGAGACCTGGTGTTTTGAGAAGAGGAGTAGACTGAGAGTTGCCCATGTTCCTGGAAAGAGTAGGGGTCACACAGGGCCGATTCTACTCAATTCTAGCATCCTAGAATGAGAGAATAGCACGGGAGCGAGCAGACTGCGTGAACTCGAGCAGAGTCGCAACAGGCATCCCAGTGTCCAACGAGGGCCCCAGGTGCTGAGAGTCCTCCGGCTCATGGACAGGACTTTTGAGTCAACACAAGTAGACAAGAACGAGCTTGTGAGGTCCTACTCACTAGGAGCAGGATGTCTCCAGGATGTGGATTTGAAGGTCAGTGAAGGAAGAAGACCTGTGGAACTTCTCGGGGATGAGAGCACGAGAGATAGGAGGAACCCCAGAGCGAGTTTGCGAGCTTTTACTCCCTGAGAATGAAAGGTGAAGTGGGAAGATGAGCAAAGGGAAGATCCGAGTCCTGGTCCGGTGTCTGCCTCTCAGCTTGGTTCGGGAGGGTCCGGGTGCACAGTTACCTTACCTTGGCTGAGCTAGCGCGCTCTGCCTACACGCCAGGATCAGAGGCAAGTTAGAGAGGGACCCCTGTATGGCTCAGAAAAGATCCATGGAAACCTTGCCAATAACCCAGGGACTCAGAGGAAGGCAGGATTCGGTAGTTAGGCCAGGATGAGCTGCCGCGGCCTACTGCTTCCCGAGTTGCAAGGCTTTCCTGCTAGAGATGCAGAGTCCTGTCCACCCAGTGTGCCCTCCAGGGTTTCGGCGCCAAATGTTAGGTCCAGAGCAGAGAGAGAGAGGCACACATGAAGCCTCAGGCATAGCAAACGGCTGTTGATTTTGAGCATGTGGGTACAGACATGTGGAGGCAAAAAAGCGTCCACACCGAGGTTGAGGAAAACCTTGGGTTTTATAGAGGGTTTCTCAGGGGGGAGTGAGTACTTGGGCCAAAACAGCTGCTGCATTAATTTTTTTTAACAAACATTTTCAGGGACCCCTGCCCCAGACACATCCATCCTTCAGCTCTGGCGTCGCTCTTATCAGGGGAGCCAGGGAGGGATTAACTTCCTCTCTATCAGGGAGGGAAGGGGGAGGAATGCTGGCTGCAGCTGTCTGTTAGATCTACAAAGTCCAGGGACTCCCCAGACTCCTGCAGCTATTGTTTTGTAAGCCTGCTTTGCATTAACCACATTGTGTCCTATACATACATTTCAAGTTCCCACCCGGAACAAACCTATCTGTTTTCCTCTAAGTTAATACGGAAGTACAAGAAATGATTCTTCAAAAAAAATGTAGTTTAGTCATGCTGAGTGCTTTTGAAAATTGGAAAGTCTCAGAGATTTGCCAGAAAATCACTGTCCTTCTAACCCTGCCTTGATGCTTGGTGCCTTCACCCCAAGAGCAGTGGGGGACTCTCTGAAGTTCCCTTATCTAACAAAGAAAGCTTCTTATGAAAGTCAATACAATTGCCTTTTATTGCCATCCTGTTGCTTCATTAGCTAATGCAGATATATATACTACCACTCCTGAATGGTGTTTCCCTCAGCATAATGCCTGCCTCTCAGGTTCATTCAGAAGCCAATAAGAAAAAGTTACCAGTTAATTTCTTTCTCCCTGGTCCATTCATTCTTGCTAATAATCGTTTTTTGCTTCTCAAAAGAATGGTATGTGTTCTCCATCTGCATATCCTATGCAAAATAGTACTTGAACTTCAGAACCCCAGTGGGAGGTTGGGGTAATCTCTCTGTGATTTCCCCAAATGCACATTAATACATGCATATGCCTTTTCTCTTATCATTTGATATTCAGTGAACCTTCTGAGAATAAGGAGAAAAGTTTTCCTTTGGCCTCTATATTAGTAATTTACAGGAAATAAATTTGAGTTACATTTTGGTTTGCTGAAGTAGGAACACAGGGCACTAGAGCCATTGCAGTCTAAATGCCTCCTATTTATTTTAACACTCCATAGGGGGACTTGTGTTCCCTTCATTTTCTTTTCCTTTCTCTCTCTCTCTCTCTTTTTTTCTTTTTGGGACAGAGTCTTGCTCTATTGCTGGGGCTGCAGTGCAGTGTCATCATCATAGCTCACAGCAATCTCAAACTCTCAGGCCAAAGTGATCTTCCTGCCTCAGCCTTCCAAGTAGCTGGGACTACGGGCAAGACCCACCATGCCCAGGCAAATTTTTTGCTACCTTTAGTAGAGATGGGATCTTTCTGTTGCTTGAGCTAGTCTTGAACTTCTGACCTCAAACTATCATCCCACCTCAGCCTCCCAGAGTGCTAAGATTACAGATGTGAGCCTCCGTGCCCGGCCTACCTGTATTTTCTAGATGTATGGCAAGTGGGGCATAAATTTGCCATCCCTGTTTCCTCAGCCTAACTATTGTAGGCCTTACAGTAAAATCCTAAATGTTCGGTTTCTTTCCTACGTTTCCAAATGCCAACTTCGCATCCAATTTACAATATGAGCTGTTTTTCCTTTATTGCCCAATGCAAACAGATGGAGTATTTTAGTTTTCTTGTCATTTCTTTACATAACAGTGGGTGGTTGTTTTTAAAATATTGGTTTTCTATTTCTGAACATTTCACATGGGAAGAAAACACAATAATTTCATGGCACTCTGCTGTAAAAATCTATGTGTCTCCCCTCATTTAATCTTCCTTAGGCACACACACTTTCCCAGAATGTCTTCGGGTGAGGTTCCTGTCTAGAAACTGTATGGGATGATGTGTCCTCAGCCATGCTTATGTCTTTTCCTGGTCCTGGGTAATGACCCAAGGACCAGGGTCCTTACTTCTCTGGGCACGACCTAAGATGCCCAAAGCAGCCATGTTTTCTGGAGTGTCCCATGAATATCAGTCTCTGGGACATCTCCGCCCAGAGGACAGCCTGAGGTATGTGGTGCAGCCTCTCAGGGGAGCAGGTGAATTTCCTTGAGGTTGAGAGGAGTCTCTGCTTCACCTAAACAGCTAACCCACTGGGAGTTTAAGAATTTTTTGTACCAGCCTCTGTTTTCATTCCTTTGAGATACATTGCTGGTCAGCCCATCACATGCTGGTATTCAGAGGAAATTTCGCAAATCATTCTTGCCCTCTGAATTCTCTCAATTTTGTGAAGGGAGAAAAAGTATTTCAAAGGACAAGGTTAACCCACCCCAACAAGGTGGTGCAAAACCCTGCAAAGCAGTACAGCCTTGATGTGTGCTAGAAGGCAGAGTGCATTTTCTTTTGGGAGGGTGGTCATCGAGCACTTTAGTGAGCAGGATGTCAGTGGGAGGATGTCCCAAGGGATGTGATGACCTTACTTCACACTCAAGTCAGACATTCCTGTATTCCAGTCACCAGTGCCAGTTTTTGAATTTGTTGCCTTGAAAAGCTTTGTTGCTTTATTTCAGCTTCAGTTTTTCATTAATTGTAAAATGCAATGTATCTCCACAGCTTGAAAATGAGAAACTATTTCTGAAAAGGCAAGAGAAAAGTAAAATTCAGATAAGTGAATTAAATATATAGTCGTATATTCCATTTCATAAAAAAAAAAAATCTTCTTTACGATTTCCCCCCAGAATGAGTGTAGTAAGTTTCTTAGAGCTGTTGTTTTTCAGGGGTGATTTTAAATGGAGTCCCAGGGCTTAGCTTTGGAATGCTACCATGGAAAAGACAGAGACAAAGTCTCTTTTACTTTATGACTGCCTAAAAATTAATGCATTTTGAGAATACAATGTGCTAGGTAAATTGATTAGTTACACGGATTCACCAAAATGTTGTCCTTTCATTGAGGGTGGAGAATACGGAGAGTGGTTAGCTCTGTTCTGACTTATGGGAGTTGTACTTTAACAGTAAATCCTGTGAAATGGGACTTGAAAACTCTTGAGAAATTTTCATGTATGATTGTTTACTAAATGAATTGTATCCATGGAAGTAACTGTTAAAGGAAATGTTTATTTTGTGACAAGGATAGATAATTTTGCTTTTCATGTTGAAGTATGAAATGTAAATCCCTTACAATTTGCTTACCTCCTATAAACATCAACACGGAGTTTATGGGATTTTGCTGAATTATTTATTTATTTATTTTTGAGACAGAGTCTTGTTTTGTCACCCTGGCTAGAGTGTAGTAGTGTCATCATAGCTCATTGCAACTTCAAACTCCTGGGATCCAGTGATCCTCCTACCTCAGCCTCCTGAATAGCTCAGATTACAGGTGTACACTACCATGCTTGACTAATTCTTTTCTACTTTTAGTAGAGATGAGGTCTCACCCTTACTAAGGCTGGACCCAAACTCCTGGCCTCAAGTGATCCTCCTGCCTCGGCCTCTCAGAGTGCTAGGATTACAAGCATGAGCCATCATGCCTGGCTTGAATTATTCAAACACTGGATGTTTTCTCATCCGAAACTAAGTGAATAATGTTGTTTGGGAACCAGAGTTTTGAGCCCAATGACTAAGCTAATGTCAATCTTGATCTTCCAAAAGGTGGTCATTGAGGGCCCAGGGAGCCTCCCCTGCAGATGTCCCAGCTTGCTCCCATCAGCCAGGAAAGGAGCCCTTTATACTGAGAAGCTTCAGAGCCCTGGGAAGCTAGGGTTGATCCACAGGCAGATGAAGTGGAGGTTGGGATGGAAGTAGGGGTGAGGGATGAGATGCGCTTTCTTAAAGTGTAATTGCTATTGTCCTAGGGCTCTTTCTAGACATTGTCCACTACAACATATTTGAAATTACAGTTTGTTTTTCAATAAAATAAAGTCTTAATTATTTAAAGAAATATTGTGATAGCGGAAAGCACCAAGTATAAATCTGCAAGCATGATGAAGGTTACACAGAGAAGGGCTTTTTTTCATCGAGAGGAGCAAATGACTTTAGAAAGAAAGTGGGAGGGGAAGGGCAGGATGGATGGTGGAAAAGTAACATCCTAGCTTAGAGGGTTTATCACCCTGAAGTCAGCCCCTTCTTAGGAGGAGCACAAAGGGGGTTTGCATGTTGGCTCAGGCTGAGAATCAGTCAATGTTTAGGGGCCTGGGGGGAAGGAGAAAAACTTAAGCAAATTTTGGTCAAGAAATATTTTGTTCTGACCACTGAAAAGAAAACTGTTGTAATTTTTTATGAGGCAATAAATGGAAATTTAAAGAATCTGTTTCAGGCTTTGTGATTAGGTAAAAAAGAAGGAGTAATCTCTTTTGTAATGGGAAGGATGTTTCCTTGCAGTAAGCGGCTATTACAGAACACAAAGGGTGGGTGATGTCTTTCATCACAAGGATTTACCAGCATTACCTGCCCAAATCTTCCCCCGCCACTTTCCCTCGCCCTATACATCTCTTCCACTGGGCTTTTTCTGAGTGGAGTACTTTATAGTACACCAAATTGATGAATGTAAGTAATGTGGTTTGCTGAGTTCATTGACTAGTTTTATCAAATTATTAAACTTCAGAGGGGGTTACAGGAGCAGCTTCTTGATAGGCAGTTGCTCAAAATTGTGCATGGGCCCCTGGGGCTGCCACTGGCATCTGGAGTGAGTGCAGTGTGGTAGGACTGAGCCCTGAACTCATGAGGTCTGTATGGAATCTCTGTTGTCAGAATTGACTTTTGGAGAAATATTTGGTGCTGAAAAGGTGGTCGGTGTTCATCAGACTCCACACATTTGGTGTGAGAAGTGTCAGGTTTCTCAGGGAAGGGAGAGTCTGTTCTCCTGCACATAGGCTGTCACACCACGTATTGTGCCCTGACTCTGCATCTCCTCCTGGGGTCAGAGGAGACTGAGGACACAGGAGGAGCCCTGGGGTCAGATCCCTCTCTGCAACTTGCTGCCCCATGTGATTCGCACCCATTCATGCAGTGGTGCAGCAGGCACTGATGGAGCCACGCCCCTCCCAGGCAAGTCTCCTCCCTCTGGAATGGAGACCACAGCTCCATTGCTCTTAGAGTTTCCCACCAAATATCCACACTGGAGTCCTGGTTTAGCTCCACCCCCAGACTCCAAATCTGCAGCAGAAATCTGGCCCTCCACCAATCCAGGCTTACAGCTGGATCGCCTGATTATAATCCCATGCCTGCACGGACACAGAATGCCGGGGCATATCCCAGCCTGAGCTAGTATCTTTAGCACTGACAGCCCAACGTAAGTGACTGAGGCAAGCATACTAATTGACAGAGGTTTATTGGGCCAACATAAAAGGATGTGCTTGGGAAAAACCAAACCAGAGTCAAATCTGTGACTTTTTCCAATGGGGGATTTGGGAACTTCAGTATTTAAAGGTGACATGGATAGAGAAAGTAAAAGGAGGGCGTGTTGGCAGCCAGGCAAAATTTTTGCATTCATGTGAGCCCAGAAAATTTACATATTACATAAGCTAAATTAATGTTTGAAGAGAAAAAGGAAGTGAAGGAAGAATCAATTATGTAGATGTCCCTGGATAGGTAGAAGAAGGTTGATGTAGTTTCTGTTATGCACTTGGGAAGATAAATTTGTAATCAACATTATTAGTGTGGAGTTGAACAGACTCTAGTTTTAGGAGCTAGACTGAAAGTGCAGATGAACAGTTACAACTTATGAGTCCTTACTTATGGAAGGCCAATGAGGAATTTCCTTTGGAATGATCTGTGTGGGCAGTCCATGCATATCCCTGAAACCTTTTACCTCTCCATGATCTGGCTGATGCAGTACTAACCATTGATTTGTAAGGTGTTGCATGACTCAGCCTACAAGCCTGGCCTTTGCTTCTGCATAAGGAACTTGAGGGATTGTCCCAAGATTTTTGGTTTCTTCTACAGCACCAGCCAGTCCTTACACCAGCTCTGCACTGTCTCCCACCCATGGGTCCTTGATAGTACTGGTGTGTCTTCTGATTTTTTTCTTCCCCACAAACCTTCTTTCTTGTGCACATAGTGTGACTAAGGCTACTCCTCTGGTGCCTGAATTCAGCACCGTCTGGAATTAGAGTCATGACTTGAAGGCCGTGGCCCTTGACATGGCTGCTGTAAGAGCAGATGCAAATGAAAAATACCAACTGGATCCTTCAACTTAAAAACATGAGATTATACTCTCTTCTCTTCCTTAAAGTTTTTAATTTTGTATGTAGTTTTTCTCTGCCACTTTGAAATATATGTACATTATTTTATGAGTTAACAGGTCTTTTGTAAATGTATTTTAACTCGGGATTGTCTTTCTTTAAAATCTAGGAACCATTGATTTGAAATGTAAATAGTCAAAAAAATCTGCATGAATCCCAGTTTCTTTTAGAGTAGGAACCTCCCATTAGTAGGCACCTAGCTCCAAGTGGCAAAGTTGTCTTCTGTCATGAAGATATGAAAGGGTTTTTTTATTTTTCCTTTGAATATAGTCAATTAGTAAGCACAGATGGCCTTTATAATTAGTGGGTAAATTGTGGGTGAACTACATTTGAAAAATGGTGTGACAAATCTATTTGAGGACTAATAATGTTGACTTTTCTTTATGTCTTTGCGATCTCTTATCACATTGCCTGAGATGTTCATGACATTCTGGTTTAATTGTATAATAAAATTTTCCTTCTGTTTTACCATTGCGGAGAGTTATTCTGGGCTTGGAAACAATTTTGTTTTTAATTATGTTTTCCAAACACTTGAGAATGACCAGCCATGGTAAGAAATTATAAAGTGCTCACCAGGCTTCACTCTAAAGAGCTCTTTCCTTCTTGGCCTTCCAGTAATAACTCACAATTGTGCAACACAGTGCATGGTGCCTCCAATATCTACATGTGGAATGGTCTCTCTGCCTATTTGTAATCTGCTGTGTAGAGCAGTTTGACCATATTTCTACAGAAATAATGTTACAAGACAGCAATCATCCCTAACCTGGAATTTTCAGACCTGAAATTTATCCAGAGCCTGTTGGGCTTACAAACCCAGCCAGGTAGACACATGTGCATTGAGTACGCCTGAGAATCGTAACTCCCTCTCCTCTTCTTTCCCAAATACTCATGAATATGTAGAGGGCACCAGCTGCTTCCCTATTCCTCCAAGACCTCAATCTGCAGCTGCAAATTCTGAATCCAGGTCCTCATGATCATAAGGATGTGATAGAGCAGCTTCCATGAGCAGTTTCTAGTTTCCCCCTCATTCTGTATCACCCAAGAGTACAGAGCCAGGTTGATTCCACCTGTAATCCGCACATAAGGCTGGCCTCTATCTGGGATTCACAAGGCAGGGCCAGTCTTGGGACTGAGTTTGTACAGAAAACCTGAGGGAAATATTTTCTGCATTGTGAGAAGTCAATATAGACTTTGTGAAGGCAGGCTTTACTAAATGAGGCCTTTCAAGTTTTCCAGATATTGCCCAGGGAGCTCTTACAGCTATATGAAGGGTTCCTGTTGTACAAAGAATCTAGTGGCAAAATCTGTAAGTGTAAACAAGCACCTCAGCTGTGGGAGGCCAGGGCCACAAAATATTCACAGCCATGATCACAACGACAGCTTCCTGTACAGTTACGGGAGCAGGGTGTTCTTCTCCTTCCTCATACCTAAAAGTTACCGGATAAAGGACAGGTTATGTCACACCTGGATCCAGGATCAGCTGCCCTACCAGGGCATTTCCATTTTCTCTGCTGACGTCACAGAGTCAGCCTGATTCTCTCCTGCCTGGATCAGCATGGGGACATCAGCCCAAGCTCACTGGGGACCCTCTCACCAGCATGTGGAAGGCTTCTGGACATTTGGGGGTGTCCTTCCATGCTGATTTCAGAATGACAGGCTAATTCCCCTCCATTTCAGAGGAAGAGGAATAAGTCATCCAGGGTTTGTTCCTCCACATGCAGAAAGAATCTCCCTTGTTGGTCTCCAGATTGGAGTTGCTGCCATTTCCTGGTACTTCAGTGATAAACAAGGAGGAGGTCCTGAGACACAAACCAATAGATCAATGAGTTCTTTCCATTTCATATGAGCATCAGAGGAACAAGTACAGCAGGCATGGTTCCTCCTGTCCAGTCTAGAGCAAATGGTTAAATGGTTGAATTCAGCATCATGTAGTCAAGTCAAGGAAGTTGTTCAGACTTTTGCTTCATTTGGGCCATTTTCCTTATGTTGTGAGTTCTGATGTCAGCACACGAAGGCCATTTATGAATAGAAGAGTTGTTTTTATTTGTCTTTATGGCTTCTACCTTGTTAAGAGTACATATGTAGCTTCTAATATAATTCCAGAAAATTTTAAGCGATTTGATTAAACTGCTTATTATTGTATGTTATAAGATGTATGAAGAAAGCTAGGGTGGTGACTCAGACCTGTAATCCCAGCATCCTATGACTTAGTGTGGCCTGGAATAACAAATGGTTTATGTGCATAGTAGAGCCTGAGAGGCAGTGCTTAGCTAAGTGTTTTCAGCCCCAGCTTCCAATTAGGATCACGTGTCCAGTTTAAAGAAACACTGTCACCGGTGCCCTCCCTGCAGATTCTATTTGTTGGGGTTGGAGCATCTATGTGGTTTTAATCAAATGCCCCATGTGATGGTAAAGTGAGTCCAGGGTCAAGCACAAGGGCTCCCAGATATATTTATGAAAGTTGAGTCCAGCCTTTGTTCCACGGGGACCTCAGAGAGTCTTCCCTGCATGGGTTTGTGGGGTGCAGGGCAGCACAGCCCAGGCCACGTCTCCACTGCTGTAGCACATATTGGTGGTGTCTGCGGTAGAGGAGGGCACCTGTGGGCAGGAAGGGAGAGAAATCACTCATTGGTCTCCATGTAGAAGCTCCATGTTGATGACTCTGTGATGAAGGACAGGGAAGGGTGGAGTTTTTGCACTTCAAGGTCCCTCTGCCTGTGGGTGTAGTCATAGCAGATGAAGGGGCTGTACTGATGCCTTTGATGGCACTTTATCAAAATGCAGATGTGATTTGTCCAGAAAAAGTTTCAGAGAAGGAAGAGGAAGAAAAAGCTGTTTCTTATGTACAGGTCCCAGGTCCAGAATCAAGTTCACTTGTCATCCCGAAATGTTCTGTGTTTAGAATGAAAACCTTTCTTTCTCTTGGAATGTTCTTGCCTAATGAGTTTGTTTTTATGATTCTGTTGTCCTTTTTTCATATAATGGTCAAGGTGCTCTGAAAAATCTTCCCTGTATAGCAGAGCTTTCTATTCATTCTCTCCATCCAGGCCTCTTATGTGTCACGAACACTTCTCAAAAATTTTATGAGCTGCAGTATAGAAAATGTTCCCTTTGTGGCTGTCAAACTTGGAATCATGTGGCTGCCTAAGATTCTTATTTGGGATAGGGTCAGGTCCTTGGGTATCAGTGAAGAAGGGGAACACAAAACTGTTTAGGTTCCATGTGGATGCTCCATCAGCTCTATGCATAACAGGATGAAGTAAATGCACTCTTAAAGTGCTGACATAATTGCCTAGGATAACTCAGTGTTTTAAAAAAGAATAATTAGAGGAGACATGCTTTCTAGGATGCCAAGAAAAGACTTTACATGCACTATTAGAGATTATAAAACATGGGAGATACATGTAGCTTGAGGTTTGCATAAAATTGATGTTTCCTCATGATTAGATTCAAATTATGATTTACTTCTTTTGGCCACTATCCTCACAGCAATGATGTTGTGTCCGCCTATATGAATCAGCACCTGATACCAATTTGCTCTGTTATAGTTGTTAATTTTATACACTTAGTTAAGGTGCTCTTTAACAGATTGTTCCACTATAAATTATTTTTCTCCATGAATACATACCTTGGGAAGATGTGTGTAAACCATCACATTGAATCTGGAAGTTCCACTTTGTTCTTAGATTGTCTTTCATACAGCTTGCTTTGGAAAAGGAAGGCTCTCATGTTTATTTACTGGTCTGATACACTGGGGTAAGTCCAGGCTCTACCACTTGGTAGATGTTTGCCAAAACATCTTCCCAGGCCAGAAGCATTGGCATCACTCATGAAGCTTGCTAGAGATTCAGCCTTCATCCCGTATCTTCTGAAAGAAAATCTGCATTTTAACCAGATCTTCTGTTCATTGTTGTACACATGAAAATTTGAGAGGTACCTTCTAACCCACCATGACTTTTCCATCAGAGAAATATACACAACTTAATCATGTATGATGTAAATAAAGCACTCAAAAATGTCCATGGCTGTTTGGGTGGCCTTACTTTTATGCTGCATTATCTAAAATAATAGTATCTGCACTGTTTTTGTGGCTGTTATACTATCCTCTTTGGACAGACTTACAGAATACATTAGGAAATACTTTTTTGTTAAAATTATCTTATGGGATAATCCAGTCACTCGTATAAGTCCGAACCAGTTCTCTTTACTCTCTCATTTCACCAGGAGTGAAATTATCTCTGCCCATGGCTCCTTGGTAAGTATGTGTTGTTGTTTTTTTTTTTTTTCCCAGGAACTGTTGACTTTCATGGATGTGGCCATAGAATTCTCTCTCGAGGAGTGGGAATGCCTGGACCCTGCTCAGCAGAATTTGTACAGGGATGTGATGTTAGAGAACTACACAAACCTGGTCTCCCTAGGTGAGGAGAACGTCGACACACCATTCCCATTCCACACTAATAATTTCCTATTTTTTATAAATTATTTTCTGGGAGTTTCTGCTTTGCGTGAATGAGTTTCTGATCCTTGTTTCCAAGAAAAACTTGGGGATTTTTGACATAGAAAAGAAAATATTCAAAGTGTTTTACCTTGACATTAATCTTAAATCTTTTTGAGCTGCAAATCTGTATCTTTCACTCTACATTAGTAGTAATAGCAGAAATGTAGTGGCATAAAATATATTTGCCCATACCTTGAAATGCAATTTCCACCACCAATTTTTGATTGAGTAGTACTGGGTAGAGGAGCTAAGAACCCCAAAATATTAAATGCTTTCTAAGTATTCTAAAGTTTCCATCAGGAAAGAGTATGTGGGGATTATTTTTCTAGAGTTTTCTATGTGTTCTCTTTTCTCTACTGAGCACAGTAGTAGATTGGTAACTGGAGAATCCCAGGAAGAGTCATGTGAATTTTTTCTAATAAAATAGGTCTTGCTGTCTCTAAACCAGACCTGATCACCTGTCTGGAGCAAAGACATGAACCTTGGAAGGCGAAGAAATACATTGCCATATGCAAATACCCAGGTAGGTGGGAGTGAATGAAGCAGATGGCACAGGGGAGAGAGGTCCAGAATTTAAGGAGGAAGCCAGACCTCAAAATGGGGTTTGGGAAGCTGTGCTTCAATGAAAATGATATCTAAGAAGCCTGGGTTTCTTTCCCTTGGTCTCACATAAGGGCATGTCTTGTCTTTGTTTTTTAATTCTCTAAGCACTAATTCCCCGTCAGTGATCTTCCTTGAAGGTTACAGTGAGAACCAAAGTTCTGTCCGTGGCTTACAAGGGACAGCAGGATCCGAGCCCTGTTCTATTGCCTTTCAGGACATGGTAATATCTGTGTATTTTTGAGGAAGTCTCTGTGAAATTATTTGTTCATTTTCCTTTTGCATCACATCTGAACCGTGTGAGTGAAGTTGTGATATTAGTAGTTGGTTCAGGTATCCCAGGCACACCACAAACAGATGTGGTATGTTTTCTGCTTTATGGTTTCCTACCCTATGGAGGTTTTAAATGTAATTTTACAGGAAATTCATACTCAGTAATTTATCAGAGCTCTCTAAATAAAGGAAATCGAACGTTATTTTACTTCACAATTCTGGTTTTGTATCAACTATGATAAATAATTTAAACTCTATATACCCAAATTCCTCAAGTAAAGTGATTCTATTTCCTCAGCCTCTGAGTAGCTGGAATTACATGTTCGAGCTACTCTGCCTGGCTTTCACAAAGACACTTTTGTCCATGGATGGCTGCCAAATTTTTATTTGCTGTGGGGAGACAGAAAAGTAGGAGACTTCCTATTCCACCATGTTGTTAATGTCACTCTCTCTATACAGTCTGACTTTCTATTTTGTTCCAAATCAAATTTTACGTCTAAACATTTCTTGTTTTCCAATGATATATTATGGCATTACTTTTTTAAGTTATGTCCTTTGACATAAGTTTATTGTGTATTTTGTTTTGCCTACACATTATAATTTTGGTTGAAATTGCAGCTTACTATGGACACTTTATCAATGTCTGGTTTAATTAAAATACAAATTGGCCATATCTCTATAAAAATTACATTTTTTACCTATACATTTATATATTTGGGAACCCTGATTTTATAATGTGTGTGTGTATGATAGCTTTATATATAAAATAAATCTCAAAATCTAAGTGCCTTTATAAGAGCTTTGGGATCTAGGATCCCAAATATAAAATTATTTTTTATATATCTAAATCATAGGTTTCCAGTGAATGAACCCTTGTATTACTATTTAGTTGTCTTTCTTTGTCTCTTGATAGTTTTGGCTTAAAGTTATATGTTTTATGAAACAGGACAGCTTTTGACTCAAAATGTATTTTGCCTAATATGATTGTGACTCTCCTGCTCTCATTTGCTTGACCATTGCATGGAGTGTGTTTTTCCATCCTACCAGTTTCAGTCTATTTTTTGCCATTAGATCTAATGTGAGTCTGTTATAAAGAGAATGCAGTTGGATCTTGATTTTTGAATTTCCTTAAACCCTTTTACTCAATTTTTTTTCTTTTGATTGATAATTTTAGTCTATAAATATTAAAATAATTTTTTCAATGGGAAGGGCTTACTATTGCCATTTTGTTAATTGTCTTCTTTGATTCTTGCAGGTATTTTGTCCTTCTTTTCCTCATTTTCTGTCCTTTCTGTCTCATTGATTTTTGTAGTGACTTGCTTTGATCCTTTCTTATTTAAAAATGTATCGCTATAGGTATTTTATTGTGGTTACCATTCGGATTACATAAAAGCTCTTATAGTTACAACAATGTAAACTTGTAAGTAATAACTCTTCTTTACTTGAATACAAAAATTCTTCTTCATTACATCTGCCTTAAAATTTATGTTATGGATGTCTGTAATTATATCTTCTTATACTGTATATCCATTAACAGATGTTTCTTTCTTTCTTTCTTTTTCTTTATTTTTTGAGACAGAGTCTCACTCTGTTGCTCGGGCTAGAGTGCCATGGTGTCAGCCTACCTCACAGCAACCTCAAACTCCTGGGCTCAAGCAATCCTTCTGCCTCAGCCTCCCAAGCACCTAGGACTACAGGCATGAGCCATCATGTCCAGCTAATTTTTTTCTATATATATTTTTACCTGTCCAGATCATTTCTTTCTATTTTTAATAGAGACTGGGTCTGGCTCTTGCTCAGGTTGGTCTCGAACTTCTGACCTTGAGCGATCATCCCGCCTCAGCCTCACAGAGTGCTAGGATTACAGGAGTGAGCCACTGCACCCAGCTTAACAGATGTTTCTGATCATTTTTGTGCTTTTATCTTATAAACTTTAAAGCATGATTAAAAGCGTTTTCTGCACCATGATTCTAATACAGCAGAACTTTATTTAGATGTACTTGCATCTGTTTCCCAGACAGAGTTTCTTTTATTTCAGAATATTAAGGGGATACAAATATTTTTGGTTACATGAATCACTTTTGTAACACTTGAATCATGACTACAGGTGTGCCCATCACCCAAATATTGTTCATTGTACCGATCAGGCAGGTTTTTGTTTCTCTCCTTCTTCCCCCTGCCCCCTGCTTGATTTCCACCAAGTTTTACTTTCCTCTGTGCACGTGTGCGTTCATCAGTTAGTTCCAATTTAAGAATGAGTACATGTGGTGTTTTTCCAATCTTGAGATACTTCCCTTAGGATAATTGTTCCAAGTTACATGTAAATTATTGCAAAAGGCATTAATTGATCTTTTTGTGATTTAGTAGTACTCCATGGTGTAAATATACCACATTTTATTAATGCAATCAAAAATTGATGGGCAGTTGGGTTAATTCCACATTTTGCTGTTGTGAAATGTGCTGAAATAAATATTTGAGAGCAGGTATCTTTTTGATAGAAAGACTTGTTTTCCTCTGGGTCTATACCTAGTAGTGGGATTGCTGGATCAAATGGGAGGTCTGCTTTTATTTCTTTGAGAATCTCCATACTGTTTTCCATAGAGGTTGTCCTAATTTGCAGTCCCACCAACAGTGTGTAAGGATTCCTTAATCTCTGCCTCCGTGCCATCATCCCCTGCTCTCGTGTGCAACGTCTCTGCATGGATTCTGAGCAGCTCCCCCATGAGCCCAGAGGTCTGCAGTGGATGGGGGAGACTCCTCGCAGTTCAAGCTGCCTGCAACGTTTATTCCTGTCCTAAAAAGCGGTGCTACTTCAATTCTGCTGTCTTCTCCTCTTCCCAGTAGTGGGCATTGTATTGGGACCCCTCAGTTAGGCTCTGAGTTGTGGTGCTTATAAGAGTTGGCTACACCTTGTTGGATTGAGTCATTAGGTGCTCTAGTGGGCTATATGGTCATTCTCCCCGTCAGTGGTTGATGCTTGCAGGAAAGAGCCAAGTGCTCAGGGGTTCTTTTGTGACTGGAATAGCCTTGAGCCCCTTAGGAGAAACATTTGACTGTCCCAGACAGTGGGAGGGGCCTGCAGTCCCCAGGGGATTGCTTTCTCTCCAGCACAACAGAGGAGAGTGGGACAGTGTGGCTGGGTGGGGTTAGGTTGAGCACACCTGGGAGGCTTTGCAAAGTCTTGGCAGGGCTCAAAGACCTATCCCAGGGCCCTGGGATAAGCCACTGGGAGAGGGGCCAAAAAGATCTATCAAAACTAAAAAGACTGCTTATGGGGGAGGGGCAGTCTGTAGTTCACCACCTGGCTCTTGGAGTGAGCTCCGCCCTTCTCTCATTACCCCTGCCCTGAGGGGCTCCCTCCAGTGTCTGTTTGCAAATGGGCACAGAAACATGCTGCCCTCAGCCACAGTGGGACCACAGGCTGGGAATTTCGAGTCTGGCAGCGTGACTTTCCTGTGGGGGTACGGGCATTTCACCAGATTTCTGTGGCTCAAACCTCCACTGTACTCTCGTATCATTTCCTCACATGTGGGCTCCCTTGCCTACCACGTTAATCTCTCAAATCTCTCCATTGTGCCTCCTGGGAATTCACTCAAGTTGTGGGGGCACAGGATCCAGCCCGTGTGTCTTCTTCACTGGCTTGTTTCTACACAGAGTACCACAGGCAGGGGACTCCCAGACTGGGCACCCCTGGGGCCACCACAGGTCTCCAGAGGTAAAGGTTTGGAGAACACTCTAGGTGAGGAAAGGTGGCTGCCTTCCCAGCTGCAGTGGGTGGGGCAGGGAGGAAGAGAGCCAGGAAGAGAGCCAGGACCCTGGCTCCTCCAGTCGCCCTCCTTGGAAGGCAGCCTGCAGGAAACGTCCAAGCTCCAGAGCCACTGCTGTTCTCCACACGATTCAGTGGGTACAGCAGTGCCCATGCGCATAAACGTGGGGAAGCTCACATACAACTCAGTAGCCCACTGATTACCACAGGTGTGTAGGAAGGAGAAACGCAGTGCTCCCTTATTCCTTCACTGCACTCTGAGCATCTTTGGGTTTGATTCTCACCAGTTTCTTCTCGTCTTTTTCTTTTTCCGTTTTCGTGTTCTGCTTCACAATTTCCCCCTGTGAAGTACGCAGCAGGCTCCGGCACCTCCTCCAAACTACACATGAGCTGTGCCCATTCCTCCCTTTTCCTTACCTAAAACACTTTCTTCCCTCTGGGGTGCTCCAGCAAGTGATGGCTCTAGTAGGCCCTCTGGCCCTCTCCCCTCTTCAGTAATTATTTATATATAATTTTGTGTTGTTTTGTAGCGTCATTTTATTTTCAATGAAAGGGGCTTCCTTTGGCACTTCTTGTAGGGCAGATCTAGTGCTGACAGACTCTGTCAGCATCTGATTATGTTGATAAATCTTTTTTTTTTTATTCTTTTAGGGGGATAGTTTTGCTAGATACAGTATTTTCTGCTGTGCGGTTTTTGTTCTTTAGGCACCGTGACTATATAACCCAATTTCTTTCTGCAGGGCAATGTTTCTGATGACAAATCCACTGGTTCTCTCATAGAAGCAAGCTTACAGATCACACATCACTCTTCTGTTCCAGCTTTTCAGATTCTCTTTTCTGTGACTTTCAAAGTTCTACTTATAATGTCTTGCTATGGGTCTTTTTGTTTATCCTTGTTAAAGTGTGTTGAGCTTCTTTATTTCTTTCTTTCTTTTTTTTTAATGTCCTGTGTGACTCGGAGAACATCAAGGAGGATATCCATATAATGCAGAACAAACTTTAGGTATAATAAAGACTTCTATAAATGTATTATAGATTTACTATAAAGATATATTGTTTGTAGAAATACATAGTGTATTACAAAGTTTATGTGATAGATTACATCTGGGGTGAGGCAGCAAAGGTGTCTTAATGCAGGGGGTATCAAGGGTGAGAAGGCCTGAGAGCTGGACTCAGTTTTGCTGGTCTTAGTTCCTTGACGTTACTCACATAAAATAGCCCTCCTCTACTGCCAGTTTTATTTATTTTATTTTATTTTACTTTTATTTCAGCTCATTATGGCGGTACAAACGGTCAGGTTATATATATTGCCCATGCCCTCACATCCCCCCGAGTCTGAGCTTCAAGCATGTCCACTCCCTAGACAGTGCACATCGCACTAATCACGTAGGTATGCACCCATCCCCCCTCCCCTCCGCCATCACCCCCCCTCATCAGAACTTCAAGTGTGACCATTCCCCAGGCAGTGCGCATCACACTGATCAAGTAGGTATACACCCATCCCTTCCCCCCAGCCCCACCTCTGTCCAATACACAATTGGTGTTATTCCCAAAAGTGCACTCAGGGAAAACAGTTTGCTGGTGAGTACATGTGGTGCTTATTTTTCCATTCTTGGGAAACTTCACTTAATAGAATGGGTTCCAGCTCTCTCCAGGAGAACCAAAGAGATGCCATATTGCCATTATTTCTAATAGCTGAGTAATATTTCATGGTATACATATACCAGATTTTGCTAATCCATTCATGAATTGATGGGCATTTGGGTTGTTTCCACATCTTTGCAATTGTGAATTGTGCTGCTATAAACATTCGTGTGCAGGAGTCTTTTTTATAGAATGACTAGATGCCCAATAATGCGATTGCTGGATCAAATCGTAGGTCTACTTGAATCTGTTTAAGGTATCTCCACATTGCTTTCCACAGGGGTTGCACTAGTTTACAGTCCCACCAGCAGTGTATGAGTGTTCCTGTCTCTGCATCCACGCCACATGTATTGTTTTGGGACTTTTTGATAAAGGCCATTCTCACTGGAGTTAAGTGATATCTCATTGTGGTTTTGATTTGCATTTCCCTGATGATTAGAGATGTTGAACATTTTGCCAGATTTCAAACTATACTACAAGGCTGTGATTATAAAAATTGCTTGGTATAGGCACAAGTGCAGGGACACTGACCAGTGGAACAGAACAGAAAATCCAAATATAAAACCATCCTCATATAGCCATCTAATCTTTGACAAAACAGACAAAAACATCCTCTGGGGAAAATATCCCTATTTAATAAATTGTGCTGGGAAAACTGGATAGCCACATGTAGAAGACTAAAACAGGACACACAGGTTTCACGTCTCACAAAAATCAAATCACGGTGGATAACAGACTTAAAACTTAGGTTGTAAACTATTAGAATTGTAGAAGAAAACATAGGAAAGACTCTTACAGACATTGGCCTGGGGAAAGAATTTATGAAGAAGGCCCCTAAGGCAATCACAGCAACAACAAAAATAAATAAATGGGACCTGATCAAATTAAAAAGCTTCTGCACAGCCAAAGAAACAGTCACGACAGTAAACAGACAACCTACAGAATGGGAAAACATTTTCGCATACTACACATCAGAAAAAAGACTGATAACAAGAAACTATTTAGGACTCAGGAAAATCAGTAAGAAAAAAATCAAACAACCCTATCAAAAAGTACTCAAAGGACATGAATAGAAATATTTCAAAAGAAGATATAAAAATGGCTAACAAACATGAAAAAATGAGCTTCTTGAATTTTTAGTTCTTTTTCTTACATTTTAGAATTGCCCAGTCATTTATATTTGTTTTCTTTAGCTCCACAGTTTGTTTTCTTTTATGCATTTTGTTGGTGTTCTAATTTTTCTCTATTCCCTGAGTTGCCTGTGTTTCCATTTCACTCATTGTGCACTATTCAGATGGGGCTTTTTAATTTTCTCAGGTATTTTATATATCATTATTTCTTTGTAGTTCATTTCTGATTATTTATTTTGTTTCTTTTGTTGGGCTAGGATATCCTGATACTTCGTGTATGTTATAATCTTTGGTTGATATTTGGGGATTAAATAAAAATTCATCTGTCACAATCTTTACAAATTGGCTTTGTCCTGGGAGATTCTGATATGAATTGCTTGGGCTACAGATTCTGGGAGCCTCCCAAATCTATTCTCAGGATGTTTATTCTGTGGAATTGTATGTTTATTTTCCAGGTAAAGTGATTTTTCCATGTTTTTTCTTAAGGCCCTCTAATCATTTGCTACCCGTATTGTATGCCACTTGTACTGAAGTCTCTCTGCTGCTGTAACACTCATTTACCTTTGTTCGCAGCAAACCCAGTCTACCTTCAAAAGCACAACACAATTGTGTTCAGCATTCTGTGCTATGGGAGGCACTCACCAGTCTCTGGAAAGGCCTCTGGAAGTCCAAATATATATGTGTACCACAATTCTCTTTCTCCTTTTGGGGAGAATCCAGGAGTTGATTTTTTAAACCCATATAAACCATGCTATATTAATATTAGGAAGGGCAATGTTAGGTAAATGTAACAAACTTTTCTTCTGCTTCTATGTGGCTTTCGGCATTGTGCTTTCCCGGGATGCTGCAAACATTTAATTGGTTTTAAAATGCACACAGAAGCAATTTGGTCAGTATATTTTTTATTAATGTTATGTAGCTGTAACTGTATTAGGGCCTGTGTTACTTTACTATGCTATCTTGATAATGTGCTTCCTATAATTTTATATGTTAGATCTGTAATAGATGTTCATCTAAGGCTGGAAAATCAACAAGTAGGATAATTTGTTATTTTTATTTCTTTCAGCTGTGTCTTATTATTACACCCAAGACCATTTGCCAGGGAAAAGCCTGAAAGATTCATTCCAAAAAGTGCTACTGAGAAATTATGAAGGCTCTGGACTTCATAATTTAAGCTTAAGGAAAGACTGGGAAAGTGTGGGTGAGTATAATGAGCAGAAAGAATGTCATAATGGATTTAACCAATTTTCAACAGCAAGCCATTGCAAAGTCGTCAAATGTAATAAATGTTTGAACGTCTTCAGAAAATTATCAAAACAAAATAGACATAAGATAAGACATACTGTAGAGGAAACTTTCAAATGTAAAGAATGTGAAGGAACCACTAACAAATGTTCACACTTTATTGAATATAAAAGAATTCATAGTAGAGAGAAACATTATAAATATATCCAATGTGGCAAAGTCTTCAAATCTTGTTCATGCTGTTCTAATCATAAGTCAAGTCATGCTGGAGAGAACCCCTACAAATGTGAAGAATGTGGCAAAGCTTTTATCGAGCGCTCAACCCTGACCACACATAAGAGAATTCATACTGGAGAGAAACCCTACAAATGTGAAGAATGTGGCAAAGCTTTTATCGAGCATTCAACCCTGATCACTCATAAGAGCATTCATACTGGAGAGAAACCCTACAAATGTGAAGAATGTGGCAAAGCTTTTATTCAGCATTCACACCTGACCACACATAAGAGAATTCACTCTGGAGAGAAACCCTACAAATGTGAAGAATGTGGCAAAGCTTTTAAATCATGTTCAGAACTTACTGATCATAAGAGAATTCATACTGGAGAGAAACCCTACAAATGTGAACAATGTGACAAAGCTTTTATCCGGAGTTCACACCTGACCACCCATAGGAAAATTCATACTGGAGAGAAACCCTACAAATGTGAAGAATGTGGCAAAGCTTTTATCCGGAGTTCACACCTGACCACCCATAGGAAAATTCATACTGGAGAGAAACCCTACAAATGTGAAGAATGTGGCAAAGCTTTTATCCAGCGTTCAACCCTGACCACCCATAGGAAAATTCATACTGGAGAGAAACCCTACAAATGTGAAGACTGTGGCAAAGCTTTTATCGAGCATTCAACCCTGACCACACATACGAGAATTCATACTGGAGAGAAACCCTACAAATGTGAAGAATGTGGCAAAGCTTTTAAATCATGTTCAGGACTTACTGATCATAAGAGAATTCATACTGGAGACAAACCCTACAAATGTGAAGAATGTGGCAAAGCTTTTATCGAGCGTTCAACCCTGACCACACATAAGAGAATTCATACTGGAGAGAAACCCTACAAATGTGAAGACTGTGGCAAAGCTTTTATCAAGCGTTCAACCCTGACCACACATACGAGAATTCATACTACAGAGAAACCCTACAAATGTGAAGACTGTGGCAAAGCTTTTATCCGGAGTTCACACCTGACCACCCATAGGAAAATTCATACTGGAGAGAAACCCTACAAATGTGAAAAATGTGGCAAAGCTTTTATCTGGAGTTCACACCTGACCACCCATAGGAAAATTCATACTGGAGAGAAACCCTACAAATGTGAAGAATGTGGCAAAGCTTTTATCCGGAGTTCACACCTGACCACCCATAGGAAAATTCATACTGGAGAGAAACCCTACAAATGTGAAAAATGTGGCAAAGCTTTTATCCGGAGTTCAAACCTGACCACCCATAGGAAAATTCATACTGGAGAGAAACCCTACAAGTGTGAAGAATGTGGCAAAGCTTTTATCCGGAGTTCACACCTGACCACCCATAGGAAAATTCATACTGGAGAGAAACCCTACAAATGTGAAAAATGTGGCAAAGCTTTTATCCGGAGTTCAAACCTGACCACCCATAGGAAAATTCATACTGGAGAGTAACCCTACAAATGTGAAGAATGTGGCAAAGCTTTTATCCGGAGTTCACACCTGACCACCCATAGGAAAATTCATACTAGAGAGAAACCCTACAAATGTGAAGAATGTGGCAAAGCTTTTATCCAGCATTCAAACCTGACCACACATGAGACAATTCATACAGGAGAGAAACCCTACAAATGTGAAGAATGTGAGAAAGCTTTTATCCAGCGTGCACACCTGACCAGCCATAGGAAAATTCACACTGGAGAGAAACCCTACAAACATGAAGAATGTGGCAAAGCTTTTATCCAGCGTTGACACCTGACCAAACATAAGAGAATTCATAACCAGTGTTCAACCCTGAGCACACATAAGAGAATTCACACTGGAGAGAATCTGTATAAATGTTAAGAATGTGGCAAAGCTTTTAAATCGTGTTCAGAACTTACCGATCATAAGAGAATTCATACTGGGAAGAAACCCTACAAATGTGAATGATCTGCCAAAGCCTTTAGCCAGTGCTCTTACCTTACTCTACATGACAGTATTCATACCTCAGAAAAATCCTAGAAATGCAAACAATGTGGCACATCCTTTAATAATTGTTCACATATTACTTAACAGGACAGGGGTCATACTGGATAAAAGCGGTATTAATGTACAGACTGTTGAAACACCTTCCACAAAATAAAAGTCTTAGAGTGCACCATGGTATTGATACAGGGAAAAAATTAGAAGTATAAAGACTGGTTCAATACATTTACTTATATCGCAGATCTTATTTATTGTACACAGAATTCATACTGGAGGGTAAACCCCTAACAATTTTTTTAAACTGTATTGAACTTCACAGACTTTGGACTGGAGAGAAGCCCTACAAATAAAATAAATGTGGAAAACTATTTGTTCAAAAAATATGCCTTTGGAAACATCAGAATTAATATGAAAAGTTATTTTAAAGATACAAGAAATATGAAAAAATTTAATCATATATTAAGTCTAAATAAGCATCAGAGGATTTAGAGTAGAAAGCACCAAGGTACTAACACTTTCAGACATTAAAGCAGAGAGTTGATTATGAAGAATAATGCAAAGTTAAAATAGATAATTTATTTTTATGTAGGCTTACATAGAGCAGAAGATTGATTTTTGGAGGGTTATTATTACACTCAAACTATGCTATTTTGCATTGAAATGATTTTAGATGGTTTAAAAATTAAACATTGATGTAGTTCAACAATCAAATCACTTGCTACTATGCTTTCATTCCTATTCTTTCTGTGAAAGGATGTGGCCAACTTTTACTGCATCAGAGCTATGAAAGAACTTTCTAAATTATGTAGACATCATTTTTGTACTCTTGAAAGGAAAATAAAGGACACCAAGAGGTAATATTCAGTAAGAAAATCTCAGTAGAGAGGCTGTTTGTGATCCAGACATAACACTGTTTTAAGTAATCTGTATGGTTGGTTTTTCTTGTAATATTCTGCTGAGGACATTTTCAACTTTAGAAGTAAATTATTTTACCAATTGTATACTAAGTAATAGAACAAAGTAGATTTTGAAATGCTGTTACTAAGACTATGTGTGATCTTAATTTGTTTTCATAAAAGAAAATTGTTTTTAATGTGTTACATGTGTATTGAATGAAGTCTTAACCTTTCACCAAGAATTACCTAGTCCACTTTATTCAAAGTCCAGATAACAAATGTAAATAGTATAATATTGGGTAACATAGTGAAACACAACATTACTAATGAGCTTTTTCACAGAGTTTAAGCTTCAGTTACTTTGAAAAATATTGCTTCCATAACTTATATTTTTATTCTTTTTCTTGTTTTTGCAACTACAAAGGGCCATTAAAATGGTTATAATGAGATTATACAGGAGTGTAATGAAAGGCCATACATTGCTGAATAATGAATAACTATTTACAAATTTTAATTGTACATTTTTCTTTCAATGTACAACCTCCCTGGCCTGAAAACTCCATATAGACTCTATAGATAAACTTTAAGTGCAGAATGATGGAGGAAGTAATTGTGTTCCTGTGTGTACCTATTTTGAGAAGAAACGAAAAATATTGGAATAAAACAGGTAATTAAAACAAATGTTGGGCCGGGCGCGGTGGCTCACGCCTGTAATCCTAGCACTCTGGGAGGCCGAGGTGGGTGGATCGTTTGAGCTCAGGAATTCGAGACCAGCCTGAGCAAGAGCGAGACCCCATCTCTACTAAAAAAATAGAAAGAAATCATATGGACAGCTAAAAATATATATAGAAAAAAAAATTAGCCTGGCATGGTGGTGCATGCCTGTAGTCCCAACTACTCGGGAGGCTGAGACAGGAGGATCCCTTGAGCTCAGGAGTTTGAGGTTGCTGTGAGCTAGGCTGACGCCACGGCACTCACTCTAGCCTGGGCAACAAAGTGAGACTCTGTCTCAAAAAACAAACAAACAAACAAACAAACAAACAAAAACAAATGTTGGCCGGGCGCGGTGGCTCACACCTGTAATCCTAGCACTCTGGGAGGCCGAGGTGAGTGGATCGGTCGAGGTGGGTATTGATTATTTTATTATTGTGGTTTGATTTTCATTTCCCTAATGAATAATATTTGGAGCATATATTACAAGCAAATTTTTTTTATCTTAGGAAAAATGTATGTTTAAATATTTTGTCTTTTTTTTTTTTTTTTTTTTGTTGTTGTTGAGACAGAGTCTCACTTTGTTGCCCAGGCTAGAGTGAGTGCCATGGCGTCAGCTTAGCTCACAGCAACCTCAAACTCCTGGGCTTAAGCGATCCTACTGCCTCAGCCTCCCGAGTAGCTGGGACTACAGGCATGCGCCACTATGCCCGGCTAATTTTTTCTATATAGATTTTTAGGTGTCCATATAATGTCTTTCTATTTTTTAGTAGAGACGGGGTCTCGCTCAGGCTGGTCTCGAACTCCTGACCTTGAGCAATCCACCCGCCTCGGCCTCCCAGAGTGCTAGGATTACAGGCGTGAGCCACCGCGCCTGGCCTTATTTTGTCATTTTTTAATTGGTAAACTTTTTTATTACTAACTTGTAAGAGTTCTATATATATTCTCTCTACTAGACCTTAAACAGATATAAGATTGAAACTATTTTCTCTCAAAAGGAATTTTTCTTTTAATATTTTTTATTGTGTTCAAATAATTTTTTAATTTGATAAGTTATAATTGATTATTTCTTTTCTTGATTGTGCTTTTTTTGTAATATCTAAAAAAAATCTTTCCCTAAGTCAAGATCACAAAAAGGTGCTCTAATATTTTTCCCCAAAATTTTGCAGTTTCTTCTCTTCCATTTAGGTATATAATCCATTTTGAGTATTTCTGTATGTGTGTGATTTGGATTAGGTGGTAAAACTTCAATTATTTGCATGTCGATATTTACTTTTTCCATTATCATTTGTTGAGGAGAATTTTTTCCCATTACAATTATGTAGCATCTTTGACAAAATCAATTTTACCACAAATTAATGTGTTTATTAATGGACCTTCTATTCTATTCTTTTCATCTACATAAATCTATCCGTATGCTAGTACTATACATTTCGTTACCGTAACATTGTTGTATTAATTCATGTCAGAAGTTTTTCAAAATTCTTGTGTGTATATGATTTTATTTTCATATGAAGTTTAGAGGGAGCTTCTAAATTTCAATTAAAGAAAACTAATTTGAAAATTTGCATTGAATCCATAGATCAATTATTTGGGTATTTTGATATTAGTATTAAGTATTGTTACCCTTGGACATTGAATATACCTCAATATGTTCACTTCTTTGATTTCTTTCAGCATTGTTAATAATTTTTGCCTATAAAGTACTTGCACTTATTTTTAAAAATTTATTTCTAAATGCTTCTTTTTGATGCTACTATTAATAAAATGATTTTCTTAGTTTAATTTACATTTGTTCATTGCTTTTATAAAATAGTACATTAAATTTTGTTTGCTGAGCTTACATCTTTCGACAATGAACTTGTTTATTAGCTTAATGAATTTTTTAATTAAATTCCTTACACATTTATATACTATGTTTTGAAATGTGTGATAAAATTCTGTTCTGTTTTTTCTTTTCTAATTTAAGAATTTTTTTGTTTCAAGTATAATTTTCTGGCTGATACTTCCAGTACAATGTTGAAAAGAGTAATAAAAGAAGAAATTCTTGTCTTATTTCCAAAGTTATGGGTAAAACACCCAGTCTGTAATTATGAAGAATGATATTAGCTGTAGGTTTTCATAGATGTACTTTAGAGTCTCAGAAATTCTCCTCTAGTAACTTACTGGGAATTTTATCATAAATAGGTGTTGGACTTGTCAAAATTTTTCTCTGCCTATTTAAATTATTACTTTATTACTCAAATAATATTTTGCAATATATTGGTTGATTTTTGAATAATCTAACATTGCATTTGTGAAAACATCCTAGTCATACTATATAATCATTATATGTTGCTGAGTTCAATTTACTAGTGTTTAAGACGATTTCTGTGCCTTTATTTATATGGAATATAGGCCCATATTCTTCTTTACTTGTGATCCCTTTGTCTGGTCTTAGCATCATGGTAATGCTGGCTAAACAAGGAATTGGGAACTGTTACATCTCCTACTGCTGAACGCTTTTATAAAGAATTAATATTAATTCTTCATTAAATATTCATGGATTTTACAATTTACGCAATTTGATATGGAACTTTTTTATATGGAAATATTTTTAATTATTTTCTTTTTATTATATGACTGTATATTCTATTTCATTATACATGTCTATTGATATCAATTTCTTTACTTTCATAATTTATGGCTACCAATACATTTATTTCTCTTTTGTTATGTTTCATAAAAATTAATATTCTAGGCACTTGACATGTAATTGTCTGGAATCAAAATAAAGCGTGAGTGTTCAGGCCAACCAATAAATGGCTAAAAATTATCTCCATTGTTAGAATAATAACTATGAATATGATTTTATTACTTAAAACTCATATTTATGAGGTGGAGAATAAGAACACACCTGGAAGTTCCAGGGCCCCATCAACCACCTGGGGCATTAGAATGCTTCTCCTGAGAATTCAGAGCTGGCTACAGGACACAAAAACAAAACTGAAGCTTATTCCTCCCACCAAGGACCAGCTCCTGACAGGGAGGTCAATTTGCATGCCCTTTTACTACATTTACTGACTCATTATACAGAGTGCGGTCAATTCTTTCCCACAAGCACCACCTACTAGCTCAGATATTAAACTGGGCATGTCATTATCTATACAAAAGAAAATACAAAGGTAAGAAAGAACAACTGCTCAAGATGAGAAGGAATCAGCAAAAGAACTCTGGAAGTATGAAGAATGAAATGAGAACATCAATTCCCTAGCAATGAATACCAACCAAAATCAGAACATTGAAATGACAGATGAAGAACTTTGGACATGGATTGTAAGTAAGCTCAATAAAATGCAAGATAAAGTGGGAACCCAACACAAAGAAACTTCAAAAAAAAAAATGAGGAAATGAATTAAAAATTGACTAAGGAAATTGAAATATTAAAAATCAAACAGAACTTCTGGAAATGAAAAACTCATTTAAGGAATTACAAAACACAGTGGAAAGCCTTAAGAATAAGTTAGATCAAGCATAAGAAAGAATCTCAGAGCTTGAAGACAATATCTTTCAATTCAACAAGTCACTCACAGAGATAGAAGGGAGAAATAAGAGAAAAGAGCAAAGCCTGCAAGAAATATATGATTATATAAAGAGGCCTAACATAAGAATCATATCTATCCATGAGGGTGAAGAAGAAAATACACATGAGTTGGATAATCTATTCGAGGGAATAATTGAAGGAAATTGCCTTGTCCTTGCCAAAAATCTAGATATCCAGGTACAAAAACCTCAAGGGAGTCCTGGAAGATTCATCACAAAGAGGAAAACATCACAAGACATAGTCATCAGACTGGACAAAATAAACATGAAAGAAACCCTCCTATGAGCCAGAAGGTGATAGCAGCGAGTGACTTACAAAGAAAAACCCATCAGTGTAACTGCAGATTTCTCAACTGAGACCTTACAAGCTAGAAAGGAGTGGGGCCCCATTCTCAGTCTTTTCAAAGAGAATAATGCCCACCCTCGGATTTTGTATGCTACAAAACTAAGTTTCATATATGAGGGGGAAATAAATACTTTCTTATACAAGCAAACACATGAGGGAATTTGTCAAAACAATACTAGCTCTGCAGGAACTATTCAGAACTGTGTTACACCCGGAGCAGAACAATAGACACTAGTGTAAAATCATCCAAATGCTAAAGGTCAAAGGTCAGACACCACAGTGACTCCAGCCATAAAAGAAAGTAACAAAGTTCTATTCAACAGGATGAACAGAAATCCACCCCCCTTATCAATTCTTTCAATAAAAGCGAATAGCTTCAACTGTCCACTGAAGAAATATAGACTGGCTGAATGGATAAATATATAGAGGCCAAATATCTGCTATCCTCAGGAAACACATGTACCCACAAGGACTCATTCAGACTTGAGGTGTTGGAATGCAAAAGAATATTGCATGCAAATGGATACAAAAAGAAACCCGGTATACCAGTTTCCATATCAGATAATGTAGTCTTCAAATCAACAAAAGAAAGGAAAGACAAAATGGTCATTATATAATGGTAAAGGGAACAATTCAACATGAAGACATAAGAATTATAAATATTTATGTATCCAAGAAAGGTGTGCCCAGATTCATATAGCAAAACCTACGTGATCTAAACAAAATAATAAACAACAGCACTGTAATATCTGGAAACTTTCATACCACATTGATGGAATAGGAGAGATCTTACAAACAGAAAATAAAGAAACATTGTACTTAAGCAGAACTCTAGAACACATGCGACTAAAAACATTTACCAAAACTGTCTACCCAAAAACCACTGAGTATACATTCTTCTGATCATCTCATGGGACACTCTCTAAGAGTGACCATCGTAGACCACAAAACATGTCTCAAAAATTTAAAAAAATATTAATTATACTGTTCATCTTCTAAGACAACAGTAGAATAAAATTAGAAACACCTCCAACAGAAATGTTCATCTCTACACAAAGTCATGGAAACTAACCAACCTACTGCTGAAAGATTATTCGGTCAAGGAGGAGATTAAGATGGAAATCAAAAGATTCTTTCAAGTAAATGATGAGGAGGAAACAAATTATCAAAATCTCTGGGACACAGCTAAAGTAGTCCTGAGAGGACTAGTCATACCTTTAAATACCTATATCCAAAAAATTGAAAGATCACAAACCAACAAGCTAATGAATTGACTCAAAGAACTGGATAAAGAAGTGTGAACCAATCCGAAACCCACCAGAAGAAAAGCAATAACCAAGACCAGAACAGAACTAAATGAAGTCCATAAAAAAAGAACTATATGAAAGATTAATGAAAGAAAAAGTTGCTTCTTAGAAAAGATAAACAAAATTGACACACCTCCCACTAGTTTAACCAGAAGCAGAATAGAAAGGCCTCTAACAAACACAATTAGGAATAAAAAAGAAGAAAATACAACAGATATCATGACAATAGAAAATATCATTTCTGAATTTTATAAAAATCTCTGTGCACATAAACTTGAAAATGTGGAGCAAATTGACAAATTCTTAGAAACACACAAGCTCCTTAGGCTTAATCAGGAAAAATAGAATTCCTGAACACACCAATATCAAGTACTGAAATTAAAGCAGCAATAGAAAACCTTCCTAAGAAAACATGTCCTGGACCAGATGGTTTCACACCTGAATTCTACCAGACCTACTAACAAGAACTCGTGCCCGTACTACAGAAATTATTCCACAATATTGAGAAGGAAGGAATCTTCCCCAACACATTTCATGAAGCCAACGTCACCCTGATAGCAAAGCCATGAAACGACTCAACAAAACAAGAAAACTGCACGCCAATATCCCTTAGGAATATAGATGTGAGAATTTTTGATAAAATCCTATCAAATCAAATTTAGCTCCTTATCAAAAAAAATCCATCATGCTCAAGTTGGCTTCGTTCCAGAGATGCAGGGATGGTTTAATATACGTAAATCTATAAATATAATTCACATATAAACAGAAGTAAAAAACATCATACGATCATCTCAATAGATACTGAAAAAGCATTTAATAAAATTCAGCAACCTTTTATGATAAGAACACTTAACAAAATAGGCATAGACGGGACTTACATCAAAATGGTAAAAGCCATATACGACAAACCCAAAGCAAACCTCATAATAAATGGGAAAAAATTTAAAGCACTCCTGCTTAGAACTGGAACCAGACAAAGTTGCCCTTTATCACCATTTCTCTTCAACATAGTGCTGGAATTCCTCACCAGAGCATTCAGACAATAGAAGGAAAACAAGGGCATCCAAACAGGGGCAGAAGAGGTCAAATTATTGCTCTTCACAGATGATGTGAGCTAATGTCTAGAAAACCCCAAAGATTCTGCCAAGAGACTACTGGAATTGATAACTAAGTTCAGCAAAATCTCAGGTTACAAAATCAACATCCACACATCACTAGCATTCATATACACCAACAGACAAACTGAGAACCAAATCAAAGACTCAGTACCTTTCACAATAGTCACAAAGAAGATAAAATACCTAGGAATATATTTAACTAAGTAGGTGAAAGACCTCCACAGGAAGAAGTGTAAAATGCTAAGGAAGGAAATAGCAAAGGACGTAAAAAGGAGGAAAACCATGCAACATGCTTATGGGTTGGCAGAATCAACATTGTTTAAATGTCTATGCTGCTCAAAGTAATCTACAGATTCAATGTGATCATTAATAAAATACTAACATCATTTTTTGCAGATCTAGAAAAAATAATTCTACAGTTTGTATGACCCCAGAGAAGACCCCATATAGCTGAAGCAACATTAAGCAAAAAGAACAAATTGGGAGGCATCAATTTATCAGACGTCAACCTATACTATGAGGCTATAGTAATGAAAACAGCATGATACTGGCTCAAGAACAGAGACAGGGACCAATGGAACAGGACTGAGAACCCAGATATAAAACCATCCTCATATAGCCTTCTGATCTTTGACAAAGCAGAGAAAAACACACACTGGGGAAAAGAATCCTTATTCACTACATGGTGCTAGCCACATGTAGAAGACTGAAACAGGATCCACACCTCTCACCTCTCAGAAAAATCAATTCATGATGGATAACGCACTTAATCCTAAGGAATTAAACCACAGGAATTCTAGAAGAAAACATTGAAAAAACTCTTATAGACATTGGTCTAGGCAAAGAAATTATGAAGAAGACCCCAAAAGCAATGATAGCATCAACAAAAATAAATAAATGGGATTGATCAAATTTAAAAGCTTCTGCAAAGCCAAAGAAACTATCACTAGAGCAAATAGACAACCTACAGAATGGGAGAAAATATTTGCATGCTATACATCTAATAAAAGGCTGATAACTAATATCTATATAGAACTCAGGAAAATCAGCTAGAAAAAAATCAAACAACCCCATTAAGAAGTGGGCAAAAAACATGAACAAAAACTTTTCCAAAGAACATAGACGAATGGCCAAGAACCATATGAAAAAATGCTCAGCATGTCCAATCATCAAGGAAATGCAAATCAAAACCACAGTGAGCTATCACTTAACTTCACTGAGAATGGCTTTTATCAAAAAGTCCAAAACGATAAATATTGGCATGGATGCGGAGAGATAGGAACACTCATACACTTCTGGTGGGACTGCAAACTAGTACAACCTCTATGCAAAGTAATATGGACATACCTCGTAGAACTACCATTTGATTCAGCAATCCCACTAATGGGCATATACCAAAAGGAACAAAGACATTGTGTAATGAAGACATCTGGACCTGAATGTTGATAATAGCACAATTCACAATGGCAAAGATGTGGAAACAATCCAAGTGCCCATCAATATATGAGTGCATTAATAAAATATGGGGTATGTATACCACGGTGTATTACTCAGCCACAAAAATATGGTGGCGAACTAGCACCTCTTGTATTTTCCTGGATGGAGCTGGAGCCCACTCTCCTAAGTGAAGTATCACAAGCATGGAAAAACAAGCACCACAGGTACTCACTCACCATAAAATCTGTACTTAGTGATCAAGACTTATGTGCAATAAGAAACATTCATTGGGTGTTGGGGCAGGGAGGAGGGAATGGGTATATTCATGCCTGATGGGTGAGTTGCATACTGTCTGGGGGAGGGGAATGCTTGTAGCTCTGGCTCAGGAAGTGCAAAGGCAATATATATAACCTAATCATTTATATCCTACTAATATTCTGAAATAAAAAAAACCCACGCACAAAGAAATTCACATTTATTAAGTGAGGTAGATAAAAAATTCGTGAAACTGCCATTGGACTTTGAAATCTATAAATCAGGGAAAGCAAGGCTGCCCCTTACATTTTGTTAGCAATATTTAGATGAGAAGAAAACTTTTAATAAGGAAAAATACAAAATAATACTGTATTTGAAGAAGGATATGTACAAGAGATAATTTGACAATAAGTGTGGTTAGCATTAAGGAGACACAATATGTTAGGCACTATTCTAAGCCATTAAATATATATAGGCTTAAGATACAAGAATATAAAATGAGTAGCTCAAAGATTCATTGGAAAAAATCATCAACTTTGAAAAAATTTTATTTTTAATTAAAAAATAGTGGTATATGATGGGTGCAATGGGATCTTTTGGTGTAAGTTTACATTGGGAAAATATTAAGCTAAATAACAAAGTCATCAGTTCACATATTTGTAATTTTCTGTGGTATAAACATTTATAAATCTACTCTTTTAACACTGCAGACATCCCAAATGAAAAATCTCTCCTATATAAGAACCAAATTATAGTTTATGTTGGAAATGAAGAAATAAATTATCAGGATGAGAGTCACAAGAAATTCAATATCACATAAATTTCAGATATAGCAATAATGATTAAAATGTGTAAGTCAATCCAATAGGAAAAAATATAAAATGTGGAAAAAACATATAATGTGGAAAAAATAAGAAATTATAAGCTAGACAAGCCAAGTTTTTAAAAGAGCCAAATAGAAAGTAAACAATTGGAAATATAATTAAGTAACTTAATAAACAACATATGGCTGAAATACTAAATTATACTGAGTTAATGAGGTTAGTAAACTGGAATATTGAACACAACATAGTCAAATACCGTAAAAAAAAGCTTCTCAAAGTTACCTGCAATTCTTGGCTCCTGTCTGCCTACTACCTGCAAATCCAGCAGTGGTTGTGCTTATGTTATATCCCTGTGATACTGAGTCTCTTGCCTCCTGATTGCACATTTACAGATTCTTATCATTACATTGAGCCCATCTGGGTAACCCAGGGTAATGTTCCTATCTTAATGTCAGCTGATTGGCAATCTGAATTGCATTCTGCTATTGAACATCACAATAATTTAAACCATAGACTTCGACATCATTACAAAATAATTTAGAAAACTTTACTAATCCCTACCCCTCCAGTGCAATGCATTAGGACTATTTTGTAGTAATTTTCCATTATCCTTTGGGATGTTTTCCTACTTAGCATGTACTATAAATGAGGACTGTGTCTTAGTCCATTTTGTGCTGCTATAACAGAAAACTGGAGACTGGGTAATTTATAAAGACAAGAAATTTATTTGTCTCATGCTTCTGGAGGGCAAGAAGTCCAAGACTGAGGGACCACATCTGATGAGGGCCTGCATGCTGCATAATCCCATGGTGGATGGGGATGGCAAGGAGGGGAGGAAGTGGAAGACAGAAGGTCTCCTTCTTTTATCAGGAACCCCATCCTGTGATAACTGAACTGCTCCTCTGGCAACAGTATTAGTGAATTCAGGAGGGCAGAGCCCTCATGACCTGATCACCTCTTTAAGTTCCCACATTTCAACACTACTGCATTGGGTATTAAATTTCCAACACAATTTTGGATCACATATTTAAACCAGAGCAAAGTATACCATGAACACTGTAGCATTTTTAAAAACTAGAAAGTTTTAAAAACTTAGAGAAAAATCAAAGTTAATTTCTAAATTTTGCAATTTATTGATTATTTTGAATTTTACTTTGGCTTCGTTGGATAGCGAAGAAATTCTTAAAAGTCTCTTAATGTACATTGAAAGGAAATGTATGTCTTAAGAAGAAAACATTTCTCATTATTTAAATAGAGTTAGGTATTTTTAATTTTCATTTTGATTTTAGTTCATTTTTAGAATAAAGGCCATGGGCCCTATCAGTGTATAAGAGGGTTTGGTTAAGAATGGAGAGCCCTAGAGCAGTGTCAGTATATTTGCCCCACTTATATCGTAGAAGCCTATATATAGAAATTCAGAGAGGACTGGTAAAGAGGAATGAAATCCTGCATTATGATATAAGATGTTGTAAATGCTACATAAAATCTTAGTTCTGTTACCTAAATTACAAATAAAATACTGTGCGTTGTTTCCATGCAGGAAAAGAAGTGGTTGACTTTCATTTTCCATGTCTATATTTGAAATTACCTTCCCATTGCAGGTGCATAATTCTATGTATCCACTTTGCTTGTTTTCTGTGTTCTTTTAAAAAAATGTTTTTGAGCTATAAAGAGTCTTTTCTCCGATATCATCACAGCTGTTATTAGACATGGCAAAACTGCATGAAAATATCTAATACTGAGGGTGATTTCACCAGCAATATGGTAGGTAATATGTAGGATAACAACCAGACACTATTTCTAATTTGGCCAGAAGAGTTAGTTTACATGAATGCATCTGAGATCCAGTCACTTCCACTTACATATTTCATATCAAAGGATTCTGGAACATTCTTTTTGACATTGAGTCTTCAACTTGGAAAACATGCCTATTATACTTATACTTGAATTCATCATCATAAATATTTAAATTTTGAGGAGAGCATAAAAATTAGATTAGCCTCCACTGTGAGGCCTGATTACTGATTCCATCTTGTCTGCCGCAAACCCCAGACCCAAACTGTCCCTGTTGTGCCAAGTACCCGTGTGGTAATTCCTCCCAATAATACAGCAACGACTGATTAATGAGGACAGGACTCTGCTCATCATGCTAAAATGCCAACATGATTAGCATTTCCAGTCTTGCATAGAGGACATATCAGATATTAAACTGATAAGAACAGATACGACACTTGATCTTAGCCAAAGGGCCGAGAAGTGATGCATCCCCAGTCTTGGAAGAAAGGCCCTGATATTTGCTCCTACTGCTCTGTCAGCAAGCTTGTGGGCTATGCTCCCACTTACGGTCCCAATCAGAAACTCTGGAATGATGCCCCACATTCCTCATGCAGAGGCTGCCACTGGACCCCGACAGACCCCTGTGGACACAACTACTCATGCCCTGTCTGAACTGGGCTGACGCAGGGTCCCTTTTTTATTGAACAGACTTTTTTTATTCTGGTATCTACAAGGGGGACTCCTAGATTTGACCATTTTTACTCTGATTTTTGACACTGCATTGCCTCAATGGCTTTACTGACAGAATTCCAGCAATTAAAGCAGATAAGGACACCTATTGCAACATTGACTTCATGACACCTTTGCCCTGGCACCCATGTCTTTCCTTGTGATAAACAGAAACTGAGACTTTACTGCTACTTTTTTCCCACCCCCATGAACTCTGTCATCTGACAATGCAGCTGGCTAATACCATTACGTCCTTGACCACAGGTAGCTTTTCTCTGCCACAGAGCTTCTTCCCTGCCTATAGGGAGTCTGCTTTCTTCCACCACATGGCAAAGCTTCCAGGCTCGATCAGCTTCCACGGACACCTCCTCACCTTTATTCTTAGCTTTCTGGAGACTCCTCTACTGCTAGGACAACATTACAGGCTTTTTGCAACACTCAGCCAGTCCCTGACGCAGCTTACGTCTTTCCAATCTGTACGGAGCTGTCTCATGCACAACAGCATGTGTGACTTCTGGCCCTGGTGACTGCTTCTTGCCCTTCCAGACTACACACCAATTTTTCCACCTGCTGAAAGACGCTCTCATGTTACAATTTCTGTCTTTCACTCGCATGGTCACATAGACTGTCCCACCAACCCTGACTACATCTTGACCTAGCAAGACCTTTACAGGTGCATTTTCTCACCAGTCTTAAACTTTAGAAATATTAAATTTAACAAAGTTTAATTGTGCAATGAATAATTTACAAGTCAGACATCCTTTGGGACCAGAAGAGGTCAAAGATTTGCTCCACAATGTGGGCAGAGAGTATTTAGAGACAGCAAACACAAATGAGATACAGAGACAGCTTCACTGGTTACAGCTCGGCCTTGGCCTTTTCGCGGCAGGTCTGAACAATTGGCAGCCTGTGGGTGGCTGAAGGTTGGTTGCTGTTAGTGCCCAAGTCTCAGCTATTTTCTACACAAAACATACTCCTCAGTTGGGTTTCCCGTTTCTTTATATATTAAGTTAGGTTGCAGTTTCATTCTTAAAGACTTAAGGCAGGAAGGCAGCCTCAGGCCACAATTAGTTTAACTGTCTCTTAGGCCACCTCCATCGCTGTTTCTACAACCTGTGCCACTTGGAAACACTTGACACCTCAGTTGTGCTTGCCAGTCATTTGGGCCAGATAGAACTCAAACTTAGGTTTGAAAGGGCCATCTCCAATATCAAGATTTGCATCTAGGACATCACCGCCTGCACACACAGTGTCTTCAGACCCTACTACTTGTTTCTGAGTCCTTTAGATCCTGTCCCATTCCAGCCTGCCATTGCTCATAATCATGCAACTCCAAGCCTACTACCGCTAAGTCCAAGTCTGTTCAACTCATTTTACATCCTCATGTGACTATTTATTTCTCAGCCTCAGTACATCTGGTGGCTCTTGCTGCCCTAGGTGGCTTCATGTTCCGTGTTCAATTGTGGCTTCTCCAGACCTACTTACCGACTACTCTGCACCAAAGTCAATGAAAATTATCATCACAGGGTCATTTCAGCCACCCACCGAGCAGCCAACCTTTCAGCTTGCGGGTAATGCCTTTGCCAACATTCCGCCACTAGTCCACGTTTACAGTCAAGTCCCGGTTACTTCCTGTTAATGTCTCTTTCCTCACGTTGGTGAGTTTCCTCCAGAGCCACAGCTGATCCTCACTCTCTTTATCTCCCCTCATTTTCAGCCAACACTGGGACAGCTGTGCCCTCTCTGCTGATGACAGAGTTCGGTTCTCACTGGACTGTGCCAGGGATGCTGCCAATTCCTCACTTGGCATCACACGTGCCCTCTTACTGGGTAACTTCATACTGATTGGGGCACCTGCACTGGCTGCTTGGGCACCTGTCACCTGACTGCCCTCCAGGGGGGATGGTGATCCTTTTCTGGCGATCCTCCTTTCCCCACCTATGGCTGCACCCACCCCCTTCTTGCATTCCTTCACCTGCACCAAAGGGGCTATATGACCCCTGGGGGAGTTAATCAACCAGGACAATCCAAAGCCATCAAATATGATACACCTTAAGAAAAAATGAAGCATTAATACACAAATAAATGCATATATATAGGGTGTGTATTTTTTTCTCTGGCTTCAGGAACTGCAGATGCTGGCCCATCCCAACTTTTCCTGGGACTGTCTTAATGTTATGAGTCTGCGTTTCTCCTTTCTCTGTATTGGAATTTCCCCCCAGGAACAAAACCACCATTTGCCTGTCAGATAACGGGAAATAAATCTGACTAAAATTTAGTGGCCTTCTACCTCAGGAAATTGTTAGTGGCCCAGTGGCTAGGGCATGTTGAGATATCTCTTCTAAGGTAAATGGTACGTTTTTGCATCTGGCTCCTTCCACAACCAGGAAAAAGACACAGTGTGTAGAGGCTTCTTTAGATTGTGGAGGCAGCATATTCCCTACCTGGGTGCATCACTGCATCCCACTTGCCAAATGACCTGAAAGGCTGCTAGTTTCCAGGGGGTCCAGGAGACAACTCTGCAGCAGGCCTGGGATGCTGTGCAAGCTGCTCTGCCACTCAGACCAGGTCATCAAGGTCCAGTGGTTCCTGAGGTATCAATGGCAGGTATGAATTTTTTGGAGCCTTTATTGGGCCCCAATAAGAGGATCATATGTCAGCCTTTAGAATTTTGGAACAAGGCCATGCCATCACCTACAGACAAATACTCTCCTTTTGAGAGAGAGCCCTTAGCCTACTACTTGGACTTCATAGAAACTGCATGATGGACCTTGGCCACAAGTTACTGTGTGACCCAAGCTGCCTATGATAAGCTGACTATTATCTGACCGACCAAGCCATAAGGTTGAGTGTGCGTAGCAACACTCTGTTGTCAAATGGAAGTGCCATATAGGTGATTGGGCCCAAGCAGATCCTGAAACACAACTAAGTTATAGGAAGAAGTCACCCAAATGCCAGTGGTTTGTTCTCCTGCACTGCCTTCTGTCTCCAAGCCAACACCTGATGGGGAGTACCCTACTATCGGTTAGCAGGGGAAGAAAAGACTGGGGCCTGGGTGACAGATGGTTCTGCCCAACATGTAGGCACCACCAAAACCTGGACAGCTACAGCACTACAGCCCCTCTCTAAGACATTCCTGAGGGACAGAGGTGAAGGAAAATCTCCCCAGTGGGTGGAATTTTGGGTAGTACACATCATTGTGAACTTGTGTTGGAAGGAGAAATGGCCAGACATGCTACTGTATACCAGTTCATTGGCTGTGGCCCACAGTTTGGCTGAAGTCTCAACAACTTGAAAAGAAAATGATTGGGAAATTGATCAAAGGGAATTTGGGGAACAGGCATGTACAGAGACATACTTCCAGAAAAGCCAAAAACATGAAGATATCTGTGTCCTATGTCAAGGCCAACCCAAGTGTGATCTCAGCAGAGAAGAGTTTAAATAACCAGGTAGACAGGATGACCTGTTTTTTGGATACCAGTCAGCCTCTTTCCACAGTCACACTTGTCATCACCCATTTGGCCCATGATCAAAGTGGCCATCCTGGCAGGGAATGGAGGTTATGCATGGACTCAGTAATGTGGAATTTCATTCACCAGGGCTGACCTAGCTATGGCCTCCACTGAGTTCTCAATATTCCAACAGCACATACCAACACTCAGCCCCAGTATGGTACCATTCCCAGGATGATCAGCCAGCTGGTTCTTGCCAGGTTGATTATACTGAACAACATCCATAATGGAAGGAGCAAGCTTTTGTCCTTACTGGAAAGACACTTACTGTGGATATGGATTTGCTTTCCTTGCATGCAATGTTTTTGCCAAAACTATTGTTTATTGACTTGCAGAATACCCATCCACTATCTTGTTATTCCACACAGCACTCCATTTGACTAAGGAACTCACTTCACAAAAACGTGTAGCGATGGACCCATACTTACAAAATTCATGCTCCTATCATGTTTTTCATCGTTCTGAAAGAGCAGGTTTCACAGAACTTTGAAATGGCCCCTTTGAAGAGGCATTTACACACCAATTAGGTGCTGTGTCTTGAAGGTATGAGATAAGTTTGCACAGAAGGCTGTATATACTCTGAATTAGCATCCAACATACGGTGCTGTTTCACTTATACTCAGGATTTACAAATTAAAAAATCAAGTGGTGGAAATGAGAATGGCACAGCTCACCATTATCCCTGGTGACCAAATAACAAAAGTTTGGCTTCTTGTTCCCATGACTTCATCCTCTGCTGTTCTAGTCTTCTTAGTCCCAGAAGGAGGAATCTTCCACTAGGAGGCACAGCAATGATTCCATTGCCCTGGAAGTTAAGACTGCCACTGGCCACTGTGGGATTCTCATGTTTCTGAGTCACTAGGCCAAGAAGGGAGGAGTTACAATGTTGGCTGAGGTAATTGATCCAGACTACCAAGAGCAATTTGGTCTACTGTTTCACAATGGAGATAAGAAACAGTATGCTTGGATTACAGGATCCCTTAGGGCTGTGGTCCCCGACCCCCAGGCTGCTGACTGGTACCAGTCTGTGGTCTGTTACAAATCAGCCACACTGCAGGAGGTGAGCAATAGGCAGGTGAGTGTGTTCATCTGTATTTATCGCTGCTCCCCATCCTTTGCACCATGGCCTGAGGTCCATGTCCTGTGAGATCAGTGGTGGCATTAGATTCTCACAGGAGTGTGAACCCTACTGTCAACTGCACATGCGAGGCATCTAGCTTGCTTACTCCTTATGAGAATCTGACGCCTGATGATCTGAGGTGGAGCTGAGCTAGCATCGGGGAATGGCTGCAAATACAGATGATCATTAGCAGAGAGGTTGTATTTTGGTGAGTTGTATGATTATTTTATTATCTATTACAATGCAGTAACAATAGAAATAAAGTGCACAATAAATTAATATGCTTGAATCATCCTGAAACCATCCCCCCTGCTCGCAGCCTGTGGAAAAATTGTCTTCCGTGAAACTGAACCCTGGTGCCAAAAAGGTTGTGGACTGTGGCCTCAGGGCGTCTGTTAGTATCACTATGCCCTGTGATGAAGGTCAGTGAAAACTATAACAGCACAATGCAAGCAGTACTGTAACTGACCCAGTCCATTCAAGAACGAAGGTTTCGGTCAACCGTGCAGGTAAAACCGAGGACAAGTTCAGGACTTTCTGGAGTTACAGCAAACACAGAATGGGTAGGGAAGGAAGATAATTTATGAATATGAGCTAGGACCATCAGACTAGCTGTGGCAAGGAGGACTGCAATTTTCATGAGTATTTCCATATTTTGTTATAAGTACTTTTTTTGATTATATATATGTATTAAGCAAATATCTCTGTGTGTTCCTGTTATTCCCTTATGTTTCATAAGTTGTATTTAGACTTTATATCAGTATTTTAGTGTGATTAATCTTACATCATATTATTTCATTTACTGGATGTCTAGAGATGAGAAAACATCACTCAAGGACTTTACCTCTTGTTCTGGGCAAAGGCTATGTGTGTTTTAAGTTGTCTGCAACTTTCAGTTGTACACAAGTTGTATCATGTTAAGTAGAATTATGACTCTGTCATTTTTATTTCCAAATTAAGTGTGGCTTAATAAGATGCTTATGGGTTCCAAGTTTAAAAAGGGGAAAACTTCTGGTGGTTGACTGTCTGTTAATTTTATTGATATTGGGCTAAGGGATGCCTCGGTAGCTGGCAAAACATCATTTCTGGGTGTGTCTTATAGGGAGTTTCATAAAGAGATTGTATTTGAATCAGGAGACTGAGGAAAGGGACTCTGCTCTCACCAATGAAAGCAGTCTCCATTAAATCTGTTGAAAGCCCAGATAAAACAGAAAGGTATGGGTTATCAGAAGTTATTACCACTAATGTCACTAAAGTTGGTATACAACAACCCCCCCCCCACCCCACTGCTAAATTTGACTGGCAAAAAAAAAAAAAAAAAAAAAGAAAAGAAAAAAGTAGAGGAAAGGCAAACTATCACCCACACTTCTGGAGTTGGCATATCAATCTTCTGTCTTTGAACATCACAGATCCTGGTTCTCTGGCCATTGAACCTTCCCCTGTGCCCCACCAGCCTGGTTTTAGGTTCTTAGGCCTTCAGACAGAAACCACTGGCTTACTTGTTCTTAAGTTTTCATTTGACATATGGAACATTTTGGCCTATATAACTGCATAGGCGTATCCTCATAATAAATCTCTTCCTGTATATCTCTATAAATTCTATTGGTTTCCTTTCCCCTCTGGAAAATGCAGACTAGCACATTGTGTCAGGGAGAAAGTATCCCTGGTATGGAAACTTGTGGGCAGAAATGAGTTTGGCCAGAGGAGGTTAGACAGGTGGCGACTATGGCTGCAGCAAGCCTTAGAGGAGATAATGGGAGGGTGGGAGGAAGACAGGGTCAGATGCTGGGTCCTGGCGCTCTGTGTCATTACTGCTCTCTGAAAACATCAGCTCCAAATTTAGTTTCTTAAAACTCCAAACATGTATTATGTCACAGTTTCTGTGGCCCGAGAATCCTGGCATGGCTTAGCTGGGTGCCTCTGCCTCAGGGTCTCTCAGAAGGCTGGGCTGTTTCCCCCACTGAAGTTTGGGCAGTGGAGGATCAGCTTCTAAACTCAATCTGGTTAGTTGCTGGCATCATGCAGTTTGGAATGAGGGCCTGAGTTCCTTTCTGTCTATTGGCCTGGGCCCTCCCTCCATTCTTTGTCACACAGGCCCATAAATAGAGAATCTCAAAACATTCAAGCTTGCTTCCCCAAAGGAAGGTACAGGAGAGAGAGTGGGCGGGGAGAGAAGACACCTGAGAGAGAAAGTAAGTGGCAAGTCACAGTCTTTTAGTAATTCAATCTGTGAGGTGACAGTCCATATGTTTAGTTTGCATGCTATTGACTAAAAGTGAGTCACTAACCCTTATTGGTTACACAAGGATGGGGATACTTGGAGGTGGGGATCATTGTGCACCATCATGGGGCTCCCACCACAGACACAAAGGTAAGGCACATGAGCTTGTTTCTAAATATAAGCGGAAGGCATTGGAAGGTTTATTCTCACAAGATAACCAAATCTGAATTTTATTTAATTCCAACTCCCCCTGGTGGGCCTTGGTAAATGAGACCAAGAGAGGGAGTGATTTCCCCAAGATTCAACTGACAGAACCCATGTCAGTTTGAGTTGCGTTCTAGGTTATATCCCACTGATCACAATTCTTCCATCTCTAAGCTTATGCCTTAGCAACATATAATACACACCTACAAGAATTATAAGTACTATCTCATATGCACCAGATGAGTTCCCTTGGAGCTAGATGGTAAGCATTATTCCCACTGTGCAGGTTGAAAGACTGAGGAGGCCATTGGAGGCACAATGACATATCTGGGCTCGCAGAACTGGTAACAACAAGGAGGCTCTGACCCAGCTCTGTCTCCTCAAACCTGTGGCTCTGACTGTATGCAAGTCTTCCTGGGGTGCTGAGGGAGGCTGTGTTTGCATAACCGGGTATAAGACAGCAGCTGACATGCGGGAGGAGGGTGAGCAGTCAGCAGTCCAGAGGGCCCTTTGAAAAGGGCCCACATGATGGAACCTTGAAGAAGTGACCTCAACTGCTTGGTGATTAACCCCAAGAGAACTTAGAGCTCTGATAACCAGGCACCCACATTCTAGAGACAGCCGTCTATACAACTCACTTGACAGGAGACTCTTAAGAGAGTAAGATGTCCTCCTCCTGTATCCCAACTGTCTGAGGCGCTTGTCTCCGAGGCCTGGAGTGAGAGCCTTTCTGAATGATGCAGACATTGGCTCAGTGCCCAAGCTTCTCACCCCCACGCTTCAGACCAGTTGACAAGAGACGCCCCAAGGTAACACACGGTACCCCAGGGCAGGTCCATCCAGGTCAGGCCTCACTTGTGAGTCCACCTGGGCAGCCTCACACCCCTCCCTATTGATATATGTGTGTGGGAGGAACGGGGGATGAGAGGGATTCCTGTGCAGAATCAGGCTGAGGAGTGTTGGAACACTGGGGGGTGTGTCATGTTCATACCCCAGGTCACGATGGCAGAATGGAAAGTTGAGTGTTGGGGATCAAGCTTGTCTACTCAGATGTTAAGTCTGAGACCTTGATTCACCATTTGGTTTCCTCCCTGGCTGGAGGTCTCTGGAGATTCTTCTCTCTCCCTGATCTAGGGTACAGAATTTCTAAGAAGACCACTGACACCTCTTGACCTCGCTGCCAGGCACCTTTTTCTCAGGGCTCAATGCAGGAGATCAACGAGGAGGTGTGTGCGTCCAACTACTCCATCCCCTTGGGTAACGGGTAAGGGTACCACGCCACCAACCATGGCCAGTACTGCACTGGGGTGAGAGTGGGCACAGAAGTGTTTCTACCACCTGGAGCTCAACATGACCAGGTGGGCCTAGGACTCGGAGCCAAATATGGGGACTCCGTGGGTTCTGTCCTAGGACTTTTTTACTTGAGTGACTCACAGTCCCCTCCCAAAAAATCCTGGCCTCCATTAATCCCCAGTGGCAACTTGGTTAGGTACAAAATTCATGTGCATATGCTTGTAGGAAGATCAGAGAAAATGTTTGCATTTTTTTCACTTTATACTAGACCATGAGTGTCTTTGCATTTGACTATTGTTTTATAGTTTTAGCTACTTGCCACAGGTATCCTATGTGGCTGTCAGCTCCACTGCCCTTCCAGGCCTCTAGTTGTATAAAACAAACAAATACCACTCTTACTAGGATGGTTTATATTTTAAAATATTTGAGGGGTTTAAGCTATTCTAACATCTGTCTGCAACTTGCTGTCTCACAGAACACATCCTCTTAGTGCTGCCATGGTGAAAGCTGTGGTCTCACTTGTGTTCATAATAGTCCACCAGGGAGGCCATTTCTCACAGCATTTTAGCCTTTCAATGCTGGTGGACCCTGACATGATTCAATTCTCTTGCCATCTCAGCTATGTTGCAGGGGACACTCTGCGTGTGTCCTAATAGATCACATCAGTTTGACAGGGCTGCCATAACAAATTACTACAGGGCTGGGTGTTTTTAGCAGCATTTACTCAATTCTTGAGGCAAGAAATCTGATACCAAGGTGGCAGCTGGAGTAGTTTCCCATTTATTTACTTATATTTTCATGATGTTTGAAGACAAAAATTTTTTAATCTGAGGGACAATTCATCAAATTTTCTCTTCATTATTCTTTTGGTGTAAAATCTACGCAATCTTTGCCTAATTCATGATCACAATAAAATACTCTACTATTCCTCCTAGGAATATTTTAATTCTGGCATTTAGTTATACAATCGTTTTGAATATTTTTGTCCCATGTTTTAAATTTGGGGTCCACATTTCCCCTTTTGCATCTCCATATCCAATTTTACCAGTATCATTTGTTCAAAACACTTTTCTTTCCTGTCAAATTTGTTGACTACTTTCTGAAAATGCCTGTGTTTGTTAGCGAACCTTTAAATCTCCTCATTGGTCTACCTGCATCTATCCTCGTTCTACTTCTACGTGCTTTGATTACTGTTACTCCTTTTAAAGATTATTTTGTGGTTTCTGGTTTACTTTACACACAAATATAGATTTAGAGTAAGCTTTTTGATTTCCATAAAAAATGCACTTGAAAATTTGAGGGGCGGCCCCACCCCCAGGGGACGTCCTTGGGGCTGCCGCCCTGCCTTGTCAACATCGCCTCAGTGACCTCACAGAGCGGGACCCCACGGGCCACTGGCGCCGGGATGGGGGTGGCCGGGGCAAGCCACGGGGCCATGCTGCCAGGAACCAAGGGAACCAGCGGAACCAGCAGAACCAGCGCAGAGGCTGCAGCGTGGCCTGGGGGCAGGGGAGTCCCCAGCTCAAGACAGCACAGTACAGCGCAGCCACAAGGGGCTCCTCCACCTGGCCCAGGGCTCAGCACGGCCTGCGGGGGACGATATGCTCCACTGGCAGGCGACCCTAATGGGGCCCAACGACAGCCTCTACCAACGAGGGGGGTCTTCTTCCTGAGGATCCAGTTGCCATCCGATTATGTTTTCAAACCACCCAAGGTCGCATTCACCACCCGACTTCACCCTCCAACATTAACAGAAATGGAAGTGTTTGTCCGCACTTCCTTAGATCTGAGTGGTCGCCGGCACTGACCATTTCCCAAGTGTTTCCGTGTTGTGCGCCCCCAACCCCGATGATCCTTTGCTTCCTGAGATTTCGAAGATCTGCAGAAAGGATAGGAGAAATTACGATGGAAAAGCTCAAGAATGGACTCAGAAATAGGCCATGTGACTTCAAAATAAATAATACCATCACCTTAATGGTAAAGATAAAGTGGCAATTCAATTAAAAAAAAAAACTTGAATGGACTGCATTGACTCTGTAGATGAATTTATGCGGTTTTCTGTTCTTAACAATATTAAGTATTGTTATTTAACATTAGATGTCTTTCCATTTATTCATTTATTTTAAAATTTCTTTTAGCATTTAAAAAACCAGTGTAAAATTCTTACACTTCTTTTGTTAAATTTATTCCTGAATATTTATTTGTGATGCCATTGTGAATAGAGTATTTTCTTAATTAAATTTTCAGATTGATAACTGCTAGTATAATATATATTGATCTTGTGTCTTGTGACATGGGTGGATTCATTTCATTAGTTCTCATGGGTTTTTAGTAAATTCCTTCCAAATTTTTATGTGGAAGATTAAGTTGTTTGCAATAAAAGGTAGTTCTTTTTTTCAATCTGGAGGATGTTATTTCACTTTCTAATGTAATTTCCCTGGCTATTATCTCCGGTACAATGCTGCATAGCGTAGGGAAAGTGGAGATCTTATCTTGTTCCTAGACTTACAGACAAAGTACTCGGTCTTTCAGTATTACGTATAATGTTAACTGTAGGTTTTCAGAGATTACTTCTGGCAAGACTCAGAATTTTCCAAATATGAGTAGTGTGCTGGGGATTTTATCACAGTGGGTGTCGGATTTGTCAAATGTTTTCCTGTGTCTATTGGAAAGATATCTTTTGTCACTTGAATAAAGTAATATTGTGTATTATCTCGATTAACTTTTGGATATTAAGCCAACATTGCATTTTTAAAAATAAAATCTCACTAGGTCATATAGCCATATTTATATGCTCCTTGTGAAGTTTGCTAGTATTTTCTAAGGATTTCTGTGTCTGTATTCTTAAAGGATTTTTGTCTATAGCCTTCTTTACTTTTGATTTCTTTCCTACTTTTGGTATCATGGTAATGGTGGTCTCATAGGATGAATTAGAATATGTTACTTTTATTTTTAGAAGTTACTGTGAAGAATTGGTATAACCTTTATCATGTGTTGATAAAATTTATCATTTAAGCCCTATACGTCGTTCAACAATGGAGATTTGTTCTGGGAAATGCACTGTTAGGCCATTTTGTCATTGTGTGAACATCACAGAATGTACTTGCACAAATCTAGAAGGTATAGCCTGCTATACACCTAGGCTATATGGTATCACCTCTTGCTCCTAGGCTACAAACCTGTGCAACATGTTACGGTACTTAATATCATAGGGAATCCTAACACAATGGTATTTGTGTATCTAAATGTGTATTTATGGTTAGAGAACTAACCATACAAAAGTTACAGTAAAATACACTACAAAAGATTAAAAAATGGTATACCTTGTATAGGTCACTTGCCATGAATGAACATATAGGACTAAAAGTTGTACAGCAAATATATAAACCAATAACATAGTCACTTATTACCATATTATCAAGTATTATGTACTGCATATAATTGTCTACCATAGTTTTATCTCACTGGCAACCCAGGTTTGTTTACACCAGCATCACCATAGATACATGGATAATGCATTGTGCTTCAATTTAACATGCACTAGAAAGTTTTCAGCTTCATTATAATCTCAAGGAAGCACTCTAGTATATGCAGTCCATCATTGACCAAAACTTTGTTATGCAAGGCAGGACCATATATATATATATATATATATATATATATGACTATCTGTATAAGCTATTTCTTTAGTTTTCTTTCAAAATTTGTACCTCTAAAGATATTTATTTCTAATATATAGTATTCCTCGGTAACAGATTTTCTGGAAATATGACCTGAGAAAATCTAGAATAATAATATGCAATGAGGCTTTACCCTAATCAATGACAGACCCAAAATTTCCTGTTTTGTAGAATGGACATTGTGACTACAATTACTGTATCATATTTACTGTGTGGGACAAATAAGTTATTGAACATAAAAGATATTAATAAAACTGTAATATGACATTGGGTTTTATGAAGAGGGCTCTGACCGAGATAACCTCCTCTTTTCATCAGTATTTAGATAAGACAGAAACATAATTTTTATGACAAATACAGAATATTATAATTGAATGGTATTTATAAAAGATCATTTGATGCCTCAAGGTGGTTAGTATTTACTTAGCACATACAGTGTATTAGGTACTATACAAAGCCATGACACATTTATAGGTATAATACCTAGAGTTCAAAAATAAATAATTCAGAGATTCATTGGAAATGACAAATTGACATATTTTCAGTCATATGAGGTGATATTAAAAGCATCATAAAAATTAACTGTTTTGGTATACGGTAAATAAATTAACCTAAAGTGTTAGGCAATTTTACTAGAATGTTTGACTAATTAGTCATAGAAATAAATGGGCAGCATTTTGACCAGTAAACAGAGAATAGGCATTCTTTTCAAATAACAGACAAAAGTATTTTAAATGGGTTTTTTTTTCTTTGAGACAGTCTGACTCTGTTGCCTAGGCTAGAGTGCCATGGCATCAGCCTAGGTCACAGCAATCTCAGACTCCTGGGCTCAAGCAATCCTACTTCCTCACCCTCCCAAGTAGCTCAGACTACAGGCACGCACCACCATGCCCGGCTAATTTTTTCTATATATTTTAGGTTGTCCAGCTAATTTCTTTCTATTTTTAGTAGAGATGGGGTCTTGCTCTTGCTCAGGCTTGTCTTGAACTCCTGAGCTCAAGCAATCCTCCGGCCTCGGCCTCCCAGAGTGCTAGGATTACTGGCGTGAGCCACCACACCTGGCTAAATGGATAATTATTAAGCCTAAAATTTTATTAAATTAATAACAAATATCCAACTGCTTATATATTTTGAACACTGTAAAATGACAACAGAAACTATCAAAGTATAACCAACCAGTAACACCAAGTCACATACAGATTTCTTTTAGGATGTTTTAAACTGATTTCAGCATGAAATGGAAAATCCAAACTGAGATCATTTTTACTGGGTCAGGGAAGGGCTAATTTAGGCAACATGGTGATTGGAACCAAAATATGTGAATTTAAGTAAATAATTCTACCAATATTAGCTTCATTTTACAAGGCAACAGAAATTCTGACCATATATAAGTACTATTCTCTGTAGTCTAGTATTGTCATTTCAGGTATTTGGGCAAAACATAAAATTAAATGTCTACTACATTTTTAAGTAATCACATTTTACAACTTATAATTCCCATGTGGCATATTGAGGGAGAGTGTTCCCGAGGAAGAAACTTGGGATTTATTATGAGATGCTGTTGATGCTACCAAAAAACATTGTGTGAAATATTTTCTTCATGTGGACACTGTTCATATTTGTGTTTTGGGGAAAATATTATACATTCCAAACACTTTTAATGCACATGGCTAAAATCCTCAGAAAAATACAAGAATCCATAAAATGCTGAGAAGAGGTGAAAGGAAAATGTGAGAATCCCAGGAGTAGAAGTAAATCAAGGGCATTATCTAGGGCAGCAATCAACTAAGAAGCACATGCTCTCTTCAGACACAGCTGATCACAAAGACATCAAATCCATACGGATTGTCCAACGGGCTACAGGATAATGGAATACATTTTTTAAAAAGTGGCTGTAGATGTCCCGAGTATGCTGTCTCTTTTATGTGACAGCCAAATTATAAGTTATGTTGTACACAAGGAATAAGATACTACGATGAGAGTTAGAAGAAATTTCACATCGCCTAACTTTCAGATATAAGAATTATGTTTAAAATGTTTAAGTCAATACAATGGGGAAAATGGGAAACCAAAATGATGTGGCTAGCACAAGAAACTATAAGCTTGAGAAGCTGTGTTTGGAAAGAGCAAATCAAATGAAAACTATTGAAAATGTAATAAATCCACTTAATACATAACATCTGGGTAAAACATTAAATTAGACTGATGTGAGAAGAAGGCTAGGAAGCTGTAATTTTGGGCACCATGTCCAAGGGAGACAAAGTAATAGAAAATACAAATTTAGTAATACCTATATGAAGACTACAGTGAGAAGAAAACAAGCACATGTACTTCGTTCACTAAAATATGTAAAAAGAACAAAGGGTTCTGAATCATTAAATTCAGAAATGCAATACATAAAAAAGAGAAAAGCAAAGAAAAAATATTAAAAGCGATAGTCAAGCTGCACCTAACACCAAACAGAAGGTAAACACATAAAAAAAAAGTAAGAGAGTAAAAAAAACCTAATGTCCAAAGATGAGAAGGAAGTTTCCACAGCTTGTATAGAGCCAGAAAACAGAGAAATGTTTAGAAATGGTGCTGAGAAAAATTCAAACTAGAATTAGATTCTTTTTTTTTTTTTTTTCTTTTTATTGAGACAGAATCTCACTCTGTTGCCCAGGCTAGAGTGAGTGTCGTGGCATCAGCCTAGCTCACAGCAACCTCAAACTCCTGGGCTCAAGTGATCCTACTGCCTCAGCCTTCCGAGTAGCTGGGACAACAGGCATGCGCGACCATGCCCAGCTAATTTTTTTCCTATATATATTTTTTTAGTTGGCCAGAAAATTTCTTTCTATTTTTAGTAGAGACGGGGTCTTGCTCTTGCTCAGGCTGGTCTCGAACTCCTGAGCTCAGGTAATCGTCTGGCCTCAGCCTCCCAGAGTGCTAGGATTACAGGCATGAGCCACCACGCCCGGCCCTAGGATTAGATTCTTAGCTAAGAAGAAACAGAAGAAAAACCCTGAAAGATCTGATTACCAACAGGGGCTTCCTAAGGTATACTTTAAGGAGAAAGAAATATTTTCCCTTATGAAGGTCAGATAAAGATGAAAGAGTTAAGAGGTTTGATATGGGAATATTAAATCATAATGGATGTTAAACTAGTGGAGCTATATTGTCCTTGGGAGCATCAAATTCAAAAGTATTTTGATAATAAAAGTGTGACTCAATATATTTTATTTAAATTAGATAACAATTTATATGCTGCTTGGATAATTAACTAATGACAGAAAAATCTATGTTTCAGACAACTTTTTATCCCTAGCATGTTAAACATTGTTGAAACTTCTGTTGCATATTTTGCAGGTTATTAATTATTCTTTTATCAGAACTCATTTGTATCAAAGAGCAAACAGTGGCATAGACATTGACCACAAGCTTCTGAACACCCACAACAGGGTTGAAAGGATGTCATGATAAGGTTTGTCCAGAACATGACCACAAAGAAACTCACCACAAGCAGGATGATCTGGGTGGCTTTTTCTCAGGACAGGCTCTTGGGGAGAATCCGGTGCTGTGAAGGTGCTGGGATCCCGCCTGATGCCTAAACAAGTGAATGACCGTGTACGCACTTGGGAACAGCATCAATCCTACAAAGGAACATCCCTGGATGTTGTCAGAGTGAAAAACAGACCTCTGATGTTGGAGTTCATGGGTGAATGTATTTATCGAGAATCAGTACATTGGTCTGGGCCATGTTGAAAGAAGCCACAGTGTAAAATACCAGGTTACTACTAAAAGGAAAAATCAGGGGCTATAAAGAGAAGAAAATATGGATAACGTGACTCGTGAACTTGTGTTTGAACTTTGCCATCCGGGCAGTGCTGGGGCTGGTGGTGATGGCCTGGAGCATGATCGGGAGGCAGGTGGTGCAGATGGAGAGGCCGTCACCACCCTGCTCATGTAGAAAAGCACCTTACACTTGAAGTCGTTCCAAAAATCCAGAGACTCCAAGAGGTCTGTAGACAAAAATCCCCTGCAGTGAGGAGCATCACTGCGTGTATGACGACCAAGTGAGAGATGATCAGGTTAGTGGGCTAGGCCTTTGCTCCAGAAGAAATGTGAAGATATAGAAGAGAAGGAGGAAGGTGTTGGCTGAGACTCCAATGCCAGCTTGGGAATAAAAGGCATTTTTAATAACATGAGTAGAAAGAATATTCATCTTAATGGCACAGAGGAAACATCTTTTGTATAGCTGGAAAAAACAACAAACCTTACATCATCAATGTTCTTTCTTAAATAGTCAAATTGTCACCATAATTATTGTTTCTTATTTTATCCACTTAGTCTTGATTAACACGGACTATCTGATATAAATTCTGAAAATCTAGCCTCTGCATCATTTCCCACACCAAACATGTATATGGAAAACACCAACATATGCACAATTATGCCCTTGTGGAATGCACACTATCTATACTTTTATTGTACCTGGGCCTCCCCTTTTAGAGATCATATCTTTGTTGTTCTTTATTCCCTCATTTTACATTTAACTTCCAAAACATTGATAGGCATATAAAATTGATTAAACCAATGAAAATATAATATCCACTGGGGTCTTTCTCACATCTCACCAATCTGACACTTTCTATTTATCGCTTTTCCACATTTTTGGACCCTTGTGATTACACTGGACCCATTCTGATAATTCAGAATAATCTTTCCAGTTTTAGTCAGCTGTTTAGCAACCTTGATCTCACCTTCAACCTTATATTCCTTTTGCCATGAAGTCTAGTACATTCCCAATATGTGGGAATTAGGACATGGCAATTTGGGGGGGTCATTATGTGCTTATCTAAATCCTGTATCACCTAAAACTGGTCATGGTTCTCTGTGAGTTTAGTCCCAGTTTAGTTTATGTCCCAGAAATCCCTACGTGAACTCTTCATCTGAAACAGACTAGCTAATATACAACTTCTCAATTATCAAAAGGGTAAACACTACTTTTAATGACCTTATGACAACCGAGAAGTTGCATCAACATAGTCACATGATTCTTTTCCTGAGATTTCACTTGCAACAAGGATATTCTCCTATGCCTTGAAAATCACTGATGTCTCCAATAACAAAGATAATCCCACTGATGTTTTCAGGATATCTCCTACACCAGAACACCTTGTAAAATTTCACTTAATTATTGTGGAGTTACTATCTCATGTCATTTGTCTCGGATTCAGGCATCACTAGTTTAATTCAGTGCTCAGAAAAATTCAGCTTTATGACAGAAAAAATTAAAAACAGCACATTCACTTAGATTTTTTCTGAGATGAATGTCCAATTATATTCTAAAGTCTCTCCTGTCTATGTCATCACATGCATGTAAATATATAAGGCAATGCAGATATGTTGATAATTAGTATTTCTGGCTCATACTCAGAAATTAATGGCTGATGTAGAGAATTGCTCTAAACCAGCTGGTTTGTAAGTGTTTGTAAAGGACACATCTTATAGTTGATCATCTTTCTCTGAAATCTTAACCTAATAAAGGGACATGATTATCTTAACTACCAGAAGCAAACAACTGATAGTTGCCACCAATGTACATCTGCATCCTTGATCCATTTCTTTGTTCTGCTGTCAAGTTGGACCCATGAGAAGCATCCAAGTAATACTCTCTTAAAGGTACAGTGGTCTCCATATTTTACGAATCATACTCTGGTATGTTAAGGAATTATCAGTTAAAAAATATTTGGGCATAGTCTACTAATATATGTACTAATATAATAACTGTATAATGAATATACAGTTATTCTTTAACTATATATATTATTTCAATGGAATAATGGTGACAACTAAAGTATTTTTATATCTTTTGGAAATATGTCTCAATGCACAGAATGAAACAATTGATAGGTGTCAAAAACAGCTATTTCTGTGCAAAAAAGTCATTTGTTGTTGATCTGCATTTTAAACTTTGTGTCGTATGTATGAATTTAACGAACCTGGGAAACCCAACGGGAAAAGTCATGCAATTTGCAATAATATGGTACCCACTAGGGAGAAACAAAACTTTAAAAAAATTTACGGAGGTGGCCTACAGGTTGGCCAGGATGCTAATAATTGAGTACTATCTGATACATTGAAAAGTGAAAATACTAACGCACATCTCGGCACTCATAAGAAGTGACAACCGTGGCCTCCTGCAGCTGAAGGTGAATCCTCTGAGCACCCTCAGTGAACATATGACACAGAACAAGTTCATTCTCATACCGGCATTCACCCTAGGCCCCTTTCAATGCTGTAAGTCCCAAAGCATATGCACAATCATGAGCAATGAAATATAACACCATCACATGAACCAGGAAAATAGACTGATCATAATGTACCTGGGCATAGATCAGGGGTAAGGGAAAAATAGGAGTGAATTCAAAATGCCATTTACAGAAACCCAGGAGGTGTTTTGCATTAGAGAATATGTTCTTTAGAAGAAAAAAGAAGTTTGGAATAATCTATTTAATCTTCTGTATCACAATATCTAATTTTTAGAATAGCACTATTTTATGAATGATATCATTTGAATAGTGATCTTTACACTCTGCCCTGTGCTGACTAAATATTATCTATATGGTTCTTAAATTTTTTTACTATACTAATAAATATGGAGTCATTTTCATCACTAATTTCGCCACAGGTACTGAGCAGCATTGTAAGACCTATGAGGGCTCATTGAGAGCATAAAGTGATTAGGATCATTGCAGGTGACAAGATGAGAGAGGGTTACTTGGGTCGGTCAGTGGCAATAGCTGGCAAACTGGAAAACAGCTGGCAACTTCAGAGAAGGAAAACTTATTTCTCACCAAGAGTAGTTCCATGGAAAGATCGTTACGAAACGCACAAAGGGCATAAGGATAAATATGCTACACCCTAGATACCACTGAATGACTGCAATACATCGACTATTCTCTAGAAAGTTAATGGAGTACAAGCTGCAAGTGGAGGCACAATGTTTCTGACAGGAAGATTTATCATTCTTAGCTTCCCTGGGGGAAACCACAGGAAGGACAACTGTCACTGTAAAAATGTGGGACAGAGAAACCATGGAGAGACTTGATGACTTGATCTCAATTCCTGTGCTACCAATTTTGGGAACTGCTATAATAAAAATGCTTTTGGCTGTCTGCGTGTGTGTGTCCAGAACAAAGAAGCAAAGTATATACTCTTTTTTTCCTAAAGACTTGTAAGTCCTTTTACCATCATGCCCCTGTGCATCACTGTGAAGACAAAGTGAAAGTCATATATAATAAAATGTAAAAATATTGAATTTGGTTGGACATTTCCAAGCTGTAAATTGGAATATCTTCTGTTCTCCATGGGCACGTGACTACAATCAGTTGATGTCCCTCCTTTCTGACATTATTCACCCTAAGTGCATACAGTTCACACTTTTAACATGAATGCTTTAATTTTGTTTCTAAGTTCAGAGAAAGAGGTGTTTTACTGTTAAGTATCCTTGAGGGTCTGATGCCCCCCCGAGCCACAAAGGAACAATTGTCATCACCATTATTGTTCCCTTTTATTTTCAGCCCAAACTGATTTCATTCTTTTTGTGTTCATTTAACGAAAAATAGGCACAATGAGGCACTATCCCTACTGAATTTGGGCACCATTTACTTCTAAATTTCAACAATAGAAAAGTGAACTTGTCATATTTGGGAACACATGTCTTAAGAAGAAAATTAAAATTTGAAACTTTCAATAAAACATTATGAAAACAACATCTAGAAGATATACAAGTATATTTACAGTAAGGAAATGCTATGTTCTAAATATTTTGAAAAGTATTAGTTTCTCATCATTAATAATGTCATCCAAAGAAATATACAGATACTTCATACTTTTTAGTTTGTTAAACATAAAAGACAGTAAAACAGAATTTGTTTTAGGGAAGTATTCAAAATCATGAAGAATATTTCAAGCTCCCATTCCTGTGATGTAATCATTAACACTACAGAAAATTCATGAGTGGCAGAAAGATATATGTCCAGAAAGGATTTTTTGCAAGAAAAACAACAAAAATTCTGCATTAGTAATAAGTATAAGAGAATAAAAATTTTTAAAGGCATCTTCTGAGAGCTAATTAATTCAAAATATTGAAAAAATGATTTATAACAACTTTAAATGGTTTTAAAATATTATAAACATACTAAAGTATCTCCAAATTTCAAGAACAAAGTATTATGACTAAATCCTTCTGAATTTTTTCAGATTTCTCCTGTTTTAAGAGATAACATTTCACTGAAGTACACACTGCATTAAAACTAAAGAAAAAAATAATAATATTAATAGTAAAATAAGGAAGTCAAATGCAATGGCTACTCATTGCGAGCAGCGCCCAATGGCTGCCTTGTAGGGCCTTGACTGGAGCAGCGGTGCCCCCCTCGGTCCGGCCAAGCACCTGTTGTCGCTGTCGCTGCATGGCCGGCACCCACCTCTCTTATCTGACGTTAGGCGCTCTGGTTCCAGGCGCAGCAGCAGCACCATGCGACCGCCGCGTTGGCGTCCCTCGGCCGGCAATCCTGCTCACGCAATGCTGCTGCCGGCCAGCAGCCTGGTCAGCCCAGGGACCCTCCGATTAGCAGCGCTCAGGCAAGAGCTGACCACGCGGCTTCTGGCGCAGAGCGCCCGACGGGCTGGCGCCCTCGCCTGGCTCGGAGGCTCCGCTGCGCACCAGCTCCATCAGCACCGGCGCCCACAGCGGCGCCCGCGCACCTTCCCCCCTTTCCTGGCGGGGCTGCCCTGAGGGCCGCTCGGGCAGTCTGCCCACCCCCAGCAGTGTGGGAAGTACCGTGCGACGGTCCAGCTTCCTCCCATCCTTCCCTCCTGCCTTCTCGGCACTGCCCTCCTCACTTCCAAATAGGTCAGTGACCACTGGTGGGAAATATTGGGTATTCAGTATAATTTTTTCTCTCATGTTGTGCCAAAAATAAACAGCCAAATAATGACCCGATTTGTCATTTTTCTCCATTTTTGTTTACACTTTTCTGTTAGCAAAAATTATTTGAGCATCCATCGTGTAGGAGACATTATAATTATTCATATTTCACATACATTGTTACACTAATCAATTACATACACTCCAAATATACCCCCAAAATACTTTAATAGAATGAGAGAAACAAAATGGAAATAGAAATTCCAGCAAGATATGGGATCGTCCCGGCGGGGTCGCCAAAAAATAAAACAAAAAAACAAAAAACAAAAAAATAAAAACAAACAAAGAAAAAAAGATATGGGATGGTTTGAGATAACACAAAACAGACAACACAACAGTTCCTCACCTGTAGGTTGGTGTAGAAACTCCTTTCTCCATTGTGTGCCTTGGGCAGTTTCTGGACCAAGTGCTAGCCGGCTTGTCTACAGTCTGAGTCTTAGAGTCAGCATCACCTCCTGGAGTTAACTACAGTCTCCAAGAAGCAGACTGATGGAGATAGCGGAGAAATAGCAAGGTGAGCCACACAGGTCATATGTGAAGGACACAGAGGGTTTAGGCATGTTAGAAGGTAGCAGTAAAAGAGAACTTCCTTTAAAACCTATAGCAACATCATACCTCATGGCAAAATATTGAACACTTTCCTCTTGAATCAGAGAACAATACAAAGATGTATATTATACTATTTTTATTCAACATTGTACTGAAAGTACTATTCAAGGCAATAGTGCATGAAACAGAATAAAAGGTACAAAGATTGAAAAGATTTGTAGATGATGACTGTGCATGTAGGAAACCTAAATGAATCCGCAAGCTATCAGAATCAGCATATGCATTTAGGAAGGTCGCCCAATACTAAGTCAGTACACTGAAGTAAATTGTATTTCTATAAATAATAAAGAATTAGAAAATGAAACTCAAAGATATCATCTACAACAACATTAAGAAACAGCAAAATCTAGGATGAAATCTAACAGAAGTCTTGTATACCTATACAGTGAAATGTACCGAACATTGCTGAGAAGAATTAAAGGAGAACTAACTGTTTATGGGTTAGAGGATTCGATATTGTTAAGATTGACAATAACGATGAAAAAATTGGTCTATAGATTGAACATAAGCACAATTAAAATCCCAGCAGGATTTGTACATGTTTGTAAATTAACAATTTGATTCTAAAATTTATATGACAGAGCAAAAGTCCAAGAAAACCTAAACAATCTTTTAGAAGAACAAAGTCAGAGGACTTTAGGTACTAAGACATATTGTCAGCCTGAGCGCCACCGACTGCAGCCTTTTGGTATCTCCTTCTCTGCCCCAACCCCTGACACAGCGCAAGTAAACCCCGCACCCCTGTCGTCCCCGGGCACCCATGAATCTAAATGACCAGGGCCGGCCTCAATGCCGCGCACCCAGTACCAGCCTCCCCCTCCCCGTGACAGCACAGTGTGAACCCAGCTGCCAGGGTCTGTCTCCCTGGGCAACGGCAGGATGCAAATTGACAGGGTACTGGGGGCTGGGGTGCTGCACAAGCCAGCCAGCAGATCTGGGCTGAGCACCAGTCCCCAGCTGTCGGAACCCAAAGCCTGTCCTCCCTCCCCCAAGATTGCGGAGAGCATCCTCCTCCTCCAACCCCGCCCTTGGATCCCCTGACCAGCCCTTGCTCCCACTGGATCTCCAGACTTTCCCACCCCACCGTCCCTAACCCCCGGAATTCTACTCCACTTTACCTGGGTACCCCAGATCTGCCCTGCTCAGAACCCCAGAACTTCCCCCCACACACACCTGCCCACCTCCACCCACCTGCCCCCTGAAGCCCCGGACCTGCTCTCCCTACCTTCTCCGCTCTTCCTGGAATTCCATGACTGCCCACCTCCCTCTGCCGTGGGAACCCCAGACCTCCCCTCTCCAACCCCAGACCCGTACCTCTAAACACACATCCGTTCCCCCTCAGAACCCCTGCCCCCCATGCCTTCCGCAGCTTAGCTGGTAACACCCACATCTCTCTCCTCCGGGGCCAGAGGCAGGAAGGGCGGGCTGCTGGAGGCCAGCACGGAGTCGGAGAGGAAGAGGCTCTGGTCTGCTTCGTCAGATGGAGACAGGAAGAGAAGATAATACTCTGTCTCGCTGGTGTCCCCAGTGCACGCCCTCCGAGCCAAGTGGCTGTCCAGGTGGGATGCCCTCGTGGTAGTCAGCTGTAATGAAATCCGTGAACCCGGGTGGCCCAAATCACTGACTCTGCTGAACCCAAGTGCCTGATCCAGGACTGTTCGGGGCTCAAGGCCTGCGGGGCTGGTGAGCACTTCTGTGTGGGAAGGGCGCCACTCCCGCTGCTCCTGAGCGCCCCGCTGGTCACCTTCCATCTCCGGAAATTGAAAAATTCAATGCGTTGGTGTGGCAAGTCTCTCCTGGTGGCACTATGGAGAGCCCTGCACTTGCCCCTGTCTTCGTAAGTGCCCATGCTTGCCTTTTGTCAGACGTGGCGTTCATTTTCTTTGGTGACTACTACCAAGATTAAAATTGCTGGGTTACACGGTAGGCATATATTTACCAGCAAACAGTTTCCTAGCTGGGGATAAGAGTTCAAGTCACTCCCCTTCAATGCCGAGTTGGTGCTGTCATTGTCATTTGGGGCACTCTGGTGGGTGTATGTGGGTATCTCCCTGTGGTTTGAATTTGCATTTCCCTGACGACTGATGATGTTGAGCCCCTTTTCACGTGTTACTGGCCATTTGGAGCTCTTGTTTCGTGGAATGCCTCTTCCAGATCTGTTGGCCATTATTAAATTGGGTTGTGGGTCTTACTTAAAGGAATTCTTTGTATATTCTGGATACCAGTTCTTTACCAGGTAGAGGTATTATACATCTGGCTGGCCTCGTCAGGCACTTGATTCCTTTTGATAATCAGAACTTAATTTTAGTGAAGTCAAATTGTCAATCTTTTCTTATATGTGTAGTGCATTTTGTGTCCTATTTAAGAAAGCTTTGCCTATTCCATTGTCCAAAGACTATATCCTTTTGTCTTTCAGAATTTTTACTATTTCACATTTAGGTCCACACTTTGCTGGGATTTTGGGTGTTGTGTCTGGAGTGAGGTAGGGGCCAGTGGGTCACTGTTCATTCCACTGCTTCCTCCCCCATGAATATCCAGTGGACTCAGCATCTGCCTGGTAATGTCACCATTGTGGACAGTCAGGTACAGGTCTATATTGGGGTTCTCCATTATGTTCTGTTGATATTTCTGTCCAAGCATATTCTATTCCATTCTAAGTTCCAGTACTTTTACAGCATGTCTTAGTACCTAAAGTCCTCTGACTTTATTCTTCTTCAAGATTGCTTAGGTTTTCTTGGACTTTTGCTCTGTCATATAAATTTTAGAATCAAATTGTTAATTTACAAACATGTACAAATCCTGCTGGGATTTTAATTGTGCTTATGTTCAATCTATAGACCAATTTTTTCATCGTTATTGTCAATCTTAACAATATCGAATCCTCTAACCCATAAACAGTTAGTTCTCCTTTAATTCTTCTCAGCAATGTTTGGTACATTTCACTGTATAGGTATACAAGACTTCTGTTAGATTTCATCCTAGATTTTGCTGTTTCTTAATGTTGTTGTAGATGATATCTTTGAGTTTCATTTTCTAATTCTTTATTATTTATAGAAATACAATTTACTTCAGTGTACTGACTTAGTATTGGGCGACCTTCCTAAATGCATATGCTGATTCTGATAGCTTGCGGATTCATTTAGGTTTCCTACATGCACAGTCATCATCTACAAATCTTTTCAATCTTTATACCTTTTATTCTGTTTCATGCACTATTGCCTTGAATAGTACTTTCAGTACAATGTTGAATAAAAATAGTATAATATACATCTTTGTATTGTTCTCTGATTCAAGAGGAAAGTGTTCAATATTTTGCCATGAGGTATGATGTTGCTATAGGTTTTAAAGGAAGTTCTCTTTTACTGCTACCTTCTAACATGCCTAAACCCTCTGTGTCCTTCACATATGACCTGTGTGGCTCACCTTGCTATTTCTCCACTATCTCCATCAGTCTGCTTCTTGGAGACTGTAGTTAACTCCAGGAGGTGATGTTGACTCTAAGACTCAGACTGTAGACAAGCCGGCTAGCACTTGGTCCAGAAACTGCCCAAGGCACACAATGGAGAAAGGAGTTTCTACACCAACCTACAGGTGAGGAACTGTTGTGTTGTCTGTTTTGTGTTATCTCAAACCATCCCATATCTTTTTTTCTTTGTTTGTTTTTATTTTTTTGTTTTTTGTTTTTTTGTTTTATTTTTTGGCGACCCCGCCGGGACGATCCCATATCTTGCTGGAATTTCTATTTCCATTTTGTTTCTCTCATTCTATTAAAGTATTTTGGGGGTATATTTGGAGTGTATGTAATTGATTAGTGTAACAATGTATGTGAAATATGAATAATTATAATGTCTCCTACACGATGGATGCTCAAATAATTTTTGCTAACAGAAAAGTGTAAACAAAAATGGAGAAAAATGACAAATCGGGTCATTATTTGGCTGTTTATTTTTGGCACAACATGAGAGAAAAAATTATACTGAATACCCAATATTTCCCACCAGTGGTCACTGACCTATTTGGAAGTGAGGAGGGCAGTGCCGAGAAGGCAGGAGGGAAGGATGGGAGGAAGCTGGAACGTCGCACGGTACTCCCCACACTGCTGGGGGTGGGCAGACTGCCCGAGCGGCCCTCAGGGCAGCCCCGCCAGGAAAGGGGGGAAGGTGCGCGGGCGCCGCTGTGGGCGCTGGTGCTGATGGAGCTGGTGCGCAGCGGAGCCTCCGAGCCAGGCGAGGGCGCCAGCCCGTCGGGCGCTCTGCGCCAGAAGCCGCGTGGTCAGCTCTTGCCTGAGCGCTGCTAATCGGAGGGTCCCTGGGCTGACCAGGCTGCTGGCGGGCAGCAGCATTGCGTGAGCAGGATTGCCGGCCGAGGGACGCCAACGCGGCGGTCGCATGGTGCTGCTGCTGCGCCTGGAACCAGAGCGCCTAACGTCAGATAAGAGAGGTGGGTGCCGGCCATGCAGCGACAGCGACAACAGGTGCTTGGCCGGACCGAGGGGGGCACCGCTGCTCCAGTCAAGGCCCTACAAGGCAGCCATTGGGCGCTGCTCGCAATGAGTAGCCATTGCATTTGACTTCCTTATTTTACTATTAATATTATTATTTTTTTCTTTAGTTTTAATGCAGTGTGTACTTCAGTGAAATGTTATCTCTTAAAACAGGAGAAATCTGAAAAAATTCAGAAGGATTTAGTCATAATACTTTGTTCTTGAAATTTGGAGATACTTTAGTATGTTTATAATATTTTAAAACCATTTAAAGTTGTTATAAATCATTTTTTCAATATTTTGAATTAATTAGCTCTCAGAAGATGCCTTTAAAAATTTTTATTCTCTTATACTTATTACTAATGCAGAATTTTTGTTGTTTTTCTTGCAAAAAATCCTTTCTGGACATATATCTTTCTGCCACTCATGAATTTTCTGTAGTGTTAATGATTACATCACAGGAATGGGAGCTTGAAATATTCTTCATGATTTTGAATACTTCCCTAAAACAAATTCTGTTTTACTGTCTTTTATGTTTAACAAACTAAAAAGTATGAAGTATCTGTATATTTCTTTGGATGACATTATTAATGATGAGAAACTAATACTTTTCAAAATATTTAGAACATAGCATTTCCTTACTGTAAATATACTTGTATATCTTCTAGATGTTGTTTTCATAATGTTTTATTGAAAGTTTCAAATTTTAATTTTCTTCTTAAGACATGTGTTCCCAAATATGACAAGTTCACTTTTCTATTGTTGAAATTTAGAAGTAAATGGTGCCCAAATTCAGTAGGGATAGTGCCTCATTGTGCCTATTTTTCGTTAAATGAACACAAAAAGAATGAAATCAGTTTGGGCTGAAAATAAAAGGGAACAATAATGGTGATGACAATTGTTCCTTTGTGGCTCGGGGGGGCATCAGACCCTCAAGGATACTTAACAGTAAAACACCTCTTTCTCTGAACTTAGAAACAAAATTAAAGCATTCATGTTAAAAGTGTGAACTGTATGCACTTAGGGTGAATAATGTCAGAAAGGAGGGACATCAACTGATTGTAGTCACGTGCCCATGGAGAACAGAAGATATTCCAATTTACAGCTTGGAAATGTCCAACCAAATTCAATATTTTTACATTTTATTATATATGACTTTCACTTTGTCTTCACAGTGATGCACAGGGGCATGATGGTAAAAGGACTTACAAGTCTTTAGGAAAAAAAGAGTATATACTTTGCTTCTTTGTTCTGGACACACACACGCAGACAGCCAAAAGCATTTTTATTATAGCAGTTCCCAAAATTGGTAGCACAGGAATTGAGATCAAGTCATCAAGTCTCTCCATGGTTTCTCTGTCCCACATTTTTACAGTGACAGTTGTCCTTCCTGTGGTTTCCCCCAGGGAAGCTAAGAATGATAAATCTTCCTGTCAGAAACATTGTGCCTCCACTTGCAGCTTGTACTCCATTAACTTTCTAGAGAATAGTCGATGTATTGCAGTCATTCAGTGGTATCTAGGGTGTAGCATATTTATCCTTATGCCCTTTGTGCGTTTCGTAACGATCTTTCCATGGAACTACTCTTGGTGAGAAATAAGTTTTCCTTCTCTGAAGTTGCCAGCTGTTTTCCAGTTTGCCAGCTATTGCCACTGACCGACCCAAGTAACCCTCTCTCATCTTGTCACCTGCAATGATCCTAATCACTTTATGCTCTCAATGAGCCCTCATAGGTCTTACAATGCTGCTCAGTACCTGTGGCGAAATTAGTGATGAAAATGACTCCATATTTATTAGTATAGTAAAAAAATTTAAGAACCATATAGATAATATTTAGTCAGCACAGGGCAGAGTGTAAAGATCACTATTCAAATGATATCATTCATAAAATAGTGCTATTCTAAAAATTAGATATTGTGATACAGAAGATTAAATAGATTATTCCAAACTTCTTTTTTCTTCTAAAGAACATATTCTCTAATGCAAAACACCTCCTGGGTTTCTGTAAATGGCATTTTGAATTCACTCCTATTTTTCCCTTACCCCTGATCTATGCCCAGGTACATTATGATCAGTCTATTTTGCTGGTTCATGTGATGGTGTTATATTTCATTGCTCATGATTGTGCATATGCTTTGGGACTTACAGCATTGAAAGGGGCCTAGGGTGAATGCCGGTATGAGAATGAACTTGTTCTGTGTCATATGTTCACTGAGGGTGCTCAGAGGATTCACCTTCAGCTGCAGGAGGCCACGGTTGTCACTTCTTATGAGTGCCGAGATGTGCGTTAGTATTTTCACTTTTCAATGTATCAGATAGTACTCAATTATTAGCATCCTGGCCAACCTGTAGGCCACCTCCGTAAATTTTTTTAAAGTTTTGTTTCTCCCTAGTGGGTACCATATTATTGCAAATTGCATGACTTTTCCCGTTGGGTTTCCCAGGTTCGTTAAATTCATACATACGACACAAAGTTTAAAATGCAGATCAACAACAAATGACTTTTTTGCACAGAAATAGCTGTTTTTGACACCTATCAATTGTTTCATTCTGTGCATTGAGACATATTTCCAAAAGATATAAAAATACTTTAGTTGTCACCATTATTCCATTGAAATAATATATATAGTTAAAGAATAACTGTATATTCATTATACAGTTATTATATTAGTACATATATTAGTAGACTATGCCCAAATATTTTTTAACTGATAATTCCTTAACATACCAGAGTATGATTCGTAAAATATGGAGACCACTGTACCTTTAAGAGAGTATTACTTGGATGCTTCTCATGGGTCCAACTTGACAGCAGAACAAAGAAATGGATCAAGGATGCAGATGTACATTGGTGGCAACTATCAGTTGTTTGCTTCTGGTAGTTAAGATAATCATGTCCCTTTATTAGGTTAAGATTTCAGAGAAAGATGATCAACTATAAGATGTGTCCTTTACAAACACTTACAAACCAGCTGGTTTAGAGCAATTCTCTACATCAGCCATTAATTTCTGAGTATGAGCCAGAAATACTAATTATCAACATATCTACATTGCCTTATATATTTACATGCATGTGATGACATAGACAGGAGAGACTTTAGAATATAATTGGACATTCATCTCAGAAAAAATCTAAGTGAATGTGCTGTTTTTAATTTTTTCTGTCATAAAGCTGAATTTTTCTGAGCACTGAATTAAACTAGTGATGCCTGAATCCGAGACAAATGACATGAGATAGTAACTCCACAATAATTAAGTGAAATTTTACAAGGTGTTCTGGTGTAGGAGATATCCTGAAAACATCAGTGGGATTATCTTTGTTATTGGAGACATCAGTGATTTTTCAAGGCATAGGAGAATATCCTTGTTGCAAGTGAAATCTCAGGAAAAGAATCATGTGACTATGTTGATGCAACTTCTCGGTTGTCATAAGGTCATTAAAAGTAGTGTTTACCGGGGAGATCAAAGATGGCGGAGTGGTGGTGACGGCCTGAATCTGCGCTCCCGGGGAGGAAGGCATCGATCCGGACCTGCCACAACGCTAGAGGACCGCTCCCACACAGGAACAGCGGTGTGAATCCAGGGAGAATCAGCGTGGGACAAACAGAGCGAGTGAGGTCTGAGGTGAACGAAAATTGGGAACGCGGGACAGACACTAGCCAGCGGAGCGCGGGTGGGATACACCCGCCCCCAGCCGGGGTGGGTGCAGCCTCTCGGGAAAGCGGCTTGCCCTCCGCTCCCAATTGAATAGAGCCCTGACCCAGGCCAGCGCAGAATCACTGAGGGATACGTGGCGCATTGCAGACAGGAGGCTTTTTTGTGAAATTACCTTAGAACCTGGGGGATCTCAGCTGAGACAGCGCTTGGCGAGGAGGGACGGATCTGCCCCAGGGCGGAAAAACACAAAAGACTCCCGGACAGCAAATAGCGTTGTACCCCGTGCTGCCTTTTTCGGCAGTTCTCCAGCCGGTCACCCCCGGTGCGTGTCCTTGCTGGCCAGCCCCTGGGCAGTGGCGGTCTCCGCCTGCCGGGGAGCCGGTCCCCTCCAGCCCCGGAGCTCGGCAGGCGCCATCTTGAAAGCGAAGGCAAAACCGCTTGGGAGCCAAAAAGTGCCCAGCGGCTCTTTCTGCCCGTGCTGCCTTTTTCGGCGGTTCTCCAGCTGGTGACCCCCCGGTGCGCGTCCTTGCTCGCCAGCCCCCGGGCAGTGGCGGTCTCTGCCTGCCGGGGAGCCAGTCTCCTCCAGCCCCAGAGCTCTGCAGGCGCCATCTTGAAGGCGAGGACGAAACCGCTTGGGAGCCATAAAGTGCGAGCGGCTCTCTCTGCCCGGCGCCCTCCGCTGGTCTCTGAACCAACGCCAGGAGTGCGGGATATGCTGGGGCCGCGCTCGGGGTGAAGGGACAGAGCTGCGCTAAGGCAAAAAAAAAAAAAAACAAACAAGAAGAATAGGCTCGCCGAACTGTATATTTTATTCTTGGTAAATTTCTTCTGGGTTTTGTTTGTTTGTGTTTGTTTTTGTTTTTTTTGGTGTTTTTTTTTTTTTTTTTTTTTCCGGTGGCTAACGAGCTGGACAGCCTCGGCGGGCACCTTTGCCCTCTGGGCCTCTGGCTGCCGCGCCTTTTTGAGCGCGGAGGTTGGATCCCCACCACCCTCGGAGCTGTGCGGGCGTGCAGACACCATCTTGAAATCCACTGCGAAACCGCCCGGGACCCAGCCGGGCGGGCGTGAAGGGGCGGAGCTGCGCTAAGACGTAAAAACAAAAACATTTAACGGCCGCTCTGGACCCAGCCGAGCGGAAGTGAAGGGGCGGAGCTGTGCTAAGGCATAAAACAAACAAACAAAAAAACAGTGAGTCGCTGAATTATATACTTCAGATTTGTGTATCTTTCTGCCTTGCAGTGTGGTGAGGTGCTATGTAGTTTGTTTTTGTTCATTTTTGTTGGCGTTTTTGGTGTTTTTTGGTTTGGCTTTTTGCGTTTCTTTTCCTTTTTTTTTTTTTCCTTTTTTTTTTCTTTCTTTTTCTTCTTTTCTCTTTCGTTTTCTCCTCTTTCTTTTCTTTCTTTCCTTTTCTTTTTTCTTTTCTTTTTTTTTTTTTTCCCTTTCTCCTCTCTTTTCACCTTCTAACTGGGGACCCACGGTGAGCTTTGGAACGGGCCAGGTCCCTGGCTCTGGTACATACCGGATACTTAGCAGTCACCCCCAGGGCCAGCGATCTGCGGGCACGCAATCACCATTCTAGGGCCCACAGCCAAGTCACTGCGGAGCAATAGGGTACCAAGAGGCTCCCTGGACGGCCCTCTCCCCTGGTCCACGGACCTTATATAGGGTCCCCGCCCAAGTGTAAACACTGAATACTTCTCCAGAAGCGAGAGTGTGGAACCTGATCCCTGGGGACATTGGGCCAAGACAGACTTTTGCCCGTGGGAGCTACAGCAACTGGGGCGCTGAGCAAGCGAGGTCACCGTCCTCTCCCCATAGCTAGTATCTTGCCGGCAGATAGAGTCAGAAACCTCCCCTATAGAGGAAGAACCAAAGGGAAACAAACAAACAAACAAACAAAGAGAATTTCGGTCTACTATTAGTGTGGACCCTGCCTGCCTTCTGAAAGACCACAACACAGTGTCCTAACTCGCCAAAGCGGTCTTGGATCACTCCAATCCTCTAGGATTGGACCCATCGGAAGCAGTCCCCCAACGGAAACAGAAAAATCTCTAAACAACACACAACAGTCTCCCCCTCTTGCCAAAAGAAGCAACATACCTAGACTGTTTCACAGCCTAAGAATAGAGCACAAAGACTCCTGTTAACCAGACTAAATCTATAAGTAAAAATCCAACGATAAATCTAGATGGGAAGGGCCCAGCGAAAAAACACGGAGAGCACAAAGAATCAAATGGAAAGCTCATCCCCAAAGAGAAATAGAATCAATGGATAAACAACACAAGGAAAACACACAAAAAATACAGGATTTGGAGGAAAAATTCACTAAAGAAATTGAAATATTGAAGAAAAACCAAACTGAACTCCTAGAAGTGAAGAATTCACTCAGAGAGCTACAAAACACTGTGGAAAGTCTCAAGAGCAGGGTAGATCAAACAGAGGAAAGAATCTCAGAAATTGAAGATAACTCCTTCCAACTAAATGTCAGTCACAGAGATAGATCGAAAAAGTAAGAGAAATGATCTGAGTCTTCAAAAAATGTGGGATTACGTGAAGAAACCTAACTTGAGAGTTATTGGCATTCCTGAGGGTGAAGAAGATAATAAGCAAGGGTTGGACAAGCTATTTGAAGACATAATCGAGGAAAATTTTCCAGGCCTTGCCAATACTCTACACATACAGATTCAAGAAGCTCAAAGGACCCCTGGGAGATTCATAGCAAATAGGAAAACACCACGCCACGTAGTCATCAGGCTGACCAAAATATCCACTAAAGAGTCACTTCTCCGAGCTGTAAGGAGAAAGAAACAAGTAACTTACAAAGGAAAACCCATCAGAATTACGCCAGATTTCTCAGCTGAAACCTTACAAGCAAGAAGAGGTTGGGGCCCCATTTTCACGCTTCTGAAACAGAATAATGCCCAGCCTAGAATCTTGTACCTAGCTAAGCTAAGTTTTCTATACGAAGGAGAAATCAAGACATTCTCAGATAAACAAAGGTTGCGGGAATTCACCAAGACAAGACCAGCCCTCCAAGAAGTACTCAAAAGAGAATTACACACGGATCAGCACAAGAAAGATCCACGAATGTAAAACTACTCAAGAGCTAAAGATCAAATTCCAGATACCACAATGGCCCAGGAGAGAAAACATCACAATGAAGTTCTACCCAACAAGCTGAACAAAAAACTGTCTCACTTATCAGTTTTCTCAATAAATGTGAATGGCTTGAACTCCCCGCTCAAGAGACATAGACTGGCCCAATGGATAAAAAAACACAATCCAAGTATCTGCTGTTTTCAAGAAACTCACCTAACCTGCAAAGATGCATTTAGACTGAAAATAAAAGGATGGAAATCGATATTTCAAGCAAATGGTAACCAAAAGAAAGCTGGTGTGGCAATCTTAATTTCCAATAACTTAGCTTTCAAACCAACAAAAATAATAAAAGACAAAGATGGCTACTACATACTGATTAAAGGCACAATTCATCAAGAAGCCATGACTATACTCAATATATATGCACCCAACCTAGGTGCACCCAGATTCATAAAGCAAACCCTACTAGATCTCAACCAAATGATAGATAACAATACTGTAATAGCTGGAGACTTTAACACCCCACTGACAGTACAGGACAGATCCTCTAAACAGAAAATAAACAAAGACATAATGGACCTAAATAGAATGCTAGAACAAATGGGCATGGCTGACATCTATAGGACATTCTACCCAAAGTCCACAGAATATACATTCTTCTCATCAGCTCACGGGACATTCTCTAAGATTGACCATGTCCTAGGACATAAATCATGTCTTAAAAAATTCAAAAAAATAGAAATTATACCATGCATCTTCTCAGATCACAGCGGAATAAAAGTAACAATGATCACAAACAGAAACCCTCACTCTTACTCAAAGTCATGGAAGCTAAATAACCTTCTCCTGAATAATTATTCTATAAAAGAAGAAATCAAGATGGAAATCAAAAATTTCTTTGAATTAAATGACAATGGAGATACAACTTATCAAAATCTATGGGATGCAGCTAAAGCAGTCCTGAGAGGAAAATTCATATCCATAAATGCCTATATCAAAAAGACAGAAAACATGCAAATAGACAACCTAACGAATAGACTCAAAGAGCTGGAGAAAGAAGAACAGAATGATCCCAAACCCAGCAGAAGGCGAGAAATTACTAAGATCAAATCAGAACTAAATGAAAAGGACAACAAAGAAACTATAAGGGAAATTAATAAAACAAAAAGTTGGTTCTTTGAAAAGATAAACAAAATAGACACACCCCTGGCTAGACTAACCAAGAGCACAAAACTAAAATCTCTAATAACCTCCATTAGGAACATGAAAGGAGAAATCACAACCGACGCTACAGAGATACAAGATATCATCTATGAATTCTACAAAAATCTTTATGCACACAAACTGGAGAACGTGGAGGAAATGGACAAATTTTTAGAAACACATAGTCTTCCCAGGCTCAACCAGGAAGAAATAGAGTACCTGAACAGACCAATATCAAGAACTGAAATCGAAACAGCAATAAAAAACCTTCCCAAAAAGAAAAGCCCTGGTCCAGATGGGTTCACACCTGAATTTTACCATACATACAAAGAAGAACTGGTGCCCATCCTACATAAACTATTCTCCAATATTGAGAAGGATGGAATTCTCCCCAACACGTTCTACCAAGCCAACATAACATTGATACCAAAACCTGGAAAGGACACAACAAAAATAGAGAACTACAAACCAATTTCCCTCATGAATATAGATGCAAAAATTTTCAATAAAATACTAGCAAATCGAATCCAAGTACTTATCAAAAAAGTAATCCACCACGACCAAGTGGGCTTCATCCCTGAGATGCAGGGGTGGTTCAACATACGTAAATCTATAAATGTAATTCACCACATAAATAGAAGCAAAAACAAAAACCATATGATACTCTCATTAGATGCAGAAAAAGCATTTGACAAAATTCAACACCCTTTTATGATAAAAACGCTTAACAAAATAGGCATTGATGGAACCTACCTAAAATTGATACAAGTCATATATGACAAACCCACAGCCAACATCATAGTGAATGGGGAAAAACTGAAAGCACTCCCACTTAGAACTGGAACCAGACAGGGCTGCCCATTGTCTCCATTACTTTTCAACATAGTATTGGAAGTCCTTGCGAGAGCTATCAGGCAAGAGAGCAGAATCAAGGGAGTCCAAATAGGGAAGGAAGAGATCAAACTCTCACTTTTTGCTGATGATATGATGTTATATCTGGAAAACCCCCAGGATTCAACCATGAGACTCCTGGAATTGATTAGCGAATACAGCAAAGTCTCAGGCTACAAAATTAATATACACAAATCAGAGGCATTTATATATGCCAATAACAGTCAATCGGAAAACCAAATTAAAGACTCAATACCCTTCAAAATAGCAACAAAGAAAATAAAATATCTAGGTATATATCTAACTAAAGAGGTAAAGGACCTCTATAAGGAAAACTATGAAACACTGAGAAAAGAAATAGCAGAACTTGCAAATAGATGGAAAAATATACCATGCTCGTGGATTGGAAGAATCAACATTATTAAAATGTCTATACTACCCAAAGTGATCTACAGATTCAATGCAATCCCTATTAGATTACCAACATCATTCCTTACAGACGTAGAGAAAATAATTATACACTTTGTATGGAATCAAAGAAGACCCCGTATAGCAAAAGCAATTTTAAGCAACAAAAACAAAATGGGAGGTATTAATTTGCCAGACCTCAAACAATACTACAAGGCCGTGGTTCTTAAAACAGCCTGGTATTGGCACAAGTGCAGGGACACAGACCAGTGGAACACAACAGAAAATCCAAATATAGAACCATCCTCATATAGTCACCTAATTTTTGACAAAGCGGAAAAGAATATACTCTGGGGACAAGAATCCCTATTCAATAAATGGTGCTGGGAGAATTGGTTAGCCACTTGTAGAAGACTGAAACAGGACCCACAGCTTTCACCTCTCACAAAAATCAAATCACGGTGGATAACAGACTTAAACCTTAGGCGTGATACAATCAGAATTCTAGAAGAAAATGTAGGAAAGACTCTTACAGACATTGGCCTAGGCAAAGAATTTATGAAGAAGACTCCCAACGCAATCACAGCAGCAACAAAAATAAATGAATGGGACATGATTAAATTAAAACGCTTCTGCACAGCCAAAGAAACAGTCCAGAGAATAAACAGACCACCTACAGAATGGGAAAAAATTTTTGCATACTACACATCAGATAAAGGACTGATAACAAGAATCTATTTAGAACTCAGGAAAATCAGCAAGAAAAAAATCAAGCAATCCTATCAAAAAGTGGGCAAAGGACATGAATAGAAATTTTTCAAAAGAAGATATAAAAATGGCTAACAAACATATGAAAAAGTGTTCAACATCTCTAATCATCAGGGAAATGCAAATCAAAACCACAATGAGATATTACTTAACCCCAGTGAGAATGGCCTTTATCAAAAAAACCCAAAACAACACATGTTGGCGTGGGTGTGGAGAGACAGGAACACTCATACACTGCTGGTGGGACTGCAAACTAGTGCAACCCCTGTGGAAAGCATTATGGAGGTATCTTAAACAGATTCAAGTAGACCTGCCATTTGACCCAGCAATCCCATTACTGGGCATATACCCAAAGGAAAAAAGGTCATTCTGTAACAAAGACACATGTACCCGAATGTTTATAGCAGCACAATTCACAATAGCAAAGATGTGGAAACAACCCAAATGCCCATCAATACATGATTGGATTAGTAAACTGTGGTATATGTATACCATGGAATATTACTCAGCTATAAGGAATGATGAAGATATGACATCTCTATGGTTCTCCTGGAGAGAGTTGGAACCCATTATATTAAGTGAAGTATCCCAAGAATGGAAAAACAAGCAACACATGTACTCACCAGAAAATTGGTTTCCCTGATAATCACCTAAATACAAATCTGGGAACAACACCAATTGGACATCAGACTGAGGTGGGGGGTGGGGGAGGGGATGGGGGTATGCCTACACAATGAGTGCATTGCGCACCGTTTAGGGAGTGGTAACACTTGAAGGTGCTGACTCGGGAAAGGGGGGGTGGGGAAACAAAATATGAAACTGTTGTTTTTAACTTGCATTGTTCACTTAATAATTTATCATGAATATTTCCCATATTATTTCATATCATTGTACAAGAAATAATGTATACATTATGAGGACATACTGTATCTAACAAGATATACTGTTAGACTCTTTGATTCTGTAAAATTAAATTGTTATTAATGAAAAAAAAAAAGTAGTGTTTACCCTTTTGATAATTGAGAAGTTGTATATTAGCTAGTCTGTTTCAGATGAAGAGTTCACGTAGGGATTTCTGGGACATAAACTAAACTGGGACTAAACTCAGAGAGAACCATGACCAGTTTTAGGTGATACAGGATTTAGATAAGCACATAATCACCCCCCCAAATTGCCATGTCCTAATTCCCACATATTGGGAATGTACTAGACTTCATGGCAAAAGGAATATAAGGTTGAAGGTGAGATCAAGGTTGCTAAACAGCTGACTAAAACTGGAAAGATTATTCTGAATTATCAGAATGGGTCCAGTGTAATCACAAGGGTCCCAAAATGTGGAAAAGCGATAAATAGAAAGTGTCAGATTGGTGAGATGTGAGAAAGACCCCAGTGGATATTATATTTTCATTGGTTTAATCAATTTTATATGCCTATCAATGTTTTGGAAGTTAAATGTAAAATGAGGGAATAAAGAACAACAAAGATATGATCTCTAAAAGGGGAGGCCCAGGTACAATAAAAGTATAGATAGTGTGCATTCCACAAGGGCATAATTGTGCATATGTTGGTGTTTTCCATATACATGTTTGGTGTGGGAAATGATGCAGAGGCTAGATTTTCAGAATTTATATCAGATAGTCCGTGTTAATCAAGACTAAGTGGATAAAATAAGAAACAATAATTATGGTGACAATTTGACTATTTAAGAAAGAACATTGATGATGTAAGGTTTATTGTTTTTTCCAGCTATACAAAAGATGTTTCCTCTGTGCCATTAAGATGAATATTCTTTCTACTCATGTTATTAAAAATGCCTTTTATTCCCAAGCTGGCATTGGAGTCTCAGCCAACACCTTCCTCCTTCTCTTCTATATCTTCACATTTCTTCTGGAGCAAAGGCCTAGCCCACTAACCTGATCATCTCTCACTTGGTCGTCATACACGCAGTGATGCTCCTCACTGCAGGGGATTTTTGTCTACAGACCTCTTGGAGTCTCTGGATTTTTGGAACGACTTCAAGTGTAAGGTGCTTTTCTACATGAGCAGGGTGGTGACGGCCTCTCCATCTGCACCACCTGCCTCCCGATCATGCTCCAGGCCATCACCACCAGCCCCAGCACTGCCCGGATGGCAAAGTTCAAACACAAGTTCACGAGTCACGTTATCCATATTTTCTTCTCTTTATAGCCCCTGATTTTTCCTTTTAGTAGTAACCTGGTATTTTACACTGTGGCTTCTTTCAACATGGCCCAGACCAATGTACTGATTCTCGATAAATACATTCACCCATGAACTCCAACATCAGAGGTCTGTTTTTCACTCTGACAACATCCAGTGATGTTCCTTTGTAGGATTGATGCTGTTCCCAAGTGCGTACACGGTCATTCACTTGTTTAGGCATCAGGCGGGATCCCAGCACCTTCACAGCACCGGATTCTCCCCGAGAGCCTGTCCTGAGAAAAAGCCACCCAGATCATCCTGCTTGTGGTGAGTTTCTTTGTGGTCATGTTCTGGACAAACCTTATCATTACATCCTTTCAACCCTGTTGTGGGTGTTCAGAAGCTTGTGGTCAATGTCTATGCCACTGTTTGCTCTTTGATACAAATGAGTTCTGATAAAAGAATAATTAATAACCTGCAAAATATGCAACAGAAGTTTCAACAATGTTTAACATGCTAGGGATAAAAAGTTGTCTGAAACATAGATTTTTCTGTCATTAGTTAATTATCCAAGCAGCATATAAATTGTTATCTAATTTAAATAAAATATATTGAGTCACACTTTTATTATCAAAATACTTTTGAATTTGATGCTCCCAAGGACAATATAGCTCCACTAGTTTAACATCCATTATGATTTAATATTCCCATATCAAACCTCTTAACTCTTTCATCTTTATCTGACCTTCATAAGGGAAAATATTTCTTTCTCCTTAAAGTATACCTTAGGAAGCCCCTGTTGGTAATCAGATCTTTCAGGGTTTTTCTTCTGTTTCTTCTTAGCTAAGAATCTAATCCTAGGGCCGGGCGTGGTGGCTCATGCCTGTAATCCTAGCACTCTGGGAGGCTGAGGCCAGACGATTACCTGAGCTCAGGAGTTCGAGACCAGCCTGAGCAAGAGCAAGACCCCGTCTCTACTAAAAATAGAAAGAAATTTTCTGGCCAACTAAAAAAATATATATAGGAAAAAAATTAGCTGGGCATGGTCGCGCATGCCTGTTGTCCCAGCTACTCGGAAGGCTGAGGCAGTAGGATCACTTGAGCCCAGGAGTTTGAGGTTGCTGTGAGCTAGGCTGATGCCACGACACTCACTCTAGCCTGGGCAACAGAGTGAGATTCTGTCTCAATAAAAAGAAAAAAAAAAAAAAAAAGAATCTAATTCTAGTTTGAATTTTTCTCAGCACCATTTCTAAACATTTCTCTGTTTTCTGGCTCTATACAAGCTGTGGAAACTTCCTTCTCATCTTTGGACATTAGGTTTTTTTTACTCTCTTACTTTTTTTTATGTGTTTACCTTCTGTTTGGTGTTAGGTGCAGCTTGACTATCGCTTTTAATATTTTTTCTTTGCTTTTCTCTTTTTTATGTATTGCATTTCTGAATTTAATGATTCCGAACCCTTTGTTCTTTTTACATATTTTAGTGAACGAAGTACATGTGCTTGTTTTCTTCTCACTGTAGTCTTCATATAGGTATTACTAAATTTGTATTTTCTATTACTTTGTCTCCCTTGGACATGGTGCCCAAAATTACAGCTTCCTAGCCTTCTACTCACATCAGTCTAATTTAATGTTTTACCCAGATGTTATGTATTAAGTGGATTTATTACATTTTCAATAGTTTTCATTTGATTTGCTCTTTCCAAACACAGCTTCTCAAGCTTATAGTTTCTTGTGCTAGCCACATCATTTTGGTTTCCCATTTTCCCCATTGTATTGACTTAAACATTTTAAACATAATTCTTATATCTGAAAGTTAGGCGATGTGAAATTTCTTCTAACTCTCATCGTAGTATCTTATTCCTTGTGTACAACATAACTTATAATTTGGCTGTCACATAAAAGAGACAGCATACTCGGGACATCTACAGCCACTTTTTAAAAAATGTATTCCGTTATCCTGTAGCCCGTTGGACAATCCGTATGGATTTGATGTCTTTGTGATCAGCTGTGTCTGAAGAGAGCATGTGCTTCTTAGTTGATTGCTCCCCTAGATAATGCCCTTGATTTACTTCTACTCCTGGGATTCTCACATTTTCCTTTCACCTCTTCTCAGCATTTTATGGATTCTTGTATTTTTCTGAGGATTTTAGCCATGTGCATTAAAAGTGTTTGGAATGTATAATATTTTCCCCAAAACACAAATATGAACAGTGTCCACATGAAGAAAATATTTCACACAATGTTTTTTGGTAGCATCAACAGCATCTCATAATAAATCCCAAGTTTCTTCCTCGGGAACACTCTCCCTCAATATGCCACATGGGAATTATAAGTTGTAAAATGTGATTACTTAAAAATGTAGTAGACATTTAATTTTATGTTTTGCCCAAATACCTGAAATGACAATACTAGACTACAGAGAATAGTACTTATATATGGTCAGAATTTCTGTTGCCTTGTAAAATGAAGCTAATATTGGTAGAATTATTTACTTAAATTCACATATTTTGGTTCCAATCACCATGTTGCCTAAATTAGCCCTTCCCTGACCCAGTAAAAATGATCTCAGTTTGGATTTTCCATTTCATGCTGAAATCAGTTTAAAACATCCTAAAAGAAATCTGTATGTGACTTGGTGTTACTGGTTGGTTATACTTTGATAGTTTCTGTTGTCATTTTACAGTGTTCAAAATATATAAGCAGTTGGATATTTGTTATTAATTTAATAAAATTTTAGGCTTAATAATTATCCATTTAGCCAGGTGTGGTGGCTCACGCCAGTAATCCTAGCACTCTGGGAGGCCGAGGCCGGAGGATTGCTTGAGCTCAGGAGTTCGAGACCAGCCTGAGCAAGAGCAAGACCCCATCTCTACTAAAAATAGAAAGAAATTAGCTGGTGGACAACCTAAAATATATAGAAAAAATTAGCCGGGCATGGTGGTGCGTGCCTGTAGTCTGAGCTACTTGGGAGGGTGAGGAAGTAGGATTGCTTGAGCCCAGGAGTCTGAGATTGCTGTGACCTAGGCTGATGCCATGGCACTCTAGCCTAGGCAACAGAGACAGACTGTCTCAAAGAAAAATAAAATCCATTTAAAATACTTTTGTCTGTTATTTGAAAAGAATGCCTATTCTCTGTTTACTGGTCAAAATGCTGCCCATTTATTTCTATGACTAATTAGTCAAACATTCTAGTAAAATTGCCTAACACTTTAGGTTAATTTATTTACCGTATACCAAAACAGTTAATTTTTATGATGCTTTTAATATCACCTCATATGACTGAAAATATGTCAATTTGTCATTTCCAATGAATCTCTGAATTATTTATTTTTGAACTCTAGGTATTATACCTATAAATGTGTCATGGCTTTGTATAGTACCTAATACACTGTATGTGCTAAGTAAATACTAACCACCTTGAGGCATCAAATGATCTTTTATAAATACCATTCAATTATAATATTCTGTATTTGTCATAAAAATTATGTTTCTGTCTTATCTAAATACTGATGAAAAGAGGAGGTTATCTCGGTCAGAGCCCTCTTCATAAAACCCAATGTCATATTACAGTTTTATTAATATCTTTTATGTTCAATAACTTATTTGTCCCACACAGTAAATATGATACAGTAATTGTAGTCACAATGTCCATTCTACAAAACAGGAAATTTTGGGTCTGTCATTGATTGGTAAAGCCTCATTGCATATTATTATTCTAGATTTTCTCAGGTCATATTTCCAGAAAATCTGTTACCGAGGAATACTATATATTAGAAATAAATATCTTTAGAGGTACAAATTTTGAAAGAAAACTAAAGAAATAGCTTATACGGATAGTCATATATATATATATATATATATATATGGTCCTGCCTTGCATAACAAAGTTTTGGTCAATGATGGACTGCATATACTAGAGTGCTTCCTTGAGATTATAATGAAGCTGAAAACTTTCTAGTGCATGTTAAATTGAAGCACAATGCATTATCCATGTATCTATGGTGATGCTGGTGTAAACAAACCTGTGTTGCCAGTGAGATAAAACTATGGTAGACAATTATATGCAGTACATAATACTTGATAATATGGTAATAAGTGACTATGTTATTGGTTTATATATTTGCTGTACAACTTTTAGTCCTATATGTTCATTCATGGCAAGTGACCTATACAAGGTATACCATTTTTTAATCTTTTGTAGTGTATTTTACTGTAACTTTTGTATGGTTAGTTCTCTAACCATAAATACACATTTAGATACACAAATACCATTGTGTTAGGATTCCCTATAATATTAAGTACCGTAACATGTTGCACAGGTTTGTAGCCTAGGAGCAAGAGCTGATACCATATAGCCTAGGTGTATAGCAGGCTATACCTTCTAGGTTTGTGCAAGTACATTCTGTGATGTTCACACAATGACAAAATGGCCTAACAGTGCATTTCCCAGAACAAATCTCCATTGTTGAACGACGTATAGGGCTTAAATGATAAATTTTATCAACACATGATAAAGGTTATACCAATTCTTCACAGTAACTTCTAAAAATAAAAGTAACATATTCTAATTCATCCTATGAGACCACCATTACCATGATACCAAAAGTAGGAAAGAAATCAAAAGTAAAGAAGGCTATAGACAAAAATCCTTTAAGAATGCAGACACAGAAATCCTTAGAAAATACTAGCAAACTTCACAAGGAGCATATAAATATGGCTATATGACCTAGTGAGATTTTATTTTTAAAAATGCAATGTTGGCTTAATATCCAAAAGTTAATCGAGATAATACACAATATTACTTTATTCAAGTGACAAAAGATATCTTTCCAGTAGACACAGGAAAACATTTGACAAATCCGACACCCACTGTGATAAAATCCCCAGCACACTACTCATATTTGGAAAATTCTGAGTCTTGCCAGAAGTAATCTATGAAAACCTACAGTTAACATTATACGTAATACTGAAAGACCGGGTACTTTGTCTGTAAGTCTAGGAACAAGATAAGATCTCCACTTTCCCTACGCTATGCAGCATTGTACCGGAGATAATAGCCAGGGAAATTACATTAGAAAGTGAAATAACATCCTCCAGATTGAAAAAAAGAACTACCTTTTATTGCAAACAACTTAATCTTCCACATAAAAATTTGGAAGGAATTTACTAAAAACCCATGAGAACTAATGAAATGAATCCACCCATGTCACAAGACACAAGATCGATATATATTATACTAGCAATTATCAATCTGAAAATTTAATTAAGAAAATACTCTATTCACAATGGCATCACAAATAAATATTCAGGAATAAATTTAACAAAAGAAGTGTAAGAATTTTACACTGGTTTTTTAAATGCTAAAAGAAATTTTAAAATAAATGAATAAATGGAAAGACATCTAATGTTAAATAACAATACTTAATATTGTTAAGAACAGAAAACCCCATAAATTCATCTACAGAGTCAATGCAGTCCATTCAAGTTTTTTTTTAAATTGAACTGCCACTTTATCTTTACCATTAAGGTGATGGTATTATTTATTTTGAAGTCACATGGCCTATTTCTGAGTCCATTCTTGAGCTTTTCCATCGTAATTTCTCCTATCCTTTCTGCAGATCTTCGAAATCTCAGGAAGCAAAGGATCATCGGGGTTGGGGGCGCACAACACGGAAACACTTGGGAAATGGTCAGTGCCGGCGACCACTCAGATCTAAGGAAGTGCGGACAAACACTTCCATTTCTGTTAATGTTGGAGGGTGAAGTCGGGTGGTGAATGCGACCTTGGGTGGTTTGAAAACATAATCGGTTGGCAACTGGATCCTCAGGAAGAAGACCCCCCTCGTTGGTAGAGGCTGTCGTTGGGCCCCATTAGGGTCGCCTGCCAGTGGAGCATATCGTCCCCCGCAGGCCGTGCTGAGCCCTGGGCCAGGTGGAGGAGCCCCTTGTGGCTGTGCTTTACTGTGCTGTCTTGAGCTGGGGACTCCCCTGCCCCCAGGCCACGCTGCAGCCTCTGCGCTGGTTCTGCTGGATCCGCTGGTTCCCTTGGTTCCTGGCAGCATGGCCCCGTGGCTTGCCCCGGCCACCCCCATCCCGGCGCCAGTGGCCCGTGGGGTCCCGCTCTGTGAGGTCACTGAGGCGATGTTGACAAGGCAGGGCGGCAGCCCCAAGGACGTCCCCTGGGGGCGGGGCCGCCCCTCAAATTTTCAAGTGCATTTTTTATGGAAATCAAAAAGCTTACTCTAAATCTATATTTGTGTGTAAAGCAAACCAGAAACCACAAAATAATCTTTAAAAGGAGTAACAGTAATCAAAGCACGTAGAAGTAGAACGAGGATAGATGCAGGTAGACCAATGAGGAGATTTAAAGGTTCGCTAACAAACACAGGCATTTTCAGAAAGTAGTCAACAAATTTGACAGGAAAGAAAAGTGTTTTGAACAAATGATACTGGTAAAATTGGATATGGAGATGCAAAAGGGGAAATGTGGACCCCAAATTTAAAACATGTGACAAAAATATTCAAAACGATTGTATAACTAAATGCCAGAATTAAAATATTCCTAGGAGGAATAGTAGAGTATTTTATTGTGATCATGAATTAGGCAAAGATTGCGTAGATTTTACACCAAAAGAATAATGAACAGAAAATTTGATGAATTGTCCATCAGATTAAAACATTTTTGTCTTCAAACATCATGAAAATATAAGTAAATAAATGGGAAACTACTCCAGCTGCCACCTTGGTATCAGATTTCTTGCCTCAAGAATTGAGTAAATGCTGCTAAAAACACCCATCCCTGTAGTAATTTGTTATGGCAGCCCTATCAAACTGACGTGATCTATTAGGACACACGCAGAGTGTCCCCTGCAACATAGCTGAGATGGCAAGAGAATTGAATCATGTCAGGGTCCACCAGCATTGAAAGGCTAAAATGCTGTGAGAAATGGCCTCCCTGGTGGACTATTATGAACACAAGTGAGACCACAGCTTTCACCATGGCAGCACTAAGAGGATGTGTTCTGTGAGACAGCAAGTTGCAGACAGATGTTAGAATAGCTTAAACCCCTCAAATATTTTAAAATATAAACCATCCCAGTAAGAGTGGTATTTGTTTCTTTTATAGAACCGGAGGACTGGAAGGGCAGTGGAGCTGACAGCCACATAGGATACCTGTGGCAAGTAGCTAAAACTATAAAACAATAGTCAAATGCAAAGACACTCATGGTCTAGTATAAAGTGAAAAAAATACAAACATTTTCTCTGATCTTCCTACAAGCATATGCACATGAATTTTGTACCTACCCAAGTTGCCACTGGGGATTAATGGAGGCCAGGATTTTTTGGGAGGGGACTGTGAGTCACTCAAGTAAAAAAGTCCTAGGACAGAACCCACGGAATCCCCATATTTGGCTCCGAGTCCTAGGCCCACCCTGGTCATGTTGAGCTCCAGGCGGTAGAAACACTTCTGTGCCCACTCTCACCCCAGTGCAGTACTGGCCATGGTTGGTGGCGTGGTACCCTTACCCGTTACCCAAGGGGATGGAGTAGTTGGACCCACACAACTCCTCGTTGATCTCCTGCATTGAGCCCTGAGAAAAAGGTGCCTGGCAGCGAGGTCAAGAGGTGTCAGTGGTCTTCTTAGAAATTCTGTACCCTAGATCGGGGAGAGAGAAGAATCTCCAGAGACCTCCAGCCAGGGAGGAAACCAAATGGTGAATCAAGGTCTCAGACTTAACATCTGAGTAGACAAGCTTGATCCCCAACACTCAACTTTCCATTCTGCCATCGTGACCTGGGGTATGAACATGACACACCCACCAGTGTTCCAACACCCCTCAGCCTGATTCTGCACAGGAATCCCTCTCATCCCCCGTTCCTCCCACACACATATATCAATAGGGAGGGGTGTGAGGCTGCCCAGGTGGACTCACAAGTGAGGCCTGACCTGGATGGACCTGCCCTGGGGTACCGTGTGTTACCTTGGGGCGTCTCTTGTCAACTGGTCTGAAGCGTGGGGGTGAGAAGCTTGGGCACTGAGCCAATGTCTGCATCATTCAGAAAGGCTCTCACTCCAGGCCTCGGAGACAAGCGCCTCAGACAGTTGGGATACGGGAGGAGGACATCTTACTCTCTTAAGAGTCTCCTGTCAAGTGAGTTGTATAGAGGGCTGTCTCTAGAATGTGGGTGCCTGGTTATCAGAGCTCTAAGTTCTCTTGGGGTTAATCACCAAGCAGTTGAGGTCACTTCTTCAAGGTTCCATCATGTGGGCCCTTTTCAAAGGGCCCTCTGGGCTGCTGACTGCTCACCCTCCTCCCGCATGTCAGCTGCTGTCTTATACCCGGTTATGCAAACACAGCCTCCCTCAGCACCCCAGGAAGACTTGCATACAGTCAGAGCCACAGGTTTGAGGAGACAGAGCTGGGTCAGAGCCTCCTTGTTGTTACCAGTTCTGCGAGCCCAGATATGTCATTGTGCCTCCAATGGCCTCCTCAGTCTTTCAACCTGCACAGTGGGAATAATGCTTACCATCTAGCTCCAAGGGAACTCATCTGGTGCATATGAGATAGTACTTATAATTCTTGTAGGTGTGTATTATATGTTGCTAAGGCATAAGCTTAGAGATGGAAGAATTGTGATCAGTGGGATATAACCTAGAACGCAACTCAAACTGACATGGGTTCTGTCAGTTGAATCTTGGGGAAATCACTCCCTCTCTTGGTCTCATTTACCAAGGCCCACCATGGGGGAGTTGGAATTAAATAAAATTCAGATTTGGTTATCTTGTGAGAATAAACCTTCCAATGCCTTCCGCTTATATTTAGAAACAAGCTCATGTGCCTTACCTTTGTGTCTGTGGTGGGAGCCCCATGATGGTGCACAATGATCCCCACCTCCAAGTATCCCCATCCTTGTGTAACCAATAAGGGTTAGTGACTCACTTTTAGTCAATAGCATGCAAACTAAAGATATGGACTGTCACCTCACAGATTGAATTACTAAAAGACTGTGACTTGCCACTTACTTTCTCTCTCAGGTGTCTACTCTCCCCGCCCACTCTCTCTCCTGTACCTTCCTTTGGGGAAGCAAGCTTGAATGTTTTGAGATTCTCTATTTATGGGCCTGTGTGACAAAGAATGGAGGGAGGGCCCAGGCCAATAGACAGAAAGGAACTCAGGCCCTCATTCCAAACTGCATGATGCCAGCAACTGACCAGATTGAGTTTAGAAGCTGATCCTCCACTGCCCAAACTTCAGTGGGGGAAACAGCCCAGCCTTCTGAGAGACCCTGAGGCAGAGGCACCCAGCTAAGCCATGCCAGGATTCTCGGGCCACAGAAACTGTGACATAATACATGTTTGGAGTTTTAAGAAACTAAATTTGGAGCTGATGTTTTCAGAGAGCAGTAATGTCACAGAGCGCCAGGACCCAGCATCTGACCCTGTCTTCCTCCCACCCTCCCATTATCTCCTCTAAGGCTTGCTGCAGCCATAGTCGCCACCTGTCTAACCTCCTCTGGCCAAACTCATTTCTGCCCACAAGTTTCCATACCAGGGATACTTTCTCCCTGACACAATGTGCTAGTCTGCATTTTCCAGAGGGGAAAGGAAACCAATAGAATTTATAGAGATATACAGGAAGAGATTTATTATGAGGATACGCCTATGCAGTTATATAGGCCAAAAAGTTCCATATGTCAAATGAAAACTTAAGAACAAGTAAGCCAGTGGTTTCTGTCTGAAGGCCTAAGAACCTAAAACCAGGAGGGTGGGGCACCGGGGAAGGTTCAATGGTCAGAGAACCAGGATCTGTGATGTTCAAAGACAGAAGATTGATATGCCAACTCCAGAAGTGTGGGTGATAGTTTGCCTTTCCTCTACTTTTTTCTTTTCTTTTTTTTTTTTTTTTTGCCAGTCAAATTTAGCAGTGGGGCGGGGGGGGGGGTTGTTGTATACCAACTTTAGTGACATTAATGGTAATAACTTCTGATAACCCATACCTTTCTGTTTTATCTGGGCTTTCAACAGATTTAATGGAGACTGCTTTCATTGGTGAGAGCAGAGTCCCTTTCCTCAGTCTCCTGATTCAAATACAATGTCTTTATGAAACTCCCTATAAGACACACCCAGAAATGATGTTTTGCCAGCTACCGAGGCATCCCTTAGCCCAATATCAATAAAATTGACAGACAGTCAACCACCAGAAGTTTTCCCCTTTTTAAACTTGGAACCCATAAGCATCTTATTAAGCCACACTTAATTTGGAAATAAAAATGACAGAGTCATAATTCTACTTAACATGATACAACTTGTGTACAACTGAAAGTTGCAGACAACTTAAAACACACATAGCCTTTGCCCAGAACAAGAGGTAAAGTCCTTGAGTGATGTTTTCTCATCTCTAGACATCCAGTAAATGAAATAATATGATGTAAGATTAATCACACTAAAATACTGATATAAAGTCTAAATACAACTTATGAAACATAAGGGAATAACAGGAACACACAGAGATATTTGCTTAATACATATATATAATCAAAAAAAGTACTTATAACAAAATATGGAAATACTCATGAAAATTGCAGTCCTCCTTGCCACAGCTAGTCTGATGGTCCTAGCTCATATTCATAAATTATCTTCCTTCCCTACCCATTCTGTGTTTGCTGTAACTCCAGAAAGTCCTGAACTTGTCCTCGGTTTTACCTGCACGGTTGACCCAAACCTTCGTTCTTGAATGGACTGGGTCAGTTACAGTACTGCTTGCATTGTGCTGTTATAGTTTTCACTGACCTTCATCACAGGGCATAGTGATACTAACAGACGCCCTGAGGCCACAGTCCACAACCTTTTTGGCACCAGGGTTCAGTTTCACGGAAGACAATTTTTCCACAGGCTGCGAGCAGGGGGGATGGTTTCAGGATGATTCAAGCATATTAATTTATTGTGCACTTTATTTCTATTGTTACTGCATTGTAATAGATAATAAAATAATCATACAACTCACCAAAATGCAACCTCTCTGCTAATGATCATCTGTATTTGCAGCCATTCCCCGATGCTAGCTCAGCTCCACCTCAGATCATTAGGTGTTAGATTCTCATAAGGAGTAAGCAAGCTAGATGCCTCGCATGTGCAGTTGACAGTAGGGTTCACAATCCTGTGAGAATCTAATGCCACCACTGATCTCACAGGACATGGACCTCAGGCCATGGTGCAAAGGATGGGGAGCAGCAATAAATACAGATGAACACACTCACCTGCCTATTGCTCACCTCCTGCAGTGTGGCTGATTTGTAACAGGCCACAGACTGATACCAGTCAGCAGCCTGGGGGTCGGGGACCACAGCTCTAAGGGATCCTGTAATCCAAGCATACTGTTTCTTATCTCCATTGTGAAACAGTAGACCAACTTGCTCTTGGTAGTCTGGATCAATTACCTCAGCCAACATTGTAACTCCTCCCTTCTTGGCCTAGTGACTCAGAAACATGAGGATCCCACAGTGGCCAGTGGCAGTCTTAACTTCCAGGGCAATGGAATCATTGCTGTGCCTCCTAGTGGAAGATTCCTCCTTCTGGGACTAAGAAGACTAGAACAGCAGAGGATGAAGTCATGGGAACAAGAAGCCAAACTTTTGTTATTTGGTCACCAGGGATAATGGTGAGCTGTGCCATTCTCATTTCCACCACTTGATTTTTTAATTTGTAAATCCTGAGTATAAGTGAAACAGCACCGTATGTTGGATGCTAATTCAGAGTATATACAGCCTTCTGTGCAAACTTATCTCATACCTTCAAGACACAGCACCTAATTGGTGTGTAAATGCCTCTTCAAAGGGGCCATTTCAAAGTTCTGTGAAACCTGCTCTTTCAGAACGATGAAAAACATGATAGGAGCATGAATTTTGTAAGTATGGGTCCATCGCTACACGTTTTTGTGAAGTGAGTTCCTTAGTCAAATGGAGTGCTGTGTGGAATAACAAGATAGTGGATGGGTATTCTGCAAGTCAATAAACAATAGCTTTGGCAAAAACATTGCATGCAAGGAAAGCAAATCCATATCCACAGTAAGTGTCTTTCCAGTAAGGACAAAAGCTTGCTCCTTCCATTATGGATGTTGTTCAGTATAATCAACCTGGCAAGAACCAGCTGGCTGATCATCCTGGGAATGGTACCATACTGGGGCTGAGTGTTGGTATGTGCTGTTGGAATATTGAGAACTCAGTGGAGGCCATAGCTAGGTCAGCCCTGGTGAATGAAATTCCACTTACTGAGTCCATGCATAACCTCCATTCCCTGCCAGGATGGCCACTTTGATCATGGGCCAAATGGGTGATGACAAGTGTGACTGTGGAAAGAGGCTGACTGGTATCCAAAAAACAGGTCATCCTGTCTACCTGGTTATTTAAACTCTTCTCTGCTGAGATCACACTTGGGTTGGCCTTGACATAGGACACAGATATCTTCATGTTTTTGGCTTTTCTGGAAGTATGTCTCTGTACATGCCTGTTCCCCAAATTCCCTTTGATCAATTTCCCAATCATTTTCTTTTCAAGTTGTTGAGACTTCAGCCAAACCGTGGGCCACAGCCAATGAACTGGTATACAGTAGCATGTCTGGCCATTTCTCCTTCCTACAGAAGTTCACAATGATGTGTACTACCCAAAATTTCACCCACTGGGAAGATTTTCATTCACCTCTGTCCCTCAGGAATGTCTTAGAGAGGGGCTGTAGTGCTGTAGCTGTCCAGGTTTTGGTGGTGCCTACATGTTGGGCAGAACCATCTGTCACCCAGGCCCCAGTCTTTTCTTCCCCTGCTAACCGATAGTAGGGTACTCCCCATCAGGTGTTGGCTTGGAGACAGAAGGCAGTGCAGGAGAACAAACCACTGGCATTTGGGTGACTTCTTCCTATAACTTAGTTGTGTTTCAGGATCTGCTTGGGCCCAATCACCTATATGGCACTTCCATTTGACAACAGAGTGTTGCTACGCACACTCAACCTTATGGCTTGGTCGGTCAGATAATACTCAGCTTATCATAGGCAGCTTGGGTCACACAGTAACTTGTGGCCAAGGTCCATCATGCAGTTTCTATGAAGTCCAAGTAGTAGGCTAAGGGCTCTCTCTCAAAAGGAGAGTATTTGTCTGTAGGTGATGGCATGGCCTTGTTCCAAAATTCTAAAGGCTGACATATGATCCTCTTATTGGGGCCCAATAAAGGCTCCAAAAAATTCATACCTGCCATTGATACCTCAGGAACCACTGGACCTTGATGACCTGGTCTGAGTGGCAGAGCAGCTTGCACAGCATCCCGGGCCTGCTGCAGAGTTGTCTCCTGGACCCCCTGGAAACTAGCAGCCTTTCAGGTCATTTGGCAAGTGGGATGCAGTGATGCACCCAGGTAGGGAATATGCTGCCTCCACAATCTAAAGAAGCCTCTACACACTGTGTCTTTTTCCTGGTTGGGGAAGGAGCCAGATGCAAAAACTTACCATTTACCTTAGAAGAGATATCTCAACATGCCCTAGCCACTGGGCCACTAACAATTTCCTGAGGTAGAAGGCCACTAAATTTTAGTCAGATTTATTTCCCGTTATCTGACAGGCAAATGGTGGTTTTGTTCCTGGGGGGAAATTCCAATACAGAGAAAGGAGAAACGCAGACTCATAACATTAAGACAGTCCCAGGAAAAGTTGGGATGGGCCAGCATCTGCAGTTCCTGAAGCCAGAGAAAAAAATACACACCCTATATATATGCATTTATTTGTGTATTAATGCTTCATTTTTTCTTAAGGTGTATCATATTTGATGGCTTTGGATTGTCCTGGTTGATTAACTTCCCCAGGTGTCATATAGCCCCTTTGGTGCAGGTGAAGGAATGCAAGAAGGGGGTGGGTGCAGCCATAGGTGGGGAAAGGAGGATCGCCAGAAAAGGATCACCATCCCCCCTGGAGGGCAGTCAGGTGACAGGTGCCCAAGCAGCCAGTGCAGGTGCCCCAATCAGTATGAAGTTACCCAGTAAGAGGGCACGTGTGATGCCAAGTGAGGAATTGGCAGCATCCCTGGCACAGTCCAGTGAGAACCGAACTCTGTCATCAGCAGAGAGGGCACAGCTGTCCCAGTGTTGGCTGAAAATGAGGGGAGATAAAGAGAGTGAGGATCAGCTGTGGCTCTGGAGGAAACTCAGCAAGGTGAGGAAAGAGACATTAACAGGAAGTAACCGGGACTTGACTGTAAACGTGGACTAGTGGCGGAATGTTGGCAAAGGCATTACCCGCAAGCTGAAAGGTTGGCTGCTCGGTGGGTGGCTGAAATGACCCTGTGATGAAAATTTTCATTGACTTTGGTGCAGAGTAGTCGGTAAGTAGGTCTGGAGAAGCCACAATTGAACACGGAACATGAAGCCACCTAGGGCAGCAAGAGCCACCAGATGTACTGAGGCTGAGAAATAAATAGTCACATGAGGATGTAAAATGAGTTGAACAGACTTGGACTTAGAAGTAGTAGGCTTGGAGTTGCATGATTATGAGCAATGGCAGGCCAGAATGGGACAGGATCTAAAGGACTCAGAAACAAGCAGTAAGGTCTGAAGACACTGTGTGTGCAGGAGGTGATGTCCTAGATGCAAATCTTGATATTGGAGATGGCCCTTTCAAACCTAAGTTTGAGTTCTATCTGGCCCAAATGACTGGCAAGCACAACTGAGGTGTCAAGTGTTTCCAAGTGGCACAGGTTGTAGAAACAGCGATGGAGGTGGCCTAAGAGACAGTTAAACTAATTGTGGCCTGAGGCTGCCTTCCTGCCTTAAGTCTTTAAGAATGAAACTGCAACCTAACTTAATATATAAAGAAACCGGAAACCCAACTGAGGAGTATGTTTTGTGTAGAAAATAGCTGAGACTTGGGCACTAACAGCAACCGACCTTCAGCCACCCACAGGCTGCCAATTGTTCAGACCTGCCCCAAAAGGCCAAGGCCGAGCTGTAACCAGCGAAGCTGTCTCTGTATCTCATTTGTGTTTGCTGTCTCTAAATACTCTCTGCCCACATTGTGGAGCAAATCTTTGACCTCTTCTGGTCCCAAAGGATGTCTGACTTGTAAATTATTCATTGCACAATTAAACTTTGTTAAATTTAATATTTCTAAAGTTTAAGACTGGTGAGAAAATGCACCTGTAAAGGTCATGCTAGGTCAAGATGTAGTCAGGGTTGGTGGGACAGTCTATGTGACCATGCGAATGAAAGACAGAAATTGTAACATGAGAGCGTCTTTCAGCAGGTGGAAAAATTGGTGTGTAGTCTGGAAGGGCATGAAGCAGTCACCAGGGCCAGAAGTCACACATGCTGTTGTGCATGAGACAGCTCCGTACAGATTGGAAAGACGTAAGCTGCGTCAGGGACTGGCTGAGTGTTGCAAAAGTTCTAGCCTGTAATGTTGTCCTAGCAGTAGAGGAGTCTCCAGAAAAGCTAAGAATAAAGGTGAGGAGGTGTCCGTGGAAGCTGATCCAGCTGGAAGCTTTGCCATGTGGTGGAAGAAAGCAGACTCCCTATAGGCAGGGAAGAAGCTCTGTGGCAGAGAAAAGCTACCTGTGGTCAAGCAGGTAATGGTATTAGCCAGCTGCATTGTCAGATGACAGAGTTCATGGGGGTGGGAAAAAAGTAGCAGTAAAGTCTCAGTTTCTGTTTATCACAAGGAAAGTCATGGGTGCTAGGGGAAAGGTGTCATGAAGTCAATGTTGCAATAGGTGTCCTTATCTGCTTTAATTGCTGGAATTCTGTCAGTAAAGCCATTGAGGCAATGCAGTGTCCAAAATCAGAGTAAAAATGGTCAAATCTAGGAGTCCCCCTTGTAGATACCAGAATAAAAAAAGTCTGTTCAATAAAAAAGGGACCCTGCGTCAGCCCAGTTCAGACAGGGCATGAGTAGTTGTGTCCACAGGGGTCTGTCGGGGTCCAGTGGCAGCCTCTGCATGAGGAATGTGGGGGCACCATTCCAGAGTTTGTGATTGGGACCATAAGTGGGAGCACAGCCCACAAGCTTGCTGACAGAGCAGTAGGAGCAAACATCAGGGCCTTTCTTCCAAGACTGGGGATGCATCACTTCTCGGCCCTTTGGCTAAGATCAAGTGTCGTATCTGTTCTTATCAGTTTAATATCTGATATGTCCTCTATGCAAGACTGGAAATGCTAATCATGTTGGCATTTTAGCAGGATGAGCAGAGTCCTGTCCTCATTAATCAGTCGTTGCTGTATTATTGGGAGGAATTACCACACGGGTACTTGGCACAATAGGGACAGTTTGGGTCTGGGGTTTGCGGCAGACAAGATGGAATCAGTAATCAGGCCTCACAGTGGAGGCTAATCTAATTTTTATGCTCTCCTCAAAATTTAAATATTTATGATGATGAATTCAAGTATAAGTATAATAGGCATGTTTTCCAAGTTGAAGACTCAATGTCAAAAAGAATGTTCCAGAATCCTTTGATATGAAATATGTAAGTGGAAGTGACTGGATCTCAGATGCATTCATGTAAACTAACTCTTCTGGCCAAATTAGAAATAGTGTCTGGTTGTTATCCTACATATTACCTACCATATTGCTGGTGAAATCACCCTCAGTATTAGATATTTTCATGCAGTTTTGCCATGTCTAATAACAGCTGTGATGATATCGGAGAAAAGACTCTTTATAGCTCAAAAACATTTTTTTAAAAGAACACAGAAAACAAGCAAAGTGGATACATAGAATTATGCACCTGCAATGGGAAGGTAATTTCAAATATAGACATGGAAAATGAAAGTCAACCACTTCTTTTCCTGCATGGAAACAACGCACAGTATTTTATTTGTAATTTAGGTAACAGAACTAAGATTTTATGTAGCATTTACAACATCTTATATCATAATGCAGGATTTCATTGCTCTTTACCAGTCCTCTCTGAATTTCTATATATAGGCTTCTACGATATAAGTGGGGCAAATATACTGACACTGCTCTAGGGCTCTCCATTCTTAACCAAACCCTCTTATACACTGATGGGGCCCATGGCCTTTATTCTAAAAATGAACTAAAACCAAAATGAAAATTAAAAATACCTAACTCTATTTAAATAATGAGAAATGTTTTCTTCTTAAGACATACATTTCCTTTCAATGTACATTAAGAGACTTTTAAGAATTTCTTTGCTATCCAACGAAGCCAAAGTAAAATTCAAAATAATCAATAAATTGAAAAATTTAGAAATTAACTTTGATTTTTCTCTAAGTTTTTAAAACTTTCTAGTTTTTAAAAATGCTACAGTGTTCATGGTATAATTTGCTCTGGTTTAAATATGTGATCCAAAATTGTGTTGGAAATTTAATACCCAATGCAGTAGTGTTGAAATGTGGGAACTTAAAGAGGTGATCAGGTCATGAGGGCTCTGCCCTCCTGAATTCACTAATACTGTTGCCAGAGGAGCAGTTCAGTTATCACAGGATGGGGTTCCTGATAAAAGAAGGAGTCCTTCTGTCCCCCACTTCCTCCCCTCCTTGCCATCCCCATCCACCATGGGATTATGCAGCATGCAGGCCCTCATCAGATGTGGTCCCTCAGTCTTGGACTCTTGCCCTCCAGAAGCATGAGACAAATAAATTTCTTGTCTTTATAAATTACCCAGTCTCCAGTTTTCTGTTATAGCAGCACAAAATGGACTAAGACACAGTCCTCATTTATAGTATATGCTAAGTAGGAAAACATCCCAAAGGATAATGGAAAATTACTACAAAATAGTCCTAATGCATTGCACTGGAGGGGTAGGGATTAGCAAAGTTTTCTAAATTATTTTGTAAATGACGTCGAAGTCTATGGTTTAAATTATTGTGATGTTCAATAACAGAATGCAATTCAGATTGCCAATCAGCTGACATTAAGATAGGAACATTACCCTGGGTTACCCAGATGGGCTCAATGTAATGAGAAGAATCTGTAAATGTGTAATCAGGAGGCAAGAGACTCAGTGTCACAGGGATATAACATAAGCACAACCACTTCTGGCTTTGCAGGTAGTAGGCAGACAGGAGCCAAGAATTGCAGGTAACTTTGAGAAGCTTTTTTTTACAGTATTTGACTATGTTGTGTTCAATATTCCAGTTTACTAACCTCATTAGCTCAGTATAATTTAGTGTTTCAGCCATATGTTGTATATTAAGTTACTTGATTATATTTCCAATTGTTTACTTTCTATTTGGCTCTTTTAAAAACTTGACTTGTCTAGCTTATAATTTCTTATTTTTTCCACATTATATGTTTTTTCCACATTTTATATTTTTTCGTATTGGATTGACTTACACATTTTAATCATTATTGCTATATCTGAAATTTATGTGATATTGAATTTCTTGTGACTCTCATCCTGATAATTTATTTCTTCATTTCCAACATAAACTATAATTTGGTTCTTATATAGGAGAGATTTGTCATTCGGGATGTCTGCAGTCAGTGTTAAAAGAGTAGATTTATAAATGTTTATACCACAGAAAATTACAAATATGTGAACTGATGACTTCGTTATTTAGCTTAATATTTTCCCAATGTAAACTTACGCCAAAAGATCCCATTGCACCATCATATACCACTATTTCTTAATTAAAAATAAAATTTTTTCAAAGTTGATGATTTTTTCCAATGAATCTTTGAGCTATTCATTTTATATTCTTGTATCTTAAGGCCATATATATTTAATGGCTTAGAATAGCGCCTAACATATTGTGTCTCCTGAATGCTAACCACACTTATTGTCAAATTATCTCTTGTACATATCCTTCTTCAAATACAGTATTATTTTGTATTTTTCCTTATTAAAAGTTTTCTTCTCATCTAAATATTGCTAACAAAATGTAAGGGGCAGCCTTGCTTTCCCTGATTTATAGATTTCAAAGTCCAATGGCAGTTTCACTAATTTTTTATCTACCTCACTTAATAAATGTGAATTTCTTTGTGCGTGGGTTTTTTTAATTTCAGAATATTACTAGGATATAAATGATTAGGTTATATATATTGCCTTTGCACATCCTGAGCCAGAGCTACAAGCATTCCCCTCCCCCAGACAGTATGCAACTCACCCATCAGGCATGAATATACCCATTCCCTCCTCCCTGCCCCAACACCCAATGAATGTTTCTTATGTGCACATAAGTCTTGATCACTAAGTACAGATTTTATGGTGAGTGAGTACCTGTGGTGCTTGTTTTTCCATGCTTGTGATACTTCACTTAGGAGAGTGGGCTCCAGCTCCATCCAGGAAAATACAAGAGGTGCTAGTTCGCCACCATCTTTTTGTGGCTGAGTAATACACCGTGGTATACATACCCCATATTTTATTAATGCACTCCTGTATTGATGGGCACTTGGATTGTTTCCACATCTTTGCCATTGTGAATTGTGCTATTATCAACATTCAGGTCCAGATGTCTTCATTACACAATGTCTTTGTTCCTTTTGGTATATGCCCAGTAGTGGGATTGCTGAATCAAATGGTAGTTCTACGAGGTATGTCCATATTACTTTGCATAGAGGTTGTACTAGTTTGCAGTCCCACCAGAAGTGTACGAGTGTTCCTATCTCTCCGCATCCATGCCAATATTTATCGTTTTGGACTTTTTGGTAAAAGCCATTCTCAGTGAAGTGATAGCTCACTGTGGTTTTGATTTGCATTTCCTTGATGATTGGACATGCTGAGCATTTTTTCATATGGTTCTTGGCCATTCGTCTATGTTCTTTGGAAAAGTTTCTGTTCATGTTTTTTGCCCACTTCTTAATGGGGTTGTTTGATTTTTTTCTAGTTGATTTTCCTGAGTTCTATATAGATACTAGTTATCAGCCTTTTATTAGATGTATAGCATGCAAATATTTTCTCCCATTCTGTAGGTTGTCTATTTGCTCTAGTGATAGTTTCTTTGGCTTTGCAGAAGCTTTTAAATTTGATCAATCCCATTTATTTATTTTTGTTGATGCTATCATTGCTTTTGGGGTCTTCCTCATAATTTCTTTGCCTAGACCAATGTCTATAAGAGTTTTTTCAATGTTTTCTTCTAGAATTCCTGTGGTTTAAATCCTTAGGATTAAGTGCATTATCCATCATGAATTGATTTTTCTGAGAGGTGAGAAGTGTGGATCCTGTTTCAGTCTTCTACATGTGGCTAGCACCATGTAGTGAATGAGGATCCTTTTCCCCAGTGTGTGTTTTTCTCTGCTTTGTCAAAGATCAGAAGGCTATATGACGATGGTTTTATATCTGGGTTCTCAGTCCTGTTCCATTGGTCTCTGTCTCTGTTCTTGAGCCAGTATCATGCTGTTTTCATTACTATAGCCTCGTAGTATAGGTTGAAGTCTGATAAATTGATGCTTCCCAATTTGTTCTTTTTGCTTAATGTTGCTTCATCTATATGGGGTCTTCTCTGGGGTCATACAAACTGTAGAATTATTTGGTCTAGATCTGCAAAAAATGATGTTGGTATTTTATTAGGGATCACATTGAATCTGTAGATTACTTTCGGCAGTACAGACATTTAAACAATGTTCATTCTGCCAACCCATAAGCATATTGTATGGTTTTCCTCCTGTTTACGTCCTTTCCTATTTCCTTCCTTAGCATGTTATAGTTCTTCCTGTAGCGGTCTTTCACCTGCTTAGTTAAATATATTCCTAGGTATTTTATTTTCTTTGTTGCTATTGTGAAAGGTACTGAGTCTTTGATTTGGTTCTCAGTTTGTCTGTTGGTGTATATGAATGCTAGTGATGTGCCGATGTTGATTTTGTAACCCGAGATTTTGCTGAACTTAGTTATCAATTCCAGTAGTCTCCTGGCAGAATCTTTGGGGTTTTCTAGACATTAGCTCACATCATCTGTGAAGAGCAATAATTTTACCTCTTCTTCCCCTGTTTGGATGCCCTTGATTTCCTTCTATTGTCTGAATGCTCTGGTGAGGAATTCCAGTACTATGTTGAAGAGAAATGGTGATAAAGGGCAACCTTGTGTGGTTCCAGTTCTAAGCAGGAGTGCTTTCAATTTTTTCCCATTTATTATGAGGTTCGCTTTGGGTTTGTCGTATATGGCTTTTACCATTTTGATGTAAGTCCCGTCTATGCCTATTTTTTTAAGTGTTCTTATCATAAAAAGTTGCTGAATTTTATTAAATGCTTTTTCAGTATCTATTGAGATGATCATATGGTGTTTTTTACTTCTGTTTATATGTGAATTATATTTATAGATTTATGTATATTAAACCATCCCTGCATCTCTGGAATGAAGCCAACTTGAGTATGATGGATTTTTTTGATAAGGAGCTAAATTTGATTTGATAGGATTTTATCAAAAATTCTCACATCTATATTCCTAAGGGATATTGGTGTGCAGTTTTCTTGTTTTGTTGAGTCCTTTCATGGCTTTGCTATCAAGGTGACGTTGGCTTCATGAAATGTGTTGGGGAAGATTCCTTCCTTCTCAATATTGTGGAATAATTTCTGTAGTACAGGCACGAGTTCTTGTTAGTAGGTCTGGTAGAATTCAGGTGTGAGACCATCTGGTCCAGGACATGTTTACTTAGGAAGGTTTTCTATTGCTGCTTTAATTTCAGTACTTGATATTGGTGTGTTCAGGAATTCTATTTCTTCCTGATTAAGCCTAGGGGGCTTGTGTGTTTGTAAGAATTTGTCAATTTGTTCCACATTTTCAAGTTTATGTGCACAGAGATTTTTATAAAATTCAGAAATGATATTTTCTATTGCCATGATATCTGTTGTATTTTCTTCTTTTTTATTCCTGATTGAGTTTGTTAGATGCCTTTCTTTTCTGCTTCTGGTTAATCTAGTGGGAGGTGTGTCAATTTTGTTTATCTTTTCTAAGAAGCAACTTTTTCTTTCATTAATCTTTCATATAGTTCTTTTTTTATGGACTTCATTTAGTTCTGTTCTGGTCTTGGTTATTGCTTTTCTTCTGCTGGGTTTCGGATTGGTTCACACTTCTTTATCCAGTTATTTCAGTCAATTCATTAGCTTGTTGATTTGTGACCTTTCAATCTTTTGGATGTAGGTATTTAAAGCTATGAATATTCCTCTCAGGACTGCTTTAGCTGTGTCCCAGAGATTTTGATAATTTGTTTCCTCCTCATCATTTACTTGAAAGAATCTTTTGATTTCCATCTTAATCTCCTCCTTGACCAAATAATCTTTCAGCAGTAAGTTGTTTAGTTTCCATGACTTTGTGTAGAGATGACATTTCTGTTGGAGGTGTTTCTAATTTTATTCCACTGTTGTCTTAGAAGATGAATAGTATAATTAATCTTTTTTTAAATTTTTGAGACATGTTTTGTGGTCTAGGATGGTCACTCTTAGAGAGTGTCCCATGAGGTGATGAGAAGAATGTATACTCAGTGGTTTTTGGGTAGACAGTTTTGGTAAATGTATTTAGTCGCATTTGTTGTAGAGTTCTGCTTAAGTACAATATTTCTTTGTTTATTTTCTCTTTGTAAGATCTCTCCTATTCCATCAGTGGGGTATGAAAGTTTCCAGATATTACAGTGCTGTTGTTTATTATTTTGTTTAGATCAAGTAGGTTTTGCTTTATGAATCTGGGCACACCTTTCTTGGATACATAAATATTTATAATTGTTATGTCTTCATGTTGAATTGTTCCCTTTACCATTATATAATGACCATTTTGTCTTTCCTTTCTTTTGTGGATTTGAAGACTACATTATCTAATATGGAAACCGGTATACCAGGTTTCTTTTTGTATCCATTTGCATGCAATATTCTTTTGCATTCCATCACCTCGAGTCTGAATGTGTCCTTGTGGGTAGATGTGTTTCCTGAGGATAGCAGATATTTGGCTTCTACAGATTTATCCATTCAGCCAGTCTATATTTCTTCAGTGGGCAGTTGAAGCTATTCACTTTTATTGAAAGAATTGATAAGGGGGCTGGATGTCTGTTCATCTTGTTGAATAGAACTTTGTTACTTTCTTTTATGAGTGGAGTCACTGTGGTGTCTGACCTTTGACCTTTAGCTTTTGGATGATTTTGCACTGGTGTCTATTGTTCTGCTCCGGGTGTAACACAGTTCTGAATAGTTCCTGCAGAGCTAGAGTTGTTTTGACAAATTCTCTCATGTGTTGGCTTGTATGAGAAAGTATTTATTTCCCCCTCATATATGAAACTTAGTTTTGCAGCATACAAAATCCGAGGGTGGGCATTAATCTGTTTGAGAAGACTGAGAATGGGGCCCCATTCCCTTCTAGCTTGAAAGGTCTCAGTTGAGAAATCTGCAGTTACACTGATGGGTTTTGCTTTGTAATCACTCGCTGCTCTCACCTTCTGGCTCATAGGAGGGCTTCTTTCATGTTTATTTTGTCCAGTCTGAGGAATATGTCTTGTGATGTTTTCCTCTTTGTGATGAATATCCCAGGACTCCCTTGAGGTTGTTGTACCTGGATATCTAGATTTTTGGCAAGAACAAGGCAATTTCCTTCAATTATTCCCTTGAGTAGATTATCCAACCCATGTGTATTTTCTTCTTCACCCTCATGGAAAGATATCATTCTTATGTTAGGCCTCTTTATATAATCATATACTTCTTGTAGGCTTTGCTCTTTTCCCTTATTTCTCTCTTCTACCTCTGTGAGTGACTTGTTGAATTGAAAGATATTATCTTCAAGCTCTGAGATTCTTTCTTATGCTTGATCTAACTTATTCTTAAGGCTTTCCACTGTGTTTTGGAATTCCTTAAATGAGTTTTTTTATTTCCAGAAGTTCTGTTTTATTTTTAATATTTCAATTTCCTTAGTCAATTTTTAATTCATTTCCTCATTTTTTTTTTGTAGTTTCTTTGTGTTGGGTTCCCACTTTATCTTGCATTTTATTGAGCTTACTTACAATCCATGTCCAAAGTTCTTCATCTGTCATTTCAATGTTCTGATTTTGGTTGGTATTCATTGCTAGGGAATTGATGTTCTCATTTCATTCTTCATACTTCCAGAGTTCTTTTGCTGATTCCTTCTCATCTTGAGCAGTTGTTCTTTCTTACCTTTGTATTTTCTTTTGTATAGATAATGACATGCCCAGTTTAATATCTGAGCTAGTAGGTGGTGCTTGTGGGAAAGAATTGACCGCACTCTGTATAATGAGTCAGTAAATGTAGTAAAAGGGCATGCAAATTGACCTCCCTGTCAGGAGCTGGTCCTTGGTGGGAGGAATAAGCTTCAGTTTTGTTTTTGTGTCCTGTAGCCAGCTCTAAATTCTCAGGAGAAGCATTCTAATGCCCCAGGTGGTTGATGGGGCCCTGGAACTTCCAGGTGTGTTCTTATTCTCCACCTCATAAATATGAGTTTTAAGTAATAAAATCATATTCATAGTCATTATTCTAACAATGGAGAGAATTTTGAGCCATTTATTGGTTGGCCTGAACACTCACGCTTTATTTTGATTCCAGACAATTACATGTCAAGTGCCTAGAGTATTAATTTTTATGAAACATAACAAAAGAGAAATAAATGTATTGGTAGCCATAAATTACGAAAGTAAAGAAATTGATATCAATAGACATGTATAATGAAATAGAATATACAGTCATATAATAAAAAGAAAATAATTAAAAATATTTCCATATAAAAAGTTCCATATCAAATTGCGTAAATTGTAAAATCCATGAATATTTAATGAAGAATTAATATTAATTCTTTATAAAAGCGTTCAGCAGTGGGAGATGTAATAGTTCCCTATTCCTTGTTTAGCCAGCATTACCATGATGCTAAGACCAGACAAAAGGATCACTAGTAAAGAAGAATATGGGCCAATATTACATATAATTAAAGACACAGAAATCCTCCTAAACACTAGTAAATTGAACTCAGCAACATATAATGATTATATAGTATGACTAGGATTTTTTCACAAATGCAATGTTAGATTATTCAAAAATCAACCAATATATTGCAAAATATTATTTGAGTAATAAAGTAATAATTTAAATAGGCAGAGAAAAATTTTGACAAGTCCAACACCTATTTATGATAAAATTCCCAGTAAATTACTAGAGGAGAATTTCTGAGACTCTAAAGTACATCTATATAAACCTACAGCTAATATCATTCTTCATAATTAGAGACTGGGTGCTTTACTCATAACTTTGGGAATAAGACAAGAATTTCTTCTTTTATTACTCTTTTCAACATTGTACTGGAAGTATCAGCCAGAAAATTATACTTGAAACGAAAAAATTCTTAAATTAGAAAAGAAAAAACAGAACAGAATTTTATCACACATTTCAAAACATAGTATAAAAATGTGAAAGGAATTTAATTAAAAAACCTCATTAAGCTAATAAACAAGTTCATTGTCACAAGATATAAGATCAGCAAACAAAATTTAATGTACTTTTTTATAAAAGCAATGAACAAATGTAAATCAAACTAAGAAAATCATTTTATTAATAGCAGCATCAAACAGAAGCATTTAGAAATAAATTTTTAAAAATAAGTGCAAGTACTTTATAGGCAAAAATTATTAACAATGCTGAAAGAAATTGAAGAACTGAATATATTGAGATATATTCAATGTCCAAGGGTAACAATACTTAATAGTAATATCAAAATACCCAAATGATTGATCTATGGATTCAATGCAAATTTTCAAATAAGTTTTCTTTAATTGAATTTTAGAAGCTCCCCCTAAACTTTATATGAAAATAAAATCATATACACTCTAGAATTTAGAAAAACTTCTGACATGAATTAATACAACAATGTTACAGTAACGAAATGTATAGTACTAGCATGAGGATAGATTTATGTAGATCAAAAGAATAGAATTCAAGGTCCATTAATAAACACATTAATTTGTGGTAAAATTGATTTTGTCAAACATGCTACGTAATTGTAATGGGAAAAAATTCTGCTCCACAAATGATAATGGAAAAATTAAATATCTACGTGCAAAAAAGTGAAGTTTTACCCATAATCCAAATCATACACATACAGAAATACTCAAAATGGATTATATACCTAAATGTAAGAGATGAAACTGCAAAATTTTGGGGAAAAATATTAGAGCACCTTTTTGTGATCTTGACTTAGGGAAAGATTTTTTTTTTTTTTTACATATTACAACAAAAGCACAATCAAGAAAAGAAATAATCAATTATAACTTATCAAATTAAAAAAATTTTTTGAACACAATAAAAAATATTAAAAGAAAAATTCCTTATTGAGAGAAAATATTTTCAATCTTATATCTGTTAAAGGTCTAGTAGAGAGGATATATATAACACTCTTACAAGTTAGTAATAAAAAAGTTTACCAATTAAAAAAGGACAAAATATTTAAACAAATATTTTTCCTAAGATGTAAAAATTTGATTGTAAAATATGCTCAAAATATTATGCATTAGGGAAATGAAAATCAAACCACAATAATAAAATAATCAACACCCACTAGAATGGTTATACAGAATACAGGAGTTCAGAGTATCTTACTAGAATGTGTTTCCTGAGGGGTGGGTGTGCCTTACTAAATTTTATTCAACTTCTATTGCCCTTGGCACACATTGATGTACATGATTTAACATGATAAATGCTCCCTGGGTAAATGCATGAATATCTGGAATGCCCAGGTTTGACTCTCTCAGAGGTAGGCTCCTTTTTCACCAGCCTAGCCAGAATTCTGCCCGGCCAGAGTTAAAATGCTTGTGGTTGTCACCTAAGCTGGCAGAGGGTTTCCAATATATATGAGATAAGTGTCTTCTTCTTAGAGAATTTCTCCTTGACAAAGATCCCTGTTCAGAATGCTAATAAATGCTTCCTGTGCCAACTTGAACCTCCTGATATTATCAATGATCTCCAATATGAGGTGGTCAGAAGAAGAAAAGGGGCTTTGAGATTCCCTCATTTATTCGCCTAATAACTCTGCCTCAAGAATTCACCCTGCACCAGGTGCACTTGTGGGCCCAACTTTTGGTACTGTAAAGGACCAAGTGGTCCCTTATCCCCTTCCAGGAGCCCAGAGTCTGAGGACACCTGGATGAAAGCAAGGACATGTGAAAGAGAAAAGCAAATGCTGTGTTGAAAATCATGTAGGACTTTGGGAAGGAGGGCTGGGGAGTAACTGCATGCAGGGACCCAAATCCCTCACTAAGGAGACACTTATGCTGTAACCAGAATGACAACAGGAAGCCAGCCCTGCACAAGTTTGGGAACAGTGTGTCAAGGAGAAGCCACCCCTGGTACGGAGACTTACAGGTAGAAGGAACTTTGGGAGAGGAGATTAGAAAGGGACCAGTGGGGCTGGAAGGGGCCTGGGGAAGAGAGAAACAGAGGGACGGAGAATCCTGGGGCCTGAGACAGGAGGGGAGTGACCTGCTTCTCTCTGACAACACTGTCCCAAGACATAGTACTTTTAAACAACTATGTAATATCTCATAATTCATGTGGACAAGAATCTGGGCACAGTATAGGTGGGAGCCTCTGCCTCAAGGTCTCTCATGAGGCTGGGCTGTGGTCTCAGCTGAAGCTGGATTGGGGGAGGATCAGTTTCCAAGCTCACTCATGGGGGTATTGGCAGGATTCAGAGCATTCAAAAATCCTGGGCTCCCTTGTCTGCTGGCCTGGACACTTCCTCAGTTCTCTGCCATGTGGGGCTTACCACAGGGCATCTCCTAGCATCAGAGCTTGCCTCCTCAGTTTGAGGAATACAATAGAGAAAGAAAAACACGGGCAGACAGAGAGAGAGATTGAGAAAGGGAACAAAGGACACAGTGAGTAGGAGGTGAAAGAAAACTTTTCGGTAATAAAATCTTAGAAGGTACAATAGACTACTTGTCTCCCATAACGTGTATGCTGACATTTTAACCTCCAACATAATGTATCCAGCCTCTCTTGGGTGTTAATATCTTTTTGATTTTTTACTAATCTGGTGTCTGTGTGGCAAACGAAATCATTGTTCCTTTCATTTCCAGGTTTCCAAATGATACTTGTGAGTCACCTCTGGGTTGTTTAATACCTACTTGTGTTTTCTCTTCCTTGAGTCATCTGTGCGGATCCTTGGCCCTGTGATGGGCTTTTTATCATGCTAGAGTCTCCTGCCATTTTCCCCATTGCCAGTTTAGGATTATTTAGCTGTTTATTAAGGCTCCCTTTACTGCAAAACAAAGGGAGGCAATTATATGTTTTAAGTCAAAATGTTTCTCCTAGGGTGTCTTTTGCTGTGCATTGTACCTAAAAGGTGAAGAAAATGAGGCTTCCCCAGGCCCTTCCCCTCCATGTCAAAAGCAGGTAGAGCCTCAGGTAGCATAGAAGGAATTTCATGCAGCCCTCACTGCACAAGATTCTCTCTTCTGATCTGGGTGCTGGGAAGCAGCTGGCTTCAGACAGGGAGTCAGACACTCAGGTTAGACACCATAAGGAGGTCATGTCCACAGAATGTGACATATGATTCACTCCTAAAGCCTATTTCCCATCTCTGTAGTAAGGATTTTTTGAGGACTCAGTGGAATAATGGTTTTCATACATACAGGCTATTAATACAGGTGGGTGCTATGGCTCTACAGCTCAAAGAATATCATGGAAATTCCATGAAGGTATTTTACTGGTATAGGTCCTTGGGCTCACTATGCAAGAGAAATTAGCCAGAGCCTGGAAGAAGTCACAAGCAAGGCTTTATTGGGGCTAATGTTCTGTTGAGCCTAAGAATACTGAGTTATAGGAATGCCCCCTGTATTTATGGAGATAAGATTTGATTTCAGAAGTCAAATAAGGCTTTGTCTTAAAGAAAAAATAAATGTGATTGTTCAAAAGCTGCCTCGCCTCAGGAGGGCGTCTCGTTGGTCAGTAACAGCTGCACTTCAAAGAGACAGTTTTAAACTGGGCCTATGGTTCTCAACTGTTTTGAAAGACAAGACAGGCCTCATCTAGAGCCAGGGTTGCCAGAGTTGACCGACAAAGACCCCCGGAGATGAGAGCTGATCAAATAGATATGCTAATGCCCAAGCGGAACCATGTGGTTAAAGGAATTAACACAAAGCACAGCTCATGTTGAACTCTGAGATGATCTCTGTCTCCAAGAACACAATCACCGGAGCCAAGATGTCTCTGTTTTTTTGCTAAACTAATAGCCTTATCAGAAAACTTAGAAGTTTGCCCCAAGAAGATTTAGTAACTCATAGTTCCCCTAGATAGAGTTAAGGATCTGTAGTGCCTTTTAGAAAACTTTGACCTTAAAGCAAACTTCCTGTTAGTATGCAAATCCCGTTGGCCTTGGCAACGGGAACCTGTATGTACCCTATAAAATACCTGTGTGGAGTTTCAGCCTTTGATATATTTTTGTGGGAAGCAATATATCCATCCGGTCACCCTCCTTTTGTCTCTTTTCATAACCCTTTACTTTCTAAACTATATCTTTCACTCTGTGTATTATTATTATTCTTTTATTTCTGTTTCCTACTATTTTTTCATCCATTGCGATGACCCCTGCCTGAGAGACCTGATCAGAAGAGAAAAAAACCTCTTTGCGGAAAGTGTATCTAACTCCCCACAATGTTCAACATAAGTGAGGCAGCACAAAGGAAAAATTCTCTTGCTGAGTCCCCAAGGGAAGTTCAGGGAGAATTTTAAAGAGGCTTAGGTGGGAAAAAGATGGTGTGTAAGGAGGTAAAAGTGAACATTTCCTTGTGCCCCTGTAGCTCTATTACATGCTTCTTCTTCCATTGTGTGTCCCATTAACATGCTAAATCTCCAAGCCTGGGTGTGATTTTTAGCATTCACATGGGAATAAAATCAGTAACAGTCAAGGCAAGTTCAATATGGGGGTCCTATTTGGCTTGAGGTGCTTAGATCTGGATATATCTGGTTTCTTTGCAGAGAGGTTCTTCATCTAATGTCAGCATCTTGTTTCAGTGGTCTTGAAAAAAAACATTACCCAAGAGACAGATTATTCGGCCTCCCTCCTTATATGGGTATGGGCTGAGTTCTAGTGGCTAAAAGGTCATTTGTATTTTTTTTTCTTGTTTGTTTTCTGTCTTCTGCAGCTAATTAGGCTGGGCCATGCTGCCATTTTTTGCCTCCCTTGGTCAGAAGTGAGGCCAAGGCCTTCCCTATGCTGTCTCAGTATTAATAGGTTAATTATTTTCCGCTCTCAGATGAAATTTTACTTTGAAAGCCTACAGCAATTTTCACCATGAAAACCCATGTTCTTAACATGCACAAGTCCCTAAAGTGGTGTTCCTGGTTTGCGCTCCAGACTCCAAACCTCTGGGAGTTTGTGGTGCTGTCACTGACTATATACATCTTCTTATCCTCCCTAGTATGAAAATGAGTCTTCCCTGAACCTAGAGGAGGCCAGAATGTGGAATTTCCAGCGAGACACAAAGCAGACACTGGTGGAATCCCTAGCCTCCCAGGGTTGAACTATCTCCTTTTTCACCACCTTCTGGGGCTTCCCCTGGGCCTTTGCCACCATCCTACATTTCCTGGAGCAGCTGAATAGCAGGTGAGCATCTGTCCCCTCCAAGGTACAGTGGTGACTCTGCCACCTACTAGCTGTGTCATTAGGATACCACTGCAGCTCTCTGAACATCAGTTTGTCCTTTCAAAAGTGGGGTGATCAAAACATGAACTTAACAGGGATTTTGTAGTGACTAAATGGACTCAGACATCACAAGCAGGTCCCTAGTGCCTGGCTCTGCAGAAAGGCTTCAGGGCATGATGTGGTTGTTCATTTACATTATTTTTTCTCCCCCTCACTGAAGCTCTCCACCTCATGTCTCAATGGTCTATGTTTCTCTGTTTACAAAAGCACAAGCAGAGCAAATCTCTTTTTTTGTTTTTGCATTTGTAAAGTACTTTATTTGTGTAGTCACTTTTCTAGATCCTTTGAATAATTTAGTAAACAAAGGAAATGAAAATCCCTGAGCCTCAATATTATCTGGGGAGTAAGACACTCACAGTAGACATCCTAAGGGAGCCCTATCAACAGAATGTGAGATGTGATACCTTCAATGACTGCTCTAGGTACGCATGCATCCCCCAGATTATGACAAGGATGACAGTTCCCAGGATCAACCATAACATTTCAATAGATGCAGAAAAGGATTTGACTAAATTCAACATCCCTTCATGATATTATCTCTCAACAAATTAGAAATAGAAAAAATTCACCCCAATTCAATGAAGGCCGTGTATGACAAACACAGAGCTAACATACCAACAAAAGGGCAATAGTTCTAAGGTTTTCCTCTAAGAGCTTGAACAAGTCAAGGATTTTCTCTCTTGCCATTTCTAGTCAACACAGTAATGGATGTCCCAGACAGAGCAATTAAAGAAAAAATAAAAAAAAAATCCAGATTGGAAAGGAAGGAGGTAAATTGTCCCTGTTTGCAGATCACATCATCTTATATGTAGAAAACTGTAAATATTTCACCAAAAAATTGTTAGAGCTAATAAACAAATTTGGTAAATTTTCAGGACACAAAATCTACATGTAAAACTCACTAGCACTCATATACACTAAAAGTAAACTATCAGTAAAGGAAATCAAGGAAAGAATCACATCTACAATAGCTATGAAAAAATAACTTAGAAATAATTTTCACAACAAAGATGAAATATCTCTACCCCGAGGACTAAAGAAAATTAAGTAAGAAATAGAAGAAAACACAAACAAATGGAAACATATCCTTGGTCATGGATTAGCAGAAATAGCATTGTCAAAATGTTTATATTATACAAAATGTTCTACAGAGTCAATGCAATCCCAATCAAAATACCAATGACATACTTCAAAGAAATAAAAATGCTAAAAATGTATATGATTCCAACAAAGATCCTGAATAGTATAAGCAATGGAGTGGCAGGTGGGGGGGGAAAGCTAGAGACATCACAGTACTTGGTTTTGAAATATGCTACAAACCGATAGTAACCCAAAGAGTATGGTACTGGCATAAAATCAGACTCATAGGATAATGGAGCAGAATAGGGAACTCAGAGATAAATTTATGCATTTACCATTAACTGATTTTAGACAAAGGTGACAAGAAAACACAATGGGGAAGGAAGAGTCTCTTCAGTAAATTTTGTTGGGCAGCCTTGATATCCAGACACAGAAAAATGGAATGAGTCTCTCACATCATACAACATACAAAAACTAACTCAAAATTCATTAAAGACTTAATTGTAAGACCTGAAACTCTGAAACTACTACAAGAAAATTTAGCATGACAGCTTTATGACATTGATCTAGATAATGATTATTTGGATTTCACCTCAAAATTCCAGGTACCAAGTAAAACAGGCAAAGGGGATTACTAAAACATTTCTATACAACACCAAGTAGAAACAACAGAATGATTACACAACTTATCAGTGGGAAAAACCTGTAAATTATATACCTGACAAGGGGTTAATATCAAAAATATATGAGAAACTCCACTATACAACAAAAATTGAGTAATTATTTCAACATAGGCAACAGACCTAAGTAGACATTAGTCAAAATAAGACATACAAATGGCCAACAGATGTAAGAAAAATTGTTCACCATCAGTAATAACCAGGGAAAGGAAAATCAAAACCACCATATCAACCCATTCTTGTTAGAATGACTATCATTAAAATAGAAAAGATAAGTGTTGGTAAAAATCTGGAGAAAAGGGAACACTTGCAAGCTGTTGGTGTGATTGTAAATCAATGCAACCTTATGGAAAAAAGTTAGGAGAATTCTCAAAAGTTAAACAAAAAACTAAACTACCATGTGATATAGCAATAGCATAATTAAGTGCACATGCAGAAATAGATAAATGGTATAGCTGAAAGAACAGCTGTACTCTCACATTTATTGTAGTCTGATTTATAATGGCCAAGATATGGAATCGACCTGAGTGTCCCTAATCAAATGAATGGATAAAGAAAGTGTGTATGTGTGTAATATGTATACATATATAATGGAATATTAGACATAAAAATCCTGTCATTTTCCATCAAATGGATGAACCTGGAGAACATGTTAATTGAAGTGAGACAGGCAGAGAAATAGAAGTATCTCACGATCTCATTCACATGTATAATCTAAACAAGTTGATCTCATTAAAGTAGAGAGTAGAATGACACTACCAGAGGCTGGAGTTTGTAGGAAGGATGGGAGCTTGGGGAGATAACTTTCAAAAGATACATAATTACAGTTAGGTGGATTAAGTTCAAGAGAGCTACTGTACAGCATGGTGACTATAGTTAATTATGACATAATGTGTATGTATTTTTAAAAAATGCTAAAACACTGGATGTTAAGTGTTCTCACCACAAAAATAACCTGTGAGGCACAATACTAGTTAATTGGCTAGAATTAAGTATTTAATAATGTATATATACTTGAAAACATCATGCGTTACATAAGAAATACATAAATAGTATCTGCGAACTTAAAAATAAATGTTGAAAAATTGTGGAATACTGGCAATATTCTAAATATTGCGTCTGTGCCTTTGTTATAAGCTTAGCTAAACTCCATCAAAAACAATGTAGTTTTTGTGATCTTTTGTTATTCCATTTCTTGGTCATAAGTATAGGGACTCTGATATTTACCAGTATGTTCAGAAACTAGTACCAAAAATGGCAGTGGCCAATGCACTTTAAACGTGTGGTTCATGGTGTTCCTTGTGCTGACGGTGATGCTATGGAAGCCATGTAAGACTCAGGTGGTGCTAATTGTTCCGTCTCTGGTCACACTGTGAACGTGAAAAACAAGTTTGCATCCAAAATCACTGAGAAGATGTTTTAATCCAAAACCTGCCGTGATCTCTGAGATTTTTCTAGAGACAATGATGAAATAGTTGACTATGGTTCAGTGATTAAGAATTAAAACAGTGCAGTGTACACTGTACCTATTAAAATAAAGAAAGATATAATGATATAAGAGTGAAAGATTTCTCAAGATTGCAATATCAATCTGAAATAAAGATTATTCCAAATTTTAAGTCCATACAGGTCATTTTAGTACTGTCCAGTGCTTATCATACACACTGAAAAATAAAAGATTCTCCCTATAAACATAAGTTTTGCTAAATTATTTCATTAAAAAAATTAATTTCAAAATTCAACAGTTACCATTATCTTTCATTCAGAATTTATTTCTAAGAAATGCTTTCTCTTAGGATATTTAGGAACTGTTATTTTTCCTTACATAGCATTCACAATATATGGCTCACTCTTATTAATGCTTTACCTAATACAAGTAATTTTATATTTACCACATTTTGTGTTAGGATTTAGTAACACCTTCCTTTTACAAACAAAGACAAACAATGCTAACTGATTCACTTAACTGCCTTGTCCATGGCCGCTGAATCCTCCTTACCTCACTCAAGTGATCAGAATGTTGCATTTATAACCTATAAATTGTCTCAAACTCTCCACATAAAAAAAAATCCTAAGGTCTCATAAGAACTTATACAGTACTGTGTGAAATGACCTGGGGTGGGGAGAACGGTGAGAAAGCTGTAGCCATAGAACAGGCAAAGGAGAAGGACTGAGGTGCATGTGTAGCTGGGGGTGAACATAGACACACAGAAAGAAACTGGACACAATTAGGAAATGAAAAGAAGCCGAATTCCCCTTTCTAAATTCAGACAGCAAATTTTGCAGCCCCTAAACAAGTGATCTCTCTGCACATGCAGAATCAATGTCATTTCTACACCTGGCTGTTTTGAATATCTTACCTGAAGCCACAAAATCCCTTCAACAGAAATACTCACTGCTAAATATGTAACATCTATTATACACCTAGTGCTGTCTTCTTTTTTCATTCCAATAAATGTGAAAACAACCTGATGACTTATGAAGCCTCTTCAGTGTTTATCTAGATTGCCCCAAAAGACTATCAACTGAATTATGTCAATTACAAAAAGTGAAAAAGACAGCAACTAAAGAGGAGTTGGCTTAAACAAATTTCACCATTTGAAAAGAAAAAATTAAAATTTACTAATTAATACAATTTAACTTAGTATACTCACTATGGCATTACACATTCAAATTATTTTGGGAACACAATTAAATTTCGTAGAAATTATTTGTATAATTCCTGAGTCATACAAATAATATTTCTTAACTTTTGGAACAATAATTTATTTGATGTAGCATGAACAACAGGCATTTGAAAACAGAGGATTTACATGGGGAGATTCAGAACAAGGAGCCATAATGTTTTAGAGAAATTAAATTCATAGGAGAGAAAATATATTTACTTTCAGAATCTATGAGATTTCTAGTTTGGTAGTAAATCATCAACATTTGTTTTATTTATTTATTTATTTATTTTGAGACAGAGTCTCACTCTGTTGCCTGGGCTAGAGTGAGTGCCATGGCATCAGCCTAGCTCACAGCAACCTCAAATCAAACTCCTGGGCTCAAGCGATCCTACTGCCTCAGCCTCCCGAGTAGCTGGGACTACAGGCATGCACCACCATGCCCGGCTAATTTTTTCTATATATATTTTTTAGTTGGCCAGATAATTTCTTTCTATTTTTAGTAGAGATGGGGTCTCGCTCTTGCTCAGGCTGATCTTGAACTCCTGACCTCGAGTGATCCACTCGCCTCGGCCTCCCAGAGTGCTAGGATTACAGGCATGAGCCACCGCGCCCGGCGAACATTTGTTTTAATTACCTGTTTTATTCCAATATTTTTCTTTTCTTCTCAAAATAGGTACACACACGAACACAATTACTTCCTCCATCATTCTGCACTTAAAGTTTATCTATAGAGTCTATATGGAGTTTTCAGGCCAGGGAGGTTGCACATTCAAAGAAAAATGTACAATTAAAATTTGTAAATAGTCATTCATTATTCACTAATGTATGGCCTTTCATTACACTCCTTTATAATCTCATTATAACCATTTTAATGGCCCTTTGTAGTTGCAAAAACAAGAAAAAGAATAAAAATATAAGTTATGGAAGCAATATTTTTCAAAGTAACTGAAGCTTAAACTCTGTGAAAAAGCTCATTAGTAATGTTGTGTTCCACTATGTTACCCAATATTATACTATTTACATTTGTTATCTGGACTTTGAATAAAGTGGACTAGGTAATTCTCGGTGGAAGGTTAAGACTTCATTCAATACACATGTAACACATTAAAAACAATTTTCTTTTATTAAAACAAATTAAGATCACACATAGTCTTAGTAACAGCATTTCAAAATCTACTTTGTTCTATTACTTAATATACAATTGGTAAAACAATTTACTTCTAAAGTTGAAAATGTCCTCAAAAGAATATTACATGAAAAACCTACCATACAGCTTTCTTAAAACAGTGTTCTGGCTGGATCACAAAGAGCCTCTCCACTTAGATTTTCTTAGTGAATATTACATCTTGGTGTCATTTATGTTCCTTTCAAGAGTACAAAAATGATATCTACATAATTTAGAAAGTTCTTGCATAGCTCTGATGCAGCAAAAGTTGGCCACATCCTTTCACAAAAAGAATAGGAATGAAAGCAGAGTAGCAAGTGTTGAACTACATCAATGTTTAATTTTTAAACCATCTAAAATCATGTCAATGCAAAATAGCATAATTTGAGTGTAATTATAACCCTCCAAAAATCAATCTTCTGCTCTATGTAAGCCTACATATAAATAAATTATCTATTTTAACTTTGGATTATTCTTCATAATCAACTCTCTGCTTTAATGTCTGAAAGTGTTAGTGCCTTGGTGATTTCTACTCTAAATCCTCTGATGCTTATTTAGACTTAATTTATGATTAAATTTTTCATATTTCTTGTATCTCTAATATATCTTTTCATATTAATGCTCATGGTTCCAAAGGCATATTTTTTTGAACAAATAGTTTTCCACATTTATTTTATTTGTAGGGCTTCTTTCCAGTCCAAATTCTGTGAAGTTCAATACAATTTAAAGAAATTGTTGGGGGTTTACCCTCCAGTATGAATTCTGTGTACAATAAATAAGATCTGCGATATAAGTAAATGTATTGCACCAGTCTTTATACTTCTAATTTTTTCCCTGTATCAATACCATGGTGCACTCTAAGACTTTTATTTTGTGGAAGGTGTTTCAACAGTCTTTACATTTATACCTCTTTTATACAGTATGACCCCTGTCCTGTCAAGTAATATGTGAACAGTTATTAAAGGATGTGCCACATTGTTTACATTTGTGGGATTTTTCTGAGGTATGAATACTGTCATGTAGAGTAAGGTAAGAGCACTGGGTAAAGGCTTTGCCACATCATTCACATTTGTAGGGTTTCTCTCCAGTATGAATTTTCCTATGTGTGGTCAGGTTTGAATGCTGGATAAAAGCTTTGCCACATTTTTCACATTTGTAGGGTTTCTCTCCAGTATGAATTCTCTTATGTTTGGTCAGGGTTGAACGCTCAGTAAAAGCTTTGACACATTCTTCACATTTGTAGGGTTTCTCTCCTGTATGAATTCTCTTATGATTAGTAAGTTCTGAACATGATTTAAAAGCTTTGCCACATTCTTCACATTTGTACGGTTTCTCTCCAGTGTGAATTCTCTTATGAGCGGTCAGGATTGAACGCTGGACAAATGCTTTGCCACATTCTTCACATTTGTAGGGTTTCTCCCCAGTATGAATTCTCTTATGTTTAGTCACGGTTGAATGCTGGAAAAAAGCTTTGCCACATTCTTCACATTTGTACGGTTTCTCTCCAGTGTGAATTCTCTTATGTGTGGTCAGGTTTGAACGCTGGACAAAAGCTTTGCCACATTCTTCACATTTGTACGCTTTCTCTCCAGTATGAATTCTCTTATGATCAGTAAGTTCTGAACATGATTTAAAAGCTTTGCCACATTCTTCACATTTGTAGGGTTTCTCTCCAGTATGAATTGTCTTATGTGTGGTCAGGTGTGAACGCTGGATAAAAGCTTTGCCACATTCTTCACATTTGTAGGGTTTCTCTCCAGTATGAATTTTCTTATGTTTAGTCATGGTTGAACGCTCGATAAAAGCTTTGCCACATTCTTCACATTTGTAGGGTTTCTCTCCAGCATGAATTTTCCTATGGGTGGTCAGGTGTGAACGCAGGATAAAAGGTTTGCCACATTCTTCACATTTGTAGGGTTTCTCTCCAATATGAATTGCCTTATGTGTGGTCAGGTTTGAACTTTGGGTAAAAGCTTTGCTACATTCTTCACATTTGTAGGGTTTCTCTCCAGTATGAATTCTCTTATGTATATTAAGGTTTGAAAACCACTAAAAAGCTTTGCCACATTCTTCACATTTGTAGGGGTTCTCGCCAGCATGACTTGACCTTTGATTAAAATGGCGTGAGCAAGATTTGAAGACTTTGCCACATTCTATATATTTGTAATGTTTCTCTCTAGTATCAATTCTTTTATATTCAGTAAAGTGTGAACATTTGTTAATGGCTCTTTCACATTCTTTACGTTTGAAAGTTTTCTCTACAGGATGTCTTATCTTATGTCTATTTCGTTTTGATAATTTTCTGAAGACTTTCAAACATTTATTACATTTGATGACTTTGCAATGGCTAGCTGTTGAAAATTGGTGAAATCCATTATGACATTCTCTCTGCTCCTTACGCTCACCCACAATTTCCCAGTCTTTCCTTAAGCTTAAATTATGAAGTCCAGAGCCTTCATAATTTCTCAGTAGCACTTTTTGGAATGAATCTTTCAGGCTTTTCCCTGTCAAATGGTCTTGGGTGTAATAAGAAGACACAGCTGAAAGAAATAAAAATAACAAATTATCCCACTTGTTTTTTTTCAGCCTTAGATGAACATCTATTACAAATCTAACATATGAAATTATAGCAAGCACATTATGAAAATAGTAAAGTACTACAGGCCCTAATACAGTGACAGCTACATAACATTAATAAAAAATATACAGACCAAATTGCTTCTGTGTGAATTTTAAAACCAATTAAATGTTTGCAGCATCCCGGGAGAGCACAATGCCAAAACCCACATAGAAGCGGAAGAAAAGTTTGTTACATTTACGTACCATTGTACTTCCTAATATTAATATAGCATGGTTTATATGGGTTTTAAAAAAATCAACTCCTGGATTCTCCCCAGAAGGAGAAAGAGAATTGCGGCACACATATATATTTGGACTTCTAGGGGCCTTTCCAGAGACTGGTTAGTGTCTCCCATAACACAGAATGCTGAACGTAATAGTTTTGTGCTTTGGAAGGTAGACTGGGTTTGCTGCAAACAAAAGTAAATGAGTGTTACAGCAGCAGAGAGACTTCAGTACAAGTGGCATACAATAGGGGTAGCAAATGATTACAGGGCCTTAAGAAAAAACATGGAAAAATCACTTTACCTGGAACATAAACATACAATTCCAAGGAATAAACAGCCTGAGAATAGATTTGGGAGGCTCCAAGAATCTGTAGCCCAAGCAATTCATATCAGAATCTCCCAGGACAAAGCCAATTTGCAAAGTTTGTGACAGATGAATTTTTATTTAATCCCTAAATATCAACAAAAGATTATAACATACACAAAGTATCAGGATATCCTAACCCAATAAAAGAAACAAAATAAATAATCAGAAATGAACTATAAAGAAATAATGATATATAAAATACCTGAGAAAATTAAAAAGCCCCATCTGAATAGTGCACAATGAGTGAAATGGAAACACAGGCAACTCAGGGAATAGAGAAAAATTAAAACAGCAACAAAAAGTATAAAAGAAAACAAACTGTGGAGCTGAAGCAAACAAATACAAATGACTGAGCAATTCTAAAATGTAAGAAAAAGAACTAACAAATCAAGAAGCTCATTTTTCATATGTTTGTTAGCCATTTTTATATCTTCTTTTGAAAAAATTCTATTCATGTCCTTTGCCTACTTTTTGATAGGGTTTTTGATTTTTTCTTACTGATTTTCCTGAGTTCTAAAAAGATTCTTGTTATCAGTCCTTTATCTGATGTGCAGTATGTGAAAATTTTTTCCCATGCTGTAGGTTGTCTGTTTACTCTCGTGACTGTTTCTTTGGCTGTGTAGAAGCTTTTTAATTTGATGAGGTCCCATTTATTTATTTTTGTTGTTGCTGTGATTGCCTTAGGGGCCTTCTTCATAAATTCTTTGCGTAGGCCAATGTCTGTAAGAGTCTTTCCTACGTTTTCTTCTAGGATTCTAATAGTTTCCCACCTAAGTTTTAAGTCTGTTATCCACCGTGATTTGATTTTTCTGAGACGTGAAAGCTGTGTGTCCTGTTTTAGTCTTCTACATGTGGCTATCTAGTTTTCCCAGCACAATTTATTAAATAAGGGATATTTTCCCCAGAGGATGTTTTTGTTTCCTTTGTCAAAGATTAGATGGCTATATGGGGATGGTTTTATATTTGGATTTTCTGTTCTGTTCCACTGGTCAGTGTCCCTGCACTTGTGCCTATACCAAACAGTTTTTATAATCACAGCCTTGTATTATAGTTTGGCAAAATGTTCAACATCTCTAATCATCAGGGAAATGCAAATCAAAACCACAATGAGATATCACTTAACTCCTGTGAGAATGGCCTTTATCAAAAAGTCCCAAAACAATACATGCTGGCATGGATGCAGAGAGACAGAAACACTCATACACTGCTGGTGGCACTATAAACTAGTGGAAAGCAATGTGGAGATACCTTAAACAGATTCAAGTAGATCTATCATTCGATCCAGCAATCCCATTATTGGGCATCTACCCAGAAGAACAAAAGTCTTTCTATAAAAAAGACTCCTGCACCCGAATGTTTATAGCAGCACAATACACAATTGCAAAGATGTGGAAACAACCCAAATGCCCTTAAATTCATGAATGGATTAGCAAAATGTGGTATTACGTATACCATGGAATAATACTCAGTTATTAGAAATAATGGCGATATGGCATCTCTTTGGTTCTCCTGGAGAGAGTTGGAACCCATTCTATTAAGTGAAGTTTCCCAAGAATGGAAAAATAAGCACCACATGTATTCACCAGCAAACTGGTTTCCCTGAGTGCACATTTGGGAATAACACCAATTGGGTATCGGACAGAGGTGGGGCTGGGGGGAAGGGATGGGTGTATACCTACTTGATCAGTGTGATGCGCACTACCTGGGGAATGGTCACGCTTGAAGTTTTGACTGGGGGGGATGGCGGTGGGGGGAGGGGATGGGTGCATACCTACGTGATGAGTGTGATGTGCACTGTCTAGGGAGTGGATACACTTGAAGCTCAGACTCGGGGGGATGCGGGCGCATGGGCAATATATATAACCTGAATGTTTGTACCTCCATAATGAGCTGAAATAAAAATAAAGTAAAATAAAATGAAATAAATAAAACTGGCAGTAGGGAAGGGATATTTAATGTGAGTAAAGTCAAGGAACTAAGACCAGCAGAACTGAGTCCAGCTCTCAGGCCTTCTGACCCTTGATGCCCCCTGCATTAAGACAGGTTTACTGCCTCACCCCAAATGTAATCTATCACATAAACTTTGTAATACAGTATGTATTTCTACAAATAATATATCTTTATAGTATAGCTATAATACATTTATAGAAGTCTTTATTATACCTAAAGTTTGTTCTGCATTATATGGATATCCTCCTTGATGTTCTCTGAGTCACACAGGACATTAAAAAAAAAAAAGAAATAAAGAAATAAAGAAGCTCAACACACTTTAACAAGGATAAACAAAAAGACCCATAGCAAGACATTATAAGTAGAGCTTTGAAAGTCACAGAAAAGAGAATCTGAAATGCTGGAACAGAAGAGTGATGTGTGATGTGTAAGCTTGCTTCTATGAGAGAACCAGTGGATTTGTCATCAGAAACATTGCCCTGCAGAAAGAAATTGGGTTATATAGTCACGGTGCCTAAAGAACAAAAACCGCACAGCAGAAAATACTGTATGTAGCAAAACTATCCTCCTAAAAGAAGAAAAAAAAAGATTTATCAACATAACCAGATGCTGACAGAGTCTGTCAGCACTAGATCTGCCCTACAAGAAGTGCCAAAGGAAGCCCCTTTCATTGAAAATAAAATGATGCTAGAAAACAACACAAAATTATATAAAAATAATTCATGAAGAGGGGAGAGGGCCAGAGGGCCTACTAGAGCCATCACTTGCTGGAGCACCCCAGAGGGAAGAAAGTGTTTTAGGTAAGGAAAAGGGAGGAATGGGCACAGCTCATGTGTAGTTTGGAGGAGGTGCCGGAGCCTGCTGTGTACTTCACAGGGGGAAACTGTGAAGCAGAACACAAAAACGGAAAAAGAAAAAGACGAGAAGAAACTGGTGAGAATCAAACCCAAAGAGGCTCAGAGCGCAGTGAAGGAATAAGGGAGCACTGCGTTTCTCCTTCCTACACACCTTTGGTAATCAGCGGGCTACTGAGTTGTATGTGAGCTTCCCCACGTTTATGCGCATGGGCACTGCTGCACCCACTGAATCGTGTGGAGAACAGGAGTTGGTCTGGAGCTTGGACGTTTCCTGCAGGCTGCCTTCCAAGGAGGGCGACTGGAGGAGCCAGGGTCCTGGCTCTCTTCCTGGCTCTCTTCCTCCCTGCCCCACCCACTGCAGCTGGGAGGGCAGCCACCTTTCATCACCTACAGTGTTCTCCACACCTTTACCTCTGGGGACCTGACCTCCACAGGAAAGCCACGCTGGCAGACTCGAAGTTCCCAGCCAGTGGTCCCACTGTGGCTGAGGGCAGCATGTTTCTGTGCCCATTTGCAAACAGACACTGGAGGGAGCCCCTCAGGGCAGGGGTAATTAGAGAGGGGCGAAGCTCACTCCAAGAGCCAGTTGCTTAACTACAGACAGCTCCTCCTCCATAAGCAGTCTTTTTAGTTTTGATAGATCTTTTTGGCCCCTCTCCCAGTGGCTTTTCCCAGGGCCCTGGGATAGGACTTTGAGCCCTGCCAAGACTTTGCAAAGCCTCCCAGGCGTGCTCAACCTAATCCCACCAAGCCTTACTCTCCCACTGTCCTCTGTTGTGCTGGAGAGGAAGCAATCCCCTGGGGACTGCAGGCCCCTCCCACTGTCTGGGACAGTCAAATGCTTCTCCTAAGGGGCTGAAGCCTATTCCAGGCACAAAAGAACCCCTGTGCACTTGGCTGTTTCCTGCAAGCATCAACCACTGACAGGGAGAATGACCATATAGCCCACTAGAGCACCTAATGACTCAATCCTACAAGGTGTAGCCGACTCTTATAAGCACCACCAACTCAGAGCTTAAGCCAGGGATCCCAATACAATGCACACTACTGGGAAGAGGAGAAGACAGCAGAATTGAACTAGCACTGCTTTTTAGAAGAGGAATAAACATTGTAGGCAGCTTGAACTGTGAGGAGTCTGCCCCATCCATTGCAGAACTCTGGGCTCATGGGGGAGCTGCTCAGAATCCATGCAGAGACATTGCACACGAGAGCAGGGGTGATGGCACGGATGCAGAGATTAAGGAATCCTTACACACTGTTGGTGGGATTGCAAATTAGGACGACCTCTATGGAAAACCATACGGAGATTTCTCAAAGAACTGAAAGAAGACCTACCATTTGATCCACCAATCCCACTACTAGGTATCGACCCAGAGGAAAACAAGTCTTGCTATCAAAAAGATACCTGCTCTCAAATATTTATTTCAGCACAATTCACAACAGCAAAGATGTGGAATTAACCCAACTGCCCATCAATTTTTGATTGCATTAATAAAATGTGGTATATTTACACCATGGAGTACTACTAAACCACAAAAAGATCAATTAATGCCTTTTGCAATAATTTACATGTAACTTGGAACAATTATCCTAAGGGAAGTATCTCAAGATTGGAAAAACACCACATGTACTCATTCTTAAATTGGGACTAACTGATGAACACACACGTGCACAGAGGAAAGTAAAACTTGGTGGAAATCAAGCAGGGGGCAGGGGGAAGAAGGACAGAACCAAAAACCTGCCTGATGGGTACAATGAACAATATTTGGGTGATGGGCACACCTGTAGTCATGACTCAAGTGATGACAAAACTGATTCATGTAACCAAAAATATTTGTATCCCCTTAATATTCTGAAATAAAAGAAACTCAGTCTGGGAAAGAGATGCAACTACATCTGAATAAAGTTCTGCAGTATTAGAATCATGGTGCAGAAAACGCTTTTAATCATGCTTTAAAGTTTACAAGATAAAAGCACAAAAATGATCAGAAACATCTGTTAGGCTGGGTGCAGTGGCTCACGCCTGTAGTCCTAGCACTCTGGGAGGCTGAGGCGGGAGGATCGCTGAAGGTCAGAAGTTTGAGACCAGCCTGAGCAAGATCCATACCTGGTCTCTACTAAAAATAGAAAGAAATGATCTGGACAGGTAAAAATATATATAGAAAAAAATTAGCTGGACATGGTGGCTCATGCCTGTAGTCCTAGCTGCTTGGGAGGCTGAGGCAGAAGGATTGCTTGAGCCCAGGACTTTTAGGTTGCTGTGAGGTAGGCTGACAACATGGCACTCTAGCCCGGGCAACAGAGTGAGACTCTGTCTCAAAAAATAAAGAAAAAGAAAGAAAGAAAGAAACATCTGTTAATGGATATACAGTATAAGAAGATACAATTAGAGAAATCCATAAAAATTTTAAGGCAGATGTAATGAAGAAGAATTTTTGTATTCAAGTAAAAAGAGTTATTACTTACAAGTTTACATTGTTGTAACTATAAGTGCTTTTATGTAATCCTAATGGTAACCACAATAAAATACCTATAGAGATACATTTTTAAATAAGAAAGGATCAAAGCAAGTCACTACAAAAATCAATGAGACAGAAAGGACAGAAAATGAGGAAAAGAAGGACAAAATACCTGCAAGAATCAAAGAAAACAATTAATAAAATGGCAATAGTAAGCCTTTCCCATTCAAACAATTATTTAAATATTTATAGACTAAAATTTCCAATCAAAAGAAAAAAATTGAGTAAAAGGGTTTAAGGAAATTCAAAAATCAAGATCCAACTACATTCTCTTTATAACAGACTCACATTGGATCTAATGGCAAAAAATGGACTGAAAGTGGCAGGATGGAAAAACACACTCCATGCAATGGTCAAGCAAATGAGAGCAGGAGAGTCACAATCATATTAGGCAAAATACATTTTGAGTCAAAAGCTGTCCTATTTCATAAAACATACTACTTTAAGCCAAAACTGTCAAGAGACAAAGAAGGACACTAAATAGTAATACAAGGGTTCATTCACTGGAAACCTATGATTTATATATAGAAAAAATATTTTTATATTTGGGATCCTAGATCCCAAAGCTCTTATAAAGGCACTTAGATTTTGAGATTTATTTTATATATAAATCTATCATACACACACACACATTATAAAATCAGGGTTTCCAAATATATAAATGTATAGGTAAAAAATGTAACTTTTTATAGAGATATGGCTGATTTTTATTTTAATTAAACCAGACATTGATAAATTGTACATAGGAGGCTGCAATTTCAACCAAAATCATAATGTGTTGGCACAACAAAAGACACAATAAACTTATGTCAAAGGACATAACTTAAAAAAGTAATGCCATAATATATCATTGCAAAACAAGAAATGTTTAGACGTAAAATTTGATTTGGAACAAAATAGAAAGTCAGATTGTATAGAGAGAGTGACATTAACAACATGGTGGCATAGGAAGTCTCCTACTTTTCTGTCTCCCCACTGCAACTAAAATTTGGCAGCCATCCATGGACAAAAGTGTCTTTGTGAAAGCCAGGCACAGTAGCTCGAACATGTAATTCCAGCTACTCAGAGGCTGAGGAAATAGGATCACTTTAGTCCAGCAGTTTGAGACCAGCCTGGGTGATATTATGAGACCCCCGTCTCAAAATCTAACTGCCTTTATAAAAGCTTTGAGGTGGTTGTAAAATAATACTAAAGCCCAAGACCAAAGAGGGTCATTTTGAGAAGGCAGGCCCTCATTCAGGTGGTAAACTTGAGAACCCCTGGTCTTAGATACAGACCAAGAAATTGCTCACTCCACATGGTACCACTGAGAATTCTTAAGTGACTCTACTTCAGAGCTGAAGCAACTTCAGCTCCTCCCAGCCATGGTCCAGGGATGATCCTCCCTCTCCAGAAGCCTGCAGGGAATGCCCATTTGTGTCCATGGAGGCAGGCCTACACACCTTGGCACTCACTGTAGTCTCTGAAGCAGCTGTACCTCAGTTCCAGTTCTCTCAGCCACAGTCCATGGCCAGTGCTGCACACCTAGAGACCAACACCGTGCCCTGGGGAAAACCTCTCACATAGTCAGTGGGAGCCACACTCATACATATACTTGACACCCTCCCCACCATATGCAGACCCAACTGCAACTTCCCGCCCAACAGATCAAAGTCCCGAGGGCAATCCAGTCAGCCCAGGAACAAGACAGAATTGACAACTCTCCAAGCCCCTAGTAAGAGGCCCAATAAAGGGAAGCATCAAAGCTGACCTAGAAGCAGCCTTGTAAGCCAGCTAGAACCCCTATTCTTTGCAAGTCCAGAGGATAACCCATCAGGCTGTGGACCCAGAAAGGAAAGAGCTTTACCTGCTGAAATTGGTTTATGAAAACTGGATGACACATTTGCTCTTTCAAATGCACAGATACAAATGCAAGGCTGTATTGTACACACTTTCAGTCTTTCTATTCTATCATAACATTGGAAGTATTAAGCAAAAATATTGGGAAAAAACTTTTAAAGCCATCAGATAAAAAAGAAAAAAAAAACTCACTATTTATAGATGACACGATCTTATCTATTGACAACCCTAAATAGTACAAAAAAAAAAAACCTCTTTAAACTAAAAAATGCACTGAGTAAATGAGCAGAATATTAAATTAACATGCAAATGTCACTTGTGTTTTCATACAGTAACACCAAACTTTCCTAAAAAAGAAAATAATCTCATTTATAGTAGCATCAAAATAATAAACATTTTAGCAATACATTTAATTAAAAAGGTGAAAGCAATTTACACTGAAAAATATTAGTTGGTGACGAAAGAAATTGAAGACACAAATAAATGTAAAGATTTCACAGGTTTATATACTAGCAGAATAAATACTGTTAAATGGCCATATTATGCAATGTCATCTAAAGATTCAATGGAGTCCCTATCAAAATTTCAATGGCATTTTTTCACAGTAATAAAAAACACAATCCTAAAATTTTTATGGAACTGCAATATATTTTCAGTAGCCAACATAATACTGAGGAAGAAGAAAAAAGCTGGAGGCCTCATACTTTCTGATTTCAAACTAATTTCAAAACTATAGTAATAGAAACGGACTAGAACATGCATAAAAAAATCACAAAAAAAAAACCCCAAAAATAATGGAACAAAACAGAGAGCCCAGAAAAAAAATCCATGCATGCAAAGTCAACTCATCTTTGAAAGGGACACCCAGACCACACAGTGCAGAAACTATAGTCTCACCAATACTTCAATACTGGGTGCTAGAAAAGCTGGATACTCACAAGAAAAAAATATGATTACACCATTTCTTGTATACCATACACAAACATTAATTAAAAATATAGACTTATATAAAGCACAAATCCTTAAAGATCATAAAAGAAACATATGGAAAACCTCCTTGATAATTACCTTGGCAATGAATTTTTTGGATACAACATCACACATGTGACAACAAAAGTAAATATATAGAAGTTGGACTGCACTAAACTAAAAAAGCTTTTGTACAGCAAAGAAGACAATGAAACAAGAAAACATAAAGGATGGGAGAAAACGGTTGCAAACCATATGTCTGATAAGAGACAAAAACAGTAATAATGATAATAACCCAATTGAAAAATAGGAGAAAGACTGAAAAGATCTTTTTCCAATAAAGACATAAATATTGCCATAAGTATATGAAAAGATGCTCCACATCACTAATCATTAGGGACTTAAAAATCAAAATCATGTTAAAATACCACTTCATACATGTTAGCATGGCTAAAATCAAAGAGTAGACAACAAATTTTGACAAGCATATGAAGAAAAAGAAATGCTTTATACTGTTGGTGAGTTACAAATTCATGGAGTCATTACAAAAACCTGTATGGAGGTGCTATTGAAAATGAAAAATTAGAGTTGCCATAGAATCCAGCAATCCCACTTCTGTGTATACAACCAAAGGAAATAAAATCAGTATCTTTGACTGGGTGAGGTTGCTCATGTCTATAATCGTAGCAATCTTGGAGGCTAACGTGGGAGGATCGCTTGAGCTCATGACTTCGAGACTAAGCAGAGCAAGAGTTAAGACCCCATCTCTACTACAAATATAAAAAATTAGCTGGGCAACGAAAAATAGAAAAAAATAAGCCAGACGTGGTTGTATGTGCCTGTAGTCCCAGCTACTCGGGAGGCTGAGGCAGGAGGATCACTTGAGCCAGGAGTTTGAGGTTGCTGTGAGCTAAGCTGATGCCACAGCACTCTAGACAAGGCAACAGAGTGAGATTCTTACAAAAAAAATAAATTATCTTTAAGAAATATCTATACCCCTATGTTCTTTGAAGTATTTTTGACAATTGATGAGATATGAAAACAAGCTGTTTGTAAAATTCTGAATGGATAAAGAAAATATGGTATATATACACAATATATATATATATTCTACTGAATATTATTTAGCCACAAAAAATATAATTCAGACGTTTCATCAACACAGATGGTCCTGAAGGACAATATGCTAAATGAAATAAGCCAGGCACACAAAGACAAATACTGCATGATCTTGCTTATATAGGGAAGCTAAAAAGTTTGAGGTAGAGAATACAAATGTGGTTTCCAGGGCCTGTGGTGGGGAAAATAGATGTTCAAAGGGTGCAAACTTTTAGTTACCTGAGGAATACATTTTGGAGACTTAATGTATAACACCATGACTAATAATAACTTGTATCCTAAAATTTGCCAAGACAGTAGTAGACCTTAAGTGTTCTCAATAGAAAAAAATAGGTGATTGTGAGGTAATAGGTATATTCATTAACTTGATTTCACAATGTCTACAAATGTCAAATAATTATACAGTATACAATAATTATGTATAACTTTTATGTGTAAAAAATATTACACATCCACACACGTGTGAGTATGTGTGTGTGTGTATGAATGAGACAGGTCCAGTAAACTTCAAACTCTGAGAAAACTATAAAATGACAGTTATTAAAAAATAAAGTAACAAGTGGGAGCTTAATACATGCTCAGCAATGTTCTAAGCTTCCCAAAGACATACTAAATTTAAGAAATGTAGAAAAAAGATGCCTTAAGCTACATTAAAGTGGAGGAATTTGGGCATATAGAGTTTAAATTATTTATCATAGTTGATACAAAAATAGAATTGTGAAGTAAAATAACGTTCGATTACCTTTATTTAGAGAGCTCTGCTAAATTACTGAGTATGAGTTTCCTGTAAAATTACATTTAAAACCTCCATAGGGTAGGAAACCATAAAGCAGAAAACATACCACATCTGTTTGTGTGTGCCTGGGATACCTGAACCAAGTACTAACATCACAACTTCACTCACACGTTTCAGATGTGATGCAAAAGGAAAATGAAAAAACCATTTCACAGGGGCTTCCTCAAAAATACACAGATATTACCATGTCCTGAAAGGCAATAGAACAGGACTCAGATCCTGCTGTCCCTTGTAAGCCACGAACAGAACTTTGGTTCTCACTGTAACCTTCAAGGAAGATCACTGACGGGGAATTAGTGCTTAGAGAATTAAAAAACAAAGACAAGACATGCCCTTATGTGAGACCAAGGGAAAGAAACCCAGGCTTCTTAGAAATCATTTTCATTGAAGCACAGCTTCCCAAACCCCATTTTGAGGTCTGGCTTCCTCCTTAAATTATGGACCTCTGTCCTCTGTGCCATCTGCCATTCACTCCCACCTACCTGGGTATTTGCGTACTGCAATGTACTTCTTCGCCTTCCAAGGTTCATGTCTTTGCTCCAGACAGGTGATCAGGTCTGGTTTAGAGACAGCAAGACCTATTTTATTAGAAAAAATTCACATGACTCTTCCTGGGATTCTCCAATTACCAATCTACTACTGTGCTCAGTAGAGAAGAGAGAACACATAGAAAACTCTAGAAAAATAATCCCCACATACTCTTTCCTGATGGAAACTTTAGAATACTTAGAAAGCATTTAATATTTTGGGGTTCTTAGCTCCTCTACTACTGAATCAAAAATTGGTGGTGGAAATTGCATTTCAAGGTATGGGCAAAAATATTTTATGCCACTACATTTCTGCTATTACTACTAATGTAGAGTGAAAGATACAGATTTGCAGCTCAAAAAGATTTAAGATTAATGTCAAGATAAAACACTTTGAATATTTTCTTTTCTATATCAAAAATCCCCAAGTTTTCCTTGGGAACAAGGATCAGAAACTCATTCACGCAAAGCAGAAACTCCCAGAAAATAATTTACAAAAAATGTGAAATTATTAGTGTGGAATTGGAATGGTGTGTCGAAGTTCTCCTCACCTAGGGAGACCAGGTTTGTGTAGTTCTCTAACATCACGTCCCTGTACAAATTCTGCTGAGCAGGGTCCAGGCATTCCCACTCCTCCAGAGAGAATTCTATGGCCACGTCCATGAATGTCAACAGTTTCTGGAAAAAAAAAAAAAAAAACACATACATACCAAGGAGCCCTGGGCAGAGATAATTTCACTCCTGGTGAAATGAGAGAGTAAAGAAAACTGGTTCGGACTTATACGAGTGACTGGATTATCCATAAGATAATTTTAACAAAAAAGTATTTCCTAATGTATTCTGTAAGTCTGTGCAAAGAGGATAGTATAACAGCCACAAAAACAATGCAGATACTATTTTTTTAGATAATGCACCATAAAAGTAAGGCCACACAATCAGCCATGGACATTTTTGAGTGCTTTATTTACATCATACATGATTAAGTTGTGCATATTTCTCTGATGAAAAAGTCATGGTGGGTTAGAAGGTACCTCCCAAATTTTAATGTGTACAGCAATGAACGGAAGATCTGGTTAAAATGCAGATTTTGATTCAGAAGATATGGGATGAAGCCTGAATCTCTAGCAAGCTTCATGAGTGATGCCAATGCTTCTGGCCCGGGAAGATGTTTTGGCAAACATCTACCAAGTGGTGGAGCCAGGGCTTACCCCAGTGTATTAGACCAGTAAATAAAGATGAGAGCCTTCCTTTTCCAAAGCAAGCTGTATGAAAGAGAATCTAAGAACAAAGTGCAACTTCCAGATTCAATGTGATGGCTTACACACATACTCCCAAGGTATGTATTCATGGAGAAAAATAATTATAGTGGAACAATCTGTTAAAGAGCACATTAACTAAGGGTATAAAATTAACAACTCTAACAGAGCAAATTGGTATAAGGTGCTGATTCATATGAGCGGACACAACATCATTGCTGTGAGGATAGTGGCCAAAAGAAGCAAATCATAATTTGAATCTAATCATGAGGAAACATCAATTTTATGCAAACCTCAAGACACATGTATCTCCCATGTTTTATAATCTCTAATAGTGCATGTAAAGTCTTTTCTTGGCATCCTAGAAACCATGTCTCCTCTAATTATTCTTTTTTAAAACTCTGAGTTATTCTAGGCAATTAATGTCAGCACTTTAAGAGTGCATTTACTTCATCCTGTTATGCACAGAGCTGATGGAGCATCCACATGGAACCTAAACAGTTTCGTGTTCCCCTTCTTCACTGATACCCAAGGACCTGACCCTATCCCAAATAAGAATCCTAGGCAGCCACATGATCCCAAGTTTGACAGCCACAAAGGGAACATTTTCTATACTGCAGCTCATAAACTTTTTGAGAAGTGTTCGTGGCACATAAGAGGCCTGGATGGAGAGAATGAATAGAAAGCTCTGCTATACAAGGAAGATTTTTCAGAGCACCTTGACCATTATAAGAAAAAAGGACAAAAGAATCATAGAAACAAAATCATCAGGCAAGAACATTCCAAGAGAAAGAAAGGTTTTCAATCTAAACACAGGACATTTCAGGATGACAAGTGAACATGATTCTGGACCTGGGACCTGTACATAAGAAACAGCTTTTTCTTCCTCTTCCTTCTCTGGAACTTTTTCTGGACAAATCACATCTGCATTTTGATAAAGTGCCATCAAAGGCATCAGTACAGCCCCTTCATCTGCTATGACTACACCCACAGGCAGAGGGACCTTGAAGTGCAAAAAATCCACCCTTCCCTGTCCTTCATCACAGAGTCATCAACATGGACCTTCTACATGGAGACCAATGAGTGATTTCTCTCCCTTCCTGCCCACAGGTGCCCTCCTCTACCGCAGACACCAGCAATATGTGCTATAGCAGTGGGCACGTGGCCTGGGCTGTGCTGCCCTGCACCCCACAAACCCATGCAGGGAAGACTCTCTGAGGTCCCCGTGGAACAAAGGCTGGACTGAACTTTCATAAATATATCTGGGAGCCCTTGTGCTTGACCCTGGACTCACTTTAGCATCACATGGGGCACTTCATTAAAACCACATAGATGCTCCAACCCCAACAAATAGAATCTGCAGGGAGGGCACCGGTGATGGTGTTTCTTTAAACTGGACACGTGATCCTAATTGGAAACTGGGGCTGAAAACACTTAGCTAAGCACTGCCTCTCAGGCTCTACTGTGCACATAAACCATTTGTTATTCCAGGCCACATTAAGTCACAGGGTTCTGGGATTACAGGTCTGAGTCACCACCCTAGCTTTCTTCATACATTTTATAACATACATTAATAAGCAGTTTAATCAAATCACTTAAGTTTTTCTGGAATTATATTAGAACCTAAATATTTATTCTTAACAAGGTAGAAGCCATAAAGACAAATAAAAACAACTCTTCTATTCATAAATGGCCTTCGTGTGCTGACATCAGAACTCACAACATAAGGAAAATGGCCCAAATGAAGCAAAAGTCTGAACAACTTCCTTGACTTGACTACATGATGCTGAATTCAACCATTTAACCATTTGCTCTAGACTGGACAGGAGGAACCATGCCTGCTGTACTTGTTCCTCTGATGCTCATATGAAATGGAAAGAACTCATTGATCTATTGGTTTGTGTCTCAGGACCTCCTCCTTGTTTATCACTGAAGTACCAGGAAATGGCAGCAACTCCAATCTGGACACCAACAAGGGAGATTCTTTCTGTGTGAGGAGGAACAAACCCTGGATGACTTATTCCTCTTCCTCTGAAAAGGAGGGGAATTAGCCTGTCATCCTGAACCCAGCATGGAAGGACACCCCCAAATGTCCACAAGACTCCCACATGCTGGTGAGAGGGTCCTCAGTGAGTGTGGGCTGATGTCCTCATGCTGATCCAGGCAGGAGAGAATCAGGCTGACACTGTGACGTCAGCAGAGAAAATGGAAATGTCCGGGTAGGGCAGTTGATCCTGGATCCAGATGTGACGTAAACTGTCCTTTAAGGGGTAACTTTTAGGTATGAGGAAGGAGAAGAACACCCTGCTCCAGTAACTGTACAGGAAGCTGTAGTTGTGATCTGTGGCTGTGAATATTTTGTGGCCCTGGCCTCCCACAGCTGAGGTGCTTGTTTACACTTACAGATTTTGCCACTAGATTCTATTTATAACAGGAACCCTTCATTCAGCTGTAAGAGCTCCCTGGGCAATATCTGGAAAACTTGAAAGGCCTCATTTAGTAAAGCCTGCCTTCACAAAGTCTATATTGACTTCTCACAATGCAGAAAATGTTTCCCTCAGGTTTTCTGTACAAACTCAGTCCCAACACTGGCCCTGCCTTGTGAATCCCAGGTAGAGGCCAGCCTTATGTGCGGATTACAGGTGGAATCAACCTGGCTCTATACTCTTGGGTGATACAGAATGAGGGGGAAACTAGAAGCTGCTCATGGAAGCTGCTCTATCACATCCTTATGATCATGAGGACCTGGATTCAGAATTTGCAGCTGTAGATTGAGGTCTTGGAGGAATAGGGAAGCAGCTGGTGCCCTCTACATATTCATGAGTATTTGGCAAAGAGGAGAGGGAGTTACGATTCTCAGGCCTACTCAATGCACATGTGTCTACCTGGCTGGGTTTGCAAGCCCAACAGGCTCTGGATAAATTTGAGTTCTGAAAATGCCAGGGTCATTGACAAACAGCTGGAAGGGATGATTGCTGTCTTTTAACATTATTTTTGTAGAAATCTGGTCAAACTGCTCTACACAGCAGATTGCAAATAGGCAGAGAGACCATTCCACATGTAGATATTGGAGGCACCATGCATTGTGTTGCACAATTGTGAGTTATTACTGGAAGGCCAAGAAGGAAAGAGCTCTTTAGAGTGAAGCCTGGTGAGCACTTTATAATTTTTTACCATGCCTGGTCATTCTCAAGTGTTTGGAAAATATAATTAAAAACAAAATTGTTTCCAGGCCCAGAATAACTCTCCACAATGCTAAAACAGAAGGAAAACTTTTGTTATACAATTAAACCAGAATGTCATGTACATCTCAGGCAATCTGATAAGAGATTGCAAAGACATAAAGAAAAGTCAACATAGTTAGTCCTCAAATAGATTTGTCACACCATTTTTTAAATGTAGTTCACCCAAAATTTACCCAGTAATTGGAAAGGCCATCTGTGCTTACTAATTGGCTATATTCAAAGGAAAAAAAAAAAAACCCTTTCATATCTTCATGACAGAAGACAACCTTGCCACTTGGAGCTAGGTGCCTACTAATGGGAGGTTTCTACTCTAAAAGAAACTGGGATTCATGCAGATTTTTTTGACTATTTACATTTGAAAGCAATGGTCCCTAGATTTTAAAGAAAGAGAATCCCGAGTTAAAATACATTTACAAAAGACCTGTTAACTCATAAAATAATTTACATATATTTCAAAGTGGCAGAGAAAAACTACATACAAAATTAAAAACTTTAAGGAAGAGAAGAGAGTATAATCTCATGTTTTTAAGTTGAAGGATCCAGTTGGTATTTTTCAGTTGTATCTGCTCTTACAACAGCCATGTCAAGGGCCACGGCCTTCAAGTCATGAGTCTAATTCCAGAGGGTGCTGAATTCAGGCACCAGAGGAGTAGCCTTAGTCACACTATGTACACAAGAAAGAAGGTTTGTGGGGAAGAGAAAAATCAGAAGACACACAAGCGCTATCAAGGACCCATGGGTGGGAGGCAGTGCAGAGCTGGTGTAAGGACTGGCTGGTGCTGTAAAAGAAACAAAAAATCTTGGGACAATCCCTCAAGTTCCTTATGCAGAAGCAAAGGTCAGGCTTGGAGGCTGAGTCATGCAACAACTTACAAATCAATGGTTAGTACTGCATCAGCCAGATCATGGAGAGGTAAAAGGTTTCAGGGATATGCATGGACTGCCCACACAGATCATTCAAAAGGAAATTCCTCATTGGCCTTCCATAAGTAAGGACTCATAAGTTGTAACTGTTCATCTGCACTTTCAGTCTAGCTCCTAAAACTAGAGTCTGTTCAACTCCACACTAATAATGTTGATTACAAATTTATCTTCCCAAGTGCATAACAGAAACAAGATCAACCTTTCTTCTACCTATCCAGGGACATCTACATAATTGATTCTTCCTTCACTTCCCTTTCCTCTTCAAACATTAATTTTAGCTTATGTAATATGTAAATTTTCTGGGCTCACAAGAATGTAACAATTTTGCCCACACCCACTCCTTTTACTTTCTCTATCCATGTCACCTTTAAATAGTGAAGTTCCCAAATCCCCCCTTGGAAAAAGTCACAGATTTGTCTGTGGTTTGGTTTTTCCCAAGCACATCCTTATATGTTGGCCCAATAAACCTCTATCAATTAGTATGCTTGCCTCAGTCACTTATGTTGGGCTGTCAGTGCTAAAGATACTAGCTCAGGCTGGGATATGCCCTGGCATTCCTGTGTCCATGCAGGCATGGGATTATAATCAGGCAATCCAGCTGTAAGCCTGGATTGGTGGAGGGCCAGATTTCTGCTGTAGATTTGGAGTCTGGGGGTGGAGCTAAACCAGGACTCCAGTGTGGACATTTGGTGGGAAACTCTAAGAGCAATCGAGCTGTGGTCTCCATTCCAGAGGGAGGAGACTTGCCTGGGAGGGGCGTGGCTCCATCAGTGCCTGCTGCACCACGGCATGAATGGGTGCGAATCACAAGGGGGCAGCAAGTTGCAGAGGGATCTGACCTCAGGGCTCCTCCTGTGTCCTCAGTCTCCTCTGACCCCAGGAGGAGATGCAGAGTCACGGCACAATACGTGGTGTGACAGCCTATGTGCAGGAGAACAGACTCTCCCTTCCCTGAGAAACCTGACACTTCTCACACCAAATGTGTGGAGTCTGATGAACACCGACCACCTTTTCAGCACCAAATGTTTCTCCAAAACTCAATTCTGACACCACAGATTTCATACAGACCTCATGAGTTCAGGGCTCAGTCCTACCACACTGCACTCACTGCAGATGCCAGTGGCAGCCCCAGGGGCCCATGCACAATTTTGAGCAACTGCCTATCAATAAGATGCTCCTGTACCACCCTCTGAAGTTTAATAATTTGATAAAACTAGTCAATGAACTCAGCAAACCACATTACTTACATTCATCAATTTGGTGTACTATAAAGTACTCCACTCAGAAAAAGCCCAGTGGAAGAGATGTATAGGGCGAGGGAAAGAGGCGGGGGAAGATTTGGGCAGGTAATGCTGGTAAATCCTTGTGATGAAAGACATCACCCACCCTTTGTGTTCTGTAATAGCCGCTTACTGCAAGGAAACATCCTTCCCATTACAAAAGAGATTACTCCTTCTTTTTTACCTAATCACAAAGCCTGAAACAGATTCTTAAAATTTCCATTTATTGCCTCATAAAAAATTACAACAGTTTTCTTTTCAGTGGTCAAAACAAAATATTTCTTGTCCAAACTTTGTTTAAGTTTTTCTCCTTCCCCCCAGGCCCCTAAACATTGACTGATTCTCAGCCTGAGCCAACATGCAAACCCCCTTTGTGCTCCTCCTAAGACGGGGCTGACTTCAGGGTAATAAAGCCTCTAAGCTAGGATGTTACTTTTCCACCATCCATCCTGCCCTTCCCCTCCCACCTACTTGCTAAAGTCATTTGCTCCTCTTGATGACAAAAAGCCCTTCTCTGTGTAACCTTCATGATGCTTGCAGATTTATACTTGGTGCTTTCCCCCATTGCAATACTTCTTTAAATAATTAAGACTTTATTTTATTGAAAAACAAAATGTAATTTCAAATATTTTGTAGTGGATAATGTCTAGAAAGAGCCCTAGGACAGTAGCAATTACACTTTCAGAAAGCGCATCTCGGCCGGGCGCGGTGGCTCACGCCTGTAATCCTAGCACTCTGGGAGGCCGAGGCAGGAGGATCGCTCAAGGTCAGGAGTTCGAGACCAGCCTGAGCAAGAGTGAGACCCCGTCTCCACTAAAAATAGAAAAAAATTATATGGACAACTAAAAATATATATATAGAAAAAATTAGCCGGGCATAGTGGTGCATGCCTGTAGTCCCAGCTACTCGGGAGGCTGAGGCAGGAGGATCGCTTGAGCCCAGGAGTTTGAGGTTGCTGTGAGCTAGGCTGACGCCACGGCACTCACTCTAGCCTGGGCAACAAAGTGAGACTCAGTCTCAAAAAAAAAAAAAAAAAAAAAAGAAAGCGCATCTCATCACTCACCCCTACTTCCATCCCAACCTCTACTTCATCTGCCTGTGGATCAACCCTAGCTTCCCAGGGCTCTGAAGCTTCTCAGTATAAAGGGCTCCTTTCCTGGCTGATGGGAGCAAGCTGGGATATCTGCAGGGGAGGCTCCCTCGGCCCTCAATGACCACCTTTTGGAAGATCAAGATTGACATTAGCTTAGTCATTGGGCTCAAAACTCTGGTTCCCAGACAACGTTATTCACTTAGTTTCGGATGAGAAAACATCCAGTGTTTGAATAATTCAAGCCAGGCATGATGGCTCATGCTTGTAATCCTAGCACTCTGAGAGGCCGAGGCAGGAGGATCACTTGAGGCCAGGAGTTTGGGTCCAGCCTTAGTAAGGGTGAGACCCCATCTCTACTAAAAGTGTAAAAGAATTAGTCAAGCATGGTAGTGTACACCTGTAATCTGAGCTATTCAGGAGGCTGAGGTAGGAGGATCACTGCATCCCAGGAGTTTAAAGTTGCAATGAGCTATGATGACACTACTACACTCTAGCCAGAGTGACAAAACAAGACTCTGTTTCAAAAATAAATAAATAAATAAATAATTCAGCAAAATCCCATGAACTCCGTGTTGATGTTTATAGGAGGTAAGCAAATTGTAAGGGATTTACATTTCATACTTCAACATGAAAATCAAAATTATCTATCCTTGTCACAAAATAAACATTTCATTTAACAGTTACTTCCATGGAAAAAACTCATTTAGTAAACAATCATACATGAAAATTTCTCAAGAGTTTTCAAGTCCCATTTCACAGGATTTACTGTTAAAGTACAACTCCCATAAGTCAGAACAGAGCTAACCAACCACTCTCCGTATTCTCCACCCTGAATAAAAGGACAACATTTTGGTGAATCCGTGTAATTAATCAATTTACCTAGCACATTGTATTGTCAAAATGCATTCAGTTTTAGGCAGTCATAAAGTAAAAGAGACTTTGTCTCTGTCTTTTCCATGGTAGCATTCCAAAGCTAAGCCCTGGGACTCCATTTGAAATCACCCCTGAAAAACAACAGCCCTAAGAAACTTACTACACTTATTCTGGGGGGAAATGGTAAAGAAGATTTTTTTTTTTTTATGAAATGGAATATATGACTATATATTTAATTCACTTATCTGAATTTTACTTTTCTCTTGCCTTTTCAGAAATAGTTTCTCATTTTCAAGCTGTGGAGATACATTGCATTTTACAATTAATGAAAAACTGAAGCTGAAATAAAGCAACAAAGCTTTTCAAGGCAACAAATTCAAAAACTGGCACTGGTGACTGGAATACAGGAATGTCTGACTTGAGTGTGAAGTAAGGTCATCACATCCCTTGGGACATCCTCCCACTGACATCCTGCTCACTAAAGTGCTCGATGACCACCCTCCCAAAAGAAAATGCACTCTGCCTTCTAGCACACATCAAGGCTGTACTGCTTTGCAGGGTTTTGCACCACCTTGTTGGGGTGGGTTAACCTTGTCCTTTGAAATACTTTTTCTCCCTTCACAAAATTGAGAGAATTCAGAGGGCAAGAATGATTTGTGAAATTTCCTCTGAATACCAGCATGTGATGGGCTGACCAGCAATGTATCTCAAAGGAATCAAAACAGAGGCTGGTACAAAAAATTCTTAAACTCCCAATGGGTTAGCTGTTTAGGTGAAGCAGAGACTCCTCTCAACCTCAAGGAAGTTCACCTGCTCCCCTGAGAGGCTCCACCACATACCTCAGGCTGTCCTCTGGGCAGAGATGTCCCAGAGACTGATATTCATGGGACACTCCAGAAATCATGGCTGCTTTGGGCATCGTGGGTCATGCCCAGAGAAGTAAGGACCCTGGTCCTTGGGTCATTACCCAGGACCAGGAAAAGACATAAGCGTGGCTGAGGACACATCATCCCATACAGTTTCTAGACAGGAACCTCACCTGAAGACATTCAGGGAAAGTGTGTGTGCCTAAGGAAGATTAAATGAGGGGAGACACAAAGATTTTTACAGCAGAGTGCCATGAAATTATTGTGTTTTCTTCCCATGTGAAATGTTCAGAAATACAAAACCAATATTTTAAAAACAACCACCCACTCTTATGTAAAGAAATGACAAGAAAACTAAAATACTCCATCTGTTTGCATTGGGCAATAAAGGAAAAACAGCTGATATTGTAAATTGGATGCGAAGTTGGCATCTGGAAATTAGGAAAGAAACCGAACATTTAGGATTTTACTGTAAGGCCTACAATAGTTAGGCTGAGGAAACAGGGTGGCAAATTTATGCCCCACTTGCCATACATCTAGAAAATACAGGTAGGCTGGGCATGGAGGCTCACAACTGTAATCTTAGCACTCTGGGAGGCTGAGGTGGGACCATAGTTTGAGGTCAGAAGTTCAAGACCAGCTCAAGCAACAGAAAGATCCCATCTCTACTAAAGGTAGCAAAAACTTTGCCTGGGCATGGTGGGTTTTGCCTGTAGTCCCAGCTACTTGGCAGGCTGAGGCAGGAGGATCACTTTGGCCTGAGAGTTTGAGATGGCTGTGAGCTATGATGATGACACTGTGCTGCAGCCCCAGCAACAGAGCAAGACTCTGTCTCAAAAAAAAAAAAAAAAGAAAGAAAAGAAAAGAAAAAAAGAGACAGAGAGAGAGAAAGGAAAAGAAAATGGAAGGAATACAAGTTCCCCTATGGAGTGTTAAAATAAATAGGAGGCATTTAGACTGCAATGGCTCTAGTGCCCTGCGTCCCTACCTCAGCAAACCAAAATGTAACTCAAATTTATTTCCTGTAAATTACTAATATAGAGGCCAAAGGAAAACTTTTCTCCTTATTCTCAGAAGGTTCACTGAATACCAAATGTTAAGACAAAAGGCATATGCATGTATTAATGTGCATGTGGGGAAATCACAGAGGGATTACCCCAACCTCCCACTGGGGTTCAGATGCTCAAGTACTATTTTGCATAGGATAGGCAGATGGAGAACACATACCATTCTTTTGAGAAGAAAAAAACGATTATTAGCAAGAATGAATGGACCAGGGAGAAAGAAATTAACTGGTAAATTGTTCTTTTTGGCATCTGAATGAACCTGAGAGGCAGGCATTATGTTGAGGGAAACACCATTCAGGAGTGGTAGTATATATATCTGCATTAGCTAATGAAGCAACAGGATGGCAATAGAAAGCAATTGTATTGACTTTCATAAGAAGCTTTCTTTGCTAGATAAGGGAACTTCAGAGAGTCCCCCACTGCTCTTGGAGTGAAGGCACCAAGCATCAAGGCAGGGTTAGAAGGACAGTGATTTTCTGGCAAATCTATGAGACTTTCCAATTTTGAAAGGCACTCAGCATGACTAAACTACATTTTTTTTGAAGAATCATTTCTTGTACTCCAGTATTAACTTAGAGGAAAACTGTTAGGTTTGTTCCGGGTGGGAACCTGAAATGTATGTTTAGGACACAATGTGGTTAATGCAACACAGGCTTACAAAACAATAGCCGCTGGAGTCTGGAGAGTTCGCAGACTTTGTAGATCTAACAGACAGCTGCAGCCAGCATTCCTCCCCCTCCCTCCCTGATAGAGAGGAAGTTCATCCCCCCCTGCTCCCCTGATAAGAGCAATAGCGACGCCAGAGCTGAAAGATGGATGTGCCTGGGGCAGGGGTCCCCAAAAATATTTGTTAAAAAAAAAATTAATGCAGCAGCTGTTTTGGCCCAAGTACTCACTCGCCACTGAGAAACCCTCTATAAAACCCAAGGTTTTCCTCAACCTCACTGTGGACTCATTTTTGCCTCCACACGTCTGCACCCAGATGCTCAAAATAAACAGCCTTTTGCTATGCCTGAGGCTTCATGCGTCTCTCTCTCTCTCCACTCTGGACCTAACATTTGGCGCCAAAACCCTGGAGGGCACACTGGGTGGACAGGACTCTGCATCTCTAGCAGGCAAGCCTTGCAACTCGGGAAGCAGTAGGCAGCGGCAGCTCATCCTGGCCTAACTCCCGAATCCTGCCTTCCTCTGAGTCCCTGGGTCATTGGCAAGGTTTCCATGGATCTTTCCTGAGCCATGCAGGGGTCCCTCTCGAACTTGCCTCTGATCCTGGCGTGTAGGCAGAGCGCGCTAGCTCAGCCAAGGTAAGGTTACTGTGCACCCGGACCCTCCCGAACCAAGCTGAGAGGCAGACACCGGACCAGGACTCGGATCTTCCCGTTGCTGATCTTCACACCTCACATTTCATCCTCAGGGAGTAAAAGCTCTCTAACTCGCTCTGGGGTTCCCCCTATCTCTCGTGCTCTCGTCACCGAGAAGTCCCACAGGTCTTCTTCCTTCACTGACCTTCAAATCCACATCCTGGAGACATCCTGCTCCTAGTGAGTAGGACCTCACAAGCTCGTTCTTGTCTACTTGTGTCGACTCAAAAGTCCTGTCCATGAGCCGGAGGACTCTCAGCACCTGGGGCCCTCGTTGGACACACGGATGCCTGTTGTGACTCTGCTCGAGTTCACACACTCGGCTCGCTCCCGTGCTATTCCCTCGTTCTAGGATGCCTAGAATTGAGTAGAATCGGCCCTGTGTGACCCCTACTCTTTCCAGGAACATGGGTAACTCGCAGTCTACTCATCTTCACAAAACACCAGGTCTCACTACAATGTTTGTCACTGCAATAACAAATGGTCCGAGATTCCCTATGTCTACACCTTTTTATCCTCTACTCTCACTCTGCATGAACTGTAATCTGGCTCAAATCTTCCTGCTACGCTCTAGGCCTTCACCTTCTCCCTTGCCCTCTTCTCTGGACAAACTTGAAACCTCAGAACATGACTCTTGCAATCTCAGCCCTGGCCCATAAAGATATCCCTAACCAGAACTCCCTTAGCCTAACCCTCAACCTGCTCCCTGCCCTCATCTCTGTCCCCCTGCTATTGTCATTCTGTTCAAGTCCTGGAGCCTGCTGTGGAAGGCATCAGGGAGGTACCCGTCCTTTTTATTTAACACAATTTTATGATCTGACCTGGCACGACCTCTACACTATTCTTTCCTCTACTCCATCCGCCGAAGAGAAGGAGAGAGTGTGACTTAATGCCCAGGCACATGGTGATGAAATCTGTAGATGTACCCCTGTCCAGCCAGTGGGGACAGTCACCGTCCCTAATACAGGCCCATTAGTGAATTATCAAGTAGGAACTCCCAAAGGAACTTTACTCCTCAATACACACTTTACCTCCCAGTCCGAGTCTGACATCAGGTACAAGCTCCAAAAAATTAGACAAAGGCCCTAAAATCCCACACAAAAAACCTCCTAAACCTGGCCTTCAAGGTCTTTAACGACCAAGATGGGGAGAGGCGAAGGGAAAAGAGAGTGGGACTGACAACAGCCGCCAAAACACATAAAAGCTTTTCAAATCGTGGCTGCCCTGTAAAGGACCTTTTCCGGAGAGTGACTCAAAAGGCCCCAGGCAAGTAGACGACAGGGCTACACCCTTACATGGGAACTGAGCCCTGCCTCTACAAAGGCTCTGGGTCCCTAAAGAACAATGTCCCAGGAAAGGGACTCAGCCAGGACTGTGCTCACTTTGATAAATGAAGAACACTGGAAAAGCAAGTGCCCGCTTCTTAAATTGGGAAGATCACACCTGCACACTGGACCTGGCTGCCCCTCCCTGAAAGGACATCCTGCATAGCCACGGACCCTCTGAAACTGCTTCAATCTGATGGACACCTCAGGCTTCTGAAAACACTCACTGCGACACGCCTTGGGTAACTCTCTGACACAGGTAAAGACACTGGAGCCACATTCTCTGGTCTTCCTGAATTGTCAGGGCCTCTATTTCCCTCTCCTATCCCCACCATGAGAGTAAAACATAAAATACAGCCCCCCTGTGTATTCCACAGCTTCTCCGTCCACTGGGAGATAAAGTATCTGCCCACCCCTTCTGTGCTTCCCAGTTACCGCCACTGGGGAAAGATCTATGGCCTCCTCCCTCTGATTATGGAAAAGCTTAACTGAAACTTTACATGCAACTTTTGCCTGGGGTGCTCTGAGCTTTGAAACTATAAAACTTTCTGCCTTACTTCACCTAAAATTGTCTACTATTGTGAAATCTTTACCATCCACGGATGGTTGTTGTTTTGCTCTGATTCTTCTTAAACAACAGTTTATAATCCACTGCAGTCCAAGATTCGCTTCTTTGGATAATGTCATAGAAAGAGCTAAAATTTTCATGACTTTTTATTTAAAACATTATTAATTCTCATGCTTTGCTTTCCAAAGCCACTGAAGTAGTATTAAGTAAATAACAAAGTTATCTCCAGGATTTAAACTCTTAGATTCCACCCGGCCCAACCTTATTTATCCTCCCTAGGCCTAAGGGCTATTGCAAAAGAGACAGACATAAAAAAATTGTAAAAACCGATTTCAGGAGATAAAAACTAGAGAATTTGTTCAGGTCCCTTATCTTCCTCCACCACCTCGACCTGCTGCCTACCTGCCAGGAAGGAAACACACTAGTGACTTCTTCAAGAGACTGGAACACTTACAGCCTAAAGACTACATTTTACTCAAGGATTTCCCAGAACAAATTGGGCCTCCTGCAACTTTTAAATAATTCTCTCACTGCTTCCACCACTATAGCTAAGCTTCTGGAAACCTGTCCAAAAGTCATCTCTCAGGACTCAAACCTACAGGCCATCCAGAACCTGTTTCCACCCAGGGTGGGCTCCCCAAAAGTCCAGCCCATCGTGGATACCAGGCTCTGATAACATGCTGTGGTATACATAACTCCTTACCATGCTTTGCCTCCTCTTTATACCTCTCATGTCACTCTGTGAATGCCTCCACAGGCCAACTTACATACCAGGCTGGTCAGTCCTTTGCCTACACTGGAAACCCTAATAATACCCATACTTTCCATCCCCCACTGTGGGGCTCTATGACATCTCTATCTGCCTACAGTGCAAAAAACCTCTCTACCTTCTCAAAACTATCAGCTCTTCTCACCATGAGTGATCTTACACTCTTAACGAAGGCCCCTAGTGGCTCTAATTTCAACTCTCATTTTCAAATCATACATTCACTATCTAGGAACATTCAGGCCCTGACTTTTTCTCTCCAGTAAAACCCCGTCCTGCCTCTATTCTAAGTTCAAGACCATCCATTTTCAACGCCCTCCCTTTTAATAAATGAATTCCATAAAAAGATCTCTATGTCCCTCCTCAGCTAGAAGAAGCTACAGAAGATATCCACCCATTTTCCCAACTCCTGAGTTCATTTTACATAAAAATTTAATCTTAACAACAAAAAGAGAGAAGGTTAGGATGGCCTTGAATCTCCCAATTTTCTAATGACAGCTAAAAATCAATTCTGAGCTCTCCCTACTCTTTGCTATCTCTCTCCCAAACTAGCAGGCAATCTGCTTGGACTCTGTTTTCACAAAGACCTAAAAGAGCCCAGAAAAGAAATGTAAATCTTTCTCTTTAGATTTCCCCAGCTCACAGCTTTTACAGTTTGTTTTACAGCCTCAAGGTGTTCCTGAGAAAAGCTCTGGGACAGACTGCAGGGGGGTCAACTCCAGGCCTTTGTTTCCTGCCCAAAACCAAACCTCAGGGGCAAAGATCACATCCCCTGCAAGGGGCGTGACTGCATTTCAAAGATGACCAAATCTCCAGGGACACAAAAAACAAAAAATTAGAAGGAAAGCAAGGCCCACTTTCCAATCTCTCTAATTTTTAGGCTTTACCCTTTTCCCATACCTTACCCTTCCTTTTCTTATATGTATATAACAAAGTGTGGAATGTTGGGTTTGTTCCAGGTGGTAAACCCAGAGGTACATATAGGACAGAATATGGTTAATGTAAAACTTAGGCTAGTAAAACAATAGCCTCAGAAGTCTGGAGAGTTCCGGGTCTTTGTAAATATAACAGAGTTGAAGCCAGCATTCCTTCCCCCGCCCTCCCTGATAAGAGAGGAAGTTCATCCCTCCCTAGCTCTCCTGATAAGAGAAACCCCAGAGCTGAAGGGTGGATGTGCCTGGGGCAGGGGTCCCTGAAACTGTTCCTTTAAAAAAAAAAAAAAAATTAATGCAGCAGCTGTTCTGGTCCAGGTACTCACTCCCCCCTGAAAACCCCTCTATAACACCCAAGGCTTTCCTCTCCCTCAGTGTGGACGCTTTTTTTTGCCTCCACACATCTGCACCCAGATGCTCCAAATAAACAGCGTTTTGCTACACATGAGGCTTCATGTCTCTCTCTGTCTCTCCCGCCACCCCCCCGCCCACAACCCCTGGACCTAACAGAAACAGAATTTAGTCTTAACCAACAACAAACTGCCAATTATCCTCTGATTACAAAACCACGTGATTTTGCCTGGATGGTCCAAATAAGTTAGGCACATGAATATAATCCGTTATTGAACTTGGTGTGCTTCCTTATCACACCTGATAAAAGGCTTTCCTTCAAGCCCCACCCCCGTGGGCCCCCAAACCACAACCCATCCCTGGAGGCCTCATGATTCCTGAACTGCTCTTAGTTCCAATGGAATAAACTCTTTACCATTTTCTTGCTGCCTCGGTTTACTTTTAACAAGAGTTAGAAGGGGCTGAGAACAGCACAGACGCCAGCTCCTCCCACGCGCGACCCCGCACACCAAGGCAGCGGGACCCTCCCCTGATGATTCTTCCGTGGTCACCACACAGTCTAAGGGAGAGGAGCAGGTGCAATAGAAGAGCTGCCCACAGGGTTCAGGGCCAGTGTGAAGTCACCAAACAGGATGGGACAAGACACTCTGGGCCCCGGCTGCCAGTCCAGCAACACCCTGAACAGGAGGGAAACGGGGGTTGAACTGCGTCAGGGGGCCTAGACCGCTGACTCCGGAACTGCGGCGGGGAGGCCCGGGTCCCACCACAACCGCTCCCACCCCGCCAGGACACGCAGACCTGCGTACTCACCACTTCCCAGCTTCCGGGGTGTCCCCACATCCTCCCTTTGGATGTTCAGATACCTGGCGGTCACAGGGCAACACAGGCTGCAGCAGAGTCACCTGGGCCTCCGGAAGCTGAAAACAAGGAGCCCCAGAGTCCCTGACTGGGAAGTGCTCGCAAAAGCCCCTTAGTAAAGGGCCGGTCACCAGGGCACTGAGACCGTGCAGTCCGTCCCCCACACTCTCCTGTGTGCTCGATTGGACAGTTCCCACTCACTTCAGCGCCCTGATTGGATAGACCTCCAGGCCCTGCCTACTCTGGTTGAGTGACAGGAGATGCAATTACTCGTGGGAGTAAAGAAAGTCACAGTTATTGGGTTTTTTGGGTTTTGGTTTTTCTTTTTCTTTTTTTTTGAGACAGAGCCTTACTCTGTAGCCCGGGCTAGGGTGCCATGGTATCAGCCTAGCTTACAGCAACCTCAAACTCCTGGGCTCAAGCAATCCTTCTGCCTCAGCCTCCTGGGTAGCTGGGTCAGCAGGCATGTGCTACCATGCCTGGCTAATTTTTCTATATATTTTCAATTGTTCTGCTAATTTCTTTCTCTTCTTAGTAGAGACGGATCTAGCTCTTGCTCAGGCTGGTCTTGAACACCTGAGCTCAAGAGATCCACCCCCTTCGGTCTCCAAGAGTGCTAGGATTATAGGCGTGAGCCACCCCTCCCGACCCCACAATTACCGGTTCTTCATGGCAGCCATTTTCATGCAGGTATTTCTCCAGAACTGGGACTTGACCTCGCCCAGGAGTCATTTGCATTTAATCTTATACATAAGATTATGCTCATTTATTTCAAATATATGTGATTCAAAAACGGAAAAAATACAATAAAAATTATTTTTAAATTTCACATTTCCTAACCTTCCTGGCCTCTGTTTTTTTTTTTTTTTTTTTTTGAAGACGCAGTCTAAGTTTTGAAAAGAGTGACAATCTTCTACAGCACCAAATCGATAAAAATAAAATATGAGCCACACGTGTCCTTTTAGAGTTTCCATTAGATGTATAAAATAAAAGGAAAAAAAGGTGACATTGATTGTAAGAATTTACTTAAATCAATATATCTAAAATATTGCCATTTTAGTATGTGATCAATATAAAATTATTAAATAATATTTTTAGAGTAAGTCTTCAAAGATGGCATTGTAAGCTTCCAGCACATCTCAGTTCAGACCAGACTATTTTAGGTTCTCAGCAACCCCACATCGCCAATGTTGGCCACATTGAAGTGCAGCTCTGACTTCTATGACCTTGGGGAGGTGAAGGGCCTGAAGCCCCTTTCTGTCAGAGGTGAGGAAATAGTCCCTTTGTAGCAACATCTCTCCTTAGGCTCAAGAGTCAGAGAGAAGGTAACCCTAGATAGAGCATGGGGCAGCAGGCAGGAAATGTCCACAGCTAGACCACTGCTGACCACTGCTTGCTGGGGACCCATTCCCCATCCAGAGATCAAACAGAGATGATAGGACCCCAGAAGGAAGGAACCCCAGGTCTTCAGATACATCTACAATCTTGACCTCCACAGTTAAATCAGGAGGAAATACATTAAAAGCAAACCTGTTATTTTGCAATTTGGCCTTCACCCTAATGGTCAGGCTATGTGTGTCTATTTCTTCCTGTTGTGTGGGGAACTGTGTCAGTTTAAAAACCAATTGCATGCACACATGTCTACATGCATTTCTATTAACATATAACTCAATACTATCTATTGATAACAAGAAATCCAACTTTAAATAAGAGTAAAAGGAAATCTACTGTTTTTCAGGTAACTTGTAATCAACCTGTCATGGAATTCTGGCATCCTGTCTGCACCAGGTGTATATATTAGTTAGGGATTGCTGCATAAAAAGTCACCTTTTTTTTTTTTTTTTTTGAGACAGAGTCTCACTCTGTTGCCCAGGCTAGAGTGAGTGCCGTGGCGTCAGCCTTAGCTTACAGCAACCTCAAACTCCTGAGCTCAAGCGATCCTCCTGTCTCAGCCTCCCGAGTAGCTGGGACTACAGGCATGCGCCACCATGCCCGGCTAATTTTTTCTATATATATTTTTAGCTGTCCATATAATTTCTTTCTATTTTTGGTAGAGATGGGGTCTCGCTCTTGCTCAGGCTGGTCTCGAACTCCTGAGCTCAAACGATCCGCCCACCTCGGCCTCCCAGAGTGCTAGGATTACAGGCGTGAGCCACCGCGCCCGGCCCAAAAGTCACCTTAAAACTCATTAGCTCTTGGTTGAGTTGGTCAGCAATTTAGGCAGGGCTAAGTTGGGTCATTCTTCTGGGCTTAGCCGGGCTCCTTTAAACATGTGTGGTCAGCTACTGTTTGATTCTTTGGCTCCTGAGGGTAAGCTGGCTGTCACAGTATCTCAGCGCCCAGCAGGCTTCCATAAGCTTGTTGTCATGCAGAGGGTAGGGTTCTAAAAGAAAATCTCAACCATTCAAGACCTTTTGAACCTAGACCCAAAGCTGGCACGCTGTCATATTGACAGCTTTCAATTGGCCAGAGCTAATGAAGTCAGCCCAGATCCAAAGTTTGAGAAACAGATTCCATCTTTCAATGGGGGAAGCTGTCAAAGCTCATTGCAAAGGGCATGGATTCAGGGATGGATCAATTGCTGCCATTTCTGCAGTGAGTATCATTACGCATTTTCTTGCCAACAAGATTTATATAACTCTTAAAATTCAAGGAACTACTAAGCAGCTGGGCTGGGACTCAGGATCAACTCTGCCTGACTGCAAAGCTCATGTACATCTACCTATATAGGCCACACTATTCATGCAGATCCCTAGGCCTTTGAGGTTCTGGAGAGTGACTCTTCTGCAAGAGAAGCAGGATTCCTTTGAGAATGTTGTCCTTCTAGTAGTCTTCACCACTGGGAATAATCCCCTCCATGGAATGTTACTGAAGTGTGCTGGAAGGACCTGGAATAATTTGGGGAAATGGCTGAGCAATGAGTTTAGAAAATCAAGGCCCAACAAAGTAGTACTCATTTCTCATCTTAGGAGAAATTTGAAAACACATATAACTCACTTGATATATGTGCAAATTTTTTCATCTATTTCCGGTATTTGTAGGCTATTCATGGTTTTCATAAAAACTAAACCAAACTGCTGTGCCTGAAACAACCACTTGCTCTGAAACCAAGTGCTATGAAGATAGACATGCTGAGAAGATATTTCCTCCTGCTGTAATAGAGCCAAACAGCTGAGGACATTTTGAAGGTGTCCGTTGATTTTTTTAAAATAACAACTGTATTGAAATATAATTTGCATCCCATAAAATGTATTTTTTGTTTAATTTTTTTAATTATACAAGTATTGGATTTAGTGTATTCACAGAGTAGTATAACCAGCACCACCATCTAATTTTAAAACATTTTCATTACCCGCCCCCAAAATCCAGTATCCATAATGGTCATTTCTCATTTCTCCCACTTTTTACTCCCTGCGAAACATTAAATTACTTTTTGTTCCTATAGAAGTTATTTCTCTCTCATGTTTAAGAAATAATTCATCCAACGTTGAAATGCCATGGAACCCAAACTCGGGACTGGCCATGGGGAAAATCCGCACAGTACACAAGGCAATCAAGCACAGCTAATGCATCCTTTGCTCTTAACCAGCACTTGTCGCTCCTGACTGCACGTTAGAATGCCCTGGGTGGGGAGACCTTTTAACCTCTTTCAAATTCAAGTTGAAACAGACCAAATAAATCAGAATTCCTTGACTGGGACCCAGGCAATGGTGTCCTTTCAACCTCTCCAGGTGATCACTGTGTGTGGTCAAGCCAAAAAATATACTGATTTGAACCAACATCTTTCGATGAGCAAATTGCAAATGTTTTCTCAAATGAATGTAAAAATGGTTGCCGATGAGTTGTGGCCCTTCATGCTTACCTGCATTACATACTCACTACATTTTGCAGAACAGACCTCTGCTCCTGCTTTTATCTCTCACTCAACTTAATTCCATGTGTACTGACTGCACACTAGGTTCAGGGCACTGTGCTATGTGCCTCCGCTTCAGTGAGCATCATTGTGGGGGGAGGGCTGTGCTGAAACTATATGGCGAAAAAATTAATTCTATGCTACTTGCCAAATTGAGGCCAAAATGGAAAAACCTAGAGAGTCATCAAGTATTAGGGCATTAATAGATATTTTGGAATATTCGAATCTATCTGATGATGCCCTGAGTGAACATATTCCGCTTTAAAACATAGACACCAAAATGCTACTGGTATTCTGAGATCCGAGTTAGGATTTTGGTACAAATATATAATATTTACATCTTTTATTTATGCAAAACAGGAATAAATGCACAAAGCATCCATTTAAGGCTTGATAAATTAATATAAAACAAACACACTCCTGTAACCAAGAGATAGAACCAGTCTCATTCAGGTACCCCAACAATCACTTTCTCCCTCCCACCTACCCAAAGGGAACCAAGGTCTTAAGAGCTAATATTTTAGGTCAATTTTGTGTTTTCATACGAGTGTTTCATTACAGAACATTTACATATACAAAATAAACAAAATAGAATAATTGACCAGTCACCCAGCTTCAGCAACTACAAATTCTGTGCCATTTGTTTCTTCTGTACTTCAACGCTTTTTCCACCCCCTTCACTATGTTTTTCTTACCAGTGAGGTAAGATATACATACATTGAAAGGCACAAATCTTAACTGTATGATTTTGGCAAACACACCCATATAATCTTTCCCCCATTTTAAGAATATAATATTTTTATCATCTTACAAAAATCCCTTGTGTTCCTTCCCAGGACATTTTCTCTTATCCCAGAGACTGTCTCTGTGCTGATTTTTTTCACTGTAGGTTCATTTTAGCTGAAATCATACTATATATATCTTATTTCGAGCTCGCTTCATATGGCAGGTTTATGAGATTCGTCTGGGTCTGTGATGCCATAGTTTATTCCTTCCTATTGCTGAGTACTACTCTGTTGTATGAATGCTCTACAATTTCTTCCTCCGTTTTCCTATTGACGGGCATTTGGATTGTTTCCTGATTTGTGCTATTATGACTAAAATGTCTACAAACATTCTTTTACAAATACTTTTTTATGTTCAATGTGACTTCTTTATTAGCATGTAAGCGATGCCTCTGAATTTTTTTAGTGATTGATGTAGGGATTAAAATATTCATCTTTAACTTATCACAATATACTTAGATTTAATACTATAAAACTTTAGTAAATAAAATATACAAAATCCTTACTACAGTACAATTTCTTTTACCTCCCGTGACAGGTCTGTGACTTTTGTCTTTTTAAGCACCTTTTGGCTTTCTGGCTTTACAAGCTACTCTAGGTTCAAGTTATATGTTTCATCTCCAGCTCTAGAATTATCTACTTTTATAAGAAGCCCTGGTTCATTTTGTTGAAGAATCACATTTATTTTACTTATTTATTAATTTTTTAGATACAGTCTCACTATGTCACCCAGGCTAGAGTACAGTGGCATCATTAGAGCTCACTGCAACCTCAAACTCCTGGACTCAAGAAACCTTGCCTCTGTCTCCTAAGTATTTGGCATTATAGGCATATTTCATCACACATGTCTAATTTGTTTCATAGAGATAGGGTCTTGCTATGTTGCTAAGCCTGGTCTCAAACTCCTGGCCTCAGGTGATCCTCCCACCTTGGCCTACAAAATTGCAGGGATTACACATATGAGCCACTGTGGCAGACCTGCAAAATGGTATTTAGAAACCAAGATCTGAGCATGAGGTGTTTTCATTGGTTCTGGTGTGTCAAAACTTCTGAGCCTTCTCAGCAGAGTTTGAAGATATATGCGTATAAATATAAACTGATGTATGCCTACATTCTACCTATCTCTCTATCTACCTATCTATGTACTTATCATCTATCTACCTACCTACCTTTCTGTCTCTCTCCCTGTCTCTCTCTCTCTCTCACTGTAACTATCTATCTAAGTGAATATATTACAATAGATACAGGTTCATTCTGATATTCCTTACTCCAGTCTAGTACCACAGAATTTATTCTAGCATTACTCCTTCATTGATTTATAACTTTTTCCCACTAGACTGAGAAATGAGAAGTAATTATCTGCAGTATATATGCTAACATGTAAAGTAGTTATAGAATTACTAATACATAGACTTGTAGAAACAAATTTACCAACTGAAAAAAAGTGTTCTCTGGGTATAGTGGCTCATGCCTTTAATTCCAGAAAATTAGGAGGCTGCAGAAGGATCCCTTGAGGCCAGCAGGTCAAGACCAGCCTGGGCAAAATAGTGATATCCTGTCTCTAAAAACAGTTTTAAAAGTTGCTGGGTATGGCGGCACACACCTGTAGTCCAAGCCACTTGGGAGGCTGAGACAGGAAGATTGCTTGAGTCCAGGAGTTTAAGGCTGCAGTGAGGTATAATCACACCACTGCATTCTAGCCTGGGCAATAAAGTGAGACCCTCTCTCTAATAAATAAATAAATGCATACATACATACATAAACAGTGTTTATGTAAGTTCTTGAATCCTAAATTATTCAATCAAAACACTGTTTTCCAAGGTTACTTGGGTCCAGATTTTTCATTCCCACCATTTTCAATGTGGGAACAGTAAGACTCATTTCTCATATGCTTTCCATCTGAATTCCCCAATATTCTGTGTTTTTAAATTTTACATGCATAAGATGTATTCTTTCCAGTGTACAGTTTAATGGGTTTTGACAACTGTGTAGACTCACATATTCTTCTCTGTAGTACCATAAGGAACTGTTGCCTCACCCAAAAAATTCCTTTTTGCTGTTCTTTGTAAAAAGCTGTTTCCCTCAGCCCATTATTTGGCAACTCTGATTGTTTTTCATCCTTATATTTTTGCTGTTTTTTGTTTTTTTCTTTACAATGCCATAGCAATAGAATTATATAATATTTGGACTTTGGATCTGACTTCCTTCAGTTAGACAGATGCACTTAAGATTCATTCATGTTGTGGTGTGGACTGGTAGCTTGTTCATTTTTGTTGGCAACTAGGATTCTATTGTATGGATGCACCACAGTTTGTTCATTTATTTCCCTGTTGAAAAGCATCTGGTTTAATGCCAGTTTTTTTGTAATTATAAATAAAGTGAATAGGAACATCCACAAAAAAGGTTTTTGTATAAACTTTAGTTTTCAATTTGCTTCAGTCAATACTTAGGACTGAGATATTTTGGTCAGCTGGTAAGTTTAACTTTATAAGAAACTGCAAAAGTGTTTTTCTAAGTTACGATATCATTTTGCAGTAGTAGTTCCAGGTATTTGCATTCTCCTTCTCCATCTCCTTCTTCTTTCTTCTTTCACCTTTTTTCCATTTCTGCTGGGAGGCCAAAATCAGGCTTTAGGCTCTGTCACATCCGAAAGCACCTGAGAACCTGGATTCAGAATTTGGAGCAGCGTACACAGGTCTTACAGGGGTGGGGATGCAGACTGGGCCCTCTACACATTCATGGGCATTTAGCAAAGAGGAGGAAGTCGAGATTCTCAGGCCTACTCCATACACGTGTGTGAGCCTGCTGGATTTTCTGGGCTGCTGGGCCTCTGGATCAGCTTCAGGTCTGAAGAAACCAGGGTAATTCAGCAACAGAGCTGGAATGGCTGACTGCTGCCCTGTGCAGGCATTTTTGTAGAAATCTGTGTAACCGCTCTAAAAGGGAGATTGCAAACAGGCAGAGAGACCATTCTAGCTGCACATACTGGGGGTAGCAAGTGCTCTGCTGCACAGCTGTGGGTTGGGACTGAAAGGCCGAGAGGAAAATTGCCCTCTAGAGTGGAGCCTGGTGGGCACCTTGTATGTTTATATCATGTCTGGGGATTCTGGACAGCGTGTGGGAAGCACATTAAAAACAAAATCATTTCCAACCCCAGAATAACCCTCCACAATGGTACAATGGAAATACAACTGTTTTATTACAAATTGAACCAAAATATAATCTGTATCTCAGATAATCTGCTAAGAGATCGTAAAGACAGAAAGAAAAGTCACATACATAATTAGTCCTCAAGTAGAAAACTTGAAAGCACCATTCATGATATATAGTTCACCCTGAATGCACCTAGTAATTGGAATGGTCATTTGTTTTTGCTAATTGGCTACATTCAAAAACAAAATAAAACTTCCCCTGTCTTTATGACAGAAGATAGTTTTCCCACTTGGAGCCAGGTGGCTGCTAAAGGGAAGCTTCTAGTTTCCAACAGAAACTGTGGAATAGGATGCTATCTTCTTCACTATTTACATTTCAAAGTGATAGTCCCTAGGTCCTAGAGAAAGGTAATCCCCAGTTAAGAAAATGATAAAAAAGGCCGGGCGCGGTGACTCACGCCTGTAATCCTAGCACTCTGGGAGTCCGAGGTGGGTGGATCGTTTGAGCTCAGGAATTCGAGACCAGCCTGAGCAAGAGCGAGACCCCATCTCTACTAAAAATAGAAAGAAATTATATGGACAGCTAAAAATACATATAGAAAAAATTAGCCGGGCATGGTAGTGCATGCCTGTAGTCCCAGCTACTCGGGAGGCTGAGACAGGAGGATCTCTTGAGCTCAGGAGTTTGAGGTTGCTGTGAGCTAGGCTGACGCCACCGCACGCACTCTAGCCTGGGCAACAGAGTGAGACTCTGTCTCAAAAAAAAAAAAAGAAAAAGAAAAAGAAAATGATAAAAAAAAAAAAAAAAAACTTATTCAGGTCATAAAATGAAGTACATATATTTAAGAGAGGCAGATAAAAAATTTACATATGAAAATTTTCTAAATTAAAACTTCAAGAAAAAGGAAGAGAACAAAACCTTTTCCCTTATTTTCAAGTTGGAGGATTCAGTCTGGTATTTCTAATTTGTATTTGCTCTTACATTAGCCAGGTCTTGAACTCATGGAAATGATTCCAGGAGGCACTGAATTCAGGCACCTGAGGGGTAGCCCCAAGCACACTGTGTGAACAAGAAAGACCATTTGTGAGGAAGAAGAAAGCAGAAGAGAGACAGGTGCCATCAAGGACCCATGTGTAGGGGACAGTGTAGAGTTCGTGGAAGGCCTGGTTTGTGCTAAAATCAAAAATAAAAACCTTAGGATCAGCCCCCCCCCAATTCCTTATGCAAAAAGGTCAAGTTTGGAGGCTGAGTCATGTAATACCCCCTTCCAAATGAACAGCTGTTACTAATATTATGCATCTGCCAGAATACCATGGAAAGGTAAAATGTCTCAGGCCTCTACAGGGACTGCCCCACAGATTATTTATAATGAAATTCCTTGGTGGCCTCTCACAGGCAAGAACATGTAAATTGTAACTTTGGGTCTGCAGGCTAAGTTTAGCACCTAAAACTAACGTCTGTTCAATATCACACTAATAATGTTGATTACAAGTTTATCCTCTAAGTGTAGGACAGAAACAAGACAAAATCAATTATTCTTCCACCTACCCAGGGAAATCTAGATAATTGAATCTTCCTGCACCCTCTTTTTCTGTTCAAACATTTGCCTTAGTTTATGTAAAATATAAATTTCCTGGGCTCACAAGAATATAAACAATTTACCTTGCTGCCCAGAGTCCTCCTTTTTATTTCTATATACCTTATCTCCTTTAAATACAGAAGTGTCCAAATCCCGCTTCACAAAAAGTCAAAGGTGTCTCTGCAGTTTGTGTTTTTTCTGGGAGTGTCCCCAGACTTTGGCTTAATACAGCTCCACTCATGTATCTTTGACTCAGTCACTTATTTGGTCTGCGCTACAGATACTAGCCCAGGCTGGGATATGCTCTGGCTCATTCCAGTGTCCCTGCAGAGAGATTATCCTTGTGTGGTCCAGAAGCCTGGATTCATGGCAGGCTAGGTTGCTGCTAGAAATTCAGGCTCTGGGATTGTGGATAACCCATGAGTCTTCTTGGCTCTTGTGTGGGTCTTTGGTGGGAAACTCTAGGAGCAAAGGAGTTATGGGCTGGATTCCTGAGGGTGGCGTCTTGCCTGGGAGGGGTATGGCCACATCAATGACTAGTATGCATGTGCATAAATGGGTGGGAATTACATGGCAGAAGCAGTGTAAGGAGAGGGAATCTGACCACAGAACTCCTTCCCTCTACGTCATCAGCCCCCTTTGGCCCCAGGAGGAGATGGGGAATCACAGCACAATTCGTGCTATGACAGCCTGTGCACAGGAGAACAGACCCTCTTTTCCCTGAGACAACTGCAATCTTCCTCTATCCCAGGCCCTTGTGATGTCTTTTTTTCTGACAGCACGTCTGACACCAAATGTGTGGAGTTTGCTGAACAGGACAATATTCCAACACCAACGATATCTGCAAAATTCAATTCTGACACCACCCAGAACTGGCACAGACCTCACAAGTTCAGGACTCAGTGCCACCACACTGCCCTCATTGCAGACGCCAGTGGCAGCCCCAGGGGCCCATCTGTACATTTGAGCAACTGCCTATAAATCAGAGGCTTCCATAACCCCCTCTTCAACGTGTGACAATTTGATAGAACTACTCATAGAAGTCAGCAAACCACATTACTTAATGTTTACCATTGATTATCAAGGATACCAGTCAGGAACAGCCAGAAGGAAAATATGTATAGGGTCAGGGAAAGTGGTAGGAGGTGATGGGGTGGGTAGTAATCCTGGTAAGTAGCTGCGATTAAGGAAATCTCCACTCTCTGTGTTCTCAAGAGCAGCTCACGGCAAAGAAAGACCCTTCCCGTCATGATTCAGGTGATACTACCTTTTCACCTGTTACAAAGCATGACGTAGACTCTGAAAATTCTCATTTGTTGATCATAATCATTTAGCTGAACACTTCTGTCATCAGTGATCAGAATGAAATAGTTCTTGACTAAACTCTGCTTAAGTTTCTCTCCTTCCCCAAGGCCCCTGAAGTTTGACTCAATCTCAGTTTCAGCCAACATAAACCCCTCTATATGCCCCTCCTAAGAACAGGCTGACTTCAGGATAAAACATTCTCTGGCCTAGGATATTATTTTCCACCGTCTTTTCTGCCCACCCTGTCCCACCTTTTTCTAATCTTCTTTGCTCTTCCCTATGAAAGAAAGCCCTTGTCTGCCTAATATTTGTGATGTTTGCAGATGTTATACTTAGTGTTTCCCTTATTAAAACTTGTTTGAATAATTAAAAATTTATTTTATTGGACAATAAGTTGTCATTTTCATATTTATTGTATCAGACCACAACTAGAAACAGCCCCGGGACAGTAACAATTACACTGTCAGAAAGAACAGTGTAACATCTCATCACTTCTCCATGACATCCCAGCCCTGCATCCATCCTAACCATGACCTCATCTGCCTGTGGACCCCCAGCTTTCCAGTGCTCTGTAGCTTATCTAAGTATAAAGGGCCCCTGCCATGGCTGGGGGGAACATGCTGGGATACTTGCAGTGGAGGCTACCTGGTCCCTCAATGGCCACATTTTAGAGTATCAAGATTGACCTTAGCATATACAACAATTAATTATGTACCCATAATAATTAAAAATTAAAATTTAAAAATGAATTTAAAAATTTTAAAAAGACTGACCTTAGCTTAATCACTGGGCTCAGACCTTTGGTTCCCAGTTGAGATTATTCACTTAGTTTTGGATGAGAAAATGTCCAGTATTTGAAAATCCAGCAAAATCCTACATACTCAGAATTGTTTATACGATGTAATAAGGAAATTATAAGGCACTTATAATTCATATTTCAACATGAGAAGCAAAATTATCTGTGCTTGTGAGAATAAACTTGTCATTTAATCATTACTTTAATGAAAATACATCATTTAGTTCACAATCATGTGTGAACATTTCTAGGAGTTTTCAAGTCCCATCCCATAGGATTTAGCATTAAACTCCAACTTCCAGATCACAGAAAACAGAACAGAGTTAACCACTGTCACAAATTCTCTACTAAGCAAAAATTAACTGTTTTGGTGAATCTGTGCAATTCACCAATCTGCCACACTTTCTTGTGGAAATGTATTCATTTTTATGTACCCATAACAGAAAATAGACTTTGTCTCTTTCTTTTCCAGGGTCGCATTCCAAAGTTAAGCTCTGGGATTCTATTTGAAATCACTCCAAAAAAGAACAGATCTTAGGAACTTACCACACTCACTCAGGGTGGTGGTGGAGTAAATAAGATCTTTTTATGAAATGGCATATGTCACTACATATTTAATTCCTTTTTGTGAACTCCACGACTTGTCTTGCCTTTTCAGAAATGTATTCTTATTATTCAAACTCTATGGATGAATTAGATTTTACAGTTAAGGAAAAACTGAAGCTGAATAAAGGATCAAAGCTTTTCAAAGCAACGAATTCAGGGAGTGGCACTAGTGAGTGGAATATGCACATGTCTGACTCAAGTTTCAGTTAAGGTCATCCTATGCCTTGGGACATCCTCCCACGCCATCCTACTCACTGAGGTGCTCAGCGACCACCCTCCCAAGAGAAACTGCACAGCATCTTGCAATGTGCATGAAGTGTCTCCTGCTTTGAAGGTTCTTGCACCACCTTGCTGGGGTGGGTTATCCTTGTCCTATCCTATCCTCGTCTCCCTTCACAGGTCTGACAGAATCCAGAAGGCAGGAATTACTTGTGCACTTTCCCCTGAATACCAGCATCTGATGGGAGGACCAGCAATGTGTCTCCAAGAAATGAAAACTGATGCTGGGAGAAAGATCTTAAAGTCCCAGTGGGTTAGCTTTTGGGGTAAAGGGTATACCAGGAGACTCCTATCAACCTCAAGGATATTCATCTGCTCCCCTGAGAAGCTCCGCCACCATACCTCAGGCTGTCCTCTGGGCGGCCCAGGAACTCATATTCACTCAACACTCCAAAAAACATGGCTGCTATGGGCATCTTCATTCATCCGTGGACACATAGGAAGCCCAGGACCAGGAAAAGACAGGAGGGTGGCTGAGGACACATCATCCTTTAAAGTTTTCAAAATGGAAACTCAACCCGAAGACATTCTGTCAGGGTGTGCTTGCCTAGAGATGATAAAAAGAAAAAAGGCACAAAGACTGTTTACAGCAGAGTGTCATGGGGCTATTGTATGCTTTCTTCATGTGAACTACTCAGAAACAGAAAACAAATATTTTAAGTACAATTACCCACTGTTTACAAAACCAGGAAATTGTCACCTGGATAATCCCAACAAGGTGAATACAAAACTGTAACCAGCTATCATATTTGGTCTGCTTCCTCATGCACCTTATAAAGAGCCTTCAGGCCTCCTTCCCCAGGGGGACCCAGAAATTATGCACCATGGCTGGGGGTCTCATGATGCATGAATTGCTCTGTGCTCAAATAAAATCAACTCTTTACCTTTTTAATGGTGCCTCAGTTTATTTTTAACAAGAGAAAGAAGGCATGTGCACCCCACAGACCACAGCTCCTCCCACACAGGAGCCCTGCACACCAAGTCAGGTTTTTCCCCTGATGACTCTTCCATCCTCACCGCACACTGTGGACGAGATGTGGCGCTGCAGGAGCAGAGGTGCCCAGAGAGGTTTCTGGCCAGGGCTGAGTAACCGCTCAGGACCAGAGAGGACGCCCAGGCTCCCAGCTGTCCCTTCAGCCCCAACCTATGGCAGGAAGGGCCTGAGGGCCCAGGTGTGCCCAGGCCGAACTTCAGTCTGAAGACTCCGGAGCTTACTCACGCAGGCCTGGTCCCACCACCGCTGCTTCCGGCCCCCACCAGGACACCCGGCCCACACACTCACCATTTCCCAGCTTCCGGGGTCTTCCGGTATCCTCCCTCTAAATCTCTCAGTTCCTGCAGGTCACAGGGTGACAGAGGCTGTGGCAGAAACACCTGAACCCTCCTAGAGAAAGAACAGTGGAGAGAGGATAATAACTCGGTGCCTGGCACAAGAGACAAAAAGCCACGTCAGATCCCGGAAACCGGCTCCTTCCTTCTGGCTGCGCACCTGATTGGTCAGTTCTCAACGCAGCGTCTCTGATTGGATAAGGCTCCAGGCCCCACCCCTCTGGCCATGAGTGACAGGAGAAGTGATCAGCCAAGGGGAAACGAATGAATAACAGGTTGGCGGTAGCTCTTTTTAGACCTTGCTTTGACCCTGCTCTGGGACCTGACCCTGCCTGGGGAACATTTGTATATAAGCTTGAATAGAAATTATATCCTTTTATGCATTTTATGTGTGTGTGTATACGTACACATACAGTAATATATATATATTTATTTGTTCTTCACAAATGTAAACAACATGATGACAATTATTATTATTTTTTTATTTCAGCTTATCATCATGGGGGTACAAAAGTTGAGGCCACATACACTACCCATGTCCCGCCCATCCCCCCGAGTCAGAACATCAAGCGTGTCCATTTTAAAGTTTGAGATTGTAACCATCATGGCCTCTCATCTTTTGAGGAGACAGCCTGAGCTTTCACAAAGGGGAATCTCTTTGAAGGCAATAATGTCCAATAGAAATAAAATGTAAGCCATGAATGCTATTTACAAACTTGTAGTAGCCAAATAAATGAAAACAAAAAGAAAGAGTTAAAATTGATTATAACAACTTATTTAATCCAATATATTCAAAATATTATTGTTCCTACATTTGATTCATAAAAAAATTATTAATGAAGTCTTTTTTTTTTTTTTTTGGTAGTGTATCTTTGAAACTCATTCTATGTTTTAAGCATGTAGCACATCTCAGTTCAGACCAGCCACATTCCAAGGACTCAGTAGACCTACATGCCCGGTGGCTGCTGCATTGAAGTGCAGCTCTAAGGGCTCTAACTCCCTTCACCCCATAGAGGTGATGGGCCTGAAACACACTTTTTGTCAGAGGCAATGGAATACCACCTCCCTACCACCATCTCCCGTTAGGCCCAAGGGTGGGAGAGGCAGTGCCCCAAGAGAGCAAGAAGCTGCAAGCAAGAAGTGTCCACTGGTAGACCATTTCTTGCACCTGATGCTTGGTGGGGGTCCATCCCCCTTCCAAAAATCACACACTGAGCAAAGAATGACGTGGCCCAGGAGGAGAGAACCCCAAGATTGTGATTACATTATTGCAAATACACTACAAAGCACGGAATATACACTTAAAACATGATTACTGTGACTGGGCTGGTTGGGTGTGAGATCTAGGCTTCTGAGAGGCATCTGAAGTCCAATAAGTGCATCTGGGGCCTCCAAGGATTAGAGACTCCCACATACGGAATGAACCACCAGGTCTTAAGCTCCCAATAGGGCACTGGTGGGCACAGCTCTAGATCCTCTTCCTCCTGTGGCCTGCACGAAACATCAGAGAGCTCAGGGTTGGGCTGAGGAACCAGGGCCATGGAGCTCATGAGCGCTGGTTGGTAAGGGCCTGGCCAGTCTCTGCCTGTGCCTGAGCAGGACTTCACCTGGACACGGGGCCTGACACGTCACAAAGGGGGCAGTTTGATGTTCCTGTGGCCACAGAGCACGTGCTGTCAGGCCAGAAGCCCTTCCACTTTAACTTACAGATGACACTCTGCTCTAAATCACAGATTGTTAGGAAAATGTAATGGTGTCAAAAAGGTAAGAATGACATTTCTCAGTAACACCCACAGATAATCTTGCATAAAGAGTTTTGGTAGCACCACTGTCCACACTTAAAGGCACATTTAGAGTGCTCTCTTCCCAATTCTAAGGCTGCACTGTCCTCTACTCATTCACCTGCAATGGTGACACCCAGATCTGATTATCAACCTCAAAATTCATCACTACAATGTGCGAGAAGATGTTTGCCTTTTCTCCTTGTGGAATGGGGCTGATGAGCAGTGTGTTAGATATTTTATTAAAATTTCTATGTACTTTATTTAAGTATTATAATAGAAATGCAAACATCTTGCACAATAGTAGAGATGGTTATATACTAAAATCTATCACAAGTACTGCCGATAAAAAAGCTTCCAAAGTTTTTATTTTGCCATCATTTTCAAGGATAAAGTCTTCTTAATGGCATTTTAAAGTAAATATAACATACGATATTATTTAGTTCGTAGGTGGCTCAGTAACTATATCTAATGAATCAAAAATCTAATGCAAATACTGCTTTCATACCTACTACAATTTAGTTAATTAATATCAAATAAAAACTCAGTTCAGTAAATTTTGTGATTGAAATTCTAGGGACCTACAATTACCATAGACTTTTTCATGATCCACCTTAATGCTTTACATACAAACTATTTAACCTAGAGACTCAAAAATGACAAATTCTGAATATATTTATTGGAGACAAAAGGCCATGGACCATGATTACTGATAAAAATGTCAAAGAAATGGATAGATAGTCCAAAGTACTTTATTCTGAAAACAGCCACAAGATAGGTAAAAAGATATATAGACTCTTGAAAATAATGCATATAAAGGGAGGATCAAAATTTTGCTCATTTGTCGGAGGAAGAGAAAGAAAATGTAATGTTTAACCAAAACTTTGGCTCCATTGGACATGATATTTCAGTGAGAGAGAGAGAGAGAAAGCCCCTTGTACAGTGAGATCCCTTCAGAGAGAACAGCCTCAAATTTTAAAATGTTAGAAGCAGCAGAACATGGTATTCTAGGAATTGATGGCCAATGTCCTCTTACCACGTAACAAAGAACACTTAGGTTGGTGAGAAAGACAAGACATTACCTAATGGAGAGAATGAAGAATACAAACTGTTAGAAAAAAGGTGACTTTTCATTTGAATCAAATCTCATAACAGAATGTGCAAATAATATTTAATAGCTAGATCTTGTCATGGGGTTAAGCCTTCAACTGGAGGTAGCCAATCATGTCACACCAAATTCCTGGAACTGTGGGACTGAAACTGCACACAGTGGTCACTTTGGACAGGCTGGCCTACGCAAGAGTATGTAACTATGTTTCACCCTCTCATGGCATGCAGAGTTGTGATCTCTTCCTGTCTCATACTGTTGGGATACTGTTTTTATTCAGTTACAATGATGAATACATTCTGCAAACTGGAGTAATGGCATTAGTAAGTGGGAAGTGAAGTAAATTTAGAGAAGAGAAACCAGCAGGAGCCCCATCAGGAGGCTGATGCAGGCATCGCTGTGGGAGATATGGTGGCCAGACCAGGGTGGACCCACTGGAAGTAGTCAGAAGTTATCACATGTTGTGTATATTCTGAAGCACTTGCTGTCAGGTTGGTTGTAGAATGTGCGATAAAGATAATAGCTTAGGATTAATAAAGTCATTTGGTCTGTGCCAGTAAAAGTGTGAACTGGGTCTGGGCTAGGTAAACATTTAGACATCACTCATATGAAAAAGCTCTGATTGTCAGGTTGTATAAGAAAGAAATGTTGAGTTGGAAGTTTCAATATTTTCAAGATGTAATTAAAGTTAAATGGGGTCATAATGATGGGGCCCTAATCCAATAGGGCCAGTCCTTATAAGTAGGGGAAGAGACACAGACATGTGTGTGCACAGATAAAGGTCATGTGAAGAGGCAGCAAAGGGGCCATCTGCAGCCAAGGCCTGAGGAGACACCAAAACTGCAGACACTTCATGGTGAACTTTCAGCTTCCAGAACCTTGAGAAAATAAATTTCTGTTGTTTATGCCACCCAGCCTATTTTTTTTTTTTTTGATAGAACTGTGGTTCAAAAGGAGGTATTTTTTAATGAAAGCCTTTGAAGACTACTACAAAAAGCTAAGCCTACATGTGTTCAACACTTAATATGAAACTAAAGTAAGCAAGACAGTGTGATATTGGCATTAAAGTAAGCAGATTTGCCAATAGAAGCTAATAGAAAACCCAGAAATAAACTCTCAAGTATATGGGCACCTGATTTTTGACAAAGGTGCAAAGGCAAATAAATTGAGGAAGGATAGGCTTTTCAACATATGGTACTGGAACAACTGGACGACCATGTCCAAAAGAAATGAACTTGGATCCATACCTCACACCACACAGAGAAATCAACTCGAAATTAATCAGATATAAATGTGGTACTTAAAAATATAAAACATGTAGAAGGTAATTATTTTTAATAATCTCAAACTAGACACAACTCAAAAGTCCATTAACACATAAATGGATAAAATGTATTATTTTGGTACAATGTAATACAACTCAGCAATAAAAAGAAATCAACTATTAATGCATGGAAAAACACAGATTAGTCTCAAAATACAATTGATGAGTAAAAGAAATGAGACCCAAAAGAGTACATACTATATACTACTTCCCTCTTATAAAATTCTGCTAAAAAGCAGAGTAACCCATAATGACAGAAAGCAGGGCAGTGACTGCCTGGGCAGGGCAGCAAGAGGAGGGCTGGGAGGTGGGCATCATGAGGGACATTAGAAAACTCTGGGAGGTGATGCATATTTCACTATCTTGATCATAGTGACGGTTGGATTCACAAGTGTCTAGACATCAAATTGTGTCAAACTTCTCAACTTGTACATTTTTATATGTGTACAGTTGATTTTAAATCAATTATACCAGAATAAAAAGAAAGGAAAACTCTATGTGGATGTATCTTCTCTGCATATCATGGCCATTATTAATTTTAAAACTGTGAAATTAATTAGTATAACAGGGACAATATTCTGTATTGATTCTAACATCTAGGCAAAAAGTCATGAAACAATATGAGTTTAAAAGGCCAGCATGTCCTTCAGCAGCTTTGCCAAAGATTTGTGTCACAGACCCTGTCCATTGGCAGGGTCTTATGGGTTATAGGTGAGTTTAAAGATTCTTTGACTTGTAATTGGTTAAAGCTATGAAGCTTTGTCTAAAGACTTGGAAGATTTTAAATAAGGAGCTGTTCATCAGAGATGAGCCCCAGACATAGATTTGTTGTGTAAATTGAGGACCTGTAGGTTTGTCTTACATACCCTTAGACCTGTTAATGGATTACAAAGGATGTCCCCAAGAAGGGGGAGCAGGCCTGATGAGCCATGTCTGACCTCCCTCTCTTGCATGGCAACTTAGTTTTAGGGTATCCCTTTGGCCAGGAGGGATCCATTTAGTCAGCCAGTGTGGGGGAACCTTAACATTACAATTCACAGCATCTACACCATTACTCTGAGCTGTACACATTGTTGTAGTTGGGCCAGTTTGAGGAAGAATGAGGAGAAGAAAGTGTAAAGGGCTTTATGCCAGTGTGTTTATAGTGAGGCCAGATTAACCATTGTCTTTTGTGTCTGTGCATTTGTTTTACTCTGCTATGTGTACAGTGCACAGGATGAACAAATAACTCCTAGTGTACATCTAGTCTTTCTAGAGGTTCAAGAGGTTGTGAGTGTAGGATAAAATTAGAGTTAGCAAACTAATATATTGTGTACACATTTGTTAAAATTCATAGAAAAGACTGTTCTGAAACTTACTTATGGAAATAAAATTGTTAAAATTCTCTCTCAGTGTTCCAGATGCTCACACGTCCACTGGGCTTACAGAGGTAAGAAGGAGGAGGGCTCTAGACTAGAAAGTTCCTATCTAGGAGACACTTGCAAATCATAGCCTTTGTTGACTTTGTGCAGTTTGTTCAGTGCTACTGTGTGAAGGAGGGACATGGACAGGAGGGCCCAGCACAGGTTGGACACACGCACATGGGGTAGCTCTCCTGGGGCTGGCTCCTGCTCCCAAGTGCAGTCACTCGGGTGCCCTACATGCACGTGCAGTGTTCCCTGCCCACCAGCGTTCCCAAGCTTGCCTTGGCCTCTGGGTGGTCCATGCTCTGGGAGGAAAATTCATCTTCAGGGTTGTCTTCAACCGGAGAGGGAAATGCGTTTGCTAAGAACCTCAGGAACTGAGATTGCAGATTGGTTTGAATGTGCCCTTCCTCAACAATGGTACGCATGGAAAGTCAGAGAGCACTTTTGGAAGGAGGAGACAAGCCTTTGCCCCTAGTGGTGACTTGGGGTAATGAGGCTGAAGTGGGAAAAATATTCATTTCTATGCCCCTTTTTCCTATTGATTTCTTTTTATCATATAATGTACTCTTTTCACTTTTAAAAAGCCAAGATGGCCCCTCTTTCCTCCCTGCAAGTGGGGGAGAGGGCTGAAAGTTCCAAACTTCTAATCACAGGGTTAGTTTCCCTGGCAACCACCCTCCATCTGAGGCTGTCCAGGAGCCCCCAGCCTCAGTCATCTGATTAGCATACAAAGGATATTTATCACTTCAGACATTCCAAGGGCATTAGGGGCTGCATGCCAGGAAACTGGGACAGATACCGATATACTTGTCTTACCATAATCACATTCTCACACTGATACAAGTCTCCAGGCCTGGCTCAGCTGTGGCTCTCCCTGGGGAGCTTCGCTCCACCCTCCACCTTCCCATTAGAACCAGCCCCTCACCCAGCAGAGCGCTCCTGACTCCGTGCACACATCCAGCACAGCAGCAGCCTGTCCTGGTACTTAGCATTCTCTCAAGCGGTCTTGGTGTTTATGGTTTACTTCTTTGTGTATTTGCTCATATGAACCGTGTCTAGTTCACTATAGCCCAATGCCGGGCACATGCCTGGCCCATGGAAGATTCTTAGTAATTGTTTAATAAATGAATAATGACACTGGCAAAGGGAAGCAGGGAAGAATAAGTCATAGCAAAGTTTAGCTCAGCCATGCACTCTCTGGGTGACCTTAGGCAAGTCACTAATTTTTTTTCCTTTCAGTCACCTTGTCTGTGACATGAGAAATACCTATACCTACCTGACACGTTTGCCTTGAAACACTGTCTGGCACAGTGAAAGTGCTCCATACACGTGAGCTGTTAACAATATCATTTCACTGATGTGGGAACTTTTTTCACCGAACATTGGATCTTGAAACTTCTTTCATCTCATTGCATATAAACAAAACATATTTTTGAATTATGTTTAATATTTTGTACTTAAATTAGTTAAAATCATAATACCTGATATTTACATAGTGTTTCTATGTTTCATGATTTTTCTTCATAGTCACCGTAACTATTTTTATTATATTACAATAAGTAAGACCAATACAGTTGATGACAAAAATATTACAAGTTTTAGATTACATCACAGCACATGCTCCTATAAATATTTCAAAGTTAATTTTAATTTAAAAAGTCATCATTTTTAATGTGGGATGTGATGAACATTCCTAGGTCAGCACAACCAAATGCTGGGAAACAAATGTATCACACTGCATATGTCCCAAAAAAGGGCACCATGTACAAAAATGATCCATATTTAAGAATATTTAATGCTTAAAAAATTAACATTAATAGAAAGTCATTTCAATGCATATAAGATGTTACTTAATTTGAAATATTTGAAGTGAGAGGAGATGGTGTGGTAAGGTGAAAATATCACTGGACTAGAAGAAAGATGAGTTAGATTCTAGATATGTGTCTTAGAACTCTGATTTTGGTCAAATCACTTACTATCCCTTTCTTCATGTTAAAAGAAGTCATCTCAGGCTGGGCATGGTTGCTCAAGCCTATAATCCTAGTACTCTGGGAGGCCAAGGCAGTGGGAGGATCCCTTGAGGTCAGGAATTTGAGACCAGCCTGAGCAACAGCAAGACTCCGTCTCTACTAAAAATACAAAATTAGCCAGGCGTAGTGTGGGGTGCCTGTAGTCCCAGCTACTCGGGAGCCTGAGGCAGGAGGATCACTTGAGCCCAGGGAATTTGAAGTTGCTGTGAGTGAGGCTGACACCCTGGCACTCTAGTCTGGGCAACAGAGTGAGACTCTGTCTCAAAAAAGATAAATAAATAAATAAAATAAAGAAGTCATGTCAAAGGCTTCATCTAACTTTATAACTATGTGATTTGATTTATTTTCAGTTTAGAGAAGGACACATCTGTTTGTCAATCTTGGCTTCCTGGGAAACTAACCCTGTGATTAGAGGTTTGGAATTTTCAGCCGTATCGCCCACTTCCAGGAAGGAAAGAGGGGCCATCTTGGCTTTTTAAAAGTGAAAAGAGTACATTATATGATAACTTTTTACCTGGGTTACCATCTTTTATACAACTTGGGCAAAGTTGTGCAAGAGGTGAAGTTTATATTTGAATATCCATCCTCCAGTTTTAGGACTCCTCTACCATATTAGTGTCATCTAGTCTGGCTGCCCTTCCACGTGCCCCATGACTTCGTGCAATTTTCTTTTAATACTTCTAATTCCCCTAACCTGAGGATTTATTGCTGTAGGATAGCTTCATAAAGTTTTCCCATTAAGTCACATCAAAATGCCCTACATCTTATTTCCTCAGGACTCAAAATAATCTGACGTATATCATAATGGGATTTGACCTCATAGCTAATTTTCAGGTGATGGCTGTAGCAATTTGATCTTGATCCTTTGAACATCATCTCTTTATTGTCTGGTTCATTCATGACTAAGTAGGAAATTTCAAACCTGGTGTGAATAGACAGAACCCTATGCAGCAGAAGAATTCAATAAAGGTAGCGCTGAAAGAATTTCTTAAGCAACCTACAACGAGAACTGGCGTGGTAATAGTGAAACATTCCATCATTTTAATGACTAAAAATCTTCTTACAATGCAAAATACTTAAACATTTAATTCATAAAACTTACTTTTTTCCAGAATTTATTTATTCAACAAATATTTTTTTAGTGCCTACCAGATACCAACCACTGCACAAGGCACTGAGGATATGGTGTTCCAAAAAAAGAAATATTCCCTGTTCTTAGGTACTGCTAGAGTAGTCTGTAATATCTCAGTAAGGCCCTTAGTTTATGACCCAGAAATAACACAGTGCATATTTTAGCTTTGCAAAGAAGGGGTCTGGACTCTAAGGTTTCTTCCAATTGTAAAATAATTGTTTTTCTATGATTCCAATGTAATTATTTCATCAAGCTTTTTATATAAATCACTTCACATCATTGTTTCAAAGGAATAAAATGTATTATATTGCTTTTTTAAAAATTTGGGATGACCATAATTCTATTGAGATAATTACAGTATATAAGTTGTGTGTCAGATACTAATATTAAAATTCCCAAAGATATGATATTTCAGTTTTCTCTTTTAAAATATACTTTTACAGATCATGTCGCCCGAAGATGAGCTGGACGGGTACGAGCCGGAGCCTCTCGGGAAGCGACCGGCTGTCCTGCCTTTGCTGGAGTTGGTCGGGGAGGCCAGTAACGGCTCCAGCACGGACGGGTCACTACCCTCGACGCCGCCCCCAGCAGAGGAGGAGGAGGACGAGTTGTACCGGCAGTCGCTGGAGATTATCTCTCGGTACCTTCGGGAGCAGGCAACCGGCGCCAAGGACGCAAAGCCAGTGGGCAGGCCTGGGGCCGCCAGCAGGAAGGCGCTAGAGACCTTACGACGTGTCGGGGACGGTGTGCAGCGCAACCACGAGACGGCCTTCCAAGGCATGCTTCGGAAACTGGACATCAAAAACGAAGACGATGTCAAATCTTTGTCTCGAGTGATGGTCCATGTTTTCAGTGACGGCGTAACAAACTGGGGCAGGATTGTGACTCTAATTTCTTTTGGTGCCTTTGTGGCCAAACACTTGAAGAGCATAAACCAAGAAAGCTGCATCGAACCATTAGCAGAAAGTATCACAGACGTTCTTGTAAGGACAAAACGAGACTGGCTAGTCAAACAAAGAGGCTGGGATGGGTTTGTGGAGTTCTTCCATGTAGAGGACCTAGAAGGAGGCATCAGAAATGTGCTGCTGGCTTTTGCAGGTGTTGCTGGAGTAGGAGCTGGTTTGGCATATCTAATAAGATAGCCTTGTAAGTGCAATAATGGACTTTTAACCAACAACAGCCACCAGAACCACATACATCTGTGAAATCAAATGTATTTATGAACTTGGACTTAAAGCTGCCCAGGCTGTAACCTCCAAGAGTTCCACTCTAGCAACCTAGCCAGAAAAGCAAGTGGCAAGAGGATCATAGCTAACAAGAATAAATACATGGGAAAAGTAATCCCCCATGATTGAAGAGTCACTGTCTGAAAGAAGCAAAGTTCAGTTTCAGCAACAAACAAACTTTGGGAGCCTATGGAGGAGGACTTTTAGATTTAGTGAAGATAGTAGGGTGGAAAGACTTATTTCCTTGTTGAGAACAGGAGAGTGGCCAGTAGCCAGGCTAGTCATAGAATTTATTAAATATGCCCACGAATTTCCTGTAGTGTTGAAAAGAGGAGCACTAACAATGCCAGTGGCCTGTATGAAATGGATTTAAGCTACAATAGAACTCAGACTACAAGCCTTAGTACTGTACAGCAGAGTGTGAAGGGAAGCTTTTCCTCTCTATTAACTTTCCCAGGTGTAATTCTTGAAGAATGGAAAGTCTAAGTATTCAGGACTTTTATACCTGTTCTACTTGGCTCTGTTTGAATGATTTTTAGTTTATTAGCCTAGTAATGGCCAAGAATACTTGACTTAAGCCTGAATAATTAGTTACAAATATGGAATATCCTCAATTTTTAAGACAAAAACAACTTGTAAATGTATTTGTCTGTAAAAATTGTATATATTTTTACAGAAAATCTATTTCTTGGAAAAATAAAGGGGGGAATATCGAATTTAAATTAGTTTTTTTCATACCCTTTTGAACTTTGCAACTTCTGTAGTTAGGAACCTATTTCTTACAGCTTTTCTATGCTAAACGTTGTCCTGGTCAATTCTAGAGTGTATACAGAACTGATTCATGTAATTGTGTACAACCTGGCTGTCGTGGAACAAATCTGATTCATAACTATGCAGGCTTTAATTTTCCCATCTCATTTTGGTAAGTATTCCATAGATAGGTTTTTCTTTGAAAACCTGGGATTGAGAGGTTGGAGAATGGAAATTAATCTTTTCACTTTGTTATATGTAGGTTTTCAATAATTGGGTCAAAGAGGAGTTTTAAGGTTGGGGGGACTGGTGACTTACAAATAATGGGCTCTGATTGGGCAACTACTTATTTGAATTCCTTTCATTTGACCTAATTTAACTGGTGAAACTTAAACTGAGTTCATGAGTTCATCTTTAAAGCTTTTACTAAAAGATTTTCAGCTGTTTCAAATGGGACTTATTAGTGTGTGTATAAAAAGATCACATCAGGTGGATGGATGAGAGATTTGATTCCTTGTTTGCTTAATAAACTGTAAAATAATGACTTGGAAAAGCAGGTTAGAGTCTAACCATGGTGCTATTATTAGGCTTGCTTGTTAAACACAGGTCTAAGCCTAATATGTCAATAAAACAAATACTTATTGTTTCATTTCTAAAAAAAAAAATAAAATATACTTTTACAAATAAAATATTGACTTCTAAAATAGTTTTTTATCGGAATACGAATAAACAGATGCTTGAAGTAATTCACAGAAAAAAACTCTGTAAAAATAAGATTTCTGAAATGCTATGATACACTACAGATTTATGGAACATTGTCTAGGTAGAGTGTTAAGACTTACACAATACCTCCTCTTGTTACTACACAGAGAAAGAAATGGCCATACTTCACACACTGTTGAAAATGACTAACAGGATAATTAGGACTTTTGAATTTCTGGAGTAACTGGGCATTTTTAAAATATAGATCTAATTCCCTTTTATTATGTGAATTTGAATAGTTTAACAAAAGGTTTGTTTTTGTAGAGATTTTAAATGGGGAGAGAATGCTAGAAATAACAAATGTTATCTAATTCTTATGGCCTTAAAGATAAAAATCTTTGTTGAAGTTTTGAAAAAATGCTAAATTACGTAGTCTTAGGCATTAAAATATTTGTGGAAGAATATAGATGTATATAGTATATAACTTGCATTAATATTCTCAATTAGGAATTCTAGGCTGCATTTTAACTGAGTCACAGTGCATGGGAACTCAGAACCGAACTTTTATAGGTTATCAAAATTTTTGACACCACTGCTCAAGTTTGTCCTAATATATATAGAAATTTTGTGAAGCATATTAAGTTACAGTTTGCACAATTTCATCTCATTTGTATACCAGTGATTTTTTTTCTTCTAAACATTTTTTTAAAGACAGTATATACCTACATTTCGGTTTATTTTGTAGGCAGTAAAAACTGTCTGAAGTCATTTCCATTTGTTAAAAAGTAATAATTTCTTGATAACCATAGAGTAAGGTTCTCCTTAAACCCAGCAGTTACTTGAACTTATATTTCATAACTTGTACTAATATTGATCAGCATGAATTCTCCATTGAGAAATTGAATAGCATACAACTAGTAGTTGTAAATTCTATCAAAATAAAAATTATTCCCTTCTAAATATATATTTACATTATTTCTTGAAGAATAGTCCTAACTAGATTAAGATTTGTGTTTTAGTGCAATAGTTAGAAGTGCCTGTTTGGAATGACGGTGGGCAACTTAGGAAAAACAAAGTTGTTATGCACAGAAATGTCAATTACAGGGGGGTCCACCACCACCCTCAGCTACCTGGGTTACAATAATGCTTTATTCAAAAGTTTCCAATTTCACTGTCTTGTTTCATAACTTTTTTAGCACAGAGATGTTTAGTTTTGAGATAGTCTGCTTTATCAGTCTTTTTCAATGATATTGTTAAATTTTTGTGTGCATTCTAAAAAGAGCTTTCATTCTCCATGCAAATGAATGTACTCTCTTATTGTCGGCTAGTAATCCTAAGTAGAGTTTTTTTTTTTTTACATATTCTTTTTGATCATCTGAAATATTTGAGTCAATAATATTAATCCTATTGGATATTTTCTGAATGGATACCCTAGTCTCTGGACATTATTTATGTAATACCCCACCTTTAATTAAACATTTCAAAGGCATCTTTTTTCAGGCACTTCTATTTATTTCAAATGCATCCTTTCTCACACATCCTGTGGATGTATAGATAAGAAATACATAGAGATATTATATAAAACATAAAGGTATCTATTTAAATAAATAGATACCTGTTTAGACAATGCTGTTTTCCCAATAATAAATAATCACTTTTTTATCTCTTAAAGTAATTTATTATAAAAACAAATTTTACATCTTAATTATATTTGCATTATTTCAACAGTGTAATACATATACACATAAAATTATGGATTTAATTTAATATTATTTGGTTAGAAATTGTGTATCTATTTAACTTCAAGTTGTCTTTTGTTGACTTTGACCAGTTTCTATTTTAGGTAACAATACATGACAAAAGCACATTTGAAGCTTTCTATATTTTTGTCTTTTGCATCAGCTTCTAAAACCTATAAATGATTTCATTTTAAATGTAAGGGGAAATAGAATACACTCCACTAAGGACATCCCATTAGTATGCCACACTTTAAAGTCAGGAAAACAAAACTTTCCTCTGTGTGATCATATTACCAATGATATATAGTTATTTGCACTCATTTTAATTTGTTTTCAATTTTAGGGTTTGCCTTTTAGTTTACATTTTTAAGATGCACAACATTCAAATGTTTATATCTTCCACATAAAGCATTATCAATATTCATTTTTCTCCACATTTGTTGTACTACACCATGTGCCATCACCATCCCACAGGCACTCAGAGATCTCTCTTCTTCATTTTCACAGCTACCTCAGTGTTCTAATTAAAGTGTGCCTTAGGATTATTAAACCTCTGTCCTATTAATGGACATCAGCACAACTTTTCATATTTTGCCATAACAAATCCACTTGGGATAAACTTGAAAATAGTTGTTTTATATTTGTCATGCTCTAATTTCATAGTAGATTCCTAGAAGTGGGAGTCCAGAATCCCAGGTTAATGCCCAGGCATTTTATACATTTTCTCTACATTGATTATATGATTTTGGCCTCCCAGCAGAAATGAAAAAAAGAAGAAGAAAGAAGAAGCAGAAGGAGAAGGAGTAGGAGAATGCAAATACCTAGAACTACTACTACAAAATGATATAGTAACTTAAGAAAACAGTTTTGCAGTATCTTATAAAGTTAAACTTACCAGCTGACCAAAATATCTGAGTCCTAAGTATTGACTGAAGCAAACTGAAAACTAAAGTTTATACAAAAACCTTTTTTGTGGATGTTTCTATTCACTTTATTTATAATTACAAAAAAAACTGGCATTAAACCAGATGCTTTTCAACAGGGAAATAAATGAAGAAACTGTGGTGCATCCATACAATAGAGTCCTAGTTGCCAACAAAAATGAACAAACTACCAGTCCACACCACAACATGAATGAATCTTAAGTGCATCTGTCTAAGTGAAGGAAGTCAGATCCAAAAGGCCAAATACTATCTAATTCTATTGATATGGCATTGTAAAATAAATAAATAAATAAATAAAACCAGCAAAAATACAAGGATGAAAAATAATCAGAGTTGCCAAATAATGGGCCGAGAGAAGCAGCTTTTTACAAAGAACAGCAAAAAAGAATTTTTGGGGTGAGGCAACAGTTCTTTATGGTACTGCGGAGAAGAATATGTGAGTCTATACAGTTTTCAAATCCCATTAAACTGTACACTACTAAGAGTACATCATATCTTTGTAAATTTAAAAAACCCAGAATATTGGGGAATTCTGATGCAAACCATAAGAGAAATGAGTCTTACTGTTCTACAAATGTATGACCTAACCCCATTGAAAAGGGTGGGAATGAAAGGTCCTGACACAAGTAACTTTGGAAAACAGTGTTTTGATTGAATAATTTAAGATTCAAGAACTACACATGAACACTGTTTATGTATGTATGTATGCATTTATTTATTTATTAGAGAGAGGGTCTCACTTTATTGCCCAGGCTAGAATGCAGTGGTGTGATCGTACCTCACTGCAGCCCTAAACTCCTGGACTCAAGCAATCTTCCTGTCTCAGCCTCCCAAGTGCCTTGGACTACAGGTGTGTGTAGCCATACCCAGCTATTTTTAAAATTGTTTTTAGAGACAGGTTATCACTATTTTGTCTAGGCTGGTCTTGACCTCCTGGCCTCAAGGTATCCTTCTGCAGCATCCTATTTTTCTGGAATTAAAGGCATGAACCTCTATACCCAGATAACACTTTTTTTCACTTGGTAAATTTGTTTCTACAAGTCTATGTATTAGTAGTTCTATAACTACTTTACATGTTAGCATATATACTGCAGATAATTACTTCTCATTTCTCAGTCTAGTGGGAAAAAGTTATAAATCAATGAAGGAGTAATGCTAGAATAAATTCTGTGGTACTAGACTGGAGTAAGGAATATCAGAATGAACCTGTATCTATTGTAATATATTCATTGAGATAGATGGTTACAGTGAGAGAGAGAGAGAGAGAGAGACAGGGAGAGAGAGGTAGGTAGGTAAATAGATGATAGGTACATGGATAGGTAGATAGAGAGATAGGTAGAATGTAGGCATACATCAGTTTATATTTATACGTATATTTTCAAACTCTGCTGAGAAGGCTCAGAAGTTTTGACACCCCAGAACCAATGAAAACATCTCATTCTCAGGTCTTGGTTTTGAAATACCATTTTTCAGGTCTGACACAGTGGCTCACATATGTAATCCCAGCAATTTTGTAGGCCAAGGTGGGAGGATCACCTGAGGCCAGGAGTTTGAGACCAGGCTTAGCAACTAGGAAGACCCTATCTCTACATGAATAAAGAAAAAACAAATTAGACATGTGTGATGAAATATGCCTATAATGCCAACTACTTGGGAGACTGAGGCAAGATTTCTTGAGCCCAGGTGTCTGAGGTTGCAGTGAGCTGTAATGATGCCACTGCACTAGAGCCTGGGTAACAACATGAGACTGTATCTGAATAATTAATAAATAAGTAAAATAATATGATTCTTCAATAAAATGAACCAGGGCTTCTTATAAAAATAGATAATTCTAGAGCTGGAGATGAAACATATAACTTCAACCTAGAGTAGTTTGTAAAGCCAGAAAGCCAAAAGATGCTTAAAAAGATAAAAGTCACAGACCTGTCACAGGAGGTAAAAGAAATTGTACTGTAGCAAGAATTTTGTGTATTTTATTTACTAAAGTTTTATAGTATTAAATCTAAGTATATTGTGATATGTTAAAGATGAATATTTTAATCCCTACATCAATCACTAAAAAAATTCAGAGGCATCGCTTACATGCTAATAAAGAAATCACATTTAACATAAAAAAAGTATTTGTAAAAGAATATGGACATTTTAGTAATAATAGCACAAATCAGGAAACAATCGAAATGCCCGTCAATAGGAAAACGGAGGAACAAATTGTAGAGCATTCATACAACAGAGTAGTACTCAGCAATAGGAAGGAATAAACTATGGTAGCACAGACCCAGAGGAATCTCATAAACCTGCCATATGAGATGAACTGGACATAAGAAACAGATAGTATGACTTCAGTTAAAATGAACCTAAAGTGAAAAACTCAGCACAGAATCAGCCTCTGGGATAAGAGAATATTTCCTAGGAAGGAACACAAGGGATTTTTCTAGGATGATAAAAATATTATATTCTTAAAATGGGTGAAAGATTATATGGCTGTGTTTGCCAAAAACATATACTTAATATTTGTGCCTTTGAATGTATGTATGTCTTACCTCACAAGTAAGAAAAAAAAATTGAAGGGGGTGGAAAAAGCATGGAAGTATAGAAGAAAGAACAAATGGCACAGGATTAGTAGTTATTGAAGCTGGGTGACTGGTCAATTATTCAGTTTTGTTTATTCTGTATATGTGTAAATGTTCTGTAATAAAACACTTCTTTGAAAACACAAAATTGACTTGAAATATTAGCTATTAAGATCTTGGTTACCTTTGGTAGGTGGGAGGGAGAAAGTGATTTTTAGGGTACTTGAATGAGACTGGTTCTATTTCTTGGTTACAGGAGTCTGTTTGTTTTGTATTAATTTATCAAGCCTTAAATGGATGCTTTGTGTATTTATTTCTGTTTTGCATAAATAAAAGATGTAAATATTATATATTTGTACCAAAATCCTAACTCGTATCTCAGAATACCACCAGCATTTTGGTCTATGTTTTAAAGTGGAATATGTTCACTCAGGGCATCATCAGATAGTTTTTATTATTCCAAAGTATCTATTAATGCCCTAATGCTTGATGACTCTCTAGGTCTTTCCATTTCGGCCTCAATTTGGCAAGTAGCATAGTATTAATGTTTTGGCCATATAGTTTCAGCACAGCCCTCCCCCCACAATGATGCTCACTGAAGCGGAGGCACATAGCACAGTGCCCTGAACCTGGTGTGCAGTCAGTACACATGGAATTAAGTTGAGTGAGAGATAAAAGCAGGAGCAGAGGTCTGTTCTGCAAAATGTAGTAAATAGGTAATGCAGGTAAGCATGGAAGGCCACAACTCATCTGCAACCATTTTTACATTCATTTGAGAAAACATTTGCAATTTGCTCATCGAAAGATGTTGGTTGAAATCAGTATATGTTTTGGCTTGACCACACACAGTGATCACCTGGAGAGGTTGAAAGGACACCACTGCCTGGGTCCCACTCAAGGAATTCTGATTCATTTGGTCTGTTTCAACTGCATTTGAGAGAGGTTAAAAGGTCTCCCCACCCAGGTGATTCTAACGTGCAGCCAGGAGTGACAAGTGCTGGTTTAGAGCAAAGGATGCATTAGCTGTGCTTGATTGCCTTGTGGACTGTGTGGATTTTCCCCACGGCCAGTCCTGAGTTTTGGGTCCTGACAGATTTGCCCTCTTAAAAATCAAAGGACAACTTCAAAATGTGCTCAGCTGTTTGGCTCTATTACAGCAGGAGGAAATAACTTCTCAGCAGATCTATCTTTATAGCATTTGATTTCAGAGCAACAGGTTATTTCAGGCACAGCAGTTTGGTCTAGTCTTTGATGAAAACCATGAATAGCCTACAAATACCAGAAACAGATGAAAAAATTTGCACACATATCAAGTGAATTATATGTGTTTTCACATTTCTCCTAAGATGAGAAATGAGTACTATGTTGTTGGACCTTCATTTTCTAAACTCATTGCTCAGCCATTTCCCCAAATTATTCCAGGTCCTTCCAGCACACTTCAGTAGCATTCTATGAAGGGGATTATTCCCAGTGGTGAAGACTACTAGAAGGACAACATTCTGAAAGGAATCCTGCTTCTCTTGCAGAAGAGTCACTCTCCAGAACCTCAAAGGCCTAGGGATCTGCATGAATAATGTGGCCTATATATGTAGATGTACATGACCTTTGCAGTCAGGCAGAGTTGATCCTGAGTCCCAGCCCAGCTGCTTAGTAGTTCCTTGAATTTTAAGAGCTATATAAATCTTGTTGGCAAGAAAATGCATAATGATACTGCAGAAATGGCAGCAATCCCTGAATCCATGCCGTTTGCAATGAGCTTTGACAGCTTCCCCCATTGAAAGATGGAATCTGTTTCTCAAACTTTGGATCTGGGCTGACTTCATTAGCTCTGGCCAATTGAAAGCTGTCAATATGACAGCATGGCAGCTTTGGGTCTAGGTTCAAAAGGTCTTGAATGGTTGAGATTTTCTTTTAGAACCCTACCCTCGGCATGACAACAAGCTTATGGAAGCCTGCTGAGCGCTGAGATACTGTGACAGCCAGCTTACCCTCAGGAGCCAATGAGTCAACCAGTAGCTGACCACAGGTGCTTAAAGGAGCCCAGCTAAGCCCAGAAGAATGACCCAGCTGAGCCCAGGCTAAATTGCTGACCAGCTCAACCAAGAGCTAAGGAGTTTTAAGGTGACTTTTTATGCAGCAATCCCTAACTAATATATACACCTGGTGCAGACAGGATGCCAGAATTCCATGACAGGTTGATTACAAGTTACCTGAAAAACAGTAGATTTTCTTTTACTCTTATTTAAAGTTGGATTTCTTGTTATTAATAGATAGTATTGAGTTATATGTTAATAGAAATGCATGTGGACATGTGTGCATGCAATTGGTGCTTAAACTGACACAGTTCCCCACACAACAGGAAGAAATAGACACACACAGCCTGACTATTAGGGTCAAGACCAAATTGCAAAATAACAGGTTTGCTTTTAATCTATTTCCTCCAGATTTAACTGTGGAGGTCAAGATTGTAGATGTATCTGAACACCTGGGGTTCCTTCCTTCTGGGGTCCTATCATCTCTGTTTGATCTCTGGATGGGGAATGGGTCCCCAGCAAGCAGTGGTCAGCAGTGGTCTAGCTGTGGACATTTCCTGCCTGCTGCCCCATGCTCTATCTAGGGTTACCTTCTCTCCGACTCTTGAGCCTAAGGAGAGATGTTGCTAGAAAGGGACTATTTCCTCACCTCTGACAGAAAGGAGCTTCAGGCCCTTCACCTCCCCGAGGTCATAGAAGTCAGAGCTGCACTTTAGTGTGGCCAACATTGGCGATGTGGGGTTGCTGAGAACCTAAAATAGTCTGGTCTGAACTGAGATGTGCTGGAAGCTTACAATACAATCTTTGAAGGCTTACTCTAAAAATACTTATTTAATAATTTTATATTGATCACATACTAAAATGGCAATATTTAGATATGAGTTAAATAAATTGTTACAATCAATGTCACCTTTTTTTCCTTTTATTTTATGCATCTAATGGAAACTCTAAAAGTACACGTGTGGCTCATGTTTTATTTCTATCGATTTGCTGCTATAGAGGATTGTCACTCTTTCAAAGCTCAGACTGCCTCCTCAAAAAACCCAGAGGCCAGGAAGGTTAGGAAATGTGAAATTTAAAAATAATTTTTATTATATTTTTTCCGTTTTTGAATCACATATATTTGAAATAAATGAGCATAATCTTATGTATAAGATTAAATGCAAATGACTCCTGGGCGAGGTCAAGTCCCAGTTCTGGAAGAAATACCTGCATGAAAATGGCCGCCATGAAGAACCGGTAATTGTGGGGTCGGGAGGGGCGGCTCACACCTATAATCCTAGCACTCTGGGAGGCTGAGGCGGGTGGGTCTTTTGAGCTCAGGATTTTGAGACCAGCACAAGCAAGAGGGAGACCCTTCTGTACTAAGAAGAGAAAGAAATTAGCAGGAAAACTGAAAATATATAGAAAAATTAGCCAGGCATGGTGGCACATGCCTGCAGTCCCAGCTACCCAGGAGGCTGAGGCAGAATGATTGCTTGAGCCCAGGAGTTTGAGGTTGCTGTGAGCTAGGCTGACGCTGTGGCACTCTAGCCCGGGTTACAGAGTAAGGCTAGGTCTCAAAAAAGCAATACTTGTGACTTTCTTTAGTCCCACCAGTAACTGCATCTCCTGTCACTCAACCGGGGGAGGCAGGGCCTGGAGGTCTATCCAATCAGGGCTCTGAAGTGAGTGACAACTGTCCAGTCGAGTGTGCAGGATCGTGAAGGGGGCGGCCTGCACGGTCTCAGTGCCCTGGTGAGGGGCCCTTTACTACGGGGCTTTTGCGAGCGCTTCCCAGTCCTGGACTCTGGGGCTCCTTGTTCTCGGCTTCCGGAGGCCAAGGTGACTCTGCTGCAGCCTGTGTTGCCCTGGGACCTCCAGGTACCTGAAGATCCATAGAGAGGATGTGGGGACACCCCGGAGGCTGGGAAGTGGTGAGTACGCAGGTCTGCGTGTCCCGGCGGGGTGACAGCGGTTGTGGTGGGACCCGGGCCTCCCCGCCGCAGTTCCGGAGTCAGCCGGTCTAGGCGCCCTGACGCAGTTCAACCCCCGTTTCCCTCCTGTTCAGGGTGTTGCTGGGCTGGCAGCCAGGGCCCAGAGTGTCTTGTCCCATCCTGTTTGGTGACTTCACACTGGCCCTGAACCCTGTCTGGGCAGCTCTTCTATTGCACCTGCTCCTCTCCCCTAGACTGTGTGGTGACCACGGGAGAATCATCAGGGGAGGGTCCCGCTGCCTTGGTGTGCGGGGTCGTGCGTGGGAGAAGCTGGCGTATGCGCGGTTCCCAGCCCCTTCTAACTCTTGTTAAAAGTAAACGGAGGCAGCAAGAAAATGGTAAAGAGTTTATTTCATTGGAACTAAGAGCAGTTCAGGAATCATGAGGCCTCCAGGGATGGGTTGTGGTTTGGGGGCCCACGGGGGTGGGGCTTGAAGGAAAGCCTTTTGTCTGGTGTGGTGAGGAAGCACACCAAGTTCAATAACGGATTACATTCATGTGCCTAACTTATTTGGAGTATCCAGGCAAAAATCACGTGGTTTTGTATTCAGAGGATAATTGGCAGTTTGTTGTTGGTTAAGACTAAATTCTGTTTCTGTTAGGTCCGGGGGTTGCGGGGGGTGGGTGGCGGGAGAGACAGAGAGCACATGAAGCCTCATGTGTAGCAAAACGCTGTTTATTTGGAGCATCTGGGTGCAGATGTGTGGAGGCAAAAAAAAGCGTCCACACTGAGGGAGAGGAAAGCCTTGGGTTTTATAGAGGTTTTGTCAGGGGATAGTGAGTACTTGTGCCAGAACAGCTGCTGCATTAATTTTTTTTTTTTTTTTTTAACAATCAGTTTCGGGGACCCCTGCCCCAGGCATATCCATCCTTGTGCTCTGGCATCCCTCCTATCAGGAGAGCTAGGGAGGGATGAACTTCCTCTCTTATCAGGGAGGGTAGGGGAAGGAATGCTGGCTTCAACTGTCTGTTATATTTAGAAAAACCCAGGCCGGGCGCGGTGGCTCACGCCTGTAATCCTAGCACTCTGGGAGGCCGAGGCGGGTGGATTGCTCAAGGTCAGGAGTTCGAGACCAGCCTGAGCGAGACCCCGTCTCTACTAAAAATAGAAAGACATTATATGGACAACTAAAAATCTATATAGAAAAAATTAGCCGGGCATAGTGGCGCATGCCTGTAGTCCCAGCTACTCGGGAGGCTGAGGCAGTAGGATCGCTTAAGCCGAGGAGTCTGAGGTTGCTGTGAGCTAAGCTGACGCCACGGCACTCACTCTAGCCTGGGCAACAGAGTGAGACTCTGTCAAAAAAAAAAAAAAAAAAAAACCCAGAAGTCTCCAGATTCCTGAGGCTATTGTTTTACTAGCCTAAGTTTTACATTAACCACATTCTGTCCTATATGTAGTTCGGGGGTTCCCACCTGGAACAAACCCAATATTCCACACTTTTTGTTACATAAATATAAGAAAAGGAAGAGTAAGGTATGGGAAAAGGAGAAAAACTAAAAATTAGAGAGATTGGAAAGTGGGCCTTGCTTTCTTTCTAACTTTTTGTTTTTTGTGTCCCTGGAGATTTGGTCATCTTTGAAATGCAGTCAGGCCCCTTGCAGGGGATGTCATCTTTGCCCCTGAGATTTGGTTTTGGGCAGGAAACAAAGGCCTGGAGTTGACCCCCCTGCAGTCTGTCCCAGAGCATTTCTCAGGAACACCTTGAGGCTGTAAAACAAATTGTAAAAGCTGTGAGCTGGGGAAATCTAAAGAGAAAGAGTTAGATTTCTTTTCTGGGCTCTTTTAGTTGTTTGTGAAAACAGAGTCCGAGCAGGTTGCCTGCTAGTTTGGGAGAGAGATAGCAAAGATTAGAGAGAGCTCAGAATTGATTTTTAGCTGTCATTAGAAAATTGGGAGATTCAAGGCCATCCTAACCTTTTCCCTTTTTGTTGTTAAGATTAAATTTTTATGTAAAATGAACTCTGAAGTTGGGAAAATGGGTGGAGATCTTCTGTAGCTTTTTCGAGCTGAGGAGGGACATAGAGATCTTTTTATGGAATTCATTTATTAAAAGGGAGGGCATTTCAAATGGATGGTCTTGAAGTTAGAATGGAGGCAGGATGGGGTTTTACTGGAGAGAAAAGGCTAGGGCTTGAATGTTCCTAGATAGTGGAGAATGTATGATTTGAAAATGAGAGTTGAAAGTAGAGCCACTAGGGGCCTTCGTTAAGAGTGTAAGATCACGCATGGTGAGAAGAGCTGATAGTTTTGAGAAGGTAGAGAGGTTTTTTGCACTGTAGGCAGATAGAGATGTCATAGAGCCCCACAGTGGGGGATGGAAAGTATGGGTATTTTTAGGGTTTCCAGTGTAGGCAAAGGACTGACCGGCCTGGTATGAAAGTTGGCCTGTGGCGGCATTCACAGAGTGACATGAGAGGTGTAAAGAGGAGGCAAAGCATGGTAAGGAGTTATGTATACCACAGCATGTTATCAGAGCCTGGTATCCACGATGGGCTGGACTTTTGGGGAGCACACCCTGGGTGGAAGCAGGTTCTGGAGGGCCTGTTCGTTTGAGTCCTGAGAGATGATTCTCAGACAGGATTTCCAGAAGCTTAGCTATAGTGGTGGAAGCAGTGAGAGAATTATTTAAAAGTTGCAGGAGGCCCAATTTGTCCTGGGAAATCCTTGAGTAAAATGTAGTCTTTAGGCTGTAAGTGTTCCAGTCCTTTGAAGAAGTCACTAGTGTGTTTCCTTGCTGGCAGGTGGGCACCAGGTGGAGGTGGTGGAGGAAGATAAGGGAACTGAACAAACTCACTATTTTTTGTCTCCTAAAATCGGTTTTCACAATTTTATATGTCTGTCTCTTTTGCAATAGCCCTTAGGCCTAGAGAGGATAAATAAGGTTGGGCCGGGTGGAATCTAAGAGTTTAAATCCTGGAGATAACTTTGTTATTTACTTAATACTACTTCAGTGGCTTTGGAAAGCAAAGCATGGGAATTAATAATGTTTTAAATAAAAAATCATGAAAATTTTATCCCTTTCTCTGACATTTTCCAAAGAAACAAATCTTGGACTGCAGTGGATTATAAACTGTTGTTTAGTAAGAATCAGAGCAAAACGACAACCATCCGTGGATGGTAAAGATTTCACAATAGTAGACAATTTTAGGTGAAGTAAGGCAGAAAGTTTTATAGTTTCAAAGCTCAGAGCACCCCAGGCAAAAGTTGCATGTAAAGTGTCAGTTAAGCTTTTCCATAATCAGAGGGAGGAGGCCATAGATCTTTCCCCAGTGGCGGTAACTGGGAAGCACAGAAGGGGTGGGCAGATACTTTATCTCCCAGTGGATGGAGAAGGTGTGGAATACACAGGGGGGCTGTATTTTATGTTTTACTCTCATGGTGGGGGTAGGAGAGGGAAATAGAGGCCCTGACAATTCAGGAAGACCAGAGAACGTGGCTCCAGTGTCTTTACCTGTGCCGGAGAGTTACCCAAGGTGCGTCGCAGTCGAGTGTGTTCAGAAGCCTGACGTGTCCATCAGATTGAAGCAGTTTCAGAGGGTCCGTGGCTATGCAGGATGTCCGTTCAGGGAGGGGCAGCCAGGTCCGGAGTGCAGGTGTGATCTTCCCATTTTAAGAAGCGGGCACTTGCTTTTCCAGTGCCCTTCATTTATCAAAGGGAGCACATTCCTGGCTGAGTCCCTTTCCTGGGACATTGTTGTTTAGAGACCCAGAGCCTTTGTAGAGGCAGGGCTCAGTTCCCATGTAAGGGTGTGGCTCTGTCCTCTACTTGTCTGGGGCCTTTTGAGTCACTCTGCGGAAATGGTCCTTTACAGGGCAGCCACGATTTGAAAAGCTTTTTTGTGTTTTGGGGGCTGTTGTCAGTCCCACTCTCTTTTTCCTTCATCTCTCCCCATCTTCGTCATTAAAGACCTTTAAGGCCAGGTTTAGAAGATTTTTTGTGTGGGATTTGAGGGCTTTTGTCTAAAGTTTTGGAGCTTGTACCTGATGTCAGACTCGGACTGGGAGGTAAAGTGTGTATTGAGGAGTAAAGTTCCCTGGGGAGTTCCTACTTGATAATTCAGTAATGGGCCTGTATTAGGGACGGTGACTGTCTCCACTGGCTGGACAGGGGTGCATCTACAGATTTGATCACCATGTGCCTGGGCATTAAGTCAAACTCTCTCCTTCTCTTCGGCGGATGGAGTAGAGGAAAGAATAGTGTAGAGGTCATGCTAGGTCAGATCATAAGATTGTGTTAAATAAAAGGGACACGTACCTCCCTGATGCCTTCCACCGCAGACCCCAGGACTTGAACAGAATGACAATAGCAGGGGGACAGAGATGAGGGCAGGGAGCAGGTTGAGGGTTAGGATGAGGGAGTTCTGGTTGGGGATATCTTTATGGGCGAGGGCTAAGATTGCAAGAGTCATGTTCTGAGGTTTCAAGTTTGTCCAGAGAAGAGGGGAAGGGAGAAGGGGAAGGCCAAGAGTGTAGCAGGAAGATTTGAGCCAGATTACAGTTCATGCAGAGTGAGAGTAGAGGGTAAAAAGGTGTAGACATAGGGAATCTCGGACCATTTGTTACTGCAGTGACAAACATTGTAGTGAGACCTGGTGTTTTGAGAAGAGGAGTAGACTGAGAGTTGCCCATGTTCCTGGAAAGAGTAGGGGTCACACAGGGCCGATTCTACTCAATTCTAGGCGTCCTAGAATGAGGGAATAGCACGGGAGCGAGCCGAGTGTGTGAACTCGAGCAGAGTCACAACAGGCATCCGTGTGTCCAACGAGGGCCCCAGGTGCTGAGAGTCCTCCGGCTCATGGACAGGACTTTTGAGTCGACACAAGTAGACAAGAACGAGCTTGTGAGGTCCTACTCACTAGGAGCAGGATGTCTCCAGGATGTGGATTTGAAGGTCAGTGAAGGAAGAAGACCTGTGGGACTTCTCGGGAACGAGAGCACGACAGATAGGAGGAACCCTAGAGCGAGTTTGCGAGCTTTTATTCCCTTAGGATGAAATCTGAAGTATGCAGATCAGGAAAGGGAAGATCCGAGTCCTGGTCCTGTGTCTGCCTCTCAGCTTGGTTCGGGAGGGTCCGGGTGCACAGTTACCTTACCTTGGCTGAGCTAGCGAGCTCTGCCTACACGCCAGGATCAGAGACAAGTTAGAGAGGGACCCCTGTATGGCTCAGAAAAGATCCATGGAAACCCTGCCAATAACCCAGGGATTCAGAGGAAGTCAGGATTCGGGAGTTAGGCCAGGATTAGCTGCCGCTGCCTACTGCTTCCCGAGTTGCAAGGCTTGCCTGCTAGAGATGCAGAGTCCTGTCCACCCAGTGTGCCCTCCAGGATTTCGGCGCCAAATGATAGGTCCAGAGCAGAGAGAGAGAGAGACACACACACATGAAGCCTCAGGTATAGCAAAATGCTGTTTATTTTGAGCATCTGGGTGCAGACGTGTGGAGGCAAAAATGTGTCCACAGCGAGGTTGAGGAAAACCTTGGGGTTTATAGAGGGTTTCTCAGGGGAGAATGAGTACTTGGGCCAAAACAGCTGCTGCATTAATTTTTTTTAACAAATATTTTCAGGGACCCCTGCCCCAGACACATCCATCCTTCAGCTCTGGTATGGCTCTTATCAGGGGAGCTAGGGAGGGATGAACTTCCTCTCTATCAGGGAGGGAGGGGAGAAATGCTGGCTGCAGCTGTCTGTTAGATCTACAAAGTCCAGGGACTCCCCAGACTCCTGCGGCTATTGTTTTGTAAGCCTGTTTTGCATTAACCACATTGTGTCCTATACATACATTTCAGGTTCCCACCCGGAACAAACCTAACAGTTTCCCTCTAAGTTAATACTGGAGTACAAGAAATGATTCTTCAAAAGAAATGTAGTTTAGTCATGCTGTGTGCTTTTGAAAATGAGAAAGCCTCAGAGATTTGCCAGAAAATCACTGTCCTTCTAACCTTGCCTTGGTGCTTGGTGCCTTCACCCCAAGAGCAGTGGGGGACTCTCTGAAGTTCCCTTATCTAGCAAAGAAAGCTTCTTATGAAAGTCAATAGAATTGCCTTCTATTGCCATCCTGTTGCTTCATTAGCTAATGCAGATACATATACTACCACTCCTGAATGGTGTTTCCCTCAGCATAATGCCTGCCTCTCAGGTTCATTCAGATGCCAAAAAGAACAATTTACCAGTTAATTTCTTTCTCCCTGGTCCATTGATTCTTGCTAATAATCTTTTTTTGTTTCTCAAAAGAATGGTATGTGTTCTCCATCTGCCTATCCTATGCAAAATAGTACTTGAGCATCTGAACCCCAGTGGGAGGTTGGGGTAATCCCTCTGTGATTTCCCCAAATACATTAATACATGTATATGCCTTTTCTCTTATCATTTGATATTCAGTGAACCTTCTGAGAATAACTAGAAAAGTTTTCCTTTGGCCTCTATATTAGTAATTTACAGGAAATAAATTTGAGTTACATTTTGGTTTGCTGAGGTAGGGATGCAGGGCACTAGAGCCATTGCAGTCTAAATGCCTCTTATTTATTTTAACACTCCATAGGGGGATTGTATTTCCTCCATTTTCTTTTCTTTTCTCTCTCTCTGTCTCTTTTTTTTTTTTTTTAGACAGGGTCTCGCTCTGTTGCTGGGGCTGCAGCACAGTGTCATCATCATAGCTCACAGGAATCTCAAACTCTCAGGCCAAAGTGATCCTCCTGCCTCAGCCTGCCAAGTAGCTGGGAGTATGGGCAAAACCCACCATGCCCATGCAATTTTTTTGCTACCTTTAGTAGAGATGGGATCTTTCTATTGCTCGAGCTGGTCTTGAACTTCTGACCTCCAACTATCGTCCCACCTCAGCCTCCCAGAGTGCTAAGATTACAGCTGTGAGCCTCAGTGCCCGGCCTACCTGTATTTTCTAGATATATGGCAAGTGGGGCATAAATTCGCCACCCTGTTTCCTCAGCCTAACTGTTGTAGGCCTTACAGTAAAATCCTAAATGTTCAGTTTCTTTCCTACATTTCCAAAAAAACATTTGGTGCAGAAAAGGTGGGTGGTGTTCATCAGACTCCACACATTTGGTGTGAGAAGTGTCAGGTTTCTCAGGGAAGGGAGAGTCTGTTCTCCTGCACATAGGGTGTCACACCACGTATTGTGCCCTGACTCTGCATCTCCTCCTGGGGTCAGAGGAGACTGAGGACACAGGAGGAGCCCTGAGGTCAGATCCCTCTGCAACTTGCTGCCCCATGTGATTCCCACCCATTCATGCAGTGGTGCAGCAGGCACTGATGGAGCCACGCTCCTCCCAGGCAAGTCTCCTCCTTCTGGAATGGAGACCACAGCTCCATTGCTCTTAGAGTTTCCAACCAAATATCCACACTGGAGTCCTGGTTTAGCTCCACCCTCAGACTCCAAATCTACAGCAGAAATCTGGCCCTCCACCAATCCAGGTTTACAGCTGGATCGCCTGATTATAATCCCATGCCTGCATGGACACAGAAATGCCAGGGCATATCCCAGCCTGAGCTAGTATCTTTAGCACTGACAGCCCAACATAAGTGACTGGGGCAAGCATACTAATTGACAGAGTTTTATTGGGCCAACATATAAGGATGGTCTTGGGAAAAACCAAACCAGAGTCAAATCTGTGACTTTTTCCAATGGGGGATTTGGGAACTTCACTATTTAAAGGTGACATGGATAGAGAAAGTAAAAGGAGGGGGTGTGGGCAGCCAGGCAAAATTGTGACATTCTTGTGAGCCCAGAAGATTTACATATTACATAAGCTAAAATTAATGTTTGAAGAGAAAAAGGAAGTGAAGGAAGAATCAATTATGTAGATGTCCTGGATAGGTAGAAGAAAGGTTGATGTTGTTTCTGTTATGCACTTGGGAAGATAAATTTGTAATCATCATTATTAGTGTGGAGTTGAACAGACTCTACCTTTAGGAGCTAGACTGAAAGTGCAGATGAACAGTTACCACTTATGAGTCCTTACTTATGGAAGGCCAATGAGGAATTTCCTTTGGAATGATCTGTATGGGCAGTCCGTGCATATGCCTGAAACTTTTTACCTCTCCATGATCTGGCTGATGCATAATGCTAGTAATAACCATTCATTTGTAAGGTGTTGCATGACTCCACCTCCAAGCCTGACCTTTCCTTCTGCATAGGGAGCTTAAGGGATTCTCCTGAGATTTTTGGTTTCTTCTACAGCACCAGACAGTCCTTTCACCAGCTCTATACTGTCTCCCACCCATGGGTCCTTGATAGCACCTGTGTGTCTTCTGATTTTTTTCTTCCCCAGAAACCTTCTTTCTTGTGCACATAGTGTGACTAAGGCTACTCCTCTGGTGCCTGAATTCAGCACCGTCTGGAATTAGAGTCATGAGTTGAAGGTCGTGGCCCTTGACATGGCTGTTGTAAGAGCATATGCAAATGAAAAATACCAACTGGATCCTTCAGCTTAAAAACATGAGATCATACTCTCTTCTCTTTCTTAAAGTATTTAATTTTGTATGTACTTTTTTCTCTGCCACTTTCAAATATATGTAAATTATTTTATGAGCTAACTGGTCTTTTGTAAATGTTTTTTAACTCGGGATTGTCTTTCTTTAAAATCTAGGAACCATTGTTTTCAAATGTAAATAGTCAAAAAAATCTGCATGAATCCCAGTTTCTTTTAGAGTAGGAATTTCCCATTAGTAGGCACCTAGCTCCAAGTGGCAAAGTTGTCTTCTGTCATGAAGATATGAAAGGGTTTGTTTTTCTTTTCCTTTGAATATAGCCAATTAGTAAGTACAGATGGCCTTTCCAATTACTGGGTAAATTTTGGGTGAACTACATTTGAGAAATGATGCTGACAGATTTATTTGAGGACTAATGATGTTGACTTTTCAATCTTTACAATCTCTTATCAGATTGCCTGAGATGTACATGACATTCTAGTTTAATTGTATAACAAAAGTTTTCCTTCTGTTTTACCATTGTGGAGAGTTATTCTGGGCTTCAAAACAATTTTATTTTTAATTATATTTTCCAAACACTTGAGAATGACCAGGCATGGTAACAAATTATAAAGTGCTCACCAGGCTTCACTCTAAAGAGCTCTTTCCTTCTTGGCCTTCCAGTAATAACTCACAATTGTGCAACACAGTGCATGGTGCCTCCAATATCTTCATGTGGAATGGTCTCTCTGCCTATTTGCAATCTGCTGTGTAGACCAGTTTGATCATATTTCTACAAAAATAATGTTACAAGACAGCAGTCATCCCTTCCAGCTGTTTGTCAATGACCTTGGCATTTTCAGACCTGAAATTTATCCAGAGCCTGTTGGGCTCGCAAACCCAGCCAGGTAGACACATGTGCATTGAGTAGGACTGAGAATCTTAACCTCCTCTCCTCTTCTTTGCCAAATACTCATGAATATGTAGAGGGTACCAGCTGCTTCCCTATTCCTCCAAGCCCTCAATCTGCAGCTGCAAATTCTGAATCCAGGTCCTCATGATCATAAGGATGTGATAGAGCAGCTTCCATGACCAGCTTCTAGTTTCCCCCTCATTTTGTATCACCCAAGAATACAGAGCCAGGTTGATTCCACCTGTAATCCGCACATAAGGCTGGTCTCTACCTGGGATTCACAAGGCAGGGCCAGTCTTGGGACTGAGTTTGTACAGAAAACCTGAGGGAAACATTTTCTGCATTGTGAGAAGTCAATATAGACTTTGTGAAGGCAGGCTTTACTAAATGAGGCCTTTCAAGTTTTCCAGATATTGCCCAGGGAGCTCTTACAGCTGTATGAAGGGTTCCTGTTGTAAATAGAATCTACTGGCAAAATCTGTAAGTGTAAACAAGCACCTCAGCTGTGGGAGGCCAGGGCCACAAAATATTCACAGCCATGATCACAACGACAGCTTCCTGTACAGTTACTGGAGCAGGGTATTCTTCTCCTTCCTCTTAGTAAAAGTTACCGGATAAAGGACAGGTTATGTCACACCTGGATCCAGGATCAGCTGCCCTACCAAGGCATTTCCATTTTCTCAGCTGATGTCACAGAGTCAGGCTGATTCTCTCCTGCCTGGATCAGCATGGAGACATCAGCCCAAGCTCACTGGGTACCCTCTCACCAGCATGTGGGAGGCTTGTGGACATTTGGCGGTGTCCTTCCATGCTGGGTTCAGGATGACAGGCTAATTCCCCACCATTTCAGAGGAAGAGGAATAAGTCATCCAGGGTTTGTTCCTCCTCACACAGAAAGAATCTCCCTTGTTGGTGTCCAGATTGGAGTTGCTGCCCTTTCCTGGTACTTCAGTGATAAACAAGGAGGAGGTCCTGAGACATAAACTGATAGATCAATGAGTTCTTTGCATTTCATATGAGCATCAGAGGAACAAGTAAAGCAGGCATGGTTCCTCCTGTCCAGTCTAGAGCAAATGGTTAAATGGTTGAATTCAGCATCATGTAGTCAAGTCAAGGAAGTTGTTCAGACTTTTGCTTCATTTGGGCCATTATCCTTATGTTGCGAGTTCTGATGTCAGCACATGAAGGCCATTTATCAATAGAAGAGTTGCTTTTATTTGTCTTTATTGCTTCTACCTTGTTAAGAGTACATATGTAGCTTCTAATATAATTCCAGAAACACTTAAGTGTTTTGATTAAGCTGTGATAATTGTATGTTCTAAAATGTATGAAGAAAGCTAGGGTGGTGACTCAGACCTGTAATCCCAGCATCCTATGACTTAGTGTGGCCTGGAATAACAAATGGTTTCTGTGCACAGTAGAGCCTGAGAGGCAGTGCTTAGCTAAGTGTTTTCAGCCCCAGTTTCCAATTAGGATCACGTGTCCAGTTTAAAGAAACACCATCACCGGTGCCCTCCCTGCAGATTCCATTTGTTGGGGTTGGAGCATCTATGTGGTTTTAATGAAAGGCCCCACGTGTTGCTAAAGTGAGTCCAGGGTCAAACACAAGGGCTCCCATATATATTTATGAAAGTTGAGTCCAGCCTTTGTTCCACGGGGACCTCAGAGAGTCTTCCCTGCATGGGTTTGTGGGGTGCAGTGCAGCACAGCCCAGGCCACGTGCCCACTGCTGTAGCACATATTGCTGGTGTCTGTGGTAGAGGAGGGCACCTGTGGGCAGGAAGGGAGAGAAATCACTCATTGGTCTCCATGTAGAAGCTCCATGTTGATGACTGTGTGATGAAGGACAGGGAAGGGTGGATTTTTTGCACTTCAAGGTCCCTCTGCCTGTGGGTGTAGTCGTAGCAGATGAAGGGGCTGTGCTGATGCCTTTGATGGCACTTTATCAAAATGCAGATGTGATTTGTCCAGATACTCTCACCTCAGAAAAAGTTCCAGAGAAGGAAGACGAAGAAACGGCTGTTTCTTATGTACAGGTCCCAGGTCCAGAACCATATTCACTTGTCATCCTCAAATGTCCTGTGTTTAGAATGAAAACCTTTCATTCTCTTGGAATGTTCTTGCCTGATGAGTTTGTTTCTATGATTCTGTTGTCCATTTTTCTTATAATGGTCAAGGTTCTCTGAAAAATCTTCCCTGTATAGCAGAGCTTTCTATTCATTCTCTCCCTCCAGGCCTCTTATGTGTCACGAACACTTCTCAAAAAGTTTATGAGCTGTAATATAGAAAATGTTCCCTTTGTGGCTGTCAAACTTGGGATCATGTGGCTGCCTAAGATTCTTATTTGGGATAGGGTCAGGTCCTTGGGTATCAGTGAAGAAGGGGAACACGAAACTGTTTAGGTTCCATGTGGATGCTCCATCAGCTCTGTGCATAACAGGATGAAGTAAATGCACTCTTAAAGTGCTGACATTAATTGCCTAGAATCACTGAGAGTTTTAAAAAAGAATAGTTAGAGGAGACATGGTTTCTAGGATGCCAAGAAAAGACTTTACATGCACTATTAGAGATTATAAAACATGGGAGATATATGTAGCTTGAGGTTTGCATAAAACTGATGTTTCCTCATGGTTACATTCAAATTATGATTTACTTCTTTTGGCCACTATCCTCACAGCAATGATGTTGTGTCCACCTATGTGAATCAGCACCTGATACCAATTTGCTCTGTTATAGTTGTTAATTTTATACACTTAGTTAAGGTGCTCTTTAACAGATTGTTCCACTATAAATTATTTTTCTCCATGAATACATACCTTGGGAAGATGTATGTAAACCATCACATTGAATCTGGAAGTTCCACTTTGTTCTTAGATTCTCTTTCATACAACTTGCTTTGGAAAAGGAAGGCTCTCATGTTTATTTACTGGTCTGATACACTGGGGTAAGCCCAGGCTCTACCACTTGGTGGATGTTTGCCAAAACATCTTACCGGGCCAGAAGCATTGGCATCACTCATGAAGCTTGCTCGAGATTCAGGCTTCATCCCTTATCTTCTGAATCAAAATCTGCATTTTAACCAGATCTTCCGTTCATTGCTGTACACATTAAAATTTGAGAGGTACCTTCTAACCCACCATGACAGTTCCATCAGAGAAATATACACAACTTAATCATGTATGATGTACATAAAGCACTCAAAAATGTCCATGGCTGTTTGGGTGGCCTTATTTTATGCTGCATTATCTAAAAAATATAATACCTGCACTGTTTTTGTGGCTGTTATACTATCCTCTTTTCACAGGCTTACAGAATACATTAGGAAATACTTTTTTGTTAAAATTATCTTATGGGATAATCCAGTCACTCATATAAGTCCGAACCAGTTTTCTTTACTCTCTCATTTCACCAGGAGTGAAATTATCTCTGCCCATGGCTTCTTGGTAAGTATGTGTTGTTTTCTTTTTTTTTTTTTTTCCCAGAAACTGTTGACATTCATGGACGTGGCATAGAATTCTCTCTGAAGGAGTGGGAATGCCTGGACCCTGCTCAGCAGAATTTGTACAGGGATGTGATGTTAGAGAACTACACAAACCTGGTCTCCCTAGGTGAGGAGAACTTCAATACACCATTCCCATTCCACACTAATAATTTCACATTTTTTGTAAATTATTTTCTGAGAGTTTCTGCTTTGCATGAATGAGTTTCTGATCCTTGTTTCCAAGAAAAACTTAGGGATTTTTGATATAGAAAAGAAAATATTCAAAGTGTTTTATCTTGACATTAATCTTAAATCTTTTTGAGCTGCAAATCTGTATCTTTCACTCTACATTAGTAGTAATAGCAGAAATGTAGTGGCATAAAATATTTTTGCCCATACCTTGAAATGCAATTTCCACCACCAATTTTTGATTCAGTAGTACTGGGTAGAGGAGCTAAGAACCCCAAAATATTAAATGCTTTCTAAGTATTCTAAAGTTTCCATCAGGAAAGAGTATGTGGGGATTATTTTTCTAGAGTTTTCTATGTGTTCTCTTTTCTCTACTGAGCACAGTAGTAGATTGGTAATTGGAGAATCCCAGGAAGAGTCATGTGAATTTTTTCTAATAAAATAGGTCTTGCTGTCTCTAAACCAGACCTGATCACCTGTCTGGAGCAAAGACATCAACCTTGGAAGGCGAAGAAATACATTGCCATATGCAAATACCCAGGTAGGTGGGAGTGAATGAAGCAGATGGCACAGGGGAGAGAGGTCCAGAATTTAAAGAGGAAGCGAGACCTTAAAATGGGGTTTGGGAAGCTGTGCTTCAATGAAAATGATTTCTAAGAAGCCTGGGTTTCTTTTCCTTGGTCTCACATGGGGGCATGTCTTGTCTTTGTTTTTTAATTCTCTAAGCACTAATTCCCCATCAGTGATCTTCCTTGAAGGTTACAGTGAGAACCCAAGTTCTATTTGTGGCTTACAAGGGACAGCAGGATCCGAGTCCTGTTCTATTGCCTTTCAGGACATGGTAATATCTGTGTGTTTTTGAGGAAGTCCCTGTGAAATGGTTTTTTCATTTTCCTTTTGCATCACATCTGAAACGTGTGAGTGAAGTTGTGATATTAGTAGTAGGTTCAGGTATCCCAGGCACACCACAAACAGATGTGGTATGTTTTCTGCTTTATGGTTTCCTACCCTATGGAGGTTTTAAATGTAATTTTACAGGAAATTCATACTGAGTAATTTATCAGAGCTCTCTAAATAAAGGAAATCGAACGTTATTTTACTTCACAATTCTGGTTTTGTATCAACTATGCTAAGTAATTTAAACTCTATATGCCCAGATTCCTCAAGTTTAATATAGCTTAAGGTATCTTTTTTCTGCATTTCTTAAATATAGTATGTCTTTGGGAAGCTTAGAACGTTGCTCAGCATGTATTAAGCACCCACTTGTTACTTTATTTTTTAATAACTGTCATTTTATAGTTTTTCTCTTAGTTTGAAGTTTACTCAACTGTCTTATTCATACACACAGACACATACACATGTGTAGATGTGTAACTTTTTTTACACATAAAACTTATACATAATTATTGTATACAATATAATTATTTGACATTTGTATATATTGTGAAATGATTGATAAAATAAAGTTAATGAATATACCTATCACCTCACAATCACCTATTTTTTTCTATTGAGAACATTTAAGATCTTCTACTCTCTTGGCAAATTTTAAGATACATGTTATTATTAGTCATGGTGTTATACATTAAGTCTCCAAAATATATTCCTCAGGTAACTAAAAGTTTGCGCCCTTTGAACATCTATTTTCCCCTCTACAGGCCCTGGAAACCGCATTTGTATTGTCTACCTCAAACTTTTTAGCTTCCCTATATAAGTGAGATAATGCAGTATTTGTCTTTGTGTGCCTGGCTTATTTCAGTTAGCATAATGTCCTTCAGGACCATCTGTGTTGATGAAATGGCTGAATAATATTTTTTGTGGCTAAATAATATTCAGTAGAATATATATATATATATAGTGTATAGATATACCATATTTTCTTTATCCGTTCAGAATTTTATGAACAGCTTGTTTTCATGTCTTGTCAATTGTGAATAACATTGCAAAGAACATAGGGGTGTAGATATTTCTTAAAGATAATTGATTTTTTTTTTTTTGTAAGAGTCTCACTCTGTTGCCTGGTCTAGAGTGTTGTGGCATCAGCTTAGCTCACAGCAACCTCAAATTCCTGGCTCAAATGATCCTCCTGCCTCAGCCTCCCGAGTAGCTGGGACTACAGGCACATACAATCATGTCTGGCTAATTTTTTCTATTTTTCGTTGCCCAGCTAATTTTTTCTATTTGTAGTAGAGATTCGGTCTTACTCTTGCTCTGGCTGGTCTCAAACTCCTGAGCTCAAGCGATCCTCCTGCGTTAGCCTCCCAGAGCGCTATGATTATAGTCATGAGCAACCTAACCCACTCAAAGATACTGATTTTATTTCCTTTGGTTGTATACACAGAAGTGGGATTGCTGGATTGTATGGCAATTCTAATTTTTCATTTTCAATAGCACCTCCATACAGGCTTTTGTAATGACTCCGCGAATTTATAACTCAACAACAGTATAAAGTCTTTCTTTTTCTTCATATGCTTGTCAAAATTTGTTATCTACTCTTTGATGTTAGCCATGCTAACATGTATGAAGCAGTATTTTAACATAATTGTGATTTTTAAGTCCCTAATGATTAATGATGTTGAGCATCTTTTCATATACTTATGGCCATATTTGTCTTTGTTGGGAAAAGATCTTTTCAGTCTTTCTCCTATTTTTCAATTGTGTTATTATCATTATTACTGTTTTTGTCTCTTATCAGACATATGGTTTGCAACCGTTTTCTCCCATCCTTTATGTTTTCTTGTTTCATTGTCTTCTTTGCTGTACAAAAGGTTTTTTAGTTTAGTGCAGTCCAACTTATATATATTTACTATTGTTGTCACATGTGTGATGTTGTATCCAAAAAATTCATTGCCAAGGTAATTATCAAGGAGGTTTTCCATATGTTTCTTTTATGATTTTTAAAGATTTGTGCTTTATACAAGTCTATATTTTGAATTAATTTTTGGGTATGGTATAAAAGAAATGGTGTAATCATATTTTTTTCTTGTGAGTATCCAGGTTTTCTAGCACCAAGTATTGAAGTATTGGTGAGACTAGTTTCTGCACTGTGTGGTCTGGGTGTCCCTTTCAAAGATAAGTTGACTTTGCATGCATGGATTTTTTTCTGGGCTCTCTGTTTTGTTCCATGGTTTTTTGGGGGTTTTTTTGTGATTTTTTTATGCATGTTCTAGTCTGTTTCTATTACTATAGTTTTGAAATTAGTTTGAAATCAGAAAGTATGAGGCCTCCAGCTTTGTTCTTCTTCCTCAGTATTATGTTGGCTACTGAAAATATATTGCAGTTCCATAAAAATTTTAGGATTGTGTTTTTTATTACTGTGAAAAAATGCCATTGAAATTTTGATAGGGAGTCCATTAAATCTTTAGATGACATTGCATAATATGGCCATTTAACAGTATTTATTCTGCTAGTATATAAACCTGTGAAATCTTTACATTTATTTATGTCTTCAATTTCTTTCATCATGAACTTATATTTTTCAGTGTAAATCGCTTTCACCTTTTTAATTAAATGTATTGCTAAAATGTTTATTATTTTGATGCTCCTATAAATGAGATTATTTTCTTTTTTATTGGAAAGTTTGTTGTTACTGTATGAAAACACAAGTGACATTTGCATGTTAATTTAATATTCTGCTCATTTACTCAGTGCATTTTTTAGTTTAAAGAGTTTTTTTTGTACTATTCAGGGTTGTCAGTATATAAGATCGTGTCATCTATAAATAGTGAGTTTTCTTTTCTTTTTTATTTTATGGCTTTAAAAAATTATTTCCCAATATTTTTGCGTAATACTTCCAATGTTATGATAGAATAGAAAGACTGAAAGTGTGTACAATACAGCCTTGCATTTGTGTCTCTGCATTTGAAGGAGCACATGTGTCATCCCGTTTTCATAAACCAATTTCAGCAGGTAAACCTCTTTCCTTTTTGGGTCCACAGCCTGATGGGTTATCCTCTGGACTTGCAAAGAATAGGGGTTCCAGCTGGCTTACAAGGCTGCTTCTAGGTCAGCTTTGATGCTTCCCTTTAGTGGGTCTGTTACTAGGGGCTTGGGCAGTTGTCAATTCTGTCTTGTTCCTGGGCAGACTGGATTGCCCTCGGGACTTTGATCTGTTGGGCGGGAAGTTGCAGTTGGGTCTGCATATGGTGGGGAGGGTGTCAAGTATATGTATGAGTGTGGCTCCCACTGACTATGTGAGAGGTTTTCCCCAGGGCACGGTGTTGGTCCCTAGGTGTGCAGCACTGGCCATGGACTGTGGCTGAGAGAACTGGAACTGAGGTACAGCTGCTTCAGAGACCACAGTGAGTGCCAAGGTGTGTAGGCCTGCCTCCATGGACACAAATGGACATTCCCTGCAGGCTTCTGGAGAGGGAGGATCATCCCTAGACCATGGCTGGGAGGAGCTGAAGTTGCTTGTAGAGTCACTTCAGAATTCTCAGTGGTACCACGTGGAGTGAGCCATTTCTTGATCTGTATCCCAGACCAGGGGTTCTCAAGTTTACCACCTGAAGGAGGGCCTGCCTTCTCAAAATGACCCTCTGTGGTCTTGGGCTTTAGTATTATTTTACAACCTCCTTCGTGGATTTCACAGCTTTTATAAAAGCACTTAGATTTTGAGAAGAGGGTCTCTTAATATCACGCAGGGTGGTCTCAAACTGCTGGACTAAAGTGATCCTATTTCCTCAGCCTCTGAGTAGTTGGAATTACATGTTCGAGCTACTGTGCCTGGCTTTCACAAAGACACTTTTGTCCATGGATGGCTGCCAAATTTTAGTTGCTGTGGGGAGACAGAAAAGTAGGAGACTACGTATGCCACCATGTTGTTAATGTCACTCTCTCTATACAGTCTGACTTTCTATTTTGTTCCAAATCAAATTTACGTCTAAACATTTCTTGTTTTGCAATGATATATTATGGCATTACTTTTTTAAGTTATGTCCTTTGACATAAGTTTATTGTGTATTTTGTTTTGCCTACACATTATAATTTTGATTGAAATTGCAGCTTCCTATATACACTTTATCAATGTTTGGTTTAATTAAAATATAAATCAGCCATATCTCTATAAAAAATTACATATTTTACCTATACATTTATATATTTGGGAACTCTGATTTTATAATGTGTGTGTGTGTATGATAGATTTATATATAAAATAAATCTGAAAATCTAAGTGCCTTTATAAGAGATATGGGATCTAGGATCCCAAATATAAAATTATTTTTTATGTATATAAATCATAGGTTTCCAGTGAATGAACCTTGTATTACTATTTAGTGTCCTTCTTTGTCTCTTGACAGTTTTGGCTTAAAGTAGTATGTTTTATGAAACAGGACAGCTTTTGACTCAAAATGTATTTTGCCTAATATGATTGTGACTCTCCTGCTCTCATTTGCTTAACCATTGCATGGAGTGTGTTTTTCCATCCTGCCACTTTCAGTCCATTTTTTGCCATTAGATCTAAAGTGAGTCTGGTATAAAGAGAATGCAGTTGGATCTTGATTTTTGAATTTCCTTAAACCCCTTTACTCAATTTTTTTCTTTTGATTGGGAATTTTAGTCTATAAATATTTAAATAATTGTTTGAATGGGAAGGGCTTACTATTGCCATTTTATGAATTGTTTTCTTTGATTCTTGCAGGCATTTTTGTCCTTCTTTTCCTCATTTTCTGTCCTTTGTGTGTCATTGATTTTTGTAGTGACTTGCTTTGATCTTTTCTTTTTTAAAAATGTATCTCCATAGGTATTTTATTGTGGTTACCATCGGATTACATAAAAGCTCTTATAGTTACACCAATGAAAACTTGTAAGTAATAATTCTTTTTATTTGAATACAAAAATTCTTCTTCATTACATCTGCCTTAAAATTTATGTTATGGATGTCTCTAATTGTATCTTCTTATACTGTATATCCATTAACAGATGTTTCCTTCTTTCATTCTTTTTCTTTTTTTTTTTTTTTTTTGAGACAGAGTCTCACTCTGTTGCCCGGGCTAGAGTGCCATGGTGTCAACCTACCTCACAGCAACCTCAAACTCCTGGGCTCAAGCAATCATTCTGCCTCGGCCTCCTGGGTAGCTGGGACTGCAGGCATGTGCCACCATGCCTGGCTAATTTTTCTATATAATTTCAGTTTTTCTGCTAATTTCCTTCTCTTCTTAGTACAGAAGGGTCTCCCTCTTGCTTGTGCTGGTCTCAAAATCCTGAGCTCAAAAGACCCACCCGCCTCAGCCTCCCAGACTGCTAGGATTATAGGTGTGAGCCGCCCCTCCCAGCCCCACAATTACCGGTTCTTCATGGCGGCCATTTTCATGCAGGTATTTCTTCCAGAACTGGGACTTGACCTCGCCCAGGAGTCATTTGCATTTAATCTTATACATAAGATTATGCTCATTTATTTCAAATATATGTGATTCAAAAACGGAAAAAATATAATAAAAATTATTTTTAAATTTCACATTTCCTAACCTTCCTGGCCTCTGGGTTTTTTGAGGAGGCAGTCTGAGCTTTGAAAGAGTGACAATCCTCTATACCAGCAAATCGATAGAAATAAAACATGAGCCACACGTGTCCTTTTAGAGTTTCCATTAGATGCATAAAATAAAAGGAAAAAAAGGTGACATTGATTGTAACAATTTATTTAACTCATATCTAAATATTGCCATTTTAGTATATGATCAATATAAAATTATTAAATATGTATTTTTAGAGTAAGCCTTCAAAGATTGTATTGTAAGCTTCCAGCACATCTCAGTTCAGACCAGACTATTTTAGGTTCTCAGCAACCCCACATCGCCAATGTTGGCCACACTGAAGTGCAGCTCTGACTTCTATGACCTCGGGGAGGTGAAGGGCCTGAAGCTCCTTTCTGTCAGAGGTGAGGAAATAGTCCTTTTCTAGCAACATCTCTCCTTAGGCTCAAGAGTCGGAGAGAAGGTAACCCTAGATAGAGCATGGGGCAGCAGGCAGGAAATGTCCACAGCTAGACCACTGCTGACCACTTTGCTGGGGACCCATTCCCCGTCCAGAGATCAAACAGAGATGATAGGACCCCAGAAGGAAGGAACCCCAGGTGTTCAGATACATCTACAATCTTGACCTCCACAGTTAAATCTGGAGGAAATAGATTAAAAGCAAACCTGTTATTTTTCAATTTGGCCTTGACCCTAATAGTCAGGCTGTGTGTGTCTATTTCTTCCTGTTGTGTGGGAAACTGTGTCAGTTTAAGCATCAATTGCATGCACACATGTCTACATGCATTTCTGTTAACATATAACTCAATACTATCTATTAATAACAAGAAATCCAACTTTAAATAAGAGTAAAAGAAAATCTACTGTTTTTCAGGTAACTTGTAATCAACCTGTCATGGAATTCTGGCATCCTGTCTGCACCAGGTGTATATATTAGTTAGGGATTGCTGCATAAAAAGTCACCTTAAAACTCCTTAGCTCTTGGTTGAGCTGGTCAGCAATTTAGGCTGGGCTCAGTTGGGTCATTCTTCTGGGCTTAGCTGGGCTCCTTTAAGCATGTGTGGTCAGCTACTGGTTGACTCATTGGCTCCTGAGGGTAAGCTGGCTGTCACAGTATCTCAGCGCCCAGCAGGCTTCCATAAGCTTGTTGTCATGCAGAGGGTAGGGTTCTAAAAGAAAATTTCAACCATTCAAGACCTTTTGAACCTAGACCCAAAGCTGGCACGCTGCCATATTGACAGCTTTCAATTGGCCAGAGCTAATGAAGTCAGCCCAGATCCAAAGTTTGAGAAACAGATTCCATCTTTCAATGGGAGAAGCTGTCAAAACTCATTGCAAAGGGCATGGATTCAGGGATTGCTGCCATTTCTGCAGTATCATTATGCATTTTCTTGCCAACAAGATTTATATAGCTCTTAAAATTCAAGGAACTACTAAGCAGCTGGGCTGGGACTCAGGATCAACTCTGCCTGACTGCAAAGCTCATGTACATCTACCTATATAGGCCACATTATTCATGCAGATCTCTAGGCCTTTGAGGTTCTGGAGAGTGACTCTTCTGCAAGAGAAGCAGGATTCCTTTGAGAATGTTGTCCTTCTAGTAGTCTTCACCACTGGGAATAATCCGCTCCATAGAATGCTACTGAAGTGTGCTGGAAGGACCTGGAATAATTTGGGGAAATGGCTGAGCAATGAGTTTAGAAAATGAAGGTCCAACAACATAGTACTCATTTCTCATCTTAGGAGAAATTTGAAAACACATATAATTCACTTGATATGTGTGCAAATTTTTTCATCTGTTTCTGGTATTTGTAGGCTATTCATGGTTTTCATCAAAGACTAGACCAAACTGCTGTGCCTGAAATAACCTGTTGCTCTGAAATCAAGTGCTATAAAGATAGATCTGCTGAGAAGTTATTTCCTCCTGCTGTAATAGAGCCAAACAGCTGAGCACATTTTGAAGGTGTCCTTTGATTTTTAAGAGGGCAAATCTGTCAGGACCCAAAACTCAGGACTGGCCATGGGGAAAATCCACACAGTCCACAAGGCAATCAAGCACAGCTAATGCATCCTTTGCTCTAAACCAGCACTTGTCACTCTGGCTGCATGTTAGAATCACCTGGGTGGGGAGACCTTTTAACCTCTCTCAAATGCAGTTGAAACAGACCAAATGAATCAGAATTCCTTGAGTGGGACCCAGGCAGTGGTGTCCTTTCAACCTCTCCAGGTGATCACTGTGTGTGGTCAAGCCAAAACATATACTGATTTGAACCAACATCTTTCGATGAGCAAATTGCAAATGTTTTCTCAAATGAATGTAAAAATGGTTGCCGATGAGTTGTGGCCCTTCATGCTTACCTGCATTACCTATTTACTACATTTTGCAGAACAGACCTCTGCTCCTGCTTTTATCTCTCACTCAACTTAATTCCATGTGTACTGACTGCACACTAGGTTCAGGGCACTGTGCTATGTGCCTCCGCTTCAGTGAGCATCATTGTGGGGGGAGGGCTGTGCTGAAACTATATGGCCAGAACATTAACACTATGCTACTTGCCAAATTGAGGCCGAAATGGAAAGACCTAGAGAGTCATCAAGCATTAGGGCATTAATAGATACTTTGGAATAATAAAAACTATCTGATGATGCCCTGAGTGAACATATTCCACTTTAAAACATAGACCAAAATGCTGGTGGTATTCTGAGATACGAGTTAGGATTTTGGTACAAATATATAATATTTACATCTTTTATTTATGCAAAACAGAAATAAATGCACAAAGCATCCATTTAAGGCTTGATAAATTAATATAAAACAAACACACTCCTGTAACCAAGAAATAGAACCAGTCTCATTCAAGTACCCTAAAAATCACTTTCTCCCTCCCACCTACCAAAGGTAACCAAGATCTTAATAGCTAATATTTCAGGTCAATTTTGTGTTTTCAAAGAAGTGTTTTATTACAGAACATTTACACATATACAGAATAAACAAAACAGAATAATTGACCCATCACCCAGCTTCAATAACTACTAATCCTGTGCCATTTGTTCTTTCTTCTATACTTCGACACTTTTTCCACCCACTTCACTTGTTTTTTCTTACTAGTGAGGTAAGATATACATACATTGAAAGGCACAAATCTTAAGTATATGTTTTTGGCAAACACAGCCATATAATCTTTCACCCATTTTAAGAATATAATATTTTTATCATCCTAGAAAAATCCCTTGTGTCCTTCCTAGGAAATATTCTCTTATCCCAGAGGCTGATTCTGTGCTGAGTTTTTCACTGTAGGTTCATTTTAACTGAAGTCATACTATCTGTATCTTATGTCCAGCTCGTCTCATATGGCAGGTTTATGAGATTCGTCTGGGTCTGTGCTACCATAGTTTATTCCTTCCTATTGCTGAGTACTACTCTGTTGTATGAATGCTCTACAATTTGTTCCTCCATTTTCCTATTGACGGGCATTTGGATTGTTTCCTGATTTGTGCTATTATGACTAAAATGTCTACATTCTTTTACAAATACTTTTTTATGTTAAACGTGATTTCTTTATTAGCATGTAAGCGATGTCTCTGAATTTTTTTAGTGATTGATGTAGGGATTAAAATATTCATCTTTAACATATCACAATATACTTAGATTTAATACTATAAAACTTTAGTAAATAAAATACACAAAATCCTTGCTACGGTATAATTTCTTTTACCTCCTGTGACAGGTCTGTGACTTTTATCTTTTTAAGCACCTTTTGGCTTTCTGGCTTTACAAACTACTCTAGGTTGAAGTTATATGTTTCATCTCCAGCTCTAGAATTATCTATTTTTATAAGAAGCCCTGGTTCATTTTATTGAAGAATCATATTATTTTACTTATTTATTAATTATTCAGATACAGTCTCATGTTGTTACCCAGGCTCTAGTGCAGTGGCATCATTACAGCTCACTGCAACCTCAGACACCTGGGCTCAAGAAATCTTGCCTCAGTCTCCCAAGTAGTTGGCATTATAGGCATATTTCATCACACATGTCTAATTTGTTTTTTCTTTATTTACGTAGAGATAGGGTCTTGCTAGTTGCTAAGCCTGGTCTCAAACTCCTGGCCTCAGGTGATCCTCCCACCTTGGCCTACAAAATTGCTGGGATTACATATGTGAGCCACTGTGTCAGACCTGAAAAATGGTATTTCAAAACCAAGACCTGAGAATGAGATGTTTTCATTGGTTCTGGGGTGTCAAAACTTCTGAGCCTTCTCACCAGAGTTTGAAAATATACGTATAAATATACACTGATGTATGCCTACATTCTACCTATCTCTCTATCTACCTATCCATGTACCTGTCATCTATCTACCTATCTACCTCGCTATCCTTCTCTCTCTCTCTATCTCTCTCTCTCTCTCACTGCAACCATCTATCTCAATGAATATATTACAATAGATACAGGTTCATTCTGATATTCCTTACTCCAGTCTAGTACCACAGAATTTATTCTAGCATTACTCCTTCATTGATTTATAACTTTTTCCCACTAGACTGAGAAATGAGAAGTAATTATCTGCAGTATATATGCTAACATGTAAAGTAGTTATAGAATTACTAATACATACACTTGTAGAAACATATTTACCAACTGAAAAAAAAGTGTTATCTGGGTATAGAGGCTCATGCCTTTAATTCCAGAAAATTAGGAGGCTGCAGAAGGATCCCTTGAGGCCAGGAGGTCAAGACCAGCCTGGGAAAAATAGTGATATTCTGTCTCTAAAAACAATTTTAAAAATAGCTGGGTATGGCTACATACGCCTGTAGTCCAAGGCACTTGGGAGGCTGAGAGAGGAAGATTGCTTGAGTCCAGGAGTTTAGGGCTGCAGTGAGGTACAATCACACCACTGCATTCTAGCCTGGGCAATAAAGTGAGACCCTCTCTCTAATAAATAAATAAATGCATACATACATACATAAACAGTGTTCATGTGCATTCTTGAATCTTAAATTATTCAATCAAAACACTGTTTTCCAAAGTTACTTGTGTCAGGACCTTTCATTCCCACCCTTTTCAATGGGGTTAGGTCATACATTTGTAGAACAGTAAGACTCATTTCTCTTATGCTTTCCATCAGAATTCCCCAATATTCTGGGTTTTTTTAATTTACAAAAATATGATGTACTCTTAGTAGTGTACAGTTTAATGGGATTTGAAAACTGTATAGACTCACATATTCTTCTCCGCAGTACCATAAGGAACTGTTGCCTCACCCCAAAAATTCTTTTTTGCTGTTCTTTGTAAAAAGCTGCTTCTCTCGGCCCATTATTTGGCAACTCTGATTATTTTTCATCCTTGTATTTTTGCTGGTTTTATTTTTTTTTTCTTAACAATGCCATATCAATAGAATTAGATAGTATTTGGCCTTTTGGATCTGATTCCTTCACTTAGACAGATGCACTTAAGATTCATTCATGTTGTGGTGTGGACTGGTAGTTTGTTCATTTTTGTTGGCAACTAGGACTCTATTGTATGGATGCACCACAGTTTCTTCATTTATTTCCCTGTTGAAAAGCATCTGGTTTAATGCCAGTTTTTTTGTAATTATAAATAAAGTGAATAGAAACATCCACAAAAAAGGTTTTTGTATAAACTTTAGTTTTCAGTTTGCTTCAGTCAATACTTAGGACTCAGATATTTTGGTCAGCTGGTAAGTTTAACTTTATAAGATACTGCAAAACTGTTTTCTTAAGTTACTATATCATTTTGTAGTAGTAGTTCTAGGTATTTGCATTCTCCTACTCCTTCTCCTTCTGCTTCTTCTTTCTTCTTCTTTTTTTCATTTCTGCTGGGAGGCCAAAATCATATAATCAATGTAGAGAAAATGTATAAAATGCCTGGGCATTAACCTGGGATTCTGGACTCCCACTTCTAGGAATCTACTATGAAATTAGAGCATGACAAATATAAAACAACTATTTTCAAGTTTATCCCAAGTGGATTTGTCATGGCAAAATATGAAAAGTTGTGCTGATGTCCATTAATAGGACAGAGGTTTAATAATCCTAAGGCACACTTTAATTAGAACACTGAGGTAGCTGTGAAAATGAAGAAGAGAGATCTCTGTGTGCCTGTGGGATGGTGATGGCACATGGTGTAGTACAACAAATGTGGAGAAAAATGAATATTGATAATGCTTTATGTGGAAGATATAAACATTTGAATGTTGTGCATCTTAAAAATGTAAACTAAAAGGCAAACCCTAAAATTGAAAACAAATTAAAATGAGTGCAAATAACTATATATCATTGGTAATATGATCACACAGAGGAAAGTTTTGTTTTCCTGACTTTAAAGTGTGGCATACTAATGGGATGTCCTTAGTGGAGTGTATTCTATTTCCCCTTACATTTAAAATGAAATCATTTATAGGTTTTAGAAGCTGATGCAAAAGACAAAAATATAGAAAGCTTCAAATGTGCTTTTGTCATGTATTGTTACCTAAAATAGAAACTGGTCAAAGTCAACAAAAGACAACTTGAAGTTAAATAGATACACAATTTCTAACCAAATAATATTAAATTAAATCCATAATTTTATGTGTATATGTATTACACTGTTGAAATAATGCAAATATAATTAAGATGTAAAATTTGTTTTTATAATTAATTACTTTAAGAGATAAAAAAGTGATTATTTATTATTGGGAAAACAGCATTGTCTAAACAGGTATCTATTTATATAAATAGATACCTTTATGTTTTATATACTATCTCTATGTATTTCTTATCTATACATCCACAGGATGTGGGAGAAAGGATGCATTTGAAATAAATGGAAGTGCCTGAAAAAAGATGCCTTTGAAATATTTAATAAAAGGTGGAGTATTACATAAATAATGTCCAGAGACTAGGGTATCCATTCAGAAAATATCCAATAGGATTAATATTATTGACTCAAATATTTCAGATGATCAAAAAGAACATGTAAAAAAAAAAAACTCTACTTAGGATTACTAGCCGACAATAAGAGAGTACATTCTTTTGCATGGAGAATGAAAGCTCTTTTTAGAATGCACACAAAAATTTAACAATATCATTGAAAAAGACTGATAAAGCAGACTATCTCAAAACTAAACATCTCTGTGCTAAAAAAGTTATGAAACAAGACAGTGAAATTGGAAACTTTTGAATAAAGCATTATTGTAACCCAGGTAGCTGAGGGTGGTGGTGGACCCCCTGTAATTGACATTTCTGTGCATAACAACTTTGTTTTTCCTAAGTTGCCCACCGTCATTCCAAACAGGCACTTCTAACTATTGCACTAAAACACAAATCTTAATCTAGTTAGGACTATTCTTCAAGAAATAATGTAAATATATATTTAGAAGGGAATAATTTTTATTTTGATAGAATTTACAACTACTAGTTGTATGCTATTCAATTTCTCAATGGAGAATTCATGCTGATCAATATTAGTACAAGTTATGAAATATAAGTTCAAGTAACTGCTGGGTTTAAAGAGAACATTACTCTATGGTTATCAAGAAATTATTACTTTTTAACAAATGGAAATGACTTCAGACAGTTTTTACTGCCTACAAAATAAACCGAAATGTAGGTATATACTGTCTTTAAAAAAATGGTTAGAAGAAAAAAATCACTGGTATACAAATGAGATGAAATTGTGCAAACTGTAACTTAATATGCTTCACAAAATTTCTATATATATTAGGACAAACTTGAGCAGTGGTGTCAAAAATTTTGATAACCTATAAAAGTTCGGTTCTGAGTTCCCATGCACTGTGACTCAGTTAAAATGCAGCCTAGAATTCCTAATTGAGAATATTAATGCAAGTTATATACTATATACATCTATATTCTTCCACAAATATTTTAATGCCTAAGACTACGTAATTTAGCATTTTTTCAAAACTTCAACAAAGATTTTTATCTTTAAGGCCATAAGAATTAGATAACATTTGTTATTTCTAGCATTCTCTCCCCATTTAAAATCTCTACAAAAACAAACCTTTTGTTAAACTATTCAAATTCACATAATAAAAGGGAATTAGATCTATATTTTAAAAATGCCCAGTTACTCCAGAAATTCAAAAGTCCTAATTATCCTGTTAGTCATTTTCAACAGTGTGTGAAGTATGGCCATTTCTTTCTCTGTGTAGTAACAAGAGGAGGTATTGTGTAAGTCTTAACACTCTACCTAGACAATGTTCCATAAATCTGTAGTGTATCATAACATTTCAGAAATCTTATTTTTACAGAGTTTTTTTCTGTGAATTACTTCAAGCATCTGTTTATTCGTATTCCGATAAAAAACTATTTTAGAAGTCAATATTTTATTTGTAAAAGTATATTTTAAAAGAGAAAACTGAAATATCATATCTTTGGGAATTTTAATATTAGTATCTGACACACAACTTATATACTGTAATTATCTCAATAGAATTACAGTCATCCCAAATTTTTAAAAAAGCAATATAATACATTTTATTCCTTTGAAACAATGATGTGAAGTGATTTATATAAAAAGCTTGATGAAATAATTACATTGGAATCATAGAAAAACAATTATTTTACAATTGGAAGAAACCTTAGAGTCCAGACCCCTTCTTTGCAAAGCTAAAATATGCACTGTGTTATTTCTGGGTCATAAACTAAGGGCCTTACTGAGATATTACAGACTACTCTAGCAGTACCTAAGAACAGGGAATATTTCTTTTTTTGGAACACCATATCCTCAGTGCCTTGTGCAGTGGTTGGTATCTGGTAGGCACTAAAAAAATATTTGTTGAATAAATAAATTCTGGAAAAAAGTAAGTTTTATGAATTAAATGTTTAAGTATTTTGCATTGTAAGAAGATTTTTAGTCATTAAAATGATGGAATGTTTCACTATTACCACGCCAGTTCTCGTTGTAGGTTGCTTAAGAAATTCTTTCAGCGCTACCTTTATTGAATTCTTCTGCTGCATAGGGTTCTGTCTATTCACACCAGGTTTGAAATTTCCTACTTAGTCATGAATGAACCAGACAATAAAGAGATGATGTTCAAAGGATCAAGATCAAATTGCTACAGCCATCACCTGAAAATTAGCTATGAGGTCAAATCCCATTATGATATACGTCAGATTATTTTGAGTCCTGAGGAAATAAGATGTAGGGCATTTTGATGTGACTTAATGGGAAAACTTTATGAAGCTATCCTACAGCAATAAATCCTCAGGTTAGGGGAATTAGAAGTATTAAAAGAAAATTGCACGAAGTCATGGGGCACGTGGAAGGGCAGCCAGGCAAGATGACACTAATATGGTAGAGGAGTCCTAAAACTGGAGGATGGATATTCAAATATAAACTTCACCTCTTGCACAACTTTGCCCAAGTTGTATAAAAGATGGTAACCCAGGTAAAAAGTTATCATATAATGTACTCTTTTCACTTTTAAAAAGCCAAGATGGCCTCTCTTTCCTTCCTGGAAGTGGGGGATAGGGCTGAAAATTCCAAACCTCTAATCACAGGGTTAGTTTCCCAGGCAGCCAAGATTGACAAACAGATGTGTCCTTCTCTAAACTGAAAATAAATCAAATCACATAGTTATAAAGTTAGATGAAGCCTTTGACATGACTTCTTTATTTTATTTATTTATTTATCTTTTTTGAGACAGAGTCTCACTCTGTTGCCCAGGCTAGAGTGCCAGGGTGTCAGCCTCACTCACAGCAACCTCAAATTCCCTGGGCTCAAGTGATCCTCCTGCCTCAGCCTCCCGAGTAGCGGGGACTACAGGCACCCCGCACTACGCCAGGCTAATTTTGCATTTTTAGTAGAGACGGGGTCTTGCTGTTGCTCAGACTGGTCTCAAATTCCTGACCTCAAGGGATCCTCCCACTGCCTTGGCCTCCCAGAGTACTAGGATTATAGGCATGAGCAACCATGCCCAGCCTGAGATGACTTCTTTTAACATGAAGAAAGGGATAGTAAGTGATTTGACCAAAATCAGAGTTCTAAGACACATATCTAGAATCTAACTCATCTTCCTTCTAGTCCAGTGATATTTTCACCTTACCACACCATCTCCTCTCACTTCAAATATTTCAAATTAAGTAACATCTTATATGCATTGAAATGACTTTCTATTAATGTTAATTTTTTAAGCATTAAATATTCTTAAATATGGATCATTTTTGTACATTGTGCCCTTTTTTGGAACATATACAGTGTGATACATTTGTTTCCCAGCATTTGGTTGTGCTGACCTAGGAATGTTCATCATATCTCACATTAAAAATGATGACTTTTTAAATTAAAATTAACTTTGAAATGTTTATAGGAGCATATGCTGTGATGTAATCTAAAACTTGTAATATTTTTGTCATCAACTGTATTGATCTTACTTATTGTAATATAATAAAAATAGTTACGGTGACTATGAAGAAAAATCATGAAACATAGAAACACTATGTAAATATCAAGTATTATGATTTTAACTAATTTTAGTACAAAATATTAAACATAATTCAAAAATGTGTTTTGTTTATATGCAATGAGATGAAAGAAGTTTCAAGATCCAATGTTCGGTGAAAAAAGTTCCCACATCAGTGAAATGATATTGTTAACAGCTCACGTGTATGGAGCACTTTCACTGTGCCAGACAGTGTTTCAAGGCAAACGTGTCAGGTAGGTATAGGTATTTCTCATGTCACAGACAAGGTGACTGAAAGGAAAAAAAATTAGTGACTTGCCTAAGGTCACCCAGAGAGTGCATGGCTGAGCTAAAAACTTTGCTATGACTTATTCTTCCCTGCTTCCCTTTGCCAGTGTCATTTTTCATTTATTAAACAATTACTAAGAATCTTCCATGGGCCAGGCACGTGCCTGACATTGGGCTATAGTGAACTAGACACGGTTCATATGAGCAAATCCACAAAGAAGTAAACCATAAACACCAAGACCGCTTGAGGGAATGCTAAGTACCAGCACAGGCTGCTGCTGTGCTGGATGTGTGCACGGAGTCAGGAGCGCTCTGCTGGGTGAGAGGCTGGTTCTAACGGGAAGGTGGAGGGTGGAGGGAAGCTCCCCAGGGAGAGCCACAGCTGAGCCAGGCCTAGAGACTTGTATCAGTGTGAGAATGTGATTATGGTAAGACAAGTATATTGGTATCTGTCCCAGTTTCCTGGCATGCAGCCCCTAACGCCCTTGGAATGTCTGAAGTGATAAGTATCCTTTGTATGCTAATCAGATGACTGAGGCTGGGGGCTCCTGGACAGCCTCAGATGGAGGGTGGTTGCCAGGGAAACTAACCCTGTGATTAGAAGTTTGGAACTTTCAGCCCTCTCCCCCACTTGCAGGGAGGAAAGAGGGGCCATCTTGGCTTTTTAAAAGTGAAAAGAGTACATTATATGATAAAAATAAATCAATAGTAAAAAGAGGCATAGAAATGAATATTTTTCCCACTTCAGCCTCATTACCCCAAGTCACCACTAGGGGCAAAGGCTTGTCTCCTGCTTCCAAAAGTGCTCTATGACTTTCCATGTGTACCATTGTTGAGGAAGGGCACATTCAAACCAATCTGCAATCTCAGTTCCTGAGGTTCTTAGCAAACGCATGACCCTCTCCGGTTGAAGACAACCCTGAAGATGAATTTTCCTCCCAGAGCATGGACCACCCAGAGGCCAAGGCAGGCTTGGGAACGCTGGTGGGCAGGGAACACTGCACGTGCATGTAGGGCACCCGAGTGACTGCACTTGTGAGCAGGAGCCAGCCCCAGGAGACCTACCCCATGTGCGTGTGTCCAACCTGTGCTGGGCCCTCCTGTCCATGTCCCTCCTTCACACAGTAGCACTGAACAAACTGCACAAAGTCAACAAAGGCTATGATTTGCAAGTGTCTCCTAGCTAGGAACTTTCTAGTCTAGAGCCCTCCTCCTTCTTACCTCTGTAAGCCCAGTGGACGTGTGAGCATCTGGAACACTGAGAGAGAATTTTAACAATTTTATTTCCATCAGTAAGTTTCAGAACAGTCTTTTCTATGAATTTTAACAAATGTGTACACAATATATTAGTTTGCTAACTCTAATTTTATCCTACACTCACAACCTCTTGAACCTCTAGAAAGACTAGATGTACACTAGGAGTTATTTGTTCATCCTGTGCACTGTACACATAGCAGAGTAAAACAAATGCACAGACACAAAAGACAATAGTTAATCTGGCCTCACTATAAACACACTGGCATAAAGCCCTTTGCACTTTCTTCTCCGCATTCTTCCTCAAACTGGCCCAACTACAACAATGTGTACTGCTCAGAGAAATGGTGTAGATGCTGTGAATTGTAATGTTAAGGTTCCCCCACACTGGCTGACTAAATGGATCCCTCCTGGCCAAAGGGATACCCTAAAACTAAGTTGCCATGCAAGAGAGGGAGGTCAGACATGGCTCATCAGGCCTGCTCCCCCTTCTTGGGGACATCCTTTGTAATCCATTAACAGGTCTAAGGGTATGTAAGACAAACCTACAGGTCCTCAATTTACACAACAAATCTATGTCTGGGGCTCATCTCTGATGAACAGCTCCTTATTTAAAATCTTCCAAGTCTTTAGACAAAGCTTCATAGCTTTAACCAATTACAAGTCAAAGAATCTTTAAACTCACCTATAACCCATAAGACCCTGCCAATGGACAGGGTCTGTGACACAAATCTTTGGCAAAGCTGCTGAAGGACATGCTGGCCTTTTAAACTCATATTGTTTCATGACTTTTTGCCTAGATGTTAGAATCAATACAGAATATTGTCCCTGTTATACTAATTAATTTCACAGTTTTAAAATTAATAATGGCCATGATATGCAGAGAAGATACATCCACATAGAGTCTTCCTTCCTTTTTATTCTGGTATAATTGATTTAAAATCAACTGTACACATATAAAAATGTACAAGTTGAGAAGTTTGACACAATTTGATGTCTAGACACTTGTGAATCCAACCGTCGCTATGATCAAGATAGTGAAATATGCATCACCTCCCAGAGTTTTCTAATGTCCCTCATGATGCCCACCTCCCAGCCCTCCTCTTGCTGCCCTGTCCAGGCAGTCACTGCCCTGCTTTCTGTCATTATTGGTTACTCTGCTTTTTAGCAGAATTTTATAAGAGGGAAGTAGTATATAGTATGTACTCTTTTGGGTCTCATTTCTTTTACTCATCAATTGTATTTTGAGACTAATCTGTGTTTTTCCATGCATTAATAGTTGATTTCTTTTTATTGCTGAGTTGTATTACATTGTACCAAAATAATACATTTTATCCATTTATGTGTTAATGGACATTTGAGTTGTGTCTAGTTTGAGGTTATTAAAAATAACTACCTTCTAGATGTTTTATATTTTTAAGTACCACATTTATATCTGATTCATTTCGAGTTGATTTCTCTGTGTGGTGTGAGGTATGGATCCAAGTTCATTTCTTTTGGACATGGTCATCCAGTTGTTCCAGTACCATATGTTGAAAAGCCTATCCTTCCTCAATTTATTTGCCTTTGCACCTTTGTCAAAAATCAGGTGCCCATATACTTGAGAGTTTATTTCTGGGTTTTCTATTAGCTTCTATTGGCAAATCTGCTTAATTTAATGCCAATATCACACTGTCTTGCTTACTTTAGTTTCATATTAAGTGTTGAACACATGTAGGCTTAGCTTTTTGTATTAGTCTTCAAAGGCTTTCGTTAAAAAATACCTCCTTTTGAATCACAGTTCTATCAAAAAAAAAAAAAAGATAGACTGGGTGGCATAAACAACAGAAATTTATTTTCTCAAGGTTCTGGAAGCTGAAAGTTCACCATGAAGTGTCTGCAGGTTTGGTTTCTCCTCAGGCCTTGGCTGCAGATGGCCCCTTTGCTGCCTCTTCACATGACCTTTATCTGTGCACACACATGTCTGTGTCTCTTCCCCTACTTATAAGGACTGGCCCTATTGGATTAGGGCCCCATCATTATGACCCCATTTAACTTTAATTACATCTTGAAAATATTGAAACTTCCAACTCAACATTTCTTTCTTATACAACCTGACAATCAGAGCTTTTTCATATGAGTGATGCCTAAATGTTTACCTAGCCCAGACCAAGTTCACACTTTTACTGGCACAGACCAAATGACTTTATTAATCCTAAGCTATTATCCTTATTGCACATTCTACAACCAACCTGACAGCAAGTGCTTCAGAATATACACAACATGTGGCAACTTCTCACTACTTCCAGTGGGTCCACCCTGGTCTGGCCACCATATCTCCCACAGCGATGCCTGCATCAGCCTCCTGACGGGGCTCCTGCTGGTTTCTCTTCTCTAAATTTACTTCACTTCCCACTTATTAATGCCATTACTACAGGTTGCAGAATGTATTCATCGTTGTAACTGAATAAAAACAGTATCCCAACAGTATGAGACAGGAAGAGATCACAACTCTGCATGCCATGAGAGGGTGAAACATAGTTACATACTCTTGCGTAGGCCAGCCTGTCCAAAGTGACCACTGTGTGCAGTTTCAGTCCCACAGTTCCAGGAATTTGGTGTGACATGATTGGCTACCTCCAGTTGAAGGCTTAACCCCATGACAAGATCTAGCTATTAAATATTATTTGCACATTCTGTTATGAGATTTGATTCAAATGAAAAGTCACCTTTTTTCTAACAGTTTGTATTCTTCATTCTCTCCATTAGGTAATGTCTTGTCTTTCTCACCAACCTAAGTGTTCTTTGTTACGTGGTAAGAGGACATTGGCCATCAATTCCTAGAATACCATGTTCTGCTGCTTCTAACATTTTAAAATTTGAGGCTGTTCTCTCTGAAGGGATCTCACTGTACAAGGGGCTTTCTCTCTCTCTCTCTCACTGAAATATCATGTCCAATGGAGCCAAAGTTTTGGTTAAACATTACATTTTCTTTCTCTTCCTCCGACAAATGAGCAAAATTTTGATCCTCCCTTTATATGCATTATTTTCAAGAGTCTATATATCTTTTTACCTATCTTGTGGCTGTTTTCAGAATAAAGTACTTTGGACTATCTATCCATTTCTTTGACATTTTTATCAGTAATCATGGTCCATGGCCTTTTGTCTCCAATAAATATATTCAGAATTTGTCATTTTTGAGTCTCTAGGTTAAATAGTTTGTATGTAAAGCATTAAGGTGGATCATGAAAAAGTCTATGGTAATTGTAGGTCCCTAGAATTTCAATCACAAAATTTACTGAACTGAGTTTTTATTTGATATTAATTAATTAAATTTTAGTTGGTATGAAAGCAGTTATTTGCATTAGATTTTTGATTCATTAGATATAGTTACTGAGCCACCTACGAATTAAATAATATCGTATGTTATATTTACTTTAAAATGCCATTAAGAAGACTTTATCCTTGAAAATTATGGCAAAATAAAAACTTTGGAAGCTTTTTTATCGGCAGTACTTATGATAGATTTTAGTATATAACCATCTATACTATTGTGCAAGATGTTTGCATTTCTATTATAATACTTAAATAAAGTACATAGAAATTTTAATAAAATATCTAACACACTGCTCATCAGCCCCATTCCACAAGGAAAAAAGGCAAACATCTTCTCGCACATTGTAGTGATGAATTTTGAGGTTGATAATCAGATCTGGGTGTGACCATTCCAGGTGAATGAGTAGAGGACAGTGCAGCCTTAGAATTGGGAAGAGAGCACTCTAAATGTGCTTTTAAGTGTGGACAGTGGTGCTACCAAAACTCTTTGTGCAAGATTATCTGTGGGTGTTACTGAGAAATGTCATTCTTACCTTTTTGACACCATTACATTTTCCTAACAATCTGTGAGTTAGAGCAGAGTGTCATCTGTAAGTTAAAGTGGAAGGGCTCCTGGCCTGACAGCATGTGCTCTGTGGCCACAGGAACATCAAACTGCCCCCTTTGTGTAGTGTCAGGCCCCGTGTCCACGTGAAGTCCTGCTCAGACACAGGCAGAGACTGGCCAGGCCCTTACCAACCAGTGCTCATGAGCTCCATGGCCCTGGTTCCCCAGCCCAGCCCCGAGCTCTCTGATGTTTCGTGCAGGCCACAGGAGGAAGAGGAACTAGTGCTGTGCCCATCAGTGCCCTATTGGGAGCTCAAGACCTGGTGGTTCATTCCGTATGTGGGAGTCTCTAATCCTTGGAGGCCCCAGATGCACTTATTGGACTTCAGATGCCTCTAAGAAGCCTAGATCTCACACCCAACCAGCCCAGTCACAGTAATCATGTTTTAAGTGTAAATTCCATGCTTTGTAGTGTATTTGCAATAATGTAATCACAATCTTGGGGTTCTCTCCTCCAGGGCCACGTCATTCTTTGCTCAGTGTGCGATTTTTCGAAGGGGGATGGACCCCCACCAAGCATCAGGTGCAAGAAATGGTCTACCAGTGGACACTTCTTGCTTGCAGCTTCTTGCTCTCTTGGGGCACTGCCTCTCCCACCCTTGGGCCTAACGGGAGATGGTGGTAGGGAGGTGGTATTCCATTGCCTCTGACAAAAAGTGTGTTTCAGGCCCACCACCTCTATGGGGTGAAGGGAGTTAGAACCCTTAGAGCTGCACTTCAATGCAGCAGCCACCGGGCATGTAGGTCTACTGAGTCCTTGGAATGTGGCTGGTCTGAACTGAGATGTGCTACATGCTTAAAACATAGAATGAGTTTCAAAGATACATTACCAAAAAAAAAAAAGACTTCATTAATATGTTTTTTATGAATCAAATGTAGGAACAATAATATTTCGAATATATTGGATTAAATAAGTTGTTATAATCAATTTTAACTCTTTCTTTTTGTTTTCATTTATTTGGCTACTACAAGATTGTAAATACCATTCATGGCTTACATTTTATTTCTATTGGACATTATTGCCTTCAAAGAGTTTCCCCATTGTGAAAGCTCAGGCTGTCTCCTCAAAAGATGAGAGGCTATGATGGTTACAAATCTCAAACTTTAAAATGGACACGCTTGAAGTTCTGACTCGGGGGGATGGGCGGGACATGGGTAGTGTATGTGACCTCAACTTTTGTACCCCCATGATGATAAGCTGAAATAAAAAAATAATAATAACTGTCATCATGTTGTTTACATTTGTGAAGAACAAATAAATATATATATTACTGTATGTGTATATATACACACACACATAAAATGCATAAAAAGATATAATTTATATTCAAGCTTAAATACAAATGTTCCCCAGGCAGGGTCAGGTCCCAGAGCAGAGTCAAAGCAAAGTCTAAAAAGAGCTACCTCCAACCTGTTATTCATTCGTTTCCCCTTGGCTGATCACTTCTCCTGTCACTCATGGCCAGAGGGGTGGGGCCTGGAGCCTTATCCAATCAGAGACGCTGCGTTGAGAACTGACCAATCAGGTGCACAGCCAGAAGGAAGGAGCCGGTTTCCGGGATCTGACGTGGCTTTTTGTCTCTTGTGCCAGGCACCGAGTTGTTATCCTCTCTCCACTGTTCCTTCTCTAGGAGGGCTCAGGTGTTTCTGCCACAGCCTCTGTTACCCTGTGACCTGCAGGAACTGAGAGATTTATAGGGAGGACACCGGAAGACCCCGGAAGCTGGGACATGGTGAGTGTGTGGGCCGGGTGTCCTGGTGGGGGCCGGAAGCAGCGGTGGTGGGACCAGGCCTGCGTGAGTAAGCTCCGGAGTCTTCAGACTGAAGTTTGGCCTGGGCACACCTGGGCCCTCAGGCCCTTCCTGCCATAGGTTGGGGCTGAAGGGACAGCTGGGAGCCTGGGTGTCCTCTCTGGTCCTGAGCGGTTACTCAGCCCTGGCCAGAGACCTGTCTGGGCACCTCTGCTCCTGCAGCCCCACATCTTCTCCACGGTGTGCGGTGAGGATGGAAGAGTCATCAGGGGAAAAACCTGACTTGGTGTGCAAGACTCCTGTGTGGGAGGAGCTGTGGTCTGTGGGGTGCACATGCCTTCTTTCTCCTGTTAAAAATAAACTGAGGCACCATTAAAAAGGTAAAGAATTGATTTTATTTGAGCACAGAGCAATTCATGCATCATGAGACCCCCAGCCATGGTGCATAATTTCTGGGTCCCCCTGCGGAAGGAGGCCTGAAGGCTCTTTATAAGGTGCATGAGGAAGCAGACCAAATATGATAGCTGGTTACAGTTTTGTATTCACCTTGTTGGGATTATCCAGGTGACAATTTCCTGGTTTTGTAAACAGTGGGTAATTGTACTTAAAATATTTGTTTTCTGTTTCTGAGTAGTTCACATGAAGAAAGCATACAATAGCCCCATGACACTCTGCTGTAAACAGTCTTTGTGCCTTTTTTCTTTTTATCATCTCTAGGCAAGCACACCCTGACAGAATGTCTTCGGGTTGAGTTTCCATTTTGAAAACTTTAAAGGATGATGTGTCCTCAGCCACCCTCCTGTCTTTTCCTGGTCCTGGGCTTCCTATGTGTCCACGGATGAATGAAGATGCCCATAGCAGCCATGTTTTTTGGAGTGTTGAGTGAATATGAGTTCCTGGGCCGCCCAGAGGACAGCCTGAGGTATGGTGGCGGAGCTTCTCAGGGGAGCAGATGAATATCCTTGAGGTTGATAGGAGTCTCCTGGTATACCCTTTACCCCAAAAGCTAACCCACTGGGACTTTAAGATCTTTCTCCCAGCATCAGTTTTCATTTCTTGGAGACACATTGCTGGTCCTCCCATCAGATGCTGGTATTCAGGGGAAAGTGCACAAGTAATTCCTGCCTTCTGGATTCTGTCAGACCTGTGAAGGGAGATGAGGATAGGATAGGACAAGGATAACCCACCCCAGCAAGGTGGTGCAAGAACCTTCAAAGCAGGAGACACTTCATGCACATTGCAAGACGCTGTGCAGTTTCTCTTGGGAGGGTGGTCGCTGAGCACCTCAGTGAGTAGGATGGCGTGGGAGGATGTCCCAAGGCATAGGATGACCTTAACTGAAACTTGAGTCAGACATGTGCATATTCCACTCACTAGTGCCACTCCCTGAATTCATTGCTTTGAAAAGCTTTGATCCTTTATTCAGCTTCAGGTTTTCAATAACTGTAAAATCTAATTCATCCATAAAGTTTGAATAATAAGAATACGTTTCTGAAAAGGCAAGACAAGTCGTGGAGTTCACAAAAGGGAATTAAATATGTAGTGACATATGCCATTTCATAAAAAAATCTTATTTACTCCACCACCACCCTGAGTGAGTGTGGTAAGTTCCTAAGATCTGTTCTTTTTTGGAGTGATTTCAAATAGAATCCCAGAGCTTAACTTTGGAATGCGACCCTGGAAAAGAAAGAGACAAAGTCTATTTTCTGTTATGGGTACATAAAAATGAATACATTTCCACAAGAAAGTGTGGCAGATTGGTGAATTGCACAGATTCACCAAAACAGTTCTTTTTTGCTTAGTAGAGAATTTGTGACAGTGGTTAACTCTGTTCTGTTTTCTGTGATCTGGAAGTTGGAGTTTAATGCTAAATCCTATGGGATGGGACTTGAAAACTCCTAGAAATGTTCACACATGATTGTGACTAAATGATGTATTTTCATTAAAGTAATGATTAAATGACAAGTTTATTCTCACAAGCACAGATAATTTTGCTTCTCATGTTGAAATATGAATTATAAGTGCCTTATAATTTCCTTATTACATCGTATAAACATTCTGAGTATGTAGAATTTTGCTGGATTTTCAAATACTGGACATTTTCTCATCTAAAACTAAGTGAATAATCTCAACTGGGAACCAAAGGTCTGAGCCCAGTGATTAAGCTAAGGTCAGTCTTTTTAAAATTTTTAAATTCATTTTTAAATTTTAATTTTTAATTATTATGGGTACATAATTAATTGTTGTATATGCTAAGGTCAATCTTGATACTCCAAAATGTGGCCATTGAGGGACCAGGTAGCCTCCACTGCAAGTATCCCAGCATGTTCCCCCCAGCCATGGCAGGGGCCCTTTATACTTAGATAAGCTACAGAGCACCGGAAAGCTGGGGGTCCACAGGCAGATGAGGTCATGGTTAGGATGGATGCAGGAGTGGGATGTCATGGAGAAGTGATGAGATGTTACACTGTTCTTTCTGACAGTGTAATTGTTACTGTCCTGGGGCTGTTTCTAGTTGTGGTCTGATACAATAAATATGAAAATGACAACTTATTGTCCAATAAAATAAATTTTTAATTATTCAAAAAAGTTTTAATAAGGGAAACACTAAGTATAACATCTACAAACATCACAAATATTAGGCAGACCAGGGCTTTCTTTCATAGGGAAGAGCAAAGAAGATTAGAAAAAGGTGGGACAGGGTGGGCAGAAAAGACGGTGGAAAATAATATCCTAGGCCAGAGAATGTTTTATCCTGAAGTCAGCCTGTTCTTAGGAGGGGCATAAAGAGGGGTTGTATGTTGGCTGAAACTGAGATTGAGTCAAACTTCAGGGGCCTTGGGGAAGGAGAGAAACTTAAGCAGAGTTTAGTCAAGAACTATTAAATTCTGATCACTGAAGACAGAAGTGTTCAGCTAAATGATTATGATCAACAAATGAGAATTTTCAGAGTCTACGTCGGGCTTTGTAACAGGTAAAAAGGTAGTATCACCTGAATCATGACGGGAAGGGTCTTTCTTTGCTGTGAGCTGCTCTTGAGAACACAGAGCGTGGAGATTTCCTTAATCGCAGCTACTTACCAGGATTACTACCCACCCCATCACCTCCTACCACTTTCCCTGACCCTATACATATTTTCCTTCTGGCTGTTCCTGACTGGTATCCTTGATAATCAATGGTAAACATTAAGTAATGTGGTTTGCTGACTTCTATGAGTAGTTCTATCAAATTGTCACACTTTGAAGAGAGGGTTATGGAAGCCTCTGATTTATAGGCAGTTGCTCAAATGTACAGATGGGCCCCTGGGGCTGCCACTGGCGTCTGCAATGAGGGCAGTGTGGTGGCACTGAGCCCTGAACTTGTGAGGTCTGTGCCAGTTCTGGGTGGTGTCAGAATTGAATTTTGCAGATATCGTTGGTGTTGGAATATTGTCCTGTTCAGCAAACTCCACACATTTGGTGTCAGACGTGCTGTCAGAAAAAAAGACATCACAAGGGCCTGGGATAGAGGAAGATTGCAGTTGTCTCAGGGAAAAGAGGATCTGTTCTCCTGTGCACAGGCTGTGCTGTGCTTCCCCATCTCCTCCTGGGGCCAAAGGGGCCTGATGACGTAGAGGGAAGGAGTTCTGTGGTCAGATTCCCTGTCCTTACACTGCTTCTGCCATGTAATTCCCACCCATTTATGCACATGCATGCTAGGCATTGATGTGGCCATACCCCTCCCGGGCAAGACGCCACCCTCAGGAATCCAGCCTATAACTCCTTTGCTCCTAGAGTTTCCCACCGAAGACCCACACAAGAGCCAAGAAGACTCATGGGTTATCCACAATCTCAGAGCCTGAATTTCTAGCAGCCACCTAGCCTGCCATGAATCTAGGCTTCCGGACCACACAAGGATAATCTCTCTACAGGGACACTGGAATGAGCCAGAGCATATCCCAGCCTGGGCTAGTATCTCTAGCGCAGACCAAATAAGTGACTGAGTCAAAGATACATGAGTGCAGCTGTATTAAGCCAAAGTCTGGGGACACTCCCAGAGAAAACACAAACCACAGAGACACCTTTGACTTTTTGTGAAGCGGGATTTGGACACTTCTGTATTTAAAGGAGATAAAGTATATAGAAATAAAAAGGAGGACTCTGGGCAGCAAGGTAAATTGTTTATATTCTTGTGAGCCCAGGAAATTGATATTTTACATAAACTAAGGCAAATGTTTGAACAGAAAAAGAGGGTGCAGGAAGATTCAATTATCTAGATGTCCCTGGGTAGGTGGAAGAATAATTGATGTTGTCTTGTTTCTGTCCTACACTTAGAGGATAAACTTGTAATCAACATTATTAGTGTGATATTGAACAGACGTTAGTTTTAGGTGCTAAACTTAACCTGCAGACCCAAAGTTACAATTTACATGTTCTTGCCTGTGGGAGGCCACCAAGGAATTTCCTTATAAATAATCTGTGGGGCAGTCCCTGTAGAGGCCTGAGACATTTTACCTTTCCATGGTATTCTGGCAGATGCATAATATTAGTAACAGCTGTTCATTTGGAAGGGGGGTATTACATGACTCAGCCTCCAAACTTGACCTTTTTGCATAAGGAGTTGGGGGGGGGTGATCTTAAGGTTTTTATTTTTGATTTTAGCACAAACCAGGTCTTCCACGAACTCTACACTGTCCCCTACACATGGGTCCTTGATGGCACCTGTCTCTCTTCTGCTTTCTTCTTCCTCACAAATCGTCTCTCTTGTTCACACAGTGTGCTTGGGGCTACCCCTCAGGTGCCTGAATCCAGTGCCTCCTGGAATCATTTCCATGAGTTCAAGACCTGGCTAATGTAAGAGCAAATACAAATTAGAAATACCAGACTGAATCCTCCAACTTGAAAATAAGGGAAAAGGTTTTGTTCTCTTCCTTTTTCTTGAAGTTTTAATTTAGAAAATTTTCATATGTAAATTTTTTATCTGCCTCTCTTAAATATATGTACTTCATTTTATGACCTGAATAAGTTTTTTTTTTTTTTTATCATTTTCTTTCTTTTCTTTTTTTTTTTTTTTTGAGACAGAGTCTCACTCTGTTGCCCAGGCTAGAGTGAGTGCCGTGGCGTCAGCCTAGCTCACAGCAACCTCAAACTCCTGAGCTCAAGCGATCCTCCTGTCTCAGCCTCCAAAGTAGCTGGGACTACAGGCATGCACCACCATGCCCGGCTAATTTTTTCTATATGTATTTTTAGCTGTCCATATAATTTCTTTCTATTTTTAGTAGAGATGGGGTCTCGCTCTTGCTCAGGCTGGTCTCGAATTCCTGAGCTCAAACGATCCACCCACCTCGGCCTCCCAGAGTGCTAGGATTACAGGCGTGAGCCACCATGCCTGGCCTTTTTTATCATTTTCTTAACTGGGGATTGCCTTTCTCTAGGACCTAGGGACTATCACTTTGAAATGTAAATAGTGAAGAAGATAGCATCCTATTCCACAGTTTCTGTTGGAAACTAGAAGCTTCCCTTTAGCAGGCACCTGGCTCCAAGTGGGAAAACTATCTTCCGTCATAAAGACAGGGGAAGTTTTATTTTGTTTTTGAATGTAGCCAATTAGCAAAAACAAATGACCATTCCAATTACTAGGTGCATTCAGGGTGAACTATATATCATGAATGGTGCTTTCAAGTTTTCTACTTGAGGACTAATTATGTGACTTTTCTTTCTGTCTTTACGATCTCTTAGCAGATTATCTGAGATACAGATTATATTTTGGTTCAATTTGTAATAAAACAGTTGTATTTCCATTGTACCATTGTGGAAGGTTATTCTGGGGTTGGAAATGATTTTGTTTTTAATGTGCTTCCCACACACTGTCCAGAATCCCCAGACATGATATAAACATACAAGGTGCCCACCAGGCTCCACTCTAGAGGACGATATTCCTCTCCGCCTTTCAGTCCCAACCCACAGCTGTGCAGCAGAGCACTTGCTGCCCCCAGTATGTGCAGCTAGAATGGTCTCTCTGCCTGTTTGCAATCTCCCTTTAAGAGCGGTTACACAGATTTCTACAAAAATGCCTGCACAGGGCAGCGTCAGCCATTCCAGCTCTGTTGCTGAATTACCCTGGTTTCTTCAGACCTGAAGCTGATCCAGAGATCCAGCAGCCCAGAAAATCCAGCAGGCTCACACACGTGTATGGAGTAGGCCTGAGAATCTCGACTTCCTCCTCTTTGCTAAATGCCCATGAATGTGTAGAGGGCCCAGTCTGCATCCCCACCCCTGTAAGACCTGTGTACGCTGCTCCAAATTCTCAATCCAGGTTGTCAGGTGCTTTAGGATGTGACAGAGCCTAAAGTCTGATTTTGGCCTCCCAGCAGAAATGGAAAAAAGGAGAAGGAGAAGGAGAATGCAAATACCTGGAACTACTACTGCAAAATAATATAGTAGCTTAGAAAAACACTTTTTCAGTTTCTTATAAAGTTAAACTTACCAGCTGACCAAAATACGTCGGTCCTAAGTATTGACTGAAGCAAATTGAAAACTAAACTTTATACAAAAACCCTTTTTGTGGATGTTTCTATTCACTTTATTTATAATTACAAAAAAAATTGGAATTAAACCAAATGCTTTTCAACAGGGAAATAAACGAACAAACTGTGGTGCATCCATACAATAGAGTCCTAGTTATCAACAAAAATGAACAAACTACCAGTCCACACCACAACATGAATGAATCTTCAGTGCATCTGTCTAAGTGAAGGAAGTCAGATCCAAAAGGCCAAATACTATCTAATTCTATTGATATGGCATTGTAAAAAAAAAAAAAAAAAAAAAACAGCAAAAATATAAGGATGAAAAATAATCAGAGTTGCCAAACAGTGGGCTGAGAGAAGCAACTTTTTACAAAGAACAGCAAAAACGAATTTTTGGGGTGAGGCAACAGTTCCTTATGGTACTGCGGAGAAGAATACGTGAGTCTATACAGTTTTCAAAACCCATTAAACTGTACACTGCAAAGAGTACATCATTTCTATGTAAATTAAAAAAACCCAGAATATTGGGGAATTCTGATGGAAAGCATAAGAGAAATAAGTCTTACTGTTCTACAAATGTATGACCTAATCCCATTGCGATGGGTGGGAATCAAAGGTCTTGACCCAAGTAACTTTGGAAAACAGTGTTTTGATTCAATAATTTAAGATTCAAGAACTGTACATAAACACTGTTTATGTATGTGTGTATGCATTTATTTATTAGAGAAAGGGTCTCACTTTATTGCCCAGGCTAGAATGCAGAGGTGTGATTATACATCACTGCAGCCTTAAACTCCTGGACTCAAGCAATCTTCCTGTCTCAGCCTCCCAAGTGGCTTGGACTACCGGTATGTGCCGCCCTACCCAGCAACTTTTAAAACTGTTTTTAGAGACAGGATGTAACTATTTTTCCCAGGCTGGTCTTGACCTCCTGGCCTCAAGGGATCCTTCTGCAGCCACCTAACTTTCTGGAATTAAAGGCATGAGCCACTATACCCAGATAGCACTGTTTTTCAGTTGGTAAATTTGTTTCTACAAGTCTATGTATTAGTAATTCTATAACTACTTTACATGTTAGCATATATACTGCAGATAATTCTCATTTCTCAGTCTAGTGGGAAAAAGTTATAAATCAATGAAGGAGTAATGCTAGAATAAATTCTGTGGTACTAGACTGGAGTAAGGAACATCAGGATGAACCTGTATCTATTGTAACATATTCACTGAGATAGATAGTTACAGTGAGAGAGAGAGAGAGAGAGACATGGAGAGAGGGTAGGTAGGTAGATAGATGATAGGTACATGGATAGGTAGATAGAGAGATAGGTAGATTGTAGGCATACATCAGTTTATATTTATATGTATATTTTCAAACTCTGATGAGAAGGCTCAGAAGTTTTGACACCCCAGAACCAATGAAAACATCTCATTCTCAGGTCTAGGTTTCTCAATACCATTTTCCAGGTCTGCCACAGTGGCTCACATGTGTAATCCCTGCAATTTTGTAGGCCAAGGTGGGAGGATCACCTGAGGCCAGGAGTTTGAGACCAGGCTTAGCAACTAGGAAGACCCTATCTCTACATAAATAAAGAAAAAATAAATTAGACATGTGTGATGAAATGTGCCTATAATGCCAACTACTTGGGAGACTGAGGCAAGATTTCTTGAACCCAGGTGTCTGAGGTTGCAGTGAGCTCTAATGATGCCACTGCACTAGAGCCTGGGTAACAATGTGAGACTGTATCTAAATAATTAATAAATAAGTAAAATAAATACGATTCTTCAACTAAATGAACCAGGGCTTCTTATAAAAATAGATAATTCTAGAGCTGGAGATGAAACATATAACTTGAACCTAGAGAAGCTTGTAAAGCCAGAAAGCCAAAAGGTGCTTAAAAAGATAAAAGTCACAGACCTGTCACAGGAGGTAAAAGAAATTGTCCTGTAGCAAGGATTTTGTATATTTTTATTTACTAATGTTTTATAGTATTAAATCTAAGTATATTGTGATATGTTAAAGATGAATATTTTAATCCCTACATCAATCACTAAAAAAGTTCAGAGGCATCACTTACGTGTTAATAAAGAAATCACATTGAATATAAAAAAGTATTTATAAAAGAATGTTTGTAGATATTTTAGTCATAATAGCACAAATCAGGAAACAATCCAAATGCCCATCAATAGGAAAACGGAGGAAGAAATTGTAGAGCATTTATACAACAGAGTAGTACTCAGCAATAGGAAGGAATAAACTATGGCAGCACAGACCCAGACAAATCTCATAAACCTGCCATATGAGACGAGCTGGACATAAGAAACAGATAGTATGACTTCAGTTAAAATGAACCTAAAGTGAAAAACTCAGCACAGAATCAGCCTCTGGGATAAGAGAAAATTTCCTAGGAAGGAACACAAGGGATTTTTCTAGGATGATAAAAATATTATATTCTTAAAATGGGTGTAAGATTATATGGCTGTGTTTGCCAAAAACGTACAGTTAAGATTTGTGCCTTTCAATGTATGTATATCTTACCTCACTAGTAAGAAAAAAAAAAAGTGAAGGGGGTGGAAAAAGTGTGGAAGTATAGAAGAAAGAACAAATGGCACAGGATCAGTAGCTATTGAAGCTGGGTGACCGGTCAACTATTCTGTTTTGTTTATTTTGTATATGTGTAAATGTTCTATAATAGAACACTTCTTTGAAAACACAAAATTGACCTAAAATATTAGCTCTTAAGATCTTGGTTACCTTTGGGTAGGTTGGAGGGAGAAAGTGATTGTTGGGGTACCTGAATGAGACTGGTTCTATTTCTTGGTTACAGGAGGCTGTTCGTTTTATATTAATTTATCAAGCCTTAAATGGATGCTTTGTGCATTTATTTCTGTTTTACATAAATAAAAGATATAAATGTTACATATTTTTACCAAAATCCTAACTCATATCTCAGAATAATGGCAGCATTTTGGTCTATGTTTTAAAGTGGAATATGTTCACTCAGGGCATCATCAGATAGATTTTACTATTCCAAAGTATCTGTTAATGCCCTAATGCTTGATGACTCTCTAGGTCTTTCCATTTTGGCCTCAATTTGGCAAGTAGCATAGTATTAATCTCTTGGCCATATAGTTTCAGCACAGCCCTCCCCCCACAATGATGCTCACTGAAGCGGAGGCACATAGCACAGTGCCCTGAACCTAGTGTGCAGTCAGTACACATGGGTTTAAGTAGAGTGAGAAATAAAAGCAGGAGCAGAGGTCTGTTCTGCAAAATGTAGTAAATAGGTAATGCAGGTAAGCATGAAGGGCCACAACTCATCGGCAACCATTTTTACATTCATTTGAGAAAACATTTGCAATTTGCTCATCGAAAGATGTTGGTTCAAATCAGTATATGTTTTGGCTTGACCACACACAGTGATCACCTGGAGAGGTTGAAAGGACACCACTGCCTGGGTCCCACTCAAGGAATTCTGATTCATTTGGTCTGTTTCAACTTGCATTTGAGAGAGGTTAAAAGGTCTCCCCACCCAGGTGATTCTAACGTGCAGCCAGGAGTGACAAGTCCTGGTTTAGAGCAAAGGATGCATTAGCTGTGCTTGATTGCCTTGTGGACTGTGTGGATTTTCCCCATGGCCAGTCCTGAGTTTTGGGTCCTGACAGATTTGCCCTCTTAAAAATCAAAGAACACCTTCAAAATGTGCTCAGCTGTTTGGCTCTATTACAGCAGGAGGAAATAACTTCTCAGCAGATCTATCTTTAT